>NC_138176.1:104680886-105307136 GCF_964165515.1 Mesoplodon bidens | reverse complement strand
TGCTTTGCTGCTGCGCTGACGAAGTGCAGTGGCAGTGCGTGAGCAGCAGACGCTTTGGCCCCTGTTGTTGAACCATCACCTGCTCACATAGCAGGGCAGAATTGAAGGTGCAGAGCCTGTTCCTGGCAAGAACAGCCTTTGCCCCCTGCCTTGCAGGGTTCATTTGAAGAGTTAGAACGTTTGGTATATTGGAACATGAGGTCCACCAGTGTTCACAGTGTCACTAAAAGATGGGCACACAGGGGGTGCCTCCCCTCACGTTAGTGAGTTCAGTGAGGTCTGTGCCTGCCGAAGTCGTCTGGAAGGGGCCCTCCGTCTCCTCAGACCCATGAATTACTAATCGGGCTGGACCAGCACCGTTAAGCGGGCACGGTGGTCACGCAGGACCCGCTGGGGTGCAGGGCAGAACAGAAGAGCAGCTTGTGCTGGGGGGCCCAAGCGCACAAACGATGACTTTCAGTCACAGCGAGGTTTCTCTTTACTGTTGATGTGTGTTTCCCTTCTTGCCATCCTCAGATTCGAGAGCAGAACCTACAGGACATTAAGACCGCTGGCCCCCAGTCCCAGGTGTTGTGTGGTGTAGTGATGGACAGGAGCCTCGTCCAGGTGAGAGCTCAGAATGTCTCTGACGGTAGTGGGTGGTGGCTCTAATGACTGCCCGCTCCAAAATTATTCTTAAGTTGGGAGAGAATGGCTATGAGGTAAGTGTCCTAGGCAACCAGTTTTCTTTGTTCAAAGTCTTCATGATAAGAAGTAACCCAGCCACTTTTCCTTGAGTGGTGGACCAAGCATAAGCATGCCCAGGGCCGTGTCCCCCTCCAGCCCAGCTCCACGTCGTGCATGCCTGGCTGAGGGCCTGGGTTCATCCGGTGTTAGCGGTGAACTGTGTACAACGCTGGAAGAGGGTGGGTGTCGTGGACTTTGGTTCTTGTATAGATTGCTGTCCACAACAAAGTGGTGCTTGGGGAAAAGTGCAGAGGGTTCCTGTAAATGTGGTCCACATTTACATGCATTTCTGTAGAAGGATTGTACCTCATGGCACATTGAAGATAATTGTGTAAGTAGTTATCTCTGAAAGTTAAGTTGCCACCGAATGTTTTAAACATGGCTCACCGGGGTTGGTGATTGTTGCATTTTCTGACGTTGGCCAGCTGTGGTCCTGGTTCTGTGGCCTGTGTTTGCACGTTGTACCGCCATCACCGCTGCATCGCTGTTGACGGCTGTCCCGCTGCATGCTCTCAGCTGGCTCCATCCTGTGCTCTCATTGATGTTCCACAGCCGGGCCTGCTGGGCTCTGACGACTCAGTTTACTGTTGCAGGACGCGCCCCTCTCTGACTGTACGGAAACAATCGAAGGGCTCGAGCGTACAGAGCAGACCTTTAGTCCCGCTAAGTCTCTCTCTTTTAGAAAGGTACTCACTGCCCCGTCCTCAGCTACCTGTCGGCACACCCTGCTCTTTACCCGCCCCGCCCCTCACCTGTCGCTCTCGCTAGGTATTGTCTTAGGTACCGCAGGAGCTTTAAACGGATCTCTCAATTATTTGTGAGAACGTCCAAAAGGTTCTGTTCTGCTTATTCGGTTCTTTAAATACAGCATTTTGTATGAGGTTATTTTTACAATTTTTAGCATCTTTACGTTGTGCTGAGAAATGGCTGACCTTAGGGTTGTTTCTGAAGTTCTGCATGTGACTTTGGTTGGTGCATGCTTTGGGGATTTAGGAGTTTGCCTTTTATAAGGTGCCAATTGCAGAAGGCTCACGGGTGGACTGCGACCGTGTCAGCTCCCCCGTGAGACCTTCTACCTTCGCTTGCTCAGCTGTGAATGGGGGTGCAATGAACGTAGCAGTCAGAGGTTGTATGATTGAAAGATGTCATTTCAGAGGAATGGGAAATAAAACAGGACAGTCTTTGCCAGCCCTTGTTGAGGAAATGTATTTTTACCTTAAAAAACAAAATTAAAAAAACCTAGATAATTGTTTTAAATGTTGCAAGGGGGAAGAAATACTTACGAAAATTTGAAACCCAGAACTGTAATTTCTCTGTGTACGTGGGTGCCTGACATGTACAGTAGGTGGAAAATGTATCTGGTGTAACTTGCCCAGGTAGAAGGAAACCCTCTACACACACAGGCTGCTGCTAGTGTGCAGAGCCAGAGTGGCTGACCACACGGCTGAGTGTCTTAGTGGTGTGTACCCTGTGTTCAAAGGGAATTTTCAGGGTCTCTTTCGATTAATACACCTCCAGTGAGATGCAAATATCATTTTATCAATGTTCCCATTGCCAGAGAAATCAGATTTGCACTAATGATTCTATATTCCCGTCTGGAAGCCCTGCTGATAAAATTTTCTTGCACATTTATATATTAATCCAGTGGGCCCCATTTTTCCTTGTCCTTAGAATGTACTTCCAGCTACCATTCTTAGAGGAACTTCTCAGAGCAAGGGAGAAAGATGTCTTCTTACCCCTGTTGCTTGTTTTTCATGTTGCTACTTTGGACCATAAGCTGTTGTGATCTTGTTAGTTCATAATTCTTTCTCTCAGATGCGTCCAAGTGTGTTGAGTCCATGACCCCAGGGTGCTTACTGTGAAAGCCCAAAACTACCTCCAGCTTTGTGGGCTGAAGCCAGATTCCTAGTCATTGCTGTGCAGTCTCTCTGGCATTACATTGCACTTGGTGGCTTCTGTGTGCTCCTCATGAGGGCTGTCTGTAGGGTGGACTGGTGAGCTGGCTTAGAGGCTGCTCTCGGGGCTCCAGTTACAGTCTGGCTTCTGCTCCACCGAGTGGTGCTCAGATTTGGGAGTGTGTCACAGTCACCTGCGACTGCTTCATGAAGTGTTGTACGTAGGGCCCCCCTCATGCCTGGCTGGGAAGTTAAGAGTCTGTGGGAGGGAGATTCCTGGAGATTCCGGCGTCCTCCCCACAGCAGATCTGAACAGCATGCCGCTGGGAGTGCTGTGTCCGGTGCGGTTAGCCGAGGAGACTGCTCCCAGCTGGGGAGATGTTGACATCCCTGGGCACAGATTTCTCTTCCTGGTTTTCCTCCATCATCCTCCTTCTGGTGCTCACATTTGTATCCTTGGTCTTCTTCCCGCTACACATGTCTCATTCCAGTGGTGAGTGTGCTTTGACTCCACCAACGTCCTTGACTGGGTCTGTGTCCACATCCTTTCGTGTGGACCACAAGATGCAGGTGGCATTACTCCTGGAAGATGACACTGCTTGCTGACAAGTTGAGTTCTCCTTGACCAGGGAAGGACTGGGGTTGTTAATCTAAACACGTCCTCTTCCCAGTAAGGCAAGCGTATGGATACTTGCTTCCCGTTTGAGGACTTGAGGAACAGGTGTTTGGGACTCGGGAAGTTGGGGCTTTTCTGCAAGGACTTTGCTTTGCCTCCATCTCTCCCTCATGGTGATAGCTGTTCACACAGGGCAGGGGGTGTCTTCTGACGGAGGAGGGGCAGTGAGTCGCCAGCCACACCCCGACACTCCAGTTCTGAAAGGAATGCTGAGCCCTACTGTAGGCTCGCTTGACTCCAGTGCTGCACAAGCCAGCATGCAGCCTTCTGGACATCATTACGAGTGAATCGAGTTGTTAAAGACCAGGGTGGGAAAGTCTACGCTGAAAGTTGTCCGGCGTGGGGAAGAACTCTGTTGTGCAATTTGTGTAGCGTAAGCTTCCCTGTTGCCACGTGTGCCTGCAGCCCCCTGCCGCGTGGTAGAAACACAAGAAGGCCTGCGGCCCAACTTGTGGACTCGCCTGGTGCACTTGGTGTTGAGCACCTAGTGTGTGTGTGGCCCAGCACCTGGAGTGTAAATTCAAACCTGAGTAGGTTTTACAGGTGAAAACCTGATGCTCAGAGAGGTCAGGGCACTAGCCCAGGTTTGCACAGCTTCGGAGTTGGAGCTGTTATCCCACACAGGCGGTGTCAGTCGGGGCAGACATAGTTGCTGGGCGTCTGTCCTGCTTAGAGCCCATGGTGGTGGCTCCAAGTGACGGCAGCAGCGAGAGTCCCTGCGGGGCCTGCTGGCGGGAGCAGCCACTGCGCATCCTGGTTTCTCGGCCTGGGTTGCTCCACAGCGGGCCTCCGTCCCTCTGCATCTCAAGCGTATCTGTGTCTCCTTCCCTCCAGAATAACAGGGTTCCTGTGTCCCTGTATCTGTTCAGAGCTGGTCTGGAAGGCAGCTCGGCCCTCGGCTGAGGAATTTGGAGGAGGGAGCTCCCTGCTGGTGGGGGCAGGAACCAGCCATGCTGCACCTCGAGGGCCAGGTGTTCCAGACATAAAGGACCTTGCTTGACCACAGGGCGTCTCCGTAGCAGTTGACTGAACATTTGATTTAAATGATGTAAACATTTCTCTGAAAGCTTGAATCTCCATCTCATTTTACTGGCGGTGATACCAGGATGCAAACGCAGTTCCCTGGTTGCCATAGATCCTAGAATGTTAGTGCTCAGCACGTCTTAGCTGTGGTCAGCCTGGCAGGCCCCTCTTGAGGCCTATAAAACAGGCCCGTGGACAGGAAGGGGCTTGTCTCAGGCCACAGAGCTAACTCGTGGCAGACGAGGGTCCGATCCCTGTCTGGGGAGGCTGGGCTACTTCTGAAGGAGAAGCCAGTCGACCTGGGCTCGGGCCTGCTCAGAAGGAGCCCCCTCCCCATCTAGGCAGCTGATTTCCCATCTCGAGGCTCTCTGAGCACAGGCTGCGGATTCCAGCCTTTTCCTTCTCTCCCCTGGGGTCCATGTCGCTGGACAGTGACTTCTCAGCCCAGGTTCCCAGGGGAGCAGTTGGCCGGTGAGCTGAATTTCCTGGGACTAGGCCTGGCCCTGTCTCTTGTGCACGTCGCTGGCACGCCCTCTCCCTCTGGTGTTCACCCACCGAGGAGAGCGCTGCCGGGCCAGGCCTGGCATCGAAACGATTGTGGATTCTTCTATTTTCACTGGCTTTCAGAAGTTCTCATTAAGTAATCGGCATGTGCTTGGGTTCTGGTTAACTTTCTCAAAACTGAGCCCCAGAGCGTGTGGGGGCCAAGCTGGCAAGCTGCGGGGCACAGAGCTGTGCTGGGCAGGCAAGGGTGGGCGGGCGTAGCGCCCAAGGGCTGCCTGCTGCTCCGTGCCTGTGCGGCCTGGCTGCGTTGGCCTCCTCCTTGAGGGCCAGGCCACCTGTGTGCTTCGCTTTGCTTAGCTTTCTTTTTTCTTTTGTATAAATTCTTACACTTTTCCAAATTCCTCAGACAAGTGCTGGTGTTTTGTGACATTCTGTTATCTCTTAATGTTTTGGGGTTAGTTACAGGATCTAGTTACAAATCAAATGCACAGTCAAAAGAACAGAACTTTTCTGTGCTCTTAGAACATAAGCACATTTCTGAGCACACCTACCTGAGTGTTGTGATCATGACATTTTCTGATCTGGGAGGAGGTAATTGACTTTAAAAGTCCCCTTTTCCATCCATCCCTGTCTGTCTGTGAGGAGATGGGCCTCTCCCTGGGATGCTCTACACACTTGATCTGCACGTTGGTGCCTTTGCTTCTGAAATCTGAAGGACTTTCCTAGGAGTCTCTCCCCTGTTGCATGTGTTTCTCAGTCTTCTACTGCTGAAGGCTGCCGCTCAGCCTAAGCCTGAGGGCCTCGGGCCATACCCAGGCTGCCTCTCAGGGATGTGTGTGCGCCCTGCCCCACCCTTGCCCGGGAGGAGGGAGAATCCAGGAGCAGCAGGGCTCTTGTAGACCAGCCGTCCCTTTCTGTCCGCAGGGCGAGCTAGTGACGGCCTCCAAGGCCATCATTGAGAAGGAGTACCAGCCCCACGTCATCGTGAGCACCACGGGTCCAAACCCCTTCAACACGCTCACCGACCGCGAGCTGGAGGACTACCGCAGAGAGGTGGAGCGCAAGCAGAAGGGCCCTGAAGGTGAGCAGCCTCACGGGTCCTGGGTGCCGCTGGGCTGGCACGGTGGTTCCAGAGGCAGAAGGAAGTGCTCTGTGGGCTCCTCTGTCCTGGGCTGACTGTAGGTGACGATGAAAGATAAGCCCAGCACACGCCACTCTGTGCACATTCTGCTCTGCTCCCAGAGAGAGCGGGATAGAGCACTCTGTTCCCAAGGACAAGGCCGCGTGTGGCGGAGGCCGGCCCAGGTCTGTGACCTGCACCCCTGCACGCGGTCTCCTCCCACCTTCATCTCAGCTGAAGTCACGGCTTGGAGTTTTCTGACGGATTCTTTTTCTCCGTAAGCCCCGAGAGCTCCCTGGCTGGGCATGGTCACAGCCCCAGGGGCGAGTGTGTAGGGCTCTCTGGCACCTTTCCAGACCCTGTGAAGGGTGTGGCCAATGCTGGTGCAGCCTTTGTTTCTCTTGGTAGCTCACTGACATAGCAGGTCATATTTTTGTAAAACATGTTGGGACTATTTTACAACAAAGGAAAATAAATGGCTCTGAGAGCCAGAACCTCTTGGAGCAGCTTGTTTCAAACTACAGGTTTTTAAAAGCACATCCAAACATTTTGAGAACTAAGAGAGAAGCCAGCCTCCCACTGCCTCTGCCACGAAGGCTCAGTGGGTCTGAATCACTGTCCCTGCCCTGGGTTGGTTACCACGAAGACCCTGGGACACGACGTCCCCTCCAGGAAGTTCATGCTGCTGTCCCTGGGACCTTAGTATGGACCACGCTTCTTCCTCTTGGGAGCAGCCCTCCTGGAATGGAAATCCCACAGTTACCCTCCAGGTTGATGGGGGACCATCCTGGGAACTATTCCTGCTTCAAATGCAACCTCTGATTCGCCCCAATTTAACTTTTTTTTTTTAGTCTTGTTTTAGACCAATTACATAGTGCATCACATAGCTGCTATTGGAATTTGAGTTGTGCAAAAAAACTGCCGCTGAATTGTTTTTCAGTGTGTTACACCATCACTGCCTGTCACTTTGTTATATATGCATTAAAATTAAGGCTTGCTGCACATAGATTCAGAGTGAGCCTGATCTTCTGGTCACAGCACTAATTCTGATCATCTCCTGAACGGTGCATGCAGCCCTGCAGAAAGCTCTGTCTGAGCTATGGCCGTAATTACTTGCCTTAGAGTAAGAACTGGTGTGTGGGCCTGAGCTATTGGTCCTGTAGCCTAATCCCAGTTCCTGTGCACATATATGTGTCTTCCCTTTGGACTCAGACCCTTCCAGTGTCTGGGAAACCTGGATTTTTTTTTTTTTGAGTTAAACCACAAGATACAAATATTTCCTCTATATGTGAGGTTCCATGAGGAGTGATGTCACAGCAAGTGAGTGGGTGTGGATGGGGACAGCTGTGATCATGCTGTGTGATCACAGAGCTGTCAGCAGTGGGAGTGGCGGCCAGTTCTTGTAATTTTTCCTCTGGTCCTTAGCATACTTTACTATAGAAAATAACAATACGTGTTACGACTGCCAAGTTTAAATTATTGGTAGAAAATGCTCTAAATAACAAATTAAAACCAAGGTCACGCTCCTGTAACGTTCCCTGAGGTGGCAAGTAGGGCGAGGGGGCTTGGGACCCTGGGCTCTTGCTCAGTAGTGGGAGAGGCAGGACGGTGAGGACATGGGGAGGGGCCCCTCACTAGAGGACAGGACAGGCTGGGGGTCACGGGGCACAGCCCATCACAGAGGCAGCTCTGGCAGATTCTCAAACCGAGATCCACAGCCCAGTCAGGAGTGGCTTCCTTTGTCCTCTTTTGGGTAGGAATGGGGAAAAGGTTGAGGCCAGCGGCTGCGAGCCATTCCCTTCTTGGGCTCTTGCTTGCACCCTGAGCAGCAGCCCCCCGCCCTCCCCGAGGCAGCCTGATGGGCAGGGCGGGAGGGCCCGTCCGCCTGGGAGGGGGCGAGGGGAGGCCCGCCGTGTCCAAAGACCTTCACCGTGCTCTTTCTGCCCTCTGTGCACCTGCAGAGAATCTGGACGAGACTAGAGAAGACAAAGAAGAGAGCCCTCCAGAGCCCCCTGCTGCCCCCCACACTCCCCCCAGCGCCCCCATCAAGCTGGAGGAAGGTGAGCTCTGAGGTGGAGGTGGGTGTGTGGCTTCCCCGTGTGGGAGGGTGGTGCACGGCCGCCCGGGGCGGCATCGCCAGGAGGGGCCGAACTTCGTGGCTTTGTGTAAGAAAAGCAGCTGAGTGTGGCAGTAGTTGAACGGACACTAACAGTCGAGTGTGTTTGCATGGAAACCAGTACATCATCCGCTCTGAGCTTGCCCAGCCTCCTCCGCTCCCGTGTTGGTTCTGTCCGGGGTAACTTGAGGCAACACAGATTCGTTAGCGTGACGTCACAGGTGGGAGGACAATCGTTGGGGATCGGAACCTGTCTTCATTCACGATGTCAGTTTTGCCCACTGCTCGCACGTTTCCTAAACCTTCCTGTGCTCGGATCAGCCCCGGAAACGTCCTCTGTTGTGTCTGGGCCACAGGGCTGCATTTTTTGGCCGTATTTCCCAGTCCGTGGAGAGTGCCCGCCTCCCCTGGCCTCTCAGACCACCCACTGTGTTTCTGTGATGCGTGGCCTGCGTTGTCTGTCCCTCAGTCTCGTACGGTGTGCTTCCTGTGCCTGTTGGGAGCCTGTGGCTCACCTCCTGCCCTTTCCTGTGTCCACAAGAATGGCCTGGCCATTCTCCTTCTGTAACCCGATGGCTGTGACTGAATGCATAGATTCTCTACCTGTGCTTTTCTCTTCCTGTGGCTGCGTTACAAACAGGAGGTGGATGTGCTAAAGAGTACCTGTTACCATAGTAAGTACTGCCTGCTGCCTGGCCCTCTGCTGTTTAATCGGAATTTCCCTGTGCTTTGCCTCATTCTTCTGCTTCTTTGTTGCTTATTAATTTTTGTTTTTCGTTTATTCAAAATAAAAACAAAGGCCCTTCTTTTACCCAGTTCCTCCATTCTGGGCAGTGGCCTTCCTGGAAGGGGCTGGGTCCCCTGAGCTCTGTGGTGGGCAGCCTGTCCTCGAGTGCCCCCAGGGCCGAGGTGGCACTGCTCCAAGCACTCTGGGTCTCAGAAGTTTCAGAAGGACCACGTGGTCCTGTTGAGCCTTCGAGACAAGTCTAAACTAGACTCAGGCTGGGATTTTGCCACCTGCTGTACGGGGGTCGCATGTGTTTGGATCTTTGCTTAAACTGGGTGCTTAAGCTTAATTTGAGGGGGTGGAAGAGTGACATTTAGTGCTGTTTTCCCAATGTGACATTTGTCAGATGGTCAGAGTTCCCCTGAGCACCCACAGGCCACCTCTGCATGCTTCGCAGAGGGAGTCCTAACTGCTCCCACCCAGTCCCGTGCAGCCGCGCCTCCGCAGCTCAGCCCAGCCTCTGGTCACCTCTGGACGTTTGGCTAGATTTCCAGGCACTGAAGGTTTGCTGTTGCCTAACCTGCCAGTGGCTGGTAACTTGGTAGACTATTTTTAAAAATCTACAAAACTGGTTTCCCCCAAGGTCAGTGTAGAAACCAGTCCTCAGGCTGTTTCTTTAAAATAAGTTCCATTTGGTTCTTTTATGCTTCCATGTTCAAATTGTTAAGGGGGCTTGAATTTTTTGACTGTCCCTTACCTTAGCGTTCATCTCTTAACTCTCCAGCCTAAAATGGCCTTTGTTTGGTGTTGATGTTGATGGGGGTCTGGGAATCAACTCGTAGTTTTCTACCAGCTGCCACAGCTTTACATAGTTTTCTCCTTGGGGGAGACCAGGTGTCGTGGATACAAATTTAGGCTTGATTTCAGGATTACTAACACATGTCCTTTAAAAGGGTTCAAGTGTTTAACGCAGACGTTGCAATACTGAAAATGTTTCCACTTGCCTTAATCACCGTCTCTGTGACTGGGGACCGAAGCCCTGGGACTGTGTCTGGCTTTGTCAGCATGTTGTCCATGAGAAGGAGCTAAAAACCGCCCTGAGGTTGAGCCCACGTGTTGCACTGTGAGCTGCAGCCAGCCTGAAGCAGAGTAGATCTTACTGACAGCTTCTCACTCTTGTTTGGTGCAGGGTGCTTGCGATCCCCCTTGGAGGTCCAGGCAGTGGCCCTCTAACCCCGCCTCTCCCACCCCTCCCCCCAGACCTGCCGCAGGAGCCGGCTGCAGGAGAGAACAGTGATGCCGCTGCCGTCACGCCAGCTCTCCCTGACCTGTCCCCTGACGAGCCTTCAGAAGCGCTCTGCTTCCCGACACTGGAGGAGGAGGAGGAAGAGGGGCTTTGTGAAGCCGGGGGCCCTCCAGGCCCCACCAGGTCCCCTTCAGCGGCCATCCCTGAGCCAGTCACGGCCCAGGCGGCTGACGAAGTCGCCTCCCCAGCTGCCGAGGAGGGGGCTGCTGTGGACCCTGGCAGTGATGGGTCTCCGGGCAAGTCCCCCTCCAAAAAGAAGAAGAAATTCCGCACTCCCTCCTTCCTGAAGAAGAGCAAGAAGAGGAGTGACTCCTGAAGGCCCTTCCTGCACAAACCGATGCCACCAGACTGTCCCCGATTGTGTCTTGTGCCCTGTCTTCTTGTGTAATGGAATGCAAAAGGCCCACCCCTGTGTAGCTAGCGCTCCCCTCAAGGCGTGACCAAATCCCCACGGAGACCGGTGCTAACCTTGTGTGCGCGCAGCGGCCCGGCCTGCAGCCTCAGGTGCTGGGGGAGACTTGGTCTCTGCGTCCACCTCCTAGCCCTGCCCTGCAGGGAGCAGCACCTCGGCCCATCTCATGAGCCCCTCGGGGACACGCTGTCCCCAGGGGCTTAGCTAAGTCCAGGTTCTGGCTGGACGGGGGGTGGCCCTGCCAGCTCTGGCCTCGACCACTCTTGCTCTCCTTCTCTTGTGAAGTAACCCATGCCCCATCTCTGCTAGGCTCCCTTCACCCCAAGGTCTCCGGTGACTGAAGAAGACCTGTAGCTTCTTGCTGGCATTATCTGCCCAGTGATCTCATTTATTCGGATACACAAAGCCTTGGTCCTGTGAGAACATTCCTGTCCCCGCCAATGGCCCAGGCCACCGTGGCGGACTTTTGAGAGGTGGGTTTGGGCTGAGCCGGCAGCCCCAGCAGCGGACGGGCCTGTGTACACCCAGGTAACCTATGCATGGTCTCACTGGCCCCCCGCGGCCAAAACCAGACTTGGGGCTCCGTTCCTTACTCACTGGGGGCTCTCGATCCCTGTCATAGGGAAGGTGCATCAGGAGGGCAAGAGTGCTTTCTAGATGTCCTTTCAGAAAGTCTGCAGTTCACCCTACACGCTGTGAGCGAACGGTCTGCGCTGTGCTTCATTCTCTCCCCAGGGCTCCATGTGCTGTCCTGGGGGGTCTGCTCTTAACCTCAGCTCGGCTCGGCTCCGCCTGGAGGGTACCCTCACTTTGCTAGAAGGCAGTTTCGGGGTAGGAGTTGGCCCCAGGGGTCCCACCTGACGCCCTGTGCAGTCACTGGCAGAGCCCACCTCCCGCCCTCCAGCGCCACAGTGAATTTCACTGCACTCACATCCCTGGACGATGGCGGCTAGCTACTTAGTGGGAACTAGTGGGTGGCCAGGTGTCTGACAGTGACCTGTCCCAGGAGCTCCAGTGCCAGCCTGTCTGTCTCCCAGACAGGTCCCCAGGAGGGGGGAGGGGCCCTCGGGGGACCCAGTGCCCAACGTGGGCTCAGGTCCCACACACTTGACACCCAGGCAGGACCTGAGGCGGCTGCACGGCGCTGACCTCTGCTTCAAGCTTACTGGCAGGCAAGCCACTTCTCTCCTGTGTATCATTCCATTGCCAAGATGGTGGTAGAGTTCTCCAGCCTCACCCTGCACCTCAGTTAACCATGGGCTCTTCCTTTTATCCCTTCCTCTGACCCCATGTATGCAATGACTTTAATTTCATTTTTGTAGTTTAACTCTTTGTATTACAACATGAAGTTTAGTTGCATATACAGACACAGGCTTGGGATGACAAGTTCTACAGCCTTTCTTCATTGTAACATGTTTTACTCACAAATAAAATTCTTTAAGCAGTTTCCTTGTCTAAACTTGGGAAGCAGTCTTGCATCTTAATTCCTTTTCTTTGTTCCTTTAAAATAGGACTTCAGAAGTTTATCTTATGTTCTAAAAAAAGATCCCAGGCAGTTTGTCACTTTGGACCACGGAGGACTCTCTACCTGGAAGTGCCCTGCCCCAGTGCCCGCTTGTTCTTCCACAGGGGGTGGAAGGCAGGGTCCAGGCGAGGCGGGAGGGAGCCCAGCAGAGGGGTCGCTCCTCCCCAGTCTGCCAGGGTGCAGGACACCCCCCAAATACCACCTGGTAAGTGCTGACGCCGGGGCGGGGGCGGTCCTTCATCTGCCTGTCCACCCCTCGCTACAGTGCAGAAGGGAGGGAAACAGGCCTGGGCAAAGCCTCGTGCTCTTCTGGACTGTGCAGCTGTACACATGTTCAGCTCAAGCTGCTTCTCCTGGTGCCTGGGGGGGTCTCCCTGGGCAGTGAGTGTGTCGAGGCAGAGTTGTGCACTGGAGAAAGGCACTGGGTATAAAACAGCTGCTTTATTTGGTCATTCAGAGGCCTGGCTGATACCCTGTGTGTCAGTAAGTATAAAAAAGTGAACAGAAAGCCTGCAAGATTTTGGAGTCTGATCCCAGCAGGCAGGTCCACACAGGAGCGTCATAGGCACAGGTGCGAGTCCTGGGCCGCCCCGGGCTGGGGGGCGGGGAGGGACGGGCCAGACGGGCAGTGCAAGCCGTCCAGGCCCAGGCCTCCCTCCCACTCCCTGCGTGGGCTGCCCCGCTCTGGGGTAGGCGTGGCTCAGCTACTCGGCCTTGAGCGTCCCTGCCGGAGGCCTCAGCTTCCGCAGGAGGGAGAAGGGGAGCAGGAAGAGCCCCGCGCACACGGTGTAGCAGCCCTGCGCCCCGGCCAGCCAGTACGCTGCGGAGACAGCAGGGGGTGATGGCCACAGTCCCCGCCCACAGGACGGCGGGGCTGAGCCGGGGGTTCAGTGGCTGGGACCCAGGCGGCCAACAGGGGCTGTGTAGCCTCCAGCTCAGGCCAGCAGCCCCCTGGCCTGGCAGGGCCTCTCCAGGCGCCCAGCACGCCCCGAGCACTGTCGCGCAGCCCTCACCTGAGGCGGCCACCATGGGCCCCAGAGCCCTGGCCAGGGCGCCCAAGCTCCGCAGCGTGCCCATGACCACGCCCTTCTGCCCGGGAGAGCCTGTGGGGGAAAGGGGAGAGGCTGTCAGGTGCCTGTGGGCCACCCAAGGTGACCTCAAGCAAGGGAAGGGCCTCTTACCGTAGCTGGCGACCACGGAGGACAGGCAGGGCACCACGATGGCAGCGGCTGGTGGGGGACATCAGGGAGGCGCCCATCAGCCTGGAGGAGGGGCCGGCAGGGGTGCGACCCTCCAGGATTCCTGGCCGCCGGCCCCTCACTGCACCCCCGCTAGCCTGAGCAAGGCCACTCACCGAAGGAGTAGAGCAGCAGCCCCAGGCCCAGCACGGGCAGTGTGTGCCCCCAACCGATGAGGAGGAAGGCGGGGACGAGCAGCAGGATAGCCTGCGGGCGGCACAGCTGGTCTCAGGACCACCCCGCTGCCTCCACAGAGCTCGGGGCACCGCCCGCCCCCACGCCCGGGGGAGCCCCCGTACCCGCTTCACAGCTGCGATCTCCCCGCCAGGGCTGATCCGCCGGGCGTAGGCGCCCTGGATGGTGGCCATCGTGAGGCCGATGAAGAAAAACATCTTTCCCTGCTCTAGGCTGGGAGGGGCGAGCCGTCAGCACCCCTTCCCTGCTGCGCCCGTGCTGCTCGCACGCAGAGCCAGGCAGCCTGGGTGACGGCCCGTGCGTCACCCGTCCTCGGCGCAAGGCACCGCCCGCCCCGGGATCCCGGGCTGGGCCCCGGGGACGGGCCAAGGTGGGAGTCAGCCCTGAAGCGGCGGGGCTGCGGGGCCTCGGGATGGGGAGAGGGCAGGGCGTGCCCAGGCGGGGTCCTGGAAGGGGCCCCACGCTCCCACCTGCTGAACTGGAAGCGCTGGTGCACGAGAAAGCTCAGCGTGAACTCCAGGCCCGAGAACAGGAAGAGATAGAGGAAGTAGACCAGGCCCAGCAGGCGCAGGCTGCCCAGCCCTGTGGAGCAGGGGAAAGGGACGTCAGCGGAAAGAGGGCCCCGATAGCAGCTGGGGGGGACGCTGGGCAGCCCGAGGGAGCCACAGCCCCACCCTCACGAGGGGGCCTGCTCCTTACTGACTCCGGTGGGCGGGTCCGGGCCACGTGCCACAGCTGAGAAGCAAAGCAGGGCCAGGGGGCTGAGCAGGTCAACAGCAGCTTGGAACCCCAGCGTGACGGACGGTGCCTGGAGGGGACAGGATTGAGGAGCCTGCGACGAGGCTGGTGGCGTCCCCAGGCCTCGCAGCCTGGGGGTGGGCTTGACCCGAACCTTCTTGGCCCCTGCCCCCTGCAAGGCCCCGGCAGGCCCGGCCCCCAGTCCACCTGCCAGGCTTTGGAGATAGGGGGTCTGGGGAACGCAGGGAACCCAGGAGGTGCTGTGGTCTCAAGAGCGTCTGGACACCAGGAGCGGGCGGCCCGGCCTCCCCAGCACCTGGGACCGCGACGGGCCTCCCCGCAGGCCCCGGAAGCGAGCCCCTGTGCCTGTCTGGTTCCCACCTTACCCGCTTCTCTGGGGGCAGCGTCTCCGGCAGGAAGCAGGAGATGAACAGCAGATCGGAGACCGCGAAGAGCAGGGCCAACCAGGGCGCCGTCTCCACGGGCAGGGAGGCGCCAACCATGGGGCCCAGCGTGAAGGCCAAAGAGAAGGCCACCCCGATGACTGCCTGGGGAGAAGACTGCCTGAGCCAGGCAGGGAGACCCAGGCCCGGGAGCCCCTCCACCCCTAAGCCCCCCGGAGTGCACTCACCATGCCCCTGCTGCGGGCAGGAGACGAGCCCAGGTCGGCGACAATGGCGGTGGAGAGGCTGACGTTCCCCTTGCTGATGCCCCCAATCATCCTGGAGACCAGGAAGGCCGCAAAGCTCTTCGAAGTGGCCCACACGGCATACGAGGTGGCCAGGCCTGCCTGCCTCAGGGCGGGGACCAAGGGCAGGCACGGTCACTTGAGGCCAGGAGGGACCCACAGCGGGGCCAGCAAGCCTGAACAATACCCTGGGACCCTGCCCTGTTCTGGAGCATCGAAGGGCCACTTGTGTTCCCAGTGTCTCCGTGGCAGGAGCAGCTCTGGCACAGCCTCGCTTAGCCACGGAAGCCACCGCCCCCGCAAACACCAACCCCAGGGGGCAACGAGGGCCAACGAGGGGCCGTGGAGGGCCCACAGCTGCCTCCCCAGAGGGCTGCTGGTGGGCGGGAAGAGGCTCCTGTCTATGAGCACCCGTACCAGGGACAGCAGCATCACCGGGCGCCTCCCCAGGCAGTCAGAGACGGCCCCTGTGAGGGGCGCTGAGAGGAACTGCAGGAAGGAGAAGACGGAGCCAATCAGACCTGGAAGAGACAGAGATCACAGTCACCACACTGCCCAGTCCCCAAGGGTCAGACCATGCTGGGCCCTACACTCCCAGGCCACGAACCTTGAGCTGAGATGGCCCCCACACCACCCACTTGGAGAAAGAACAGACAGTGCCCAGGAGCGAGGATACAAGGACCAGGACCTGGGACTGAGGAGGGAGGAACCAGGAAGGCAGGAGCCGAATGGGCCCCCAGCCCCGGCTCAAGAACCGTACCTCCGAACAGGACACTGTTGTACCTCTTCTCGGCTGGCATCCCAATAGCTGCAGCAAACCAGTCCACCCCGCGCTGCCACGAGCCATAAAGAGGATCCTAGGTAACAAGGAAGTGTGACCGGCTAGGGAGTCCCTGAGGGGCCTGGAGCAATGGACAGCCATCGGGGGTGAAGCGGCATCGGGACTGGGGGTGCTCACCTGCGCACGGCCGTGGCTCTCCAGCAGCGCAGGTAGCAAGGGCAGCAACAAGGTGAAGGCCAGGAGGTCCAGCAAGAGGCCGAGGAATACCACAGCGACCACTCGGGTTTCGGGTGCCGACTGCTGGTGGATGGGCGGGCGCGGGGTGCAGCTCCCGCCGGCTCCCCAGCCCATGATGGGGGCCGCTCCGATCCGGCCTGGCTGAGCGTGTGGCAGGTCTGCAAGACGGCACGTCGCACGAGGGCACTTTTGGATACCCCAGCCCCACACCCACCTACCTGGGGGAGAAACAGACCCCAGCTCCCGCCGTGGCCCAACCCGCGAAGAGCCAGCGAGCGCCTAAACGGTCTGCCTGCCCCGTGACCCAACACAGGAGTCCCTCTGTGCACTCTGCCCCCGACCCTGGGCAGCAGGAAACGCAGGCTGCGGGGGTTACGCAAAGAAGCCGCAGCCCCGGAGGCCAACCGTCCCAGGGACCGGGGTGGGGCATCGCGGCCCCGGCACCTCCCCGCCCCCGCCGCCACCCCACGGTCCCGGGCGGAGCGGCCGGGGAAACTGAGGCCCGGGCGGGCGGCGGGGGCGGACCCGCGAGCCGGAGAACAAGACACCCGCCCTCCCCTGGTCGCGCGCCCCGTCCCGCACCTGCGGGGTCCGCGCTCCGCACAAACGGATGGACGGACAGAGGCGGAATGAACCGGCCGGCGGGCTGCGAACGCCGACCACGCCACGCCCGCCCGGAAGTGGGCGGCCCCTGCGCGCCCTCTTCCGGCCGCTGGGCGGGGCCTCGTCCGGTCCTCCAAGGCCGCGCGACTCGGCCCGATATCGGGTCCGGCAGCGGCTTAGCAGCAGGAAGGGATCCAACCGGAGGCGCCTGACAGGCCACAGTCCTATTTGCCCCCGGACTCTGCGCCCGAGTGACGACCCGCCCGCTGAGGACCCCGGGGTTTTGGGCGCTCCGTCCGGAGGGCCGTTGGGCGGGGTCCACCCTGACCGGACCCTCCTCGCATCGTCCACTCCCGTCGGAGGCCTCCGTCCAAAATACACCCGCAGATACGCGGCGTCTGTGCGGGGGCGCGAGCTGGCCCACCCTGGGGCCTCGGCCGGGCCGGCGAGGAGGAGGAGCCGTGAGGTCAGGACTGGGCGCGCTCGGTCCTGGGCCCGCGCCGGGGTAGACCCCACGGCAGCTGGAGGTTCCGGACTTCAGGACCTGCCAGCACCCCCTGCTTCCCTTCCGTCCCTTGAAATTCAGGCGTCTGTGGCCAAACTATCCGGAAGGACAGTCCACCACGTCAGCTCAGCACTCATACACCCCTCCGAAAACGACACTAAATTTCAAACATCCAAGCAGTCACACTTTGCTTAACGTATAATTATTCCACCTACGACCAAAGAGAACACGTGTTAGCTCTCCCTGAGGAGGACACACGTTCCTTTATGGAGGCTCGGGGGATGTTCGCCTCTTCCACCTGAGCCGTGCACGTGACACAGCGGAGGTAAGAGCTGGTGGGCGCGCGGCAGAGGGGAGGAATATGTCGGCAAATGTACTCACATGTAAACACTCTGGCTTCATAACCACCTTCTTCCACGACCCCTTCTACACACGCCCCTTTGCAAGTAGGAGGAGGCAGGGCTGGGACGGGCCATCCACGTGGATACTGACATTTCTAAGGACTGTGCCTGCAGTGGGGTGGAGAGGCCAGGGTGGGCAGAGGTGGGTATGCTCGGGCGACCCAGGACCCAAAGCTGAGGCTTTATCAGCTTGTTGCTGGCACGTTCCACAGCCACAGAACTCAGCAGCAAGGCCCCCGGGATCAGCGGTGTGGCGAATTTAAGTAGCAACAGCTGCAGGAGCGTTTACGTGTGGGTGGGGTCTTGAGTCTGCACGATCTTAACAGCAGGCCAGGCCTACACAGCGAGGTGAAGCCAGCCCCGTCTGTGGCCCCGACACCTGCCAGGGCCTTCGAGATCTGTGGAACCACGCACCTGGCAAACTCCTGTCTCTGAACAATCCTAGAAAGGAGGTAAAGATGCAGAAATCTCCTCCAACGTGGCCTCTTCATCTGTCCCTTCCGCCTGCCACCAGGGAGCGCTCTGGCCCTGTCCCTCCGCCCTTCTGAGCCCTAACACGGCCTAACAGCGCCCCAAATCAAACTCCCGATTTTTCCCACCAGCCTCCCTGCTGGGGGAGCCAGAATCAGTCATCCTCTTCCCACATGTCCAGTCTGGCTAATCCTCCAGTCTCTCCATGGTCACTTCTGTGGCTGTGACCTCAGGGATGGGCTTCATTTTCTAAAATTTATTTCTGGCTGCATTGGCTCTTCGTTGCAGCATGCGGGCTTTCTCTAGTTGCAGCGAGCGCGGGCAACTCTTCGTTGCGGTGCGCAGGCTTCTCGTTGTGGTGGCTTCTCTCGTTGCAGAGCACGGGCTCTAGGCGCGCAGGCTTCAGGAGTTGTGGCTCGAGGGCCCTAGAGTGCAGGCTCAGTAGTTGTGGTGCACGGGCTTCGTTGCTCTGCGGCATGTGGGATCTTCCTGGACTAGGGCTCGATCCCGTGTCCCCTGCATTGGCAGGCGGATTCTTAACCACTGCGCCACCAGGGAAGTCCCAAGGATGGGTTTCTTGATGTGAGTGCTAGGGCCACCAGGCAGGGCTGCCAGCCGAGGGCGAGGCCTCCACCATGTGCCACATCGACACCAGGGGTGTGAGGACCAGTGCCTCGTCCTCGGAGACTGGGGCGGGACATGGGGCCTGGGGGACCTGCCCACCTCTGCACCCCTGCAGGGAGGCAGCATCCTGTTCAAGGCCGTAGCCCCCCAGGGCCGCGAGGGCAGGCAGGTGGCTCCTGTGTCCTTATGAAGCCTCCTGGGTCAATGCACATGCAGCCCAACCCCTCCTGCCTTCACAGCGGCCTGGCACTCCAAAGCATTAATCAAGACTGGGTATGGATTGGGACAAAGCCGATCGTGGCTGCTGGGGTGCCGGGATTACGGGTGATTTCTTTCTTTTCTGATTTCTAAACTATGTGCAAACTTGTTTCACTTATGACTGAAAATTTATGTAACATTAAGTAATGCTGAATTCTACACCTGAAGGCAAATATGCTTGGTTGACCAAAAACATTAGCCTGAATCCCATCAGTCCCGAGCCTTGTGATTAACTGAGGACTGTCTGGAAGTGACGAACAGAGGTGATTTACAGTTTATCGGCATGTAGCTCCCATGGAGGCTTGGCCCTGTTCCCGAAGTGCAATATGTCAGGAGCGGCGTTTTAACATGAAGCAAAGTACAGGAAAAAAACTCTGACGTTACAGCATCCCTTATGGCATTCATTGTATAGCATCTCCTTGTCTGATTTATAAACATAATTTATTTTTTGAACTTCTTCCTCTTCAGAGCCTTCCATTCACCTTCCTGTGTGGCCAGGCTGTTAAAAAGCTGCTTCACTTTTCGTTTTCTTTCCGCATCCCTTAAAAAAAAAAAAAAAAAGCCCATTTTTGGATACTTTTTGGAGGACATCTTGCCCTTTTTCCTATCTGACCCAATAGCAGTTCACATCCGCGTGGGACCTGCAACTCCACCCAGGACAGATGGAGGACAAGTGAGGGGAGCAGGCCGCCTGGCCCACCCTCACCCCGGCCCAGCACCCACACCAGCACCTGCCAGACCCCGTCGCCCCTCACCGTTCCATGATCTCTGAGAGCTGCATCCGAGCCAGGAACTGGTTGTCCTTGCGGATCTCCCGGACGGCACCTTTAAATTCTCGCTTGTGCTTGTGGATCAGTCTCTTCCTTTCCTGCTCCTCCTTTGTGCAGCCCTGCTTCTTCCCAAACTCGAGGCTGAAGGTGCAAGGTGCAAAGCCGGCCTTGAGGGCGCAGGGTCTGCGCACTCAGAGCCTGCCAGGCCTCCGGTCAAGGCTGCCCCCAGCCACAGCCCCGGACTCCCCAGGCCCCTCTAGGGATGGGGTGCTGGGGGGGCCTCCGTACTCACACTTTGACCAGCCGGGGGGTGAACAGTTTCAGCGGCACCGGCTTGCTCTTCTCACAGACCAGCGGCCGATACTGCTTCGGCTGCTTTTCCATTTCCGTCAAAATGCTCCGACTCAGCTCCTGACACGTGAGAAAAGCTGACGCCACCGGGCCTGCCCACCGTGGCCTCCGGAGCTCCTCCCTCCAGGCCGCCCCTTCCCCTGGGCCCGGCGGCTGCAGGTGCAGAGCCACTGTGCCCAGAAGGCCCGGCTCTCACAAAGCTTCCAGCTTCCTGCAGCGTCCTCATGGCATCTGGTCTGGCGGGACTTCAGACCCACAGACCCATCGAGCAACAGAACAGAACGGTCTCTCCCAGAGGAACGTGGGGAGCATACGATGGGGACCAGCCCATTTGTACACAGGGGAGCCCCCAGGCCAAAAGGCAGGTGCCCTTCACGGCTTCCTGTCGCCTGGTGCAGGGCAGTGGGACCATCCTCAGAACCCGAGTGACCTGGGAGGGGCGCAGGGCCTGGAGCCGCTGCCCAGATTGATGGGGGCGGCCGGCCTTGATTCCTAGTGCTGGAACCCCCGTGACAGAAACGCCCACCAACCTGCCCCAACTCTGGGACACGGCCGCGCCAGGGAGGCCTCACCTGGAGCTCGGGCGGGCAGCTGCGGGCAGCCAGGTGCTCCATCAGGAGGGCTCGCAGGGGCTGCACAATATCGTGGAAGGAGGGCAGGGTGCCATAGGCGGTCACACAGCGCTGCACCAGAGCCAGGCACACGGCCAAGCAGGACAGCCTGCAGGGGTGACACCCAGCCTCAGGGTAACAGCAAGGGCGGGCCCCTCCCCATCACCAACAAAGCCCATCATCTTGGCAAAGATGAAAACCTTCTACTCATGGGCCTGGGCCGCAGGACCCTGAGGTCAAACATCTGCCCTGGGCAATGGCTGCAGCCGTCCGGCCAATGGGATCAGGAGTTAAAGAAAACATCCTGCTTCCCTGAATAGGAAAGAACATTGCAGGAAATGCAGCAACAACTTGGAAAGAGTACTCAGTGTTTTGTTTTGTTTTTTTAAACAGAAGAAAATCAAAGTTTAGTAACACATATACATTTCTTGGGAGAGACCCAAGAAAACTGACTCACTCACTACAATGGCTGGAGCCCTCATCTTAAATAAACCCCGTTGTAGTTTTTAAATTACTAAAACTATTTCCAATATCAAGTAGATATACTTTGAAAATAACATTCTGGGAAGTTATTTTTTCATGGAAAAAAATGGCCATCAGGATGTGAACAGACATTTCTCCAAAGATTATGAATGGACAATAAGCACATGAAAAGATGCTCATTACTAATTATTAGGTAAATCAAGTCAAAATCATAATGAGATACCACCTCATACCCATGAGGATGGCTACCATCAAAAATCCAGAAATTACTAAGTGTTGACAAGGATGTGAAGAAATTGGAACCCTCATACGCTGTTGGTGGGAATGTAAAATAGTACAGCTGTGGTGGAAAACAGCATGGAGGTTCCTCAAAAAATTAGAAATAAAACTATCATCTGACCCAGCAATTCCATCTCTGGGTATAAACCCAAAAGAAGTGAAAGCAGAAACTGGAATAGATACTTGTACCCCCATGTGCATAGCAGCCTTATTCAGAATAACCAAAAAGTGGGAGCAACCCAAGTGTCCACTGATGGATCAATGAATAAACAAAATGTGGTCCAGCCACACAATGGAGTATGATTCAGCCTTAAAGAGGAAGTAAGTCCTGACACCTGCTACACATGGATGAGCCTTGAGGACATTATACTCAGTGAAATAAGTCACAAAAGGACAAATGCTGTGTGATTCCACTTATATGAGGTGCAGCAGAGGAGTCAAATCCACAGACAGGAGGACGGTGGGGCTTGGGGTGTGGCGTGGGATTAGTCTCTAACAGGGACAGAGTTTCAGTTGGGGAAGGTAAGTTCTGGAGGTGGAGGGTGGTGACGGTTCCGTAACAGTGGAAATGTACTTAAGATGCCACCGAACCATACATTGAAAAATGGTTAAGATGGTAAATGTTATCTGCATTTTAACACAATAAATAAATATCAACAAAAAAATTCGAATAACCATAATTTTTTTAAAAAATCAGAGAATGGAAGGACTTACAAGAAAAAGTCCTAGCCCCCTCATTCTACTTCTACTACAGACTGAAGGATGTGACCCCACAGAATTCCCTTGTTGAAACCTAACCCCTAACGTGGTGGTATTTGGAGGTGATTATGTCTCCCAGTCCAGGAACACAGATGTGTTTCCATTTATTTATGTCTTTGTTAATTACTTTCAGCAATGTTTTGTAGTTTTCATCATACTAGTCTTCCACTTCCCTGGATAAGCTAATTCTTAAGTAATTTTATTCCTTTTGATGCTATTGTAGATGGAACTGTTTTTGAAATTTTCTTTCAGACTGTTCACTGTTTGTGTGTAGAAATACAACTGACTTTTATGTACGTTGACTCTGTATCCTGCTACTTTGCTGAATTCATTTATCAGATCCAATTGCTCTTCTGTGGAACCTTTAGGATTTTCTACATATAAAATCATTTCATCTGCGAACAGAGATAACACGGGTGCATCTTCAAGGCTGGGTGCTGGGTCACGTCTGGCTCCCAGCCTGGCCTCTCTGAGGTCTAAGCTGGTGCCACGGCCCAGAGCCCCGGGCCCGCACATACCTGGTGTGGTTGGCCTCTGTCTCAGTCTGGGCTTTCAGTCCTCCTGCCCACTGGAGGGGGAGGCTTCTCCTGTGCCACGTGGCCTTGGCCTCCTCGTCAGAAACCAAGAGCAACTCCGAGTTCTTCCCAAGTGCTCTGAAAGGGTGCACCAGAGTGTAACCTGGATTCCAAGTGGGACAGGGACAGAGTCGGCCTCTGAGGCTACCGGGCTCGCAGGGCAGGCTCTGCAGGGTGAAGCCTGTGGAAGTTAATTTTAACAAACATGCGCTGCTTACCACCAGAGACAAGCGACAGCTTTGACAGGGGTGCTTGGGCCAAGTCCAAGCACAGACCAGGCCCCTGCCCTCGTGGGCAGACTAGACTGAGTGTCAGTAAGAAACGATGGACAAAGAAAAAGCAGAGGAGGGTGAGGCGGGTTTGTCAGGAGAGCTGGGAGGGTGGGACAGGGTGCAGAGTTCACCAGGCCAGAGAAGGCCCACTCCAGAGACCCAGGGAGCGAGCAGGACTTAAGCCCGCCGTCACTCAGAGGAGCAGTCGAAGCAGACGGAAGGGACTGCCGGGGAGGGCGTCAGGCCGGGCGTGGTCCAGGCACGGCAGAGTGGGCGGTGGCTGGGCAGAGGGAGGGGGGCGTACGGGCGACAGCCAGTCTGCTGGCCAATCCCGACTCCAGCGTCCAGTGCCCTCCACCGGGGCCCCTCCTCCAGCACTGCAGCCACCCTGATGTCTCCCTGGGGTGTGGCTGCACCCCCGTGCCCATCCCACGGCTGGCAGAGAGGAGCCCGCAGCGTTGGGCTCAGAGAAATCGGGCAAGAGCCACACGCAGGCAAGTGTCCATGTGAGGTTACGAGGGGAAAGTGGAAGGGCAGGGAAGGAAAAAGGAGGCCGGGAAAGCAGACCCTCTAGACACGGAGGAGCGAGGGGACAAAGGTGGGCAGCTCCTGGAGGGCGAGGGAGCCGTGAGTGGGCGGAAGTGAGTGGGCGGAAGCGTGGGGAGGAGTGTGGGCATCCTGTGTGGGCAGGGAAGGGGAGGGTGTGATGGTTCAGAAAAGCAACAACTGCTGAACCCCCCCCCTCAGAATACTGCTGTCCACGATCTCCTGCCAACATTCAGAACATCGTAGGAACTCCAGGAGCGGTGCTGCCGACTAGAGATACACCGCGAGCTACGCAAGTTAAAGTGTCCTTGTTGCCACACAAAACGAGTAAAAACAAAAAGGTAAATCTTAATGGATGTATTTTATTTACCCTCCCCCCCAATATTATTTCGACACACAGTCAATATAGTAAACCGCAGTATTTTATATATTTCTGGTAGTTAGTCTTGCCATCTGGGGGGTACTTTACACTAAGCTTAGACTCCCCACACATGGAAATGGGCTACTGTGCTGGACAGATAAAAGTGGGATACTGATTTTTTTCAAAATGTGGGTATATACACACATCCACACAGAGGGAAAAAAGGATGCTACTCTGGATGATAAGACTTGAGATTTTTTTGTCTTCTTTCTAACTTCCCCATATCCTAAGCTTTCTACAATGAATACCAATTACTATTAAAAGTCTTAAAATTTCTGAAGTACAATATATTTGAAAACACTACCTCGAATCAACTCACCTTGGCTCTGCTTGTTGGGAGTTGCGATGTAAAGAATCCCAACAAGAAAATTGATGAGTTCAGGTATGAACCTCTGGGACAGAGACACATAGTCCAGGAACACGCAGCACACGAAGAGCCCCTTCACCACGTCTTGGAGGGACTGGATGGGACACTGGCAAAGGAACACAGGGCACAGTGTCCACTTGGGAACAACATTCGGAACACCGCGCCAGGCACACGTCCTGGCTTCCGCGGGGGCCACAGGCCCCGACCTTCCTCTGCACGGAGGGGAGCACCGCCCCGCACGGCAGGGTCGAGGCACGTGAGATGCAATCCGGCAAAGAGCTCTGTGATCGTAAGGTCCCACCCTCTCGTAGTGGAACACTGATAATTACCACAGCAAGTGGGCACTGATCATATGCTCCCTCAAGGAAAACAGAGCTATCTGGACTTTTAAAGCCAAAAGGGGAACAGAACCCCAGATCAGAGACGATGCTCTCATGCGCTTTCTGGGGTCACGCCCTCTGCCACTCGCCCGGGAGCTCTGGGAAGGAGCTGCTATGCAGGCCTCGTTGACGAGCCTTTCTTACTCCTGCCCCAAGGAGGGCCAGTCTCCACAGCCCCGCTCAGCCCCAGGGAGGGCCAGTATCCACGGCCCCGCTCAGCCCCAGGGAGGGCTGGCTCCGATGGGGAGGTCCTGACATACCTTGGTTAGCAGCTGGCTCAGACACAACAGCGCAGGCGTGACCACCGGGTGCCAGAAGTCAGAGGTTGGAAACAATATCCCAGCAATTTTCAAGTAAATGAGCTGGAAAGAAAGCGCCATCACACGGGTTAAAGAAGGGAAACACACAACCTGACGCATATCTTTGGGCTGTTCTGCAGAAACTAAGACCACCACCCACCGAGGATGGTGACTGCAGGCTGCCCACGAGCACTAGACCCCAGACGGGTGGGAACCAAATGGCGATTACTGAGATTTCGGAAACATCACCCTGTCACCTCACCACCAACCACTCAGAAGAAAGTCCACGAGCTGATCACACACCCTGTGACCTTCACCCTTTATGGTGCCTTTAAAACCCCTCCCCTGAAGGCCATCAGGGAGTCCGTGTCTTTTGAGCACGAGCTGCCTGTGCTCCTTGACGGGTGCATGCAATAAACGCTGTACTTTCCTCCCCCACAACCCGGCGTCAGTCGGTTGGCTTTGCTGCGCGCTGGGCAAGGGTGGACCCCAATTTGGTTCAGTAACAACATCAACTCATGAATCCTCATGCCAGCCTATGTGACAGGTACCACTGAGCCATCACTACCGCCTACAGCCGGGAGAGAGGCCAGGCCCACACAGCCCAGGACTGAAGCCCGGGCAGCCTGCCAACCCCCCTGGCCTCCCCACTACTCCTCGCCGGGAACAGGCTCCGGGGAGGCAGGCTGGATACCCTCTGCCACAGCTCGGGCACCCACCTACCCCAGGTCACACAGAGAAAGGGGCTGAGGCCACGGACACTGGCTCAGGTGCCTTCCTGAGGAGTCTACTGACCCATCAACATAAAGCTGAACTTTTTTTTTTTTTTGTGGTACGCGGGCCCCTCACCATTGTGGCCTCTCCCGTTGCGGAGCACAGGCTCCGGACGCGCAGGCTCAGCGGCCATGGCTCACGGGCCCAGCCGCTCTGCGGCATGTGGGACCTTCCCGGACCGGGGCACGAACCCGTGTCCCCTGCATTGGCAGGCGGACTCTCAACCACTGTGCCACCAGGGAAGCCCTAAAGCCAAACTTTTAAGTTCCTGCCAGTTGACGTTAGTTCATTTCAACCCGAAGACCAGAAAATGGAACGGACTGAGCAGTACTTCTTCAGTGACCAGAGCTGACGACATGGCCCACGGCTGTCGTGAAACGGTCAGAAACCTGAGAGAGGTCAGAGGTCGCTGTGCACAAGCAGGTGAAGCAACCAGCCCACAGGTCCTCAGGAAAACACACCCCGGGTTTGCCATCAAGACTAAACACGGCACCGTTCACTGAGAAGTCAAACCAGAAACTTTGCTCCTGAGCACACGTTAGCTAGTTGTTAACAGGTCAGCAGTCCTTCCAGGCCTGGCCGTGTGCCCTCCAGATGGCTGCGGAGGCTCTGGGGCAGACCACCCTCTTGAAGCCCCCAGCCCCTGTGCCATGGCAGCACACTGGACAGCTGGTGGCCGCAGGTCAACGGCCGGATGAGACACGCCCCTGGCTTACCACGTCCAGGCCCGGGAAGGTCGCCCGGCCTGTGGTCTCAACCATTCCTTCCATGTCGTGCATGGCATCTCGGAGGACAAATTTCACGGCGCTGCTTGCAGCTTCAGGAAACATCTGGCAAAGGTTATACAACTGCCTGTTCATCAGAGACATAAGTCGGGGAGAATGTCCGTAGGTAACAAAAACATAGAAAACCCCCTCAAACCACCCACGTTTATCATCTTCCTGTGAAGCCACCTGCCAACTGAGCTAGAGCTGGAAGCCCCTGGATGAATGCACTTTTCCTCTTACTGACACCTGGCTGGCCGTCTCGGTGATCCAGGTAGTTTTTCTAATAGTGTTTTATAATAACCTATATTCATTTTCGCTATTTGCTAAGAACCTGGTCATAACTTTTCAGTAGTGGTGGCAGAAGTAGCTCTGTTTATATAAGTAACAGCACGGGGAGCATATTCTAAGGGCCAGACGTGGCTGACAGTCCTGAACCCAGTGGTGCCTCATAAGCACTCCTGGGGGCAGAGGCTGGCACGGGGCGGAGGGGTGTGCAGGTGGCCAGCCCGAGGGTACCACCAGGCACCTGCTCTCACGGACCCTCCCAACTCAGCACCCTGCCCGCTGTGCCCTGCTCCAGCCACCACGAGGCCAAGAGCCACCATGCTTTCACGGGGGCCTGGTGCAGAGCCCGGCCCGGAGCCCCCGCGCAGGACAGCAGCAGGCGGGCGAATGAAACAGAAAATTAGCCGTCAAATATAAATAAACCTGAAGGGGCCCTACTGTCTTAAAGTCGATTCGTTTGCAGTTAAAAACAGGTCCCATCTCTAGGGCGATGGGAGCAACACGTCAACACGACTTAGGAGCAGGATGGCGTACGGAAATCACCGCAGCTGTGCGAGCTGTGGGCCCATTTGCAAGGCTGCCTTAATTAACTCCGAAGTTATTCTATGACTTTACTAAAAGGCACAAAATTTGTTCAACTCAGCCCCACGTTCCAGATAACGCACCCCGTTTTCACTTACACAACCAATTTATTGATTCCGCTGAGGTCTGCTGGATCACTTGTAGCCAAATCTCCGACGTATTCCAAAAGGAAGCCAAACAGTTTCTGTAGGAACAGGGTTGGGGCCAGAGCTCAGGGCTGAGCCCAGAACGGAGCTGCGGCACAGGACGCCCTGCCCCCTGTGCCCCCGCACTGGGTGGGGCGAGGGCCTCAGGGCCAGCAATGGGGGCGTGTGACCCAAGGCAGGCACAGGAGCGAAGAGCACAGGGTCCAGGCGTGTGCTGCCTCGGCCAGCAGGTGACACCTCAGCCCTAGACCAGGAGCGCGCCTGGCCGGGCGCCTCGTTCGGTAAACGTGCGGCCTTTATGCAAGAGGACGAGGCACATTCCTAGCTACGTATTTCCCCAAAGCCTGGCTTTGCTGCGTGACGGGTGCGCGCGATGGACTCGGTGTAAACTGAGGTCAACAGCTCGGCCTCCTCCTGGGCCTGCCGTGGCCCTGGAGCTGACGCACATCCAGGCCTGGCTCTCTGCCCCCCAACCCGCACCCCACCGTGAAATTTCGCAGCCGCAAGCACGGGGTGCACTTCGGGACCACCAGCTTCACGGTTACGATGCCCACACAGACCAGGGCTCTTCCCTGACACTCCCAACACTGCAGACAAACAACTCCAGCATACTTCTAGTTTTGCTTTGTTTCCCACTGCGAGACTTGGATGGTTGCATTTCTGAATTCTCTCCACAACCAAAAGCTGCTCTTCCATTGATCTTCCCAACAATAAAGACTTCAATTCCTCGTAGGATTCGGGAGCTATCAAAAAAAATACAAAACACACGCCACGCTTAACTTGTAAAATGAGAATTACATTTCTGGTAACGGAGATAAAAACTGAACACAAATTAAATAATAGAACTTCTTTTACTTCACCCAAAGAAATACTTCCGCCTATTTTATAGAAACACTCCTTTTGTGTAATTACCACACTGCTTCCAACGTGTGCCTGTGTGCCCGCCAAGGGTGAGGCTCGAGGAAACTGGGCTGCCTGCAACCAGCCTCGACGAAGAGACGACCCCAAGCTCCCCTCTAGGCGGAATCCCGCCAATGCCCGAGACGGGGAGGGCGGAGGGGACAAGGCGCGGGTGGGGTGGCCGCTGGGACCGTTCAGAACAGGCTGGAGCTGGAAGGAGCCCCGCGAGCAGAGCAGTGTCACGCCTGAGACGCCCCCGGCAGCCAGTTCCACCCGCCGGTTCAACCGCTCTGGAAACACCCTTAAGTCGCAGGACAGCTTAGGCCTGCGGACTGGAACTGGACGGGGTGTCTGCACGTGGGACAGAGCAGCCCACCGTGTGCTACGTGCCACATCACGAGGCCTAAGCCCGGCTCCGCGGCCACCCTTGCCCACAAAGGGCCGACTTGCCAAGTGGCAGGGACCCCTGCTGGTGGCCTGCAGAACTGCTGCAGTCACACAGCAGAGGCCGACGTGCTGCCCAGAGCACTCGGGTCAGATCCCGGGGGCATCACGGAGAAGGATGACCGTGCCTGTCTGCCAGCCAGGACAGCACAGACGGGCTGTGCCTGTGTGTCCAGGCCCGTACCCTGTCCCACTCCATGACGCAGCCCGTGAGGCAGACGCCGCCAGGTCACTGCAGTCACTCCCCGGTTGTCTGTCTACCTGCGAACGTATAGGGCAGCTTGGCCCTGGCAGCCTCCTGGCCAACAGTTGTCGATTGCTCCCCAGGGTTCGGACGCTGCTCCTCCTGGGTCCTCTTGCTCCCGTCCTTGCTCTCCACGTCAGACTCCAGGCCTGAGGGGCCGTCTGGGCCATCGCTCTCCTCTGGGTCCCCCTCGCTCAAGCCTTTGCCCTCTTCCTCTTCGCTCTCACTGCTGCTGGCTTCCCCGCTTGGCTCGTCCTCAACGTTCATCTTTCCATCCTGGGAACAGAACGTGGGAACCAGGGGCATCACTCCTCGGGACAGCAGCTGGCACAGCCTGTGACCGTGTCTGAGGGCCGTGCACACGCAGACGCTTTATGCTACTTGTCTGCTAGGAACACGCGGCCCAGTGCTGCGCTGTCCACGGGCGTGGGGCCTCTCTCCCACCTCCTTCGGGGTTGCTACACGTCACGGGGCTAAAGGCCTGGGAACCGCAGTCCCCACACCCTGACGCCAGGACTCTGGGCAGGGCTTGTCTCTGCCGGGGAGTGGCGGGGGTCCAGGATGCGGAAGGCGCCGCAGCGGACAGGCTCCAGCTGCTGTGAGTGTCTGGCAGCCCTGCTGCTCATGGGGCTGGGGAACAGGTGGGGCTTCCTGGCATGTGGGCTGCACGCGGAGGTGGTGGGACCTCCACATCAGAGGGTGACCCCTGACGACTCCCCCAGATAACCCAGTGTTTTGCGAGCACCCAGTTTCCCGTCTTGGAACCCTTTCTGCTCGAGACCCCTGGCCTTCTCCTATCTTCCTGCCCTGAGTGGGGCCGACGCTCTGAAAGGGGAGACAAGTATAGAGCTAGTGGGGCTCGGGAATGAAAAACCTCACCAGCTTTAGAAAGAGCCACAGAGAAACTGTTTCTAAGAAGACTCACAATTTCCACCTGTGGTAAACCTAGCAAGTGAAAAACCAGGAAAAGTGTTGCTTTAAATTAAAAAAAAAAAAAGGAAACGAAGGCAAACATCTTACTTTGTAAGAAAGCAAACGCCTATCATCTTTGTCTAGTACGAAGCCATCACTTAAGTCATCCGCCGACGTGTGTTTTGGTCTCTTAATATGTTCATCCTCCTCCTTTCCAAGCATCCTCCGGAGTCTTTCAGCCTGAGCAGGAAAGACAGAAAAGCTGTCTGCTGTGCTGTGAGCACATGGCAGGGACGCACGCTCCAGGTTCCCTCGGCCGTCACAGCTGCTTCAGGCCTGCCTTCTGCTTTCAGTCTTCAACCAGACATGCAAAACCTTGGCAAGCATCGTGTGGAAGACTTATTTAACAAAAATAAAAATACTGCGGCAGAAACATGTTCCCGTCACAAGGAAGGAAAAGCTGTTACCCTGAGGGCTTTCTGGCCAAATGATGGTGGCCAACCGTCAGCTTCACTCACCACCAGGCCCCAGAAGAGGAACAGGACACTTTACACTGAGGTCTGCATGCCATTTAACAAGCAGGTCAGCTACTTTGTCCCTTTGAACCATGCAGCGGCCACAGGAGACGGCCCATGAGGGGGGTACTGAAAAGGCCAGATGCATGACAGTACGCCTCCACTTCATTTTTGTTTTGTAACGTAAGGAAATTTAAAAAACCTTTAAGAGAAAAGAGGTGAGAAGGTAGTGCGCTATATCGCTAGCAGCTGTTCTGAGGTAAAGGCATTAGAAAGAAAGTCATTTTTAATTTGTTATATTGGGTATTATCTGCATTGTTTTTTCCTTTTATAGTTAAAAAAAAAAGTAAAACAAACTTGTTTAGAGACTAAAAAGATTCCACTGGTAAAACACAAAACACCTCCAGCCCATCGAACACAACAAGGTGGAAAGGGCCTTTCCTGGTCGTAGCAGCTTCCCAGAGGGGCCCTGCCCCTGCCCCTGCCCCTGCCCCGCCCCCTTGACACCTCCAGGCACTTGAGCCGCTCCCGCTCCTCCTGGGCCAGCTCCTCCTCCGTCTTCATCCTGTTAGAGGGCGGCGCTTTCATTTCAAAGCCGAGCTCACGAACCATCATGTCGTACGCGTCAGGCTAGGGCAGAAAGAAGAAATTGTTTTTTTAAAGAAAAGACCTGCATAATGAGCTTCCTGCACATCCCAGTCGTGGCTGGACATCTTTACGGAAGAAGCTAAACCACGGCCTTAGTCTTTTCTTCTTGTGTGACAGAGGCCTGTTCTAATCAGTCTCGAGGACGCCTTTAGGTCATATACAACTATTTGCTCCTCGAAAATTCTCCAAGTATATCTGCTTTAAGAAAACTAAACCTTGGGCTTCCCTGGTGACGCAGCAGTTGAGAGTCCGCCTGCCGATGCAGGGGACACGGGTTCGTGCCCCAGTCCAGGAAGATCCCACATGCCGCGGAGCAGCTGGGCCCGTGAGCCATGGCTGCTGAGCCCGCGTGTCTGGAGCCTGTGCTCCGCAACGGGAGAGGCCACAACAGTGAGAGGCCCGCGTACCACAAAAAAAAAAAAAAAAAAAAAAAAAGGAAACTAAACCTTGTTCATCTAGGCATTAAGCCCCCCAAATGGGATTTTGGGGGAAGCAACAGTAAGGTCGACTCACAGATGTGCAGATGGCCACACGGCAAGGTAATCTGGTGAAATCCAAGTATTTTCTAGAAACCAGCAACTCAAATGAATGCACCTTCTCTGACAATTTAGACTAAAAGCAATGTGATAGGAACCAAATATTGTCCGGAGGGAAAAATAAGTAAACGTATATATCAATACACATACCAAGTCTTCTCATACCAAGAAACAAGAAACAACCATTTCCTTTACTTTCATTATTCTGGAGTAGATAGTGAAGTAACTTTTAGTCTATTTCCACCCTGATGTAACACACGTCAGATACCTCAATATAAAAGTTTAATAGAAAACTTAAGTCCTAAAAGGGAGAACAGATGTCTGGCTCCCCCTCTTCTGCAGAGAAAGGCTGGGTCAATGGTCGTGAGCCCAGGCTGCCTATGAAGTGCTGGCCCCACCTTGGGTTTCTCCTTTCCACCTCTGCTCTCGGATTTGGGTGTTTTACGGGCCAGGAGAGTCTGGATTTCTTTCCAGTCTTGGTCTAGCTTCTCTGTGAGTTCAAGGGCATCTTCTCGTTGAGCCTGTCTCTCCCTCTGGGGAAAAAGAACAGAAGGCACCCCATTACTGCCAGCCTCCAGCAGACGTCCAGGCCGCACTGGACAACTGCTCAGCCTAACATGCCGACAGGGAAAGAGACCACGAGAAATTAGCATCTCAGGATCCCATCATGCAGAACGAATTTCCTGCTGTAAAACTGCTCTTCTAGATGCTCTGAGCAGTTTGCCGTTAGCAAAAGCAGTGATGTTTTGCGACTCTTGATATGTGCCAAAACACTAAAACCAACCCTCCCCCAAAACCAAAACCCCAAGAAACCATCAGAAGTACATGCTTGGGGCTTCCCTGGTAGCGCAGTGGTTAAGAATCCGCCTGCCAATGCAGGGGACAGAGGTTCGAGCCCTGGTCCGGGAAGATCCCACATGCCATGGAGCAACTAAGCCCGTGCGCCATAACTACTGGCCTGCACTCTAGAGCCCGTGTGCCTAGAGCCCATGCTCCGCAACAAGAGAAGCCACCGCAATGAGAAGCCCGCAAACTGCAATGAAGAGTAGGCCCTGCTCACCACAACCAGAGAAAGCCCGCGTGCAGCAGCAAAGACCCAATGCAACCAAAAATAAATAAATAAATAAATAAAATTAAAAAAAAAAAGGAAGTACATGCTTGATGAAACTTAAAATGCATTTTGTATTCCTATTCAAAGTGAATACTTTTATTAAATTCATAGAAAATATTAAATACAGCCTAAAAATGCACAGGGAGAAAAACCCTGAAACCCTTTAGCAGCGTGTCTTAGGACGGTGCTGCTCCACGTCGAGAACGTTAACGGACGCACCTTCTCCTGCTTTGACTTGACGATGAGCTCCTCAATCAGCTCTTTGCGTGACTTTGGCTGCTGCCCCTCCTCGCCTTGCTGTTGAGAGGTCTTCTTGTGAAGCAGCCCGCCACCTCCTCCAAAATGGGCTGCCGTCAACTCGGCTGCAGACAGAGAGCAGAAAACCCCTCTGTGAAGCCAGGCCCAGCTGCGAAGTGGGTTTTGCAGTCGCTCTGCCAACGTTTCTCCAAGCATGGTCCTGAGAGCGGACTCCACGTTTAAGAGAAAACTCTCACCCACGGCAGGTGAGACTACAGGCACAGCGACACAAACCCCCAAGAGGGGCCCCTCCGAGAAAACCCAGAGGCATAAAAAGACCAAACGGCTGTGATCCAAGTGACTGGAAACACCAAGAACCTGTTTTCCAATGGGTTAACGTCTCACGGAAGATGGACAAACGCAGCAAACTAGCTCGCACCTGAGTCCTAAGAGGGCGTGTCCAGGACCAGGGCCACTTCACACCCTCCCTGGGTCTCACAGAAAGTCCCAGGAGCAGGGGGCGGAGCCAGCTACTAGAGTCACTGATTCCTAGGCTGCCCGAGCTACCAGGGAAGAAGAGAGAAACAAAACACTGGGAATCATCGATTTTGGAATAGAAAGAAACTTTTAAAAAATCCAATTTCTTGGAAGAGAAAACAGAGGCTTAGATGCTAAGCAACTGACTTCAGATCTCATCCGGTAAGAGAAACAGCTCCTGCCTGTAGCCCTCTAACCCCGTCAGGCCCACACCTCGCCATCTGCGCTGAGCTCTCCGCGCCTGCGCTCCTCCACCCCCATCATGCCTCCTTCTGGAAGCTGCTCTCGCTCCCCCTGCAGTGGACTCTGGCCCGATTTAAAAGCCAACACTCACTCCTCTGGGCAGCAGCTCCCTCCTCCAGGGAAGGCTGTCTGTGGACTCGGGCGCCCACTGCCCTTCTGATCCCTCCCCTGGGCTGACAGGTACCCCAAACACCCCTGCGCATCCTGCTTCCTCTCCACCTCCCGCGCCTACAAGAGAATTTCAGGAAGACCTCTTGGCCTGCCCTAGCCAACTCAAGTCCCTCCAGCTCCCGTTCCTGAGTAAAAGCCAAAATCGTTCCCATGGTCCCAGCCCACCTGTCTGTACCATCGCCCCCTCCAGTTACCAGGCTCCCGGCTGGTCCCAGACCGTGACACCACCAGAGGCCTGCACGACCGCCACCTCCTTCGTGACCCTAATCAGGACTACCTGGCGTGTCCCAGACCGCCCTGACTTCATTTCCCCCACAGCACTTCTACTTCCGAAAGGCCTGCGGGATTTAGTTATTATTTAGTTTATTGTCTGGGTCTCCCCAGAAAACTGAGCTTCTGGTAGGTTTTACTCACTGCTATTTCTCCAGAACCAAGAGCACTGCCTGGCACATACACCAGTATTTGTTGAATAAATGAATCAGTAAATGAGTGATTCCTCTGCTTCCTGCAAAGTTTAGCATATTAGAAAACACTATCATTTAGCATTCTACTAATTCAAGATTGTTTACAATATTTTCTGAAAATAAAAATTTACAAAACATTAACTAATGAGGTGGTATTATATAAAAGATTCCAAAAAGGATTCTCGGAGAAAAGAAAAAAAAAATCCATCAGTGTGTTTATATTGATAGGATTTAATTAGAAAATTAGGGTTGATTTTTAAGATGAAATTCTCCTAATCTAGGAGAACATATAAATTATGTAATTGAACAAAACAGAATGTTTCCTAATGATTCATTTTAAAAGGTACGGCAAATATATTTATTTTCAAATATAAGAGGTTACCTGGAAATGTGCAAGTCACCTGGATTCTGATGAGCTCATACTAAACATCAGAGGATAGGAAACCTCAAATAAACAGTTGAGTCCCTAGGACCCAACACCTGGCAGAATGGGAATCCAACTTCTCCTCTAGTCAGCCAACCGTCACAGCCTACCGTACCAACGAGGCCGACACCTTGTGATGAGCGACCAGGCCGCCCAACGTGAAGGTGCCACGGCAGAGTCCCCTTCAGTGACAGTGAAGGTGAACAATTTTAAAGCGAGGTGTGCATAAAAAGTCCTGAACAATGGAAAGTGTGAAGAGGAAGGCCCTCAAGATGAACTATGTTCCCTCCTCAACCACGAAGCCTCAGCAGAGGTGTGGCCACCTCCCGGTGCTGTGGACAGAACCACGGGCCACCCTAATTCCTAGGCCTTCTGACCCCCCATCACCCAAATACCAAAAGGCAGTCATGGGTTAACGGCTTGGCTTTCCACACACCAGAAAAACTGCTGAGTCGGTTTCAGTTTTGTGCAGCTTTGTTCTGAAGATGCTGAATAGAGGGTATTCTAACTCATAAAGATGCGAGCTTACGACATGACCCCAACTTTATAAAAGGGCCCAAAGTGACCAGACCTGAACTGAGTCCTAACTCAGTTCAGTTGTATATCAGTGTTAACTAATGCCACAGTTTAATCCGCTTCATTATTATCTATAAATAAGAAGCTCAGGACTTCCCTGGTGGCCCAGTGGTTAAGAATCCGCCTGCCAATGCAGGGGACACGGGTTCAAGCCCTGGTCTGGGAAGATCCCACATGCTGTGGAGCAACTAAGCCTGTGCACCACAACTACTGAGCCTGCGCTCTAGAGCCCACGAGCCACAACTACTGAGCCCACATGCCACAACTACTGAAGCCCGTGCACCTAGAGCCCGTGCTCTGCAACAAGAGAAGCCACCACAATGAGAAGCCTGTGCACCACAACAAAGAGTAGCCCCAGCTTGCCGCAACTAGAGAAAGCCTGTGCACAGCAACGAAGACCCAACGCAGCCAAAAATGAAATAAGTAAATAAATAAATTTTTAAAAAGAAATTAAAAAGCTCAATGTTACTTCCCCCACACAACTGTCATAAGCGGTTCCAGAGTAAACGAAGACTAAAAGAACTAAGTAAACACTGTTAGTACACACATTGGGTCAGAACTGGTAACAGTGGTAGCAAAGCACTGTGGGTTAGTACAGAAGAGCTGTGCTAGGGGTCAGTGAGGTGGGTTTTACCCAAAACTCTGACTCACGGGTTGGACAAATCATACTGTTTCTCTGAGCTCACGGGTAAAACGAGCTAGGGTGAAGTTCAAACAAGAGAAGGGACACTGAAGTGCTTTGTGTGATAGATAGAAGGTTGTCTGTCTATCTTATCTACATATACACATTCTTAAAGATCTACACCTGCATCTTCTAGGTGTCCAAGCAGGGCAGAAAGAACGTCAGTGCTAAGCAGACTGCCCCTGACCCCAGGCCTCACCCGACAGCACTCCTCGGTCCTCGGCATCACTGTCACTATCGACAATGTCGTTATGCTGTTCAATGTCTGCCAAAGACTGGCCGTAATGAGTTAGTTCTTCATCTTCATTTAGGTTGTAGATGCTTTTTTTTTCGTGTTGTCGCTGACAGAATAGAAAAACTGAAAATCAGTCTCCTAAAATTTCCACATCCATTTAACATCAAAAAAAGAATGATTTTTTCCCCCATTTTTGTGCAATGTGACAATGTAGCTTTAAGATTATTCTGGGTCATTTGAGCAACGATTCGGATATAAACAGAACCCACAGAAGGTAAATAAATCAATGGGCCACCCTAAGGCACTGGGAAATCGTGCAGCTCTACCCACCAGGAATGCTCCACAATCCAGACCCAGTTGAAGGCAGCAGTGTAGTCCAGAAACCCAGGATGCATCACTGCCGGGCACTCTGGTTAAGATATTTATCCACCTAACTAGTATGTGCAAGAGGCTGCTTCCCCCTTGGTCTGACAGGCAAGATACACGATTGAAGACCCACCCACTGTGCACTCACAAAAGTATAAACAAACACCACTGTGCACTCACAAAAGTATAAACAAACAAGGGGGAAACGGCCTTCTCTTTGTATTTGACTTCTATGTAAAACTACAGCAAAAGACTGTTTTCCATACCTGTTGTTCCAGAGCAAACCTCCTCATCATCTTCTCCTCCGGGCTTATGTTGCTATTGTATTCTCCAAAGCGTTTATCTCTAAATACGTTGGACTTATCCCTTTCTTTGTATTCCTTTAGCAAAGTCTGGGTGCGCTGAAAAACAGATCATAGAACAATCTCTCACTGGTCCTGGCAACTCTGAGCTCTGATGGCCTGGCAGTCTTAGTCCCCAAAAGGGAGGTGCTTCCACAAGGGGACACAATGCTGGCTCTAATGAACTGGAAAATGCCATTTTCTACGCCTCAGGCCACTGAGACACACAGTCCAAAAAAGGCCAATCTACTGGCTGGAAAGACTGATCTCAATTACCGAGGAGAAACTGGGTCGCTGCCATACAATGGCAGCAAAGAGGACGATGTCTGGAACCCAGGGAATTCTCTAGGGTGTGTGTTAGTACTTCCATGCCTAATACCAAAGGTTAAAGTAAAATGACGGCAACCAAGAAAAAAGCAGAACAATCGAGCAGAGGTCACTCCACCCAGGTGAAGAAGCCAGAGGAGTTCAGGTTCTAGCTGAGTAAGGGAAGCAGGGAACAATGATCTGAAAGGCCATTTATGTCAATGACGACGTCACGATCAATTACAGACACAGACTGCAGCAGCATTGCCTATCTTCTCTTTGCTTGTTATATACGTGCCATTATGTATATATACAGTCAGTCTTTGTTATTTGCAGATTCTGTATTTATGTATTTGTCTATTGGTAAAATTTACGTGTAGCTGCAAACCAATACTCTCAGCACTTTCTGGGTCATTCATGGACATGCATGTGATGCCCAGGAGGTGCAGTCAAGAGTGAGGACTCAAGGGCTTCCCTGGTGGCACAGTGGTTGAGAGTCCACCTGCCGATGCAGGGGACATGGATTCGTGCCCCGGTCTGGGAAGATCCCACATGCCGCGGAGCGGCTGGGCCCGTGAGCCATGGCCGCTGAGCCTGCGCGTCCGGATCCTGTGCTCCGCAATGGAGAGGCCACAACGGTGAGAGGCCCGCGTACCGCAAAAAAAAAAAAAAAAAAAAAAAAAGAGTGAGGACTCAGAATCCCACCAGCTGCACCACTTGCCAGCGAGGACTCTGGGAAGCACCTACAGCCTCACCTGTAAAAAGGAGAGAATGTTAGTTCCTACCTCAGGCTCTTAAGGAGAAATGAGAAAACTGAGGCTTACGTGATAAAGGAAAACATGTCTATTCTGGAGCCCAAACAATCCCCATCCCCACAGCTGCCCCCCCAAGCCTGCCCTGGGGTGTGTGATGCAGGGGTGCATCGGAGTCGGCTGTAAGTTTGTCTTGTCTACTACTACTGCCAGCTCCTTGCAATAAGGACGATGTTTGATTCAATTCAAAGATCAATTGGGGGGACTTCCCTGGTGGCGCAGTGGTTAAGAATCTGCCTGCCAATGCAGGGGACATGGGTTCGAACCCTGGTCCGGGAAGATCCCACATGCCGCGGAGCAACTAAGCCCGTGTGCCACAACTACTGAGCCTGCGCTCTAGAGCCCATGAGCCACAACTACTGAGCTCACATGCCACAACTACTGAAGCCCGTGCACCTAGAGCCCGTGTGGTCTGCAACAAGAGAAGCCACCGCAATGAGAAGCCTGCGCACCGCAACGAAGAGTAGCCCCCTCTTGCCACAACTAGAGAAAGCCCGTGTGCAGCAACAAAGACCCAAGGCAGCCAAAATAAATAAATAATAAAATAAATAAATTTATATATAAAAAAAGATCAACTGGATTACATGCTGTGGGACAGAACACAGATTATGAGCCCATGAAGGCAGGGCCAGGTGTTACTTTACCTTTACCTCTCCACCTGCTAGAACACAGCTTAAACGTAAGTGCTCAGTGGCACATAAAGGCTTCACAGGTGTCCAAACCCAGTGCAAACCCCAGCCTTTACCAGCTGTGTGACCTCGGGAAATTTACTTGACCTTTATGTGCTTTAATTTGTTCACTAACTTACTAATGTCTCCTCCTCAGAGTAACAATAAATATCGTTAAACAAACCAATGAGCATGTCTCAGAAGCTGCATAGAGAATGCCACCCGAACTGAATTTCAAAGCACAGAATACTCTGGAACCGTAAGCACAGGAAAGCTATGAGACTTTCCAAGAAGGCAGCATTTCAGTTACCCTGCAAGGGACAAGGTTGTGCGCTTCAAAGGAGCGATACATTCCTTCTTCAAACATCTACTGAGCATGCCATGTAATCCCCTATCTTGTCCCTAACCAGCAGAGCTCAAAGTCTCAACGAGAGCAGGTTGTAAGAGGTTCGCACAGGGGCCGCGGCAGCGCGGAAATGATGAACTCTGCCTGAGCTGGACTTGTGTGTGGGTCTCCAAGGAGGGACGTCGGTTTTGCAGGGGAATGTCGTCCCCGCCCACGCAGAGGCAGAGGCACGAAGATGAAAACAGTCCAGCTGACACATGGCATACACGATACACGACGTCTCACTGCTCCAGGCACTGTCCCGAGGACTCTAGGTGGACGCTTCCCATCCTCCCGGCAGCCCTAGGATGTACGTACCACCATCATGGCCGATTTACAGAAGGGGAAAAGGGCACCGGGAAGTAAGTCCGTAGGTCGCCCAAGCCTGCCGGCATCCCCGCGGTGCCGCAGGGGTTCGAGGAGCAGGGCCGTGGGTGGTCCCGGCCGGCAGGCGGGGCCGGGGGGACCCACACCGTAGGGCCCGGCGCCCCGCTCACCTTCTGGAGGGCCCGCGCGCGCGACACCCCGGGCAGCCCCACGTCGTGGCGCGTCTTCCTGCCCAGGACCTGGAACTTCTGCCGGTTGACTTTCACCTCGAACGGGTTGGCGCTGGGCCTCGCCCGGCCGCCCCGCGCGCCCGCCGGGGCCCCGGGGGCCTTCCCGCGCGCTCCGGCGGACCTGGCCTTCCCCATGGCAACACGCGCTGCACCTCGGGGCGCTGACGAGGAGGTGGCAGCCAGAGCGCGGGCTCCCTCCGGAGACACGCGCGGCCCAGCAGCCTAGGAGTGCCGCCCCCGTCTCGCGGTAACTGAGCCAGCGAGACGTAGGAACGTTGGGTAAAATACTGACACGCCCCCCGCTCAGCTTACCCGCCCGCAGGCTGAGCGACTACAACTCCCAGCAGGCCGTGCTGGCGCCCCACCGCCTCCGCCCCGCGCGGGGCTTTCTGGGAGCGGTCCTGGCCCGCGCGGTACCGCCGTATCCTCCAGGCCCGCGGAGCGCAGCGCTCTGGCTCCCTCGTCTGGGAAGCCGTTGGCCGGAACCGTCGCCGCCGGGGGATGGTTCCCCGACCAGTGAGTCCCTCCCCGGGCGATGGGGCTGACAGCCCGGGCCACGGCGCGGCGGGGGTGACCGCGGGGACCCGGCCCGCCCCCTCCTGGGCTGCAGCCCCGGGTCCCGAGGGCGAGGCGTCGTGGCGCCGGCAGCGTCCGACGCGGCGGCGGCGCGGGTGGTGGCCGTGGCGGCGGCGGCGGCAGAAGCAGCAACAGCAGCAGCAGCAGCAGGAGGGCGAGGAGGAGCGGCGGCCCAGTGCAGGACCGGACCCGGCGTTGGGCGAGCGATGCGCGGAGGCTGCCCCGCCGCCGCCCCCGGCCGCCCCCTCGCCTCCTCGCGTCCGCAAAGCCTGGTCGCGGCGGCGGCGGTCGTCAATGGATCTCGAGAACCTCTTGGCCAACTCGATGCTGCTGAAAGCGCGCCAAGGTGGGTGCACAGCGGCGCCCCGACCCCCGCTGGAGTCCTGATCCCCGTGGAACCCCAGTCCTGCTGGGGAACCCTGGTCCCAAGCAGAACCCCGACCCTGCTGCGGACCCCAGATTTTCTGTGGAATCCGGACCCGGGGTCCGCGCAGCCTCACTCTCAGGAGTGGTCAGTCGGCGAGTGGTCAGCTTGGGCACGTAAAGCTTAAGCCGCCCCGTCCCCTTTCGGCGCCACCGGACCCAAGTGAAGGTGGCCTGTGCTCTGCTCTTGTTAGGGTGAGCTTGTTCCCTGTCCTGCTCTTCCTCCGGAACCTCGGGTCGCAGTGTGGCTTCAGCACCAGGCGAGCCGTGTTCTGTCCCCGAGGGAGAAAGCCGGACCAGCGAGCGAAGCCAGCAAACAAGAACCGTGCCTTTGTGCTCTTTAAAGGACCAAGAAGAAAATCCTGTAAACTAACGTGGGAGACCCTTCCGTTAGTGTTTTTAGAGTGTTATTTTAACATCGATTCTTGGTTTTGAGGTTTGGTGGTGTCTGAGACTTTACGGTGTATGGAGTGGGTTTTAGCCCGACTTAGAGATAGATTGAGCACGTTAGTTACAATTCACCCTGATAGCAACGTAGAAGCAGCAGTTGGTGCAGCCCTTCTGCTCAGAGACCCCAGGAGTAGAGTTCTCTGTGGAATACCGAGTGTCCCTTCTTCTGCCTCCGGAGAGATGGGAGAGCGAGCAGCAGAGACCACCCATAGTTCTTCCGCGGCTTCCCTCTTAGGGAGTCCGGGTGGGAGCAGCTGCTTCATGTTTGTGCTGGGAACAGCGTAAGTGCCCACCGAAGGATGTATATTTAAGACAACCTGGAAGAAGTGTTGTATGCTCCATCTCCCAGGGCTTCAGGATTCCTGGGCGCCGATGTCGGCCAAGTGGTGCTCCTGGTGACTTGGATGCTGTTGAGAAGCATCAACAAGTTCATCTTGTGATTAGAATAGTGTATAACGTTCTGTGAGAGAAATTAACCTGGAATACAACTATTTCAGATTTGGGGGTTTTGTTTTCTTTTCAAGCTCCCCTCCCCTTCCCGTTTGTATCCCAAGTGCCTTCAAGAGGAAAGGTCTTGATTAGGATTGGCTTGATACGGAGGGAATAAAGCATGTTCAAGTTTGGCTGCAGAGCCTCAGGATTGATAGCTAAGAATAGCTACCGTTAGTGAGGGTTTGCTTTGTCCAGGCATCCTGCTCAATTCTTTATGGGCGTTATCCCAGCTAGTTCCTATGCTTCATTCTCCTGTGAAGCTGGACTTAAAACAATCCTGCTTCATGGTGTTGACAAGGGGACTGCGTGGAATAACGTGGTACAGTGCTTGGCTCTTAGAAAGTGCTCAGTAAATAATCATAGTAGTTGTGGTTGCAGATTTTATTATGTCCAGAGTCATGGTGAAAAGCTGGCACTTTAACATTGCAGTTGTGATCATTTAATTGACCTTGAACCTGATTCCTTGTCTCATTCTTAGACTTTCCAAAAGCACAGCTTTTCTCTTCCTGAATCCCCACGTGCAGGAGGTCCTTGAATCTCGTTTATCCTTAAGCTTCATTATTTCTCTTGTCCATTTCTTTGTCTCTGTCTCCAGTACCCCCTTAGATGGTTCTCGACACCTTGTAAGTTGACTGAGGGCAGTGGTTTCCAGAGCTTCTTCTCTTTTATCATCCCCAATGCTGCTAGAACACTTTCTAAAACACAGATTTGTTTTCTGTTTAAAATTTGGCCCTAGAGCTTCATTCCAGGTCAAGTGCAAACGCCTTAGTTCATCATGGCCCACAGGGTCCTGTCTGACCACTGGCCTGCTCTCCTGTCCTTGTCCACAGCAGCTGAGCGTGTCACACCACTTCACACCTCCAGGCTTTTCTTTTCTGCCTGCAGTCTTCTTCTTCCTTCCTGTTCCAGCTCCAGAGTCTTTTCTGGGGAACGTCCACATTCCTGCAGGAGGCCTGGTCACTCCATCCCTTGAGCTCCATCCCTTGAGCCACTGCTGTGCCCAGGAGGAGCTCTTGCTGCACTGGGCATCCCCAGGGGCAGCTTTGGGTCTCCCCTTCTGTGCCTCCGGCACCCAGTGCTGTAATGGCACTCAGTCTATTCTCTGCAAATTCCAAATGCTGGCTGAAGGACAAAAGAGCACATCTTAGGAAGTCTCTCAGTACTGGTGATAACCAGAAATTGAAGTTTCAAAATAAGCTGTCTTTTTAGACTAGCAGTCTGGAAATAGGGAGCAAAACCTGAGATTTTATTCAACTTTGGGATGTCAGTTGGCTCCATACTTGTAAATGCTAAGTGCTTTTTATTTTGTTTTGAATGAACATTTTTATTGTTTTTATTAAATCAGTATTATTTTATTATTCATTTTTTAAAATTTTTATTGAAGTATGGATGATTTATTGTTGTGTTAATTTCTTATTAAGTCAGGATTAAATGTTTAATTGTATCTGCAGTGCAACTTGTAGGTTCCCTCTCCATGTTTATATGTTCATCACTAGCAAAGACAGCAGGGTCAACTAGAACTAGTTACGAGGTTAGTCAAAGGCCAGGCACGCGTGTTTTTCTTTCAGAAGGTAAATCTTTGTCTCCACCAAATTGAAAGAGAGTCCTAGTTCAAAGGACACAGGACAGTGTTACCTTTGCTGCCTCCTTACTGCTGTGCTAACTAGTCTCACTTCCTGGCAGAGACACTGTGCTTTTAGCTTTTGCATTGTAAACCTACATCTCTTTTTCTGAGTGTTGTTTTCAAAAGCAATGTTCCCACATTCACGTGGGCTAAACATGGTGCAGTCTTGTAGGAATGCCTCTCATAGAGCCAAGGACAAAATCAGCTCCACTGCTTCTGTTCTATGTGTTTAAAAAAACATTTCCAAATAACCAATAATTTTTGAAGATCAGAGAATAGAAGGACTTTTGATAAAGAGCCCTAACCTTCTCCATTCTACTCCTTCTACTATAGACTGAATGTTTGTGTCCCTGCAGAATTCATATGTTGAAGCATAATCCCTAGTGCGATTGTATTTGGAGGTGATTAAGTCATGAGGGTGGAGGCCTCGTGAATGCTACGAGTCCCTTTTAAACAAGACCCCAGGGAGCTCCCTTGCCCCTTGTGCCACGTGAAGACACAGAAGACACCAGTCCATTATAGTGGCCCAAACAAAGACACCTCCCCAGGTGCAGCCACATTGATTTTTTTCTTGGGTTCTGTTTTAGTTATCTTCCTGATTACTGTTGCGTTTCTAAAGTATAGTGTTGATCAATTCAGACTTTTCTAAGCCTCATGAGGAGATAGCTCACTTAAACCAACTCCATCTTCTTTTCCCTTACCAATATAGTTATATCACTGTTTTTAATTCTTGTATTAGTTATCTTTATAACTTAAAAAATTAAGCTTAGGGCTTCCCTGGTGGAGCAGTGGTTAAGAATCCACCTGCCAATGCAGGGGACATGGGTTTGAGCCCTGGTCTGGGAAGATCCCACATGCCGCGGAGCAACTAAACCCGTGCACCACAACTACTGAGCCTGTGCTCTAGAGCCCGCGAGCCACAACTACTGAGCTCACGTGCTACAACTACTGAAGCCCGCCCACCTAGAGCCCGTGCTACACAATAAGAGAAGCCACCGCAATGAGAAGCCTGTGCACAGCAACGAAGAGTAGCCCCCAGTCACTGCAAGTAGAGAAAGCCCATGCAGCAACAAAGACCCAACGCAGCCAAAAAAAAAAAAAAAACTTAGATTTTTAATTTTTGATTTCTTCTGGTAATGATAATTTTATCCAAAATGTTTTCCAATAAAAAAGAAAAAGATCCTCAACAAAATACTAGCAAACAGAATCCAACAGCACATTAAAAGGATCATACACCATGATCAAGTGGGGTTTATTCCAGGAATGCAAGGATTCTTCAATATACGCAAATCAATCAACGTCATACACCATATTAACAAATTGAAGGAGAAAAACCATATGATCATCTCAATAGATGCAGAGAAAGCTTTCGACAAAATTCAACACCCATTTATGGTAAAAACCCTGCAGAAAGTAGGCATAGAGGGAACTTTCCTCAACATAATAAAGGCCATATATGACAAACCCACAGCCAGCATCGTCCTCAATGGTGAAAAACTGAAACCATTTCCACTAAGATCAGGAACAAGACAAGGTTGCCCACTCTCACCACTCTTATTCAACCTAGTTTTGGAAGTTTTAGCCACAGCAATCAGAGAAGAAAAGGAAATAAAAGGAATCCAAATCGGAAAAGAAGAAGTAAAGCTGTCACTGTTTGCAGATGACATGATACTATACATAGAGAATCCTAAAGATGCTACCAGAAAACTAATAGAGCTAATCAATGAATTTGGTAAAGTAGCAGGATACAAAATTAATGCACAGAAATCTCTGGCATTCCTATATACTAATGATGAAAAATCTGAAAGTGAAATCAAGGAAACACTCCCATTTACCATTGCAACAAAAAGAATAAAATATCTAGGAATAAACCTACCTAAGGAGACAAAAGACCTGTATGCAGAAAATTATAAGACACTGATGAAAGAAATTAAGGATGATACAAATAGATGGAGAGATGTACCATGTTCTTGGATTGGAAGAATCAACATTGTGAAAATGACTCTACTACCCAAAGCAATCTACAGATTCAATGCAATCCCTATCGAACTACCACTGGCATTTTTCACAGAACTAGAACAAAAAATTTCACAATTTGTATGGAAACACAAAAGACCCCGAATAGCCAAAGCAATCTTGAGAACGAAAAATGGAGCTGGAGGAATCAGGCTCCCTGACTTCAGACTATACTACAAAGCTACAGTAATCAAGACAGTATGGTACTGGCACAAAAACAGAAAGATAGATCAATGGAACAGGATAGAAAGCCCAGAGATAAACCCACGGACATATGGTCACCTTATCTTTGATAAAGGAGGCAGGAATGTACAGTGGAGAAAGGACAGTCTCTTCAATAAGTGGTGCTGGGAAAACTGGATAGGGACATGTAAAAGTATGAGATTAGATCACTCCCTAACACCATACACAAAAATAAGCTCAAAATGGATTAAAGACCTAAATGTAAGGCCAGACACTATCAAACTCTTAGAGGAAAACATAGGCAGAACACTCTGACATAAATCACAGCAAGATCCTTTTGGACCCACCTCCTAGAGAAATGGAAATAAAGACAAAAACACATGGGACCTAATGAAACTTAAAAGCTTTTGCACAGCAAAGGAAACCATAAACAAGACCAAAAGACAACCCTCAGAATGGGAGAAAATATTTGCAAATGAAGCAACTGACAAAGGATTAATCTCCAAAATTTATAAGCAGCTCATGCAGCTCAATAACAAACAAATAACCCAATCCAAAAATGGGCAGAAGACCTAAATAGACATTTCTCCACAGAAGATATACAGACTGCCAACAAACACATGAAAGGATGCTCAACATCTTTACTCATTAGAGAAATGCAAATCAAAACTACAATGAGATATCATCTCACACCAGTCAGAATGGCCATCATCAAAAAATCTAGAAACAATAAATGCTGGAGAGGGTGTGGAAAAAAGGGAACACTGTTGCACTGCTGGTGGGAATGTGAATTGGTACAGCCACTATGGAGAACGGTATGGAGGTTCCTTAAAAAACTACAAATAGAACTACCATATGACCCAGCAATCCCACTACTGGGCATATACCCTGAGAAAACCATAATTCAAAAAGAGACATGTACCAAAATGTTCATAGCAGCCCTATTTACAATAGCCCGGAGATGGAAACAACCTAAATGTCCATCATCAGATGAATGGGTAAAGAAGATGTGGCACATATATACAATGGAATATTACTCAGCCATAAAAAGAAATGAAATTGAGCTATTTGTAATGAGGTGGATGGACCTAGAGTCTGTCATACAGAGTGAAGTAAGTCAGAAAGAGAAAGACAAATACTGTATGCTGACACATATATATGGAATTTAAGAAAAAAAAATGTCATGAAGAACATAGGGGTAAGACAGGAATAAAGACACAGACCTACTAGGGAATGGACTTGAGGATATGGGGAGGGGGAAGGGTAAGCTGTGACAAAGTGAAAGAGCAGCATGGACATATATACATTACCAAACGTAAGGTAGATAGCTAGTGGGAAGCAGCCGCAGAGCACAGGGAGATCAGCTCGGTGCTGTGTGACCACCTGGAAGGGTGGGATAGGGAGGTTGGGAGGGAGACGCAAAAGGGAGGGGATATGGGAACATATGTATATGTATAACTGATTAAATTTGTTATAAATCAAAAAAAAAAAGAAAAAAAAAAAAAGAAAAAGTATGGGAATTCCCTGGCAGTCCAGTGGTTAGGACTCCGCACTGTCACTGCCGAGGGCCGGGTTCAATCCCTGGTCGGGAAACTAAGATCCCACAAGCCATGCGGCATGGGAAAAAAAAGGAAAAAGTATTTTCATTTTTGACAATTGAAACATTGATAAACATTTCTGATTTTTTTCCATTGAGGCATTTTATTTGCATGAATGTATTACATCCCTAGAAAAAGAATCCCAGGATTTTCCCTCCTATGTGTTTTCATCTTGCTTTATGGACCATGATGCTAGCTGAGGTTGTCAGTCCAAAGGGACCAAACTGACGGGACGGGAGCAGGTTACTCTGCCGTTTTTCTAGATCTTTGAGTTGCACATCAAATCTGGGCTGATCACTCCACACTTGTTTAGCTTGCCTGAGAGCTTCACAACAGTTTTCCCAGCGTGATCATGGGATCACATGGGATCAAATTCTCCAATGGAACCATGCTTCATCATCACAGTTGGAAAGTGGACAATGAGTTTGGAGGACAGCCTAGTAAGAACCTGGCTTTGGCCTCTATTTTCGGCATTGTTGATGCTCTCAAGGGCATCAGCGGGGGCATTCGTGCCCACTGTTATGGTGGCACGGAAAGATGGCAGAAAGAGCATTTCTAATTTTTTTTGAAGTATAATTGACTTATAGTATTATATTAATTTTAGGTGTACAACATAGTGCTTTGGTATTTCTGTATGTTACAAAATGATCACCATGATAGACCTAGTTACCATTTGTCACCATACAAGGATATTAAAATATTCTTGACTATATTCTTTATGCTGTACATTACATCCCTATAATTTATTTATCTTATACCTGGAAATTTGTACCTCTTAATCTCCCCCACCTATTTCACTCATCCCCCCAGCACCCCCCTCCGCTCTGGCAACCACCAGTTTGTTCTCGGTATCTATGAATCTGTTTCTGTTTTGATAAACGTTCCTAATTTAATGTGAATGTGGTTTCTTTAATTGTGTAAGAGTTCAAAGTGTAGAAAATAATATAACAAACACCCCAGTGCTCACTGCCCAACAGATCTTAACGTTTTGCTGTATTTCATTTCTTTCTTTAAGAAAAAAACATTTCAGATATACTTGAAACACTTTGTGTATCTTTCCAAGATCCCAGGCCCTTCCCTCATTCCCCAGAGATAACCAAGGTCTCTCTACACTTTGGCTGTTTAAGTTTGTAGGTAACAATATGGAGTATTGTTTTACATGATTTAAACTTCAGGTCAGTGCTGTTGCTCTGTGTGTGTGTGTGGTTTTGTTATCCTTGTTGATGTATAAGTTCCCTTCCTCCTCTATTCCCTCCCTCCTCTTTTCCCTCCCTCGTCTTCCTTCCTTTCCACTCTTGCTAGCACGTGGAGTTATCAGACCCTCAAACTTTTGTTGCTGAAGGACATGAAATGTTATCTTACCATTTATATTAGTCTGCTTGGGCTGTCATGACAAAATACCGCAGACTGGGTGGCTTAAATGACAGAAATTTATTTTCCCACAACTGTGGAGGCCAGGGGTCCAAGACCAAGGTGCCAGCATGGTTGAGTTCTGTTGAGGGCTCTCTTCCTGTGTGCTCACATGGCCTTTCCTCTGTGTTGGCTGAGAGAGGGGGAGATCTGGTAACTTACTCTTACAGGGACACCTATGGGATTAGGGTCCTAACCCTCTGGCCTCCTTTCACCTTAATTACTACCCTAAAGGCCCCATTTCCAAATACAGTCACATTGGAGATCAGCGCTTCCAACATGTGAATGGGAGGGGGAGGATACAGGTCAGTCCATGTAACACTGTTTTAATTTGTGTTTTCCTAATTACCAGGGAGATTGAACATCTTTTCACATTGACTGGTGATTCAGCTTTCCTCTTTGTGAATTGCTTCTTTGCATCTTCTGCCCAGTCAGGGGAGAGTATCTCATTGATTTGTAGCAGCTCTTTGTATAATCTGGATACTAAATATGCTTGCACAAGTCTCCCATTTTCTGACTTGCCATATTAGTTTTCCTGTTGCTGCTGTAACAAATTACCACAAAACTTAATTATCTAACAGATCAGAAGTCTGAAAAGGGTCTTACTAGGTTAAAGTCAAGGTGTCAGCAGGGTTGCGTTCCTTTCTGGAAATTCTAGGGGAGAATCCATCCATTTTCTTGCCTTTTCCAGCTTCTAGAGGCTGCTTGCGTTCCTTGACAATATATCAAGTGTTAGCAAAGATGCCAAGTAGCTGCAACTAGAACTCACACACATTGCTTGTTGGAGTGTAAAATGGTCGAACCAGTACAGGAAAATAGCAGTTTCTAATAAAGTTACACACACACCTATGCTATGACCCAGGGATTCCCCGTCAGGATATACCCAGGTGAAATTCATACATACGTCTCCAAAAAGTCTAGTTTATACCAGCTTTATTCCTAATAGTCTCAAACTGGAAACAGCCCAGGTGTTCTCAGTAAGAGAATGGATCAACAAATAATGCAACAGTATAATACTACACTGCAATAGAAAGGAGTTAACTACTGACACATGCAACAGCCTGGGCACATCTGAAGAGCCTTATGTTGAGGGGAAAATCAGAAGAAACTATTCAATACAATCAATGATTTCATGAGCATGAAGTGAAATTAATCCACGGCCATCTGAATGGGAGTCATGATTGCTTCCAGGAAGGGGGGGTGTGACACAAAAGAGGCAGGAGGGAGCTTTGGGGGACAACGAGGATGTTCTATTTATTGATCCAGGTGGTAACTGTGTGCATACATACATTTGTAAAAGTTCATCAAGAAATAGCCTTAAGGGCTTCCCTGGTGGCGCAGTGGTTGAGAGTCCGCCTGCAGATGCAGGGGACACGGGTTCGTGCCCCAGATCCCACATGCTGCGGAGCGGCTGGGCCCGTGAGCCATGGCCGCTGAGCCCGCGCGTCTGGAGCCTGTGCTCCGCAACGGGAGAGGCCACAACAGTGAGAGGCCCGCGTACCGCAAAAAAAAAAAAAGAAAAGAAATAGCCTTAAGATTAGTTCATATTATTGTGCAAATTATATCTGGTAAAAGTTTTGTTCTTAAAGGAAAAACAAATTCATTAGATAGTGACTCTCTGTACCTTAAAGGATTGGTAAAACTTGCTTGTGAAAATGCCTGGGTTTGGTGCCTTTTCCTCTCTTTGGAAGAAGGGATGGGAATGGTTCTTTTTATTATCTGTTTAGTTTCTTTAATAGTTATTGTGATATTCAAGATTCCTGTTTCTTCTTGAGCTATGTTTGGTAATGTGTGGTTTCTGAGAAAAATATTTTCCTGTAAGTGTTCAAATTTATTTGGCATAAATGTTATTTGTAACGTTTTCTTACTATTTTACAATTACAATTGTGATCTTTTTTATTTGGAGTATTATTTGTGTGTGCCTTTCTTTTTTTTTTTTTGCGGTACGCGGGCCTCTCACTGTTGTGGCCTCTCCCGTTGTGGAGCACAGGCTCCGGACGCTCAGGCTCAGCGGCCATGGCTCACGGGCCCAGCCGCTCTGCGGCATGTGGGATCTTCCCGGACCGGAGCACGAATCCGCGTCCCCTGCATCGGCAGGCGGACTCTCAACCACTGCGCCACCAGGGAAGCCTGTGCCTGTCATTTTTCTTAGACTTGAAAAAGATGTTTCTATTTTATTAGTCTTTTCGATGAACCAGCTTTTGGTTTCATATGCTATTGTATGTTTACCTTCTGTTTTATTAATTTCTGCTTATATTATTATTCTCTTTATTTTTTATTTATTTATTATTTTTTTTTTTTGTGGTACGCGGGCCTCTCACTGTTGTGGCCTCTCCCGTTGTGGAGCACAGGCTCCGGACGCGCAGGCTCAGTGGCCATGGCTCACGGGCCCAGCCGCTCCACGGCATGTGGGATCTTCCCAGACCGGGGCACGAACCTGTGTCCCCTGCATGGGCAGGCGGACTCTCAACCACTGCGCCACCAGGGAAGCCCTATTCTCTTTATTTTGATTGGCTTCTACCTTCTTGAGCTGAATGCTTAATCCATTTCTCTTTTTCTTTTTTTCCATTCCTTCATCAAGAGTTTACTGGCCATTTGTTTTGTGCTAGGAACTGTGGTAGGTACTGGAGTGAGCCATAAACTCGGCAGAAAATTTGCCTTTGGGGTGACAGGGAAGTGGAGGAAACAAGCATCTTATGACTAAATGCAATGTGATTAACTAAATTTCAATGATCTCTGAAAGAAAGAAAAAAAGAACTGAGACCAGAAACTAATAAGCTTCTGCATCAGGTCACCCATGCCTAGACATATTTGCCAATCTCTTTCTTAGTAGAACTTTGTGATTAGTGTACTGTTCGTACTGATAACTGTTAGATGAACTAAGACTTAATACAGTTTACTTTCTGCTTAAATTAAGCACAGTTCTATAGAGTAGGCAGCAATCATAGACATACATATATTTCCAGTTCCTGGTCAGATCTAGTTGCTATTTCTCTTCTGCCTGGACTGTCCCCTCACTGGAGATGGTCATCATTCTTGTTTCATGTTGGCTCTTTGCCTGGGTTCCAAGCCTTGTCCTCCGCCTCTGCTTGTGTCATCATCACCTGCATCGTCAGGGCTTTTTCCCCTGTCCAGTACCCTCTGCACAATGACCACTGCCCACCACTGGTCACTAGGGAATGGTCCTCTTTCTAGGCGAGGGACCCTGCAGCCCTCGGACTTCCCTGAATCTCAGCACCCTGGGTCTTCTGTGTTCTGTCTGCACTTGAGCTGGGGAGTGGCTTTTAAATGCTCTCCTTTGACAGAATAACAACAGAGATTGAGTTCTAACGTGTTAAAGTGCTACAGTTTCCAGACCTGCAGCCGTTCAGGTCATTTTACTGTTTGACCACTTCAGACCAACAGCCGTGTCAGCTATGTTAACATTCACCTTAACCTTATGGTTGAAATAACCGTTAAGATTTCTCATCAGTACAGTAACGTGGTTTCACAGCTTGTGGAAATTCTGTTTCCCTCCCATTTCTCACTGTATATACTATATTGTGAACATTCACTTTTAGCCCAATTGACATTTTTAAGTGTTTTTACTTTTGTGCATAAAACATCAAATCAGGGACTTCCCTGGTGGTCCAGTGGGTAAGACTCTGTGCTCCCAATGCAGGGGGCCCAGGTTCGATCCCCTGGTCTATGGAGTAAAGGAATTGAGTTGCAAATGGAGGCAAAATGATTTTTCTATAGAAGACCATGGAAACTACCAGATAAGATGGCTCGAATGTCTGCCCATCATCACCTATGATTTACAGAAAGCTGCACAACAGCTCAGAGACAAGGAAGCCTAGAATTGGATAACCTAGCAGGAGGTGCCAGGTGAATACAACGTATAGCTTTTTACTGAAACACAACTTTATTTTTTCTCCGAAGACTTTACGTACATCAACATTAAATCAAGTACATCAAAATTTCACTAACTTGAGTTCACATGTGTTATCAAGCCAGTATGACTCAGTGGAAGTCTGAATTAGGGGTCTTTCCTAAGAAAATGACAAATAAGATGCTTATCTTCTGTGCCAGCTCCATTTCTGCTACTAGTCAGCGGATATCCTGTGATCAAGGTTTCTCAGGCACAAAGGGAGGACCTGGCCTGGCAGGTATAGGCTGCCTCCTCGTCAGTGTGTGGAGCTGGAAATGACCTCCTGTCACCCTGTGCTCTGGCCCAGAAGCCAGAGGTCAAACAGAGCCTTGAGTCCTGGCCACCGCTCTGCAGCACCTGCACCTCTGGCCTGTGACCCTCCCTGGGAGGAGCCTGTCCACTTCACTGGCTTTTATGCATCAGGAGCACCGGGGCTGTGACTTTGCTGGTCTCTTCCTTCCTCTTTGCAGGCATTTTAGAGGAACACTAAGAAAAAGGGTTACTGTTGGGCGGTATGAGGGGAAGGGGCTGTTTCGGAGCCAGAAGATGATGACGGCGCTCAAACAAGGGGAGCCCCGTGTGGACAAGCAAGTAAAGGTAGAGAAGCAAAAGGAGCAGAGGGCCTGTCGTCTCCATTTCCCCTGGGACAGAAGTGCCAGGGCACAAACAGTGTAGTGGGTGCAAGTAAGAAGACCACCCTTTCTTCTGAGATTTTATAGCAATTCTTTTGCATCAGAATAGCCTTTCTCAGGAAGTACTGTGATAACAAACGGGCCAGAGCCGAGGTGTTCTTTTCCCCTCACTTGGCCAGGTAAGGTACTTAGAGGGAAATCTGATGTATCTTCTCTCATCCCCCCTTTTGAAAGACACCCCTGGGATTTTCTCACGGGATGAGGAAGGACTGAGAGGCATTTTTTCCTGCGTCTTTGCAGTGACCGTGCTAAGGTAAACACTGACACTGGATGCAGGAAGGGAAGAGAGATAACCCCGGAGCGTCGTACAGGAGGAAGCTGGGGCCCGGTCTGCCGTTTCAGCAGTTCTGGTTACGTTCTGCCCTGTGCTTGGAGAGTTTTCTACGGCGTTAGTTGTCACAGCCAATGACTCCCTCACCAAGGCTGCTGCATCTGCATGTCATCTTCACTTCTGGTGGCGTATAGAGATCTGGGTGATACCTTTTCAGTACTTAAACCACAAATGACTTTATGTTGTTTGACTAGATCTCTCTTTTTAAAAAAAAAAAAAATTTATTGTGGTAAAATACACACAAAATTTATCATCTTAACCATTTTAGGTGTACAGTTCAGTGGTATTAGGTGCATTCACATTGTTGTGCAACCATCACCACCATCTGTCCACAGAAACCTTTTCATCTTATAGAACTGAAACTGTCCCCATCGTTAGTAATAACTCCCCATTCTCCCCTCCTTACAGCCCCTGGAGGCCACCATTCTGCTTTCCATCTCTTATGATGCTGACTATTCTAAATACCTCATATGAGTGGAACTGTACAATATTTGCCTTTTTTTGACTGGCTTATTTTACTTAGCATAATGCCCTTAAGGTTTATCCATATTGTAGCATGTGTCAGAATTTCCTTCCTTTTTAAGGATGAATAATTCTAAGTATATTCTAAGTATATACTTCTTTTGCTTATCCATTCGTCTGCTGATGGACATTTGGGTTGCTTCCACATCTTAGCTGTTATGAATATGCTGCTATGGACGTGAGTGTACAAATATCTCTTCGAGATCCTGCTTTCAGTTCTTTTGGGTATATACCCAGAAGTGGAATTGCTGGATCTTATGGTTGTTCTATTTTTAATTTTTTTGAGGAACCTCCATACTGTTTTCCACTCCCACCAACAGTTTCCATTTTACATTCCCACCAACAGTGCATAAGCGTTCACATTTCTCCACATCCTCATCAACACTTGCTATTTTCTTTTTTTTTTTTTGATTTAGCCTCTCCATGGGTACGAGGTGGTACAAGGTTTGATATGGGTTTCTGTAATGATTATTGATGTTAAGCATCTCCTCATGTGCCTATTGGCCATTTATGTATCTTCTTTGAATAAATGTCTATTCAACTCCTTTGCGCATTTTTGAATTGGTTGCCTTTTGTTGTTGTTGTAGGATTTTAGTTCTCTATATATTCTGGATAATAATCCCTTACCAGATATATGATTTGTAACTGTTTTCTCACATTGGGTGGATGTTCATAGAGTAAATTGCTGTACAGTAATTAAAACAAATTGATTTACTCATTCAACAAATGTTTACTGAGTGGTTATTTTATGCCAGATACTCATCTAGATATCGGGGGGTACAGTTATGAATAACGCAGGTAAAACCCCTCTCTTCAAGGAGTTTATAATCTAGTGGGGAGACAGGTCCTCAACAAGGTATGTAAAATAGATTGTGTAGTAGATAGTGTTAAGGGCTGAGAAGAAATAATGAAGCAGAGAAGGGAGATGCTAAAGATTGGACATGAGGTGGGGCATGACTGTTTAGGTGGGGTGACCAGGAATAAAGCCCTGAGGAAGAGCTTTCCAGGCCAAGGGACAAGGAGGGCAAAGGTCCTGAGGCTGGGGGTCGGGGAGGAACGGAGTGGGACGGAGTAAGCAAGTTGTGTCAAAATGGACCAAGTTGCTTGAAAAAATATTAAATTGTAGAGTGATGTATGCAGTAACACACCATTCCTGTTAATTTAACAACCTTTAGAATAGGGCTTCTTAATCTAAATAATTACCTACAGTTGTAAAGGAAGCCAATTATATTAAAATATAAAATTTTTAATGGATTCGTGTTACAATATGTGCTTTGTTATTAGAGCATTAAGTGACAAGGCAATACATGTAAAACATAGGCAGGTTAAGGTGTCATCTTTTAAAGATCTGTCAGTGTGAGGGCTCTTGCTGATCAGCTCAAATGGGGATTGTAAACTGAGGGATGGCCTTTGACTTACCTACTTCCGTGTGTTGATCAATACAGTTGTAGGGAATTGTAGAGAGTAAAGTAGATAGCTAGACCACCCATGTGAGAACTTGGGACCTGGCCACTTGGAGTCTGAACGATTAACTGCCAGGCACAGAGCTGCCTAAGAGTTGGTTGGCCGTGTCGCATGAGTGCTTGTAGACAGTCTGGCTGCTGGCCTGGCACCTATACTGTAATTTCAAGGTCGTTTGAGATACAAGATATTTTGAGTTACCTCTAATAACTATGATGTGACATGAAAATCTGAATTCTCCTGGTGATGAAGTCACAGGCACTGCTAATATGATTGTACTTTTGCTTATATTTATAGCAGAAGGAAGTGATGAATTTTGGTTAGAAGTTTGTGAAAATAAAGATGATTTCTTTTTCCAATTTGAATTCAGGGACACCCCGATATCTGCTGTGGATCCCAGTTTAAGAATCTTGTTTTAAAACAATACGATATTGTTCATGGCTACACACACACACACACACAGATATTTACAAATGGAATAATACACACTAAATTCATGATTGTAGTTGGATGGTGTGTAATGTCACAAAATATGTTATAAAAATAATTATGGCATTCAAGGTATAAAACCATGTTACAAGCCCCTCAATATCCAGGACCCACGGGGGCCAGCTCTTCCTCACATTGTGCATTTATCTTGGCAGTCCTGGTTATGGATGGAAAAACAGCCGCTGTGACAGAGGTGGCATCCCCATTTTTCCAGGGCGGTTACTTGGGTTCAAATCCCAGCCTCCCTGCTTACTGGCTGTAAAGCTTTGGGCCGATTATTCCACACATCTGTGCCCTCGTTTCCACACCTGTAAAATGAGGATTATAACAAGAGCTCAGCAATAGTACTCGCCTTGTAGGGCTGATGGGAAGATTTAGTGAGAGTAGACTTGTGAAACTTCTAGAAAAGTATCTGGCTTTTAGTAAATGCTAATAAGGGCTACTCATTATTATGGCCATCACCATAACCATTTCTGACATCTTGGGAGTTTTGGTTTACTCTTATTTTCATTTCACACATACCTTAATTTCTTTTTTCTTTTTTAATATTTATTTATTTATTTGGTTGCATTGGGTCTTAGTTGCGGCACGTGGGATCTTCTGTTGCAGCGCATGGGCTTCTCTCTAGTTGTGGCGCGTGGGTTTTCACTCTCTAGTTGAGGTGCGCTCAAGTTCAGTAGTTGTGGCATGTGGGCTTAGCTGCCCCACTGCATGTGGGATCTTAGTTCCCTGACCAGGGATCGAACCCGCATCACTTGCATTGGAAGGCAGATTCTTTACCACTGGACCACCAGGGAAGTTCCAACATACCTTAATTTCTAAACGTGTTCATGGCAAATCTTTAGTTTAGATGCTTTTGCACTTCAAAAAAAAAAACAAAACTGCTTTGGTTTCAGCTTACTGCTTCTTAATAGACAGTACTGTTTAAGCGGGATTCCTGGAGTCAGGCAGGCCTGAGTGTGTCTTGGTTCTTCTCTCGCCAGCTGTGTGACAGTGGCAAGTTATTTACTCTTAGCTTGGGTCCCTTATGTGAGAACAGGGACTAACTAGTAGCAGTACCTACATCTGAGGGGGCGATTGAACGAGTCCATAGGTGGGAAGGTCCTAGAGAGGTAAGGGTATTGTGGACCTGTGAAAATCCTAACTCTCCTCCTTTCAGCCCTCGAGAGGCTTGCCTCTCTCTTGGACAATCAGGGTGGGCTTCCTGGAGGGGGTCCTGCTTGAGCCGAGGGGAGATTTTGTAAGTGGCGTGGCTTGGGTATGGTGTGCCTGTGGATGGTGTCAGGGCTGCGCTCTGTTCTCACTTCATCCTCAGACTCTGTGACACCTTCAGGGTCTGTAGGAGGTGGAGAAGTGAGCTTGTACTTGCATGTTAGGAAGGTGACCCTGAGAGGCAGTGGGGAGGGTCTGGAAGGGAGGAAGAGGTCGGAAGGCCAGTTAGAAGGGAGGTGGAGGAGAGTGGTAGCCCTGGTGTGAAAGGACAGTAGAGAGGGCGGGGGTGGGGAGGGCTGGAGCGCCTCGGAAGGCCAGGCTGGCCTCCGTGATTCTGCACGGTGTGCCTGGTGCCCAACAGGGCCCTGCACGCGGGACCGCAGCAGCGCACCCCTCCTGAGTGACTGACTGCGGTGCTTAGCAGAGTTAGATGGTGCCCCAGTTTCCTGCTTCCTTCGCCTGGTAGATGGTAGCTGTTGGCAGGATTCTCAGTGTGGAAAGAGGACTGGATTGCAGGGGGTGATGAGTCTAATTTGAAGCTGACCTTGAGGTGCTCTGGGACGTCCGGAGAGTGGGTGCAAGTCCAGGGCTCACGATCTCAGTTGAAATGGGGGGAGTAGTAGAGCAGAAAGGAAGGCTGAGGAGGAAGGCCCTGTGTCTCCCACCTGCACCCACTAGGCAGCCACTGTCAAATCTCTGTCTGCAGCCAGGCCTTCCCTCCTGAGCCTAAGACAGCCCCCCACCTTCTGGTGTCTTCCTCTCCAAACTGGGAGCACGTCACTTCCCCGAGAAACAGGACCTTCCTCCTGATTTCCCTGTTCTTCCCAGTAGTCCTGGAGGCTTTAGTCACCAGCCCAAACTGTGATGTTTTTAGATAACTAATGAGAACCTACTGTATAGCACAAGGAGCTCTACTCAATGCTCTGAGTAGAGTTCAGGAAGGAAATCCAAAAAAGAGGGGATACATGTATACACATAGCTGATTCACTTTTCTGTGCAGTAGAAACTAACAACGTTGTAAAGCAACTATACTCCAATAAAAATTAATTAAAAAAATAATCACCAAACCAAACCAAACCAAAACAAAACAAAAAACTGTATGTTTTCTCTTGGATAAAATTCAGTAAAACTTCAGTTCCTCAGAACGCTTAAAATCGAAGATTCTAATTTCTCGGAGTTAAACTTTTTTTAAAGGTCAGTTGTTTAAAAACCTCTTTCTAAAATATCACCTAATTGCTTTTCCCACCATTTTTGTCTCGCTAGGGACAGTCTTCTCCCAGACCTTCCCAAGGCTCACATCCTCACATCCCGGGTCACTGCCTAAGCGTGACCCTCCGGAGGGGTCTCTCCTGGTCCTGCCTCAGCCCAAAGAGCACCCTCCTCCTGTGCCTTGCTTGATTTTGTTTCACACCATTTATCACTATATGATTGGCTAATTTTTTTCTTATCACTTGTCATTAAGTGATTTTTAATCTCTCTCCCTCACTAGAATGGTCTTTTTTTACCATTGTATTTCCTGCACTTTGAAGGTGTTTGGTATATAGTGGGTGCTTAATAAATAATTGTTGAACAAATATTTATAAGCAGCCCTTTATGACATGATATTAGGTCTGGTTTACAAACTTGGATACAGGCTTAGCAGAGCTGCTTACGAAGGTCCAGGTTACCTGATTTCTAAAGGACAGAGCCAGTGACTGATTGCCTCGGTGGGATTTTCACACTTCATCAGGGTGCGTTCCAGATCAGTCATCGTAGGTACCCAAGCTACTCAAACAGAATACATTAGTAGAAGAAGTTGTCAGAAATGGATGTTTCTGGGACTTTCCTGGTGGCACAGTGGTTGGGAATCCGCCTGCCAATGCAGGGGACACGGGTTCGAGTCCTGGTCCGGAAGATCCCACATGCCGCGGAGCAACTGAGCCCTTGCGCCACAACTATTGAGCCTGAGCTCTAGAGCCCGTGAGCCACAACTACTGAGCTCACGTGCCGAAGCCCACCCGCCTAGAGCCCGTGCTCCGCAACAAGAGAAGCCACCGCAATAAGAAGCCTGCGCGCCGCAGCAAAGAGTAGCCCCCACTCGCCACAACTAGAGAAAGCCCACGCGCAGCAACGAAGACCCAAGGCAGCCAAAAATGAATAAATAAATTAATTTTTAAAAATGGATGTTTCTGATTGTTACAAAAAGGCGTTGCTTTTTTCAAATTTAGGAGGATATGGCAAAAAAAGCGGTCGTAGTAAAAAATGGAGGGAGATGCTGAAGCTGCCCACCGTCATCCAGTGCAGCAAGCTTCGACATTCGATAGGTGAGTAAGGAAGCCGCACCTGCTCGAGTCTGGAGGTCATGGCTGGCGTTGTGCTGTTTCGTTTGTTAGATGTTGGTCTTTCCTTAGTCCTTTATTTGCTTCAAATGCTATTTAATAGATTCTCCATATGTCGTCACGATTCTTCCCAGGAAAAAACCCTGTAGATTTTCTAATGTGCAGTTATAAAGTATGGCTATTGCCTTTTTCATTAAAAACCTTTTTTAAGAACTGGAACTTCCCCGGTGGTCCAGTGGTTAAGACTCCACGCTTCCAGTGCAGGGGCTGCAGGTTCGATTCCTGATCGGGGAACTAAGATCCCACATACTGTGGGGCACGGCCAAAAAAAAAAGTGATATATACCCATTGTTCTAGGTAGAACAGAATTGAAATGTAGCAATCCTCTCTAGAAGTGAACACTGGTAACCGTTTCTCAGTCTCCTTCCATACAGTTCTCTATGTGTATGGACAGGAATTACTGGTGAGAACTTCAGGAAAGGAATAGTCAGATAAAAAATAAGGTATGGTGGGGTCATGGAATACTCTGCAATGTAAAGAATGAGAGAGTTAGCTACAGGTCCTGACATGAGCACAAGAAGTCACAAGTAGAGTCATGTCTAAGGGCAATCATAATTGTATTTTTTTAATTAATTAATTTATATATTTATTTATTTTTGGCTGTGTTGGGTCTTCGTTTCTGTGCGTGGGCTCTCTCTAGTTGTGGCGAGCGGGGGCCACTCTTCATCGTGGTGCGCAGGACTCTCACTGTCGCGGCCTCTCTTGTTGCGGAGCAGAAGCTCCAGATGTGCAGGCTCAGTAGTTGTGGCTCACGGGCCTAGTTGCTCTGCAGCATGTGGGATCTTCCCAGACCAGGACTCGAACCCGTGTCCCCTGCATTGGCAGGCAGGTTCTCAACCACTGTGCCACCAGGGAAGCCCTGTCTTTTTTTTAGAGACATGATTTCCAGTTCAGAGGGTATGTGCATTCAAAATTTTGATGTTCCCAAATTACCCTTCAAAAAGGCTGTATAGCTTTACCCTTGCCTATGACCTTGCTAACACTGGTCGTTATCAATGTTTTTAACCTTTACTAAACTAATTTGAAAAGTGGTCTCTTGTTTTAATTATGGATGGGGTTGAGCATTTTCATTGGGTTTTTTCAATTTGCTTTTTTCGAATTCATTTTTAAAAGTTCTTTATATATGAAAGGAGTTATCCTTTTATATTCATTGTGAATACATTTTATATCATGCTTTTTGCCTCTTGGCTTACAGTATTTTTCAATATGGCAGTTTTAATTTTGTATATAGACAACTATATCAATATTTTTCTTCTTAGTCTCTGAGCTTTAGGTTGTACTTAGGGAGGACTCCTTTACTCCCTAAGATAATTTTTTTCAAAATCTATCTCTTCTTTAGTACTATTATAGTTCCTTTTTAAGAAAGTTTAAATATTTTAACTATCAAAATTAATTTCAGATAGTATAAAGTGGGAGTATTTTTCCCCAAAGACCTATCCAGCCATTTTAATGTCATTACATTTTTTCCCTCATTATGTTTTAAAAAAGCAGTTTTATTGAGATATAATTAACATGCCATACAATTCACCTATTTAAAGTGTACAATTCAGTGTTTTTTAATACATCCTCAGAGTTGTGTGACCATTATCACAATCAATTTTTCAACTTACAACATTCTCATCACCCAAAAGAAATCCCATACCCACTGGTAGCCACTCCCCATTCCCTCCCCCACCTCTAGCTACAGGCAACCACTAATTTACTTCTATCTTTATGGACTTGCCTATTCTGGACATTTCATATAAATGGGAAACATATACTATGTGATCTCTTGTGACTGGCTTCTTTTCACTTAATGTAATCTTTTCAAAGTTCATGCATGCTGTAGCATGAATCAGAACTTAATTCCTTTTTGTTGGCAAATAATATTCCATTGTATAGACATATCACACTTTATTTATCCATTCAGCATTTCATAGACATTGAGTTGTTTTCATTTTTGGTCTGTTATGAATAAAGTGACTACAGTGCTTCACGTACAAATGTTTTTTAAATTGTGGTACAATATACATAACCAAAAAGACCATTTTAAGAACGTAAATTTTAAGAATGTAGGCTCCCTCCTGCTGCTGTCTCCTCACCACGAGGGGACTCAGAATTGGAGTGAGTCGCCTTCTGAGATGCACTTGTCACCGGAAGCTGGCCCCTCCTTCCGACACTCACCACCTCCCTCTGGCAGCAGCTGCTCATCCGCTGGCTGGTCCCCTGCCCCATCCCCCTGTCCCAGCCCCGCTGCCCCCGTCTCCTCCACGGCCCCAGATCCAGACGACCCTCAGAAGTGAGCAGGTCCCATAAGGTCTCTGCTGTCCTCACAATGCCCAACTTGTAAGTATTATTGTGAAGTTCAAATGAAATAATACACGGAAAAGACTTACAATCATAGTGGCACACAGTAAGAGGTGAAAAGTATTACGTGTAGTTATTATTTTTATCTGTTCCTTCTAGGAGAGAGAGAAACTCCTTAGTCTGGCACCAAGGCTTTTTGAAAATCTGATCAGTCTTTTTAAATTTTAATTTAATTTATTTATTTTTAAAAATGTATTTATTTTTGGCTGCGTTGGGTCTTCATTGCTGTGTGCGGGCTTTCTCTAGTTGTGGCGAGCGGGGGCTACTCTTCGTTGTGGTTTGCGGGCTTCTCATTGCAGTGGCTTCTCTTGTTGCAGAGCATGGGCTCTAGGTACACGGGCTTCGGTAGTTGCGGCATGCGGGCTCAGCAGTTGTGGCTCGCGGGCTCTAGAGCGCATGCTCTGTAGTTGTGGTGCACGGGCTTAGCTGCTCCTCAGCATGTGGGTTCTTCCTGGACCAGGGCTCGAACCCGTGTCCCCTGCATTGGCAGGCAGATTCTTAACCACGGCGCCACCAGGGAAGTCCCTGCCATTCATTTTAGGAGATTTCCTTATTATCCAGATAAACATCCATGCTTTTATGCACATGCAAAGTACTATCCAGCCCATCCCACTGTGTTTTGTCATTAATCATATTTTTATTTAATTTCTAAGCCCACACTCTTGTTCTGTGACTGCTTCTTTCATGCTTTATGTTCTAGCAGTCCCTTCAGTCTCTAGTATAGAGGATACTAATTAGGGTTTTAAAAGGTAAGTTTTCTGTTGCCTGAATTACCTTTTCTCCTGGGTCAGTTTTTCTGCTGGCTTTTTTTGTTTGTTTATTTGGTTAGTTGGTTTTGGTTTTAGTTTTTACCTGCTGCTTTTCCCCTGTATCTAGAGACATGCAATTATTATTCAGGTTTATATTAAGGGCTGTGTTTCTTTGTGCGGTGGCGGCCTGGCTTCCTCTGTGGTTGTACCCCTCTCTTGAATGGTGTTCTGGAAGGCGGGTGTGTCAGCGGGGTGCCGTCCAGACAGGGCCTGCGTTCCAGTGGCCACAGCATGGCTCCACTTTGCCAGCAGAGTGTGTAGTTCTTCAGCTGTGCTCTGCCTCCCCCCTGGGGTCCCAACTTTCTGCCAAGTGGCTTCAGCCTGAAGAAGTCCCTTGGTCCGCAATTGTGTCCAGGCCTGGGAGGGGCTTCTGGGACCCAGACACCTGGGCGACCTGCTTATCTCTGCAGATTCAGCTGGTGGTTCCTTTAACAATCCAGCCCCATAGGCTTTCTCTCTTCCAGGTAATCCTCAAATTTCTCACTCTTGAGGGTGCCTCGTATTCTTTTTCCAGATCACGTTTCATTCTTTTTGTTGTGATTTTGTCTTTGTTCCTTTCAGTAGGAAGCTGGGTAAGAAGTTTGGCAGACCTAAGCTCCATCTACCTCAGTGGAAACCAGGAACATTTCTGAACCTTTGAGTTTGGGAGGAAAGAGTTAAAAACTCTCAACTTTTTAAAAACATCACTTTTTGACTGCCTTGTGTCTTTTGTTTCTTAAACGTAGTTAGTGAGTATCCCTAAAGTAAAATGTGGTAGCAAAATTAGACAAAGTGGGTTGTAGAATTTTTGCAAAACAGGTGCTGATATTTGTCGAATCAAGCAGTTGTGCATTGGCAAGATATTTGTTGAATCAAGCAGTTGTGCATTGGCAACCAAAGTGTTTATACCCTTGCCTGTATTTTCCATGTGCAAACTCCAGTGACCCAAAACAGGATTTAGTTCCTACCTATACTTGACATTAATAAAGCCTTTAGTTGAGGATACTGTTATGGCTTGCTTTCTTTTCATGAATTTCATTTAATTCTTCAGCTTTAGAGCTACTCTAGGAGTACTTGGACATAATTATGCTCAACTTCAGAGGCACTGCTAAAAGAGCAACTGATTTTCTTGCTGAAGTTTCTTTTTTTTTTTTAACATCTTTACTGGAGTCTAATTGCTTTACAATGTTGTGTTAGTTTCTGATGTATAACAAAGTGAATCAAATGATCTCTGAAAGTATAGTCTTTGCTGAAGTTTTAATGAACCTATTTTGAACATAAGATTTTGCTTTATATCCCTCATGACACTTTGACCAAATATTAGTGCCTTGATCTCAAAACAGTATCAGTGTTTGGGGTAAAGTAAGGTATGCAACAGATTATCCCACCAAAAAGAAAAAAAAAAGTTAAAAAATCATTAAGCATATATAATATTTGTTAACTTGTAAAAGAATAGAAAGGTATCAAGATGAAAAAGAGTTTTAAAAAATCTAATTTAGTACATTCCTGTGGTATATTTCACATGCATGTAATTTGTGCCAAACACACAGAGTGGTTGAAGCAGTGGAAGGGCAGACCCAGTCCTCTTTCCTGTCCCTCATTTCCCCGGGGAATAGCACCCCTCCCCCCTTCCCCCCCCCTTTTCTTCCAGGTGCCTTTGGCACTTCAATTTTAAATATTCTTGATAACCCAGTGTAAATTAGTAAACAAAACACTGGTTTCAAAGATAATACTGCAATTACTGCTTTTTACTTTTATCGTATCAGGTAGAAGCAGTAAGGTTCAGAAAACCTTATATTTGTTTGTTTCTTGTCCCTCTTCACCCAGAGAAGGAGTATAGCAGTCTTTGTGACAAGCAGCCAATTGGAAGACTTCTCTTCAGGCAGTTCTGTAATACAAAGCATGATCTAAAGAGGTGCATTGAATTCCTGGATGCAGTGGTAAGTAATTTATCTCAGTGTTGAACCACCCAATCTTGTGCTTTTGAAAACTGAAGACTAAGATGTGCGCTCTCTAAGTTAATTAGGCCTTGGCAGTGAGGTAAGAGTGGATAAACTATTGTCTTGGTGTGTCATGTTATCTTGGTTTGGGTAAAGTGGGTAAAGTGGTAGTTCATATAGATTACATGTCAAGTATTGGAGGATCAAAAGTATTTGCTACATAACTTTGAAACATGCTGCTTTAAATTGTAAGAAGGTTGAAGGGCTGATTAAGACGGTGTGCTTGTACCGCTGCCTGACAGGCCCCCTTCCTGCCTTCCCCTAGCGACACTGTGTACTTAAAACCCTTTAACCCAGAAGCACGCGGAGGGAAGAAAGCTCATGCAAGAAGCGTGGTCGCAGCAAATGGAACTGACTATGATTTATAAGTTTTCCCACATTCCTGTGTATCCAGCTTGGTATTTACTGTGATTTCCTTTTAGGTAAAGAAATTTTGTGTTTCTGAAACTTCAGAGATACCACTGGCAAGCCTAGAAGTTTCAAAACTATGAAATTCAGCAACAGCTTAACGGAAGATTGGTAGAATTTAATAGAAAGGCTCTCTTACTTTTAGTTATTTGCACCAAGATTGTGACACCTGCTCTCTCTGCTTTAGCCTGTCCTAGTTACATCAGCAAATATGTATTGACTCCTGTTGTATGCAGAGTACTATCCTATATCCTGGAGTTTTTATTCATTTTTTTCCCTGACATAGCTTTTTAAAAATATGTATTTGTAATGTATTTTTTCAGAAAACCGTTTGAGGCTCTTGCCAGTTTTGTTGTTTGCTTCCTACCCCCTGGAGCTCCCCAGGCCTCTCCTTCCTGGTACCTTGATGGGATAAGGCAGGACTGGGAAAGGGGGCAGTCCTGTTTCAAAGTGGACCCGGAGGCAGTAGCCTACTGAGTTGGGGACTAGAATGTCGATATGTCTTCATGTGTGGGTTCTAGTTGCCAAGCTGCTGTATTTTAAGAATTTAGGGACCTACAATTCTTCTTTATTCTAAAATGGCTAAACTGCCTTGTTAAAACTCTCTTTTAGGTTCAAATCTGTTTTTTCTTTGTTTTCTTTGTTTTATTTTATATTGGACTATTGTTGATTTACAGTGTTGTGTTAGTTTCAGGTGCACAGCCAACTCTTCTGCTATTGTCCTACCTGTTAGTTACTAGGTGCAGCAGGTTTTGCTTTTGGATGATAGCCGAGTGGGTGAATACATCACGCCTGCCCCTGCCATTGTGCAGCACTCACTGCTCCGACTCTCCTCGTAGTGGGTGATGGCAGGTTCTTTGAACTTCTTGAGCGGAGAGAGGGCATCTTATCCATCTCCCCCTCATGGCCCCTGACATGGTTGTGTGCCCTGTTCCCTGCTTCGTGTTTGTTGAGTGAATTAATAGCGTCTGTATCAGTCAGGGGCCGATGAAAGAAATGAAGGCAATAAGATATACATAGTGAGAAATTTAGTGCAAGGAACTAGCTTACATGACTGTGAGATCTGGCTAGGGAAGTTGCAGATCTGCAGGACAGACCATCAGGAAGGGCAGGATGGAACTCTGCAGAAATGGGGTGAAGCTGCTGTCCTCAGGCAGAGTTTCTTCTAGGAAGCCTTAGTTCTGTTTGTACGGCCTTTCCACTGATTGAATCAGGCCCACACAGATTACATAGGGTTAAAGCCAACCAATAGAGACTCTGATCGCATCTATTGTATGAATACCAGCATCACAGCAACACTAGGTTAACGGCTGAGTAACTGGAGATTGGTGCCCATCAAGTTGGCACGTGTCCAAAGACCATCACAGAATCACAGCTTTCTTTCCCATTAACTGCCTGCCGTGTAGTGTCCAGAGCTCCCGGGGCTTGAGCTGAACAGTGTGCCAGTCAGTGTGCTGGTGAGGGCCATCCCCTGAACACAGAGCGTGGAGCTGGCTCTGGTCGGGTGGTCAGCCTGGTGGTCACGGCCCCTGTGCTGGGCCTGAGAAGGGTACGGAATGAGGGGTGAGGGTGGACTCCAACCCACAGCACTTTGTCTTGGAGTCCCCTTCATGTGTTCAGTGGATCAGCTTCCTTGGGTCTTCCTTTCCTCCCTTCTCTCTTCAGCTCCATCTGGCTTTTAGCTTCACTGCTCTTCTAAGGCCCCAACCTGCAAAATCGGGGCTTCACTGAGGCCTCCTCATGCTTGAGGCTCTGTGGCTCTTGACACTGTTGAGCAACTTCTTCTTGAAATTCTCTTATCTAGGCCTTTGTGATCTCTCCTCTGTTTTCTTTTCTGTTTCTTCCTCCTTGCTTGTCCTTTATGGATGTTTAGATATTGATCAGGTGCTGCTTTTGACTTCTCCGTTTTCTGGCCTGCCTGGTGTCATCCACTCCTAGGGTCTCTCTCCTGACACCTGTGTGTGAATGACTCCTGCTCAGGTATTGCCAAGTCTGACTTCCCTGGGAGCACTGCACGCAGGTGTCCAAGTGCCTCTTGGACCCCTCTAAAATGCCGTTGCCTAGAACAGCCCAAGCTGTTTATTTTATTCCATTTTATTTGGCCGCATTTAATGGTTGAAAATACAGTATGATGTAGAGAGCATTGTGGAATGTATTACTTTACTACCTTATTAATCCCGTAAAAAAAAAAAGTTTTTTTCCCCTCATGGCCATTAGTTTTCCAAAGAAGAGCTGCAGACACTTGACCAATTGAGCTGCTCTCTGGTTCTTAGGGCACCAAGTCAATTCCACAAGTCAGAGGATTTTTGAAACATCACGAAGTCCGTGAAGAAGCTTAACTAACATTTTTCTTTTCTCTCATTGCTGCAATCAGGCGGAATATGAAGTGGCTGCTGATGAGGACAGAAGAGACTGTGGGCTCCTGGTCTTAGACACATTCTTCATTGAGGAGGTGTGTTTTCTTCTGTAGCGTAAAGATTTGTCAATAACTTACTTAAATAATCAGTGTGCATAGCCATCTTTACTTAGTTGGAATAAGTGTGTTAAAATCTTTAATTTCTTATAAATGTTCCTTTTCTGCACTTTCTTTTGATTCACTGAGGAAACTAATAATTAAATCTCTTAGGAAATTGATTTAAAGAATTTTAAAGTTTCTATGTGTCCTCAAACAGAATATAGGCTTAGAGAATTTTACTTTCTTCTCTTGGACTGAAAATAACATTTTTCTCTTAAAAGCTTTAATGGGTCTTCGTTTTTATACTTTTTGAGTCACTTGGTTCTTACAGTTTAGTGTGTCCCTGAAATTAGAGTTGTAACCTGCTTCCCTCCATATGGCTTGCTTTTTGCAGGCCGTTAGAAGTCCTAAACCCTGGGCAGGTAACTCTGTTGCAGAGTTGGAGGAGTGATGGCTAACATGTAGTGAGGACTGCTCTAAGCCTTGTGCATGTAACACATTACTTAATGCTCACAACAAACCTGTGAGGTAGGTGTATTATTATGTCTGTTTTCACATGATAAGACTGAAAATCAGAATGGGTGAATGACTTACCGAAGATTACACAACTAGTAAGTACCTGAGCCAGGAATCAAACGTGGAGAGACTGTAGTTGGAAAATAGTGTGGTGAGAATGGGTTCAGAACATTCCAATTGTGAACGTAGCTAATGAAGGTGGTAGGGCCATCAAGGAGGGGGGCTCACTCATAAAGATTGAATGCCAGAGGGAAAGACCAGTGGACTTTCTAGCGGGCACAAAGATGTTCCCATAGCCAGTGCTGGCAGAGATGTGATTCACACCCAGATAGGTTTTGACTCCAAAGCTTGGGTCTACCCCAGCCTCCGGCCTCAATACCTTGGCTATAGATCATTCTTCTCAAACACAGGTGTTCACAGCATCTACATATTTGTAGGAACCCCCAGGACACTAATTGGGAGCTATAGAAGAGAAGTTTCCTTTATGTAGTTTTTAAAGTCTTTTTTGTTAACTTCTTTTTCCTTCTTCACCGTTCCTGAAGAAATACTCACATAGCAAGAGAGGTTGTCAAGGAGAAAGACGTAATTTGAAAAGTTATCCTGGTGGATATAGCAAGTATAGAAGCAGGAGGGAACAGCAGATATCCATCTGTGGCTCAGTAGTAGTGAGATGTCTCTGGGCTGCCTGAAGATGGTGTTGTTGTTTTTGTTTTTCCTTGTCAACTGGGGGAAGCTATCCTTCTGCCTTACTTAAAAAAAAAAATGACAATGAGTGACATCACCATTGTAGTTTTTCTTCTTGTTGTCCTTTCTTTAAAAACAACAACAAAAATCTCTTTCTTTTACATATCAAAAAGGGAACTCCTTTACTCAAATTTCAACACCACCGAATACCTAAAGCCCCTAAAAGTAAGGCAAGACTGTATGTGTTCAGTCTTATCTTTCTTTATCCTTTCACTCAGTCATTCTTAGTTTTCTTTTCAAGATTCCCAAATATTAAAATTCAGCCAAACTTAATTTACAAAAAAGAAACAACAACAAAAAAAACATGACCAAAACCGAGTGCGATTTATCCCAGGAATGCTAAGTTGGTTCAATATCTGATAATCAGATTAAAATAATACATTATATTAATAAAGTACAAAAAAACTCACATGATGATCTCATCTCAGAAAAGGCAGAAGAAGCATTTGACAAAATCCAAAGACTCCTTTACAATAAAAGCCCTCAACAAATTAGGAGTGGAATGGAACTTCCTCAACCTGGTGAAGGACATATACAAAACACAACCGACGTCATACTTAAATGTGAAAGATCGGATGCTTTCCCCCTAAGATCAGGAACAAAATAAGGATGTTTACTCTCATCTCTTCTACTTGGCGTTGTACTGGAAGTTCTAGCTAGGGCAGTTGGCAAGAAAAATAAATAAAATGTATCCAGATTGAAAAGGAAGAAGTAAGACTATTCACAGATAACATGATCTTGTCTTAATCCGTTCAGGGTGCTATAGCAAAATACCACAGACTGGGTGGCTTATAAACAACAGAAATTTATTGCTCACAGGTCTGGAGGCTGGGATGTCCAAGATCAAGGTGCCAACATGGTCACCTTCTGGTGAAGGCCCTCTTCCTGGTTCATAGCCGGCACCTTCTTGCTGTGTCCTCACATGGTGGAAGAGGTGTGGGGTGTCTCTGGAGCCTCTGTTGTAAGGGCACCAGTCCCACTCATGGGAGCTCCATCCTCATGATCTACACATCTCCCAAAGGCCCTACCTCCCAATATCATCACTTTGGGGTTAGGAATTCAACATGTAAATTTGGGGGGCACACATTTCAAATTATAGCACTTGTATATAGAAAGTCCTGAGTATCTACACACACATTAGGGGAAAAAAGCTGCTAGAGCTAATAAATGAGTTCAGCAAGGTTGCAGGGTACAGGATTGCTATACAAAATTCTCTTGTGTTTCTATACACTATCAATTAAAATCCAAAAGTGAAATTAAGGCAATTCCATTTACAATAACAGAAAAAAGAATAGAATAGTTAGGAGTAAACATAACAAAAGAAGTGCAACACTTATACACTGAAAACTTCAAAACACCACTGAAAGAAAGTAAAGAAGAACTATAATAAAATGGAAAGATATCCTATGTTCATGGATTAGAAGACTTAATACTGACTTGTAGATTCAATATAATCCCTATCAAAATCTTAACTTCCTTTTTTTTGAGGAAATTAACAAGCTGATCTTAGAATTCATACACATACTAAAAGGATCCAGAATAGTTATAACAATCTTAAAAAAGAAGAACAAAGTTGGAGGACTTACACTTCTCAATTTCAAAACTTACTACAAAGCTACAGTAATCAAGACAGTATGGTACTGGCATAAGGACAGACATACAAATCAATAGAATAGAATCGAGAGTCCAGAAACAGTCACCTGACTTACAGTATAGCTGCCAGCACAATTCAGTGGGGGAAAGAATAGTCTTCTCGATAAATGGTGCTGGGACAACTGGATATCCACATGCAAAGGAATGAAGTTGGACCCTTATCTAATACCATATAAAAATTAACTTCAAATGGATCAAACACCTAAATGTAAAAGCTAACACTGTACAACTCTTAGAGGAAATCTCTAAGGTGTAAATCTTAGCTGAAAATCTTTTAGGTATAAATCTTCATTTCACCTTGATTTAGACAGTGGTTTCTCATATATGACATCAAAAGGACAGCAACAAAAGAAAAAAAACAGATATATTGGACTTCATCAAAATAGTGCTTCAAAGAGCACTGTAAAGGAAAATAAAAGGCCTCCTATAGAATGGGAGAAAATATTTGCAAGTCCAGTATCCAGTTAGGATCAGGTATCCAAAATATACAAAGAACTCTTAGAATTCAACAATAAAAAGACAACCCAATAAAGATGTATATTTTCAACAGAGAAAAATAAGCATATATCTGCAAAATCCACCCACCTCTTCTTCCCCATCAGTGGACTTCCCTATCAGAGTTCTCGGTGTCCAGAACTTTAAAAAGCAAGGCACCGAGTCATTTGGTAAATTTTCCCTGTGTGACTACCTTTTCTGAAAAATAATTCTTGTTCCTTAATTTAAAGCCGCTGCAGATGTCTGTGTCCCACTTTGCTTATGTTTAGCATCTGGCCAGTGGTACCATTCCTTAGCTTGCTATACTTTAGCTTACCTTGCTTCCCTGCTCATGGGGGACTAGAAGCATTGCTTTTCCTTTCTGTGGAAATAACATTTCTATTAATATAAATGTTTTCTAAGGTATTGAAAAAGGATCACTATTTGGAATAAATCATTAAATAGTCTTAATAGAACTAACCTGCTATTTAATTTAGCTTCAGGAAATTGAGACCTTTGGAGGGGCAGTAATACTATGGAGAATACTGAGAGTGACTTCTGTAAAATGTGTATTTTTGAGACAAGCGTGGGAATTTAGCTTTGTCTTCTGTGGAAATTTTGTCTTGTTTTCTGTTTTGTCCTTAGGCTGGAACAATGTGTATTTGTTGAGTAAATGAGTGAACAAACTTCTTTTCTGAAATGGTGGAGTGAATGGATCCCTCTTATCCTCATCACAGCCTTGCCGCGTAGGAGGGAACTGGTCTCAGGGGAGCATGGTTCAGGCTTGACTTCCCCACTGTCCGCTGTGGCTGTACAAGAACGTCTGTAGCTCCTTGAGCTTCTTCCCTCGGGTTCTTATGAGGCTAAGTGACATAATGCCTCACTTGTATTAGGCAATTTAAATGACAGCTGTTGGGCTTCCCTGGTGGCGCAGTGGTTGAGAGCCCGTCTGCCGATGCAGGGGACGTGGGTTCGTGCCCCGGTCCGGGAAGATCCCACATGCCGCGGAGCGGCTGGTCCGTGAGCCGTGGCCGCTGAGCCTGCGCGTCTGGAGCCTGTGCTCCGCGACGGGAGAGGCCACAGCAGTGAGAGGTCCGCGTACCAGAAAAAAAAAAATGACAGCTATTAATCATTATTAGTTATAACAATATTATTGGTTTTGGGGGGAAAATGTGAGTCTACTTGTTGTATATGTCTATCAGTAGTTCAGCATCTTTGATGAGATAGCTGCTTTGATTTATAGAAAATGCAAAGTTTTGCTGTAGTTACTCAGCTATACCATAGGCAGAAATGAGTGTAGAATGCACTGCTCATTTCTAATGTCAAATTAAATGTACAGTTGAATGTGATCTGTGTGTTTTTTTCAATAAATCTGGACAAGTTTTTTTGCTATGTGCTTTCTTTTTCCAGAATCCTCTGGATGAGGGTTAAGAGAATGGGAAACTGGTGCGTGGGGACATATTGGCGAGAATGTAGAGTGATTAGGAAATTGCCTTTCTGGAGGGCAATTTTGCAATAAATATCAACGTTTAAAATGCGTGTATATCCTGGGCTTCCCTGGTGGCACAGTGGTTAAGAATCCGCCTGCCAATGCAGGGGAGACAGATTCAGTCCCTGGCCCGGGAAGATCCCACATGCCACGGAGCAACTAAGCCTGTGCGCCACAACTACTGAGACTGCGCTCTAAAGCCCGCGAGCCACGACTACTGAAGCCCGTGCGCCTAGAGCCCGTGCTCCACAGCAAGAGAAGCCACCGCAGTGAGAAGCCCGCGCACCGCAACGAAGAGTAGCCCCCGCTCGCCGCAACTAGAGAAAGCCCACACGCAGCAATGAAGACCCAACGCAGCCAAAAATAAATAAATAAATTTTAAAAAAACTAAAAACAAAAACAAAACACAATTGTACAAAGATGTTCATGGCAGTGGTGTTTGCAGTGGAGAAAACTGGCAACTAGAATGGTTAAGAGGAACAGAAACCCATGCTCTGGGAAACCATGTAGTCATTAAAGAAGGCAAGGTAGCTTTGTAGGATTCATCATATACTTACAAAACTGTATATATATTTATCCCATTTCTATGAGGGAAAATTGCGTGTATTGCTGAGTGTGTGTGTTTACATTTTTAATTATGATTAAAAAAGCAAAATTTACCATCTGAACCATTTCTAGGTATACAGTTCAGTAGAATTAAGTACATTCACATTGATGGGCAACCATCACCACCATCCATCTCCTGTGCTTTTTTCATCTTGCAAAACTGTAACTCTGTCCCATTAAACACTAACTCCCCACTTCCTCCTCCCCTCAGCCCCTGACACCCACCATCTATTTTCTGTCTATGAATCTGACTAGTTTAGGGACCTCATATAAGTGGAATCATGTAGTATATCTTTTTGTGACTGGTTTATATCGCTTAGCATAATGTCCTCAAGGTTAATCCAGGTTGTAGCAGGTATTAGAATTTCCTTCTTTTTAAAATTATTATATTTATTTTGGCTCTGACAGGTCTTAGTTGTGTGGCACACAGTATCTTTGTTGCGGCATGCAGACTCTTAGTTGCGGCACGTGAACTCTTAGTTGTGGCACGTGAACTCTTAGTTGTGGCACGTGAATTCTTAGTTGCGGCACGTGAACTCTTAGTTGTGGCATGTGGGATCTAGTTCCCTGACCAGGAATCAAACCCGGGCCCCCTGCATTGGGAGCACGGAGTCTTACCCACTGGACCACCAGGGAAGTCCCAGAATTTCCTTCTTTTTTGAGGCTGAATAATATTCTGTTGTCGGGATTGACCACATTTTGTTTATCTCTCAACCCATTGACGGACACTTGGGTTATTTCCATCTTTCGAGTATCATGAATAATGCTGCTGTGAAGATGGGTGTGCAGATATCCCTTGGGGACCCTGCATAGGAATGGTCTGAAGAGACAGGTGACACACTGAATTCTGGAGAATGAGGCTGGGGTGGAGGGTGAAGGTGGCCTTCTGACCTGTTATTTCATATACTTCGTGGTACAATAAGCATTAGATTCTGTTTTCATTTGGTAAATTATGAAATCACTAATTGTCATGCATTTGGTCTGTGCTGTCTTAAGAGTTCGGCAACCCCTCTACCAGAAATACCGGCCCACGTCGTGCAGGAGTGCAGACTACAGCTGCAGGAGGACCCTTCCCAAGACGTCTTCAAGGAGTGCACTCGGTGAGTGGATGGAGCTCGCCCTGCACACAGCCTGGGGCTCCGCCTGAGACGGGGCTCACAGCAGCTTCTCTGCGTGAGTGTCCTCTCCAGGCGACGGTGGTCCCCTTCACCAGAAAGGCAGGTGAAGAGTGACAACTACACGACATAATGACACACTGGAGCGCCCGGTCACGAGCGTGGCTTTGCTGCCCTGGCCACTCGGCACAGCCTTCCACAGTGCTTGTTTTGGGATGAAAATAGTCCCATAAAATGTTGTTTTTAGACCTTGGCCCTCGCTGAAAATATCTTTTCTGCAGATCTTTGCAATAAGGACAGGAAAGTTCTAAGCCAGAACACATTGGCTGAATTCAGCTTCCTTGTGTACTAGGAAGAAAGAATGGTTTCTGAGGTGACCTGGCCCAAAACATGGAGTCATTTGTATATTTACACAGACATTCGGCTGTCACTCATCCATTCACTCAACAGATGTCTGTTGAGAGCCTGCTCTGTCAGGACCAGTGTCGGCTTCCTGGGGCTGCTGTGACGAAGTGCCACACACTGGGTGGCTGAGGAAGCGGATGCACCATCTCCCAGTTCCGGAGGCGAGGGGTCTGACGTCAGGGTGTCAGCAGGGCCGTGTGTCTGAGAGCTCTGGAGAGGATCCTTGTTTCCTATTCCAGCTTCTGACGCTGAAATTCTATCCTGACACTGACAAACATGGGCGTTGCACGTATGAGACTGGTCAGAAATTCTGCCTTCTCTGTGCGTAAATTTCAAGACGTCGACTTAACAGTTGCTAATCTTTAAACGAGTGTTGATACCCAGGCATCTCTCTGTTTGATTTAGTTCATTCGACTGATGACTCTCACTCTCTAGGTATTTATTAATGGTCATTTACCATCGGCTATTGCAAGGTGTCGGCTAATTGGAGACTTCAGCACAATACCATGTATAATCTAGGAGTTTCAGTGTTTTCTATTATTCTGTCTCATCTCAGTATTGTTACACCTTTGTTTCCCCCCAAACCTTCTTTTCTCGTTCTGGATCCCAGAATCCTGATGCTGCATAATGAATATAAATGGTTCCTTTATGCTCCCTGTTTTCCACATGAAGCTGTGGTGAGAATCAGCACAACGCAATGGTTAGTGGGGGTCATCAAGATGAACATATTAAAAACCAATGCTGAACTGATGCACAGTTTTTTTTTTTTTTTTTTTTTTTTTTTTTGCGGTATGCGGGCCTCTCACTGTCGCGGCCTCTCCCGCTGCGGAGCACAGGCCCCGGACGCGCAGGCCCAGCGGCCATGGCTCACGGGCCCAGCCGCTCCGCGGCATATGGGATCCTCCCAGACCGGGGCACGAACCCGTATCCCCTGCATCGGAAGGCGGACCCCCAACCACTGCGCCACCAGGGAGGCCCTGATGCACAGTTTTAAATGTCATAATTTTTAAAACTTGTGTGCAGTAGGTTTATCTGCCAGAATAGGGCATTGGAGCAGAGTCTGTTGTTTTTGAGGTAAGGAGTATTGGGAAGTGAAATTGAGATACACTGGTAAGTTGACTATAGTCATTAACCTTATTAATGTATATACACTGAAATATACAAATGTATTAGAATCGGTTGGTATTTGTGTTGTTCCTTCATGGAGACACCTAAGTACCTTTATAAAGATGGTTTAGCTGAGCTGATAGTGTCGGAATTCTTAAACTGGTTCAGAAAGGCTTGGAGTTGAGCTGCCCACATGATCTCGATGGAAAGGAGCCCCAGAGGCAAGGCCAGGCCCTGTCCTCACCCCACTGGGAAGTGACGGCTTGGCCTCCAGGACAAGTTCAGTTCTAGGATTGGTGTGGCAGCATCTCAGGACCCTGTTACACTCTTACAAATTATTGAGGACCCAAAGAGCTTTTGTTTGTGTGCGTTATGTTCTTAAGAAATAAAATGACACAGACGTTCCACTATCCTTCAGAGCAAAGACGTTGTCACCTGTCTTGTGGCCTCTGGAAAACCCTTCTGTGAGAATGGGGTTTTAAAACGGTAATTCATGTCTTAGTACTATTATAAATATAGTTTCATTCCTGAACACCCCCTGAAAGGGTCTCGGAATCCATAGGGATCCTCGGAACACATTTTGAGAATCACTGTGCTATAACATTGGTCAATCCAAGAACATCTGAATAACCTCTTTTTTGCAAAATCAAGTGAAGCAAATCATATGACTTGCTCAGAATTCTAAAAGCAGTGTGGATGCTGGCATTATCCCCAAAGCCTCCTCAGTTACCATTCAGTAGCAGCTTTCCGGGCGGCTGTGATCGCTCCCACTTGGACTCTGCCGTGCCCGGGACATGGCTCCTTTCTCTCTCCATCGGGGTGACTCTGCTTCAGCTCAGACCATCTCCCTCCGCCTCCTGGCCCAGGGTCAATGTGCTGCAGCCCCCCGGTGCAGCCGTGGGAACCCTGGTGACACCTGGCTCTTAGCTGGCTGCTGACTTAGGCAGCTTCTTGACCAGCCGTCAGAGCCTTCAGCACGGCCCGAGGTGATGTCCCCCGCCTCCCCCACCCCGCGTCAGCACAGTGCTTGCCTTCACTCAGCGAATACTCATTGAGTAAAGAGCCATTTTAAATGACAGGCTGCATTCTGTCCTTCGTCTACTCCCCAAGTAAAATTTGTATTACTACTATAATAAATCATAAATATCAGAAGCATGGCCAATTGCATACAATTTCTTCAAGAAATGTGTAGCATAAAATAATATATTGAGTGCTTTATTTATTTATTAAAATAAATAGATTTCTTTATTTATTTATGTTTGGCTGCATTGGGTCTTTGTTGCTGCACGCAGGCTTTCTCTAGTTGTGGCAAGCAGGGGCTACTCTTTGTTGCTGTGCACGGGCTTCTCATTGCGGAAGCTTCTCTTGTTGCGGAGCACAGGCTCTAGGTGCACAGGTTTCAGTAGCTGCGGCACGTGGGCTCAGTAGTTGTGCCTCGTGGGCTCTAGAGCGCAGGCTCAGTAGTTGTGGCGCACGGTCTTAGTTGCTCCGCGGCATGTGGGATCTTCCCGGACCAGGGCTCAAACCCGTGTCCCCTGCACTGGCAGGCGGATACTTAACCACTGTGCCACCAGGGAAGTCCCTGAATATATTTTAAACTCTTGTCTTTCTACTGGTAGATTATTTTTATCAAGTAATTATTTCACTAATATTCATATACATAAAAAGAACCTCTGACTTTGGGAAGGTAAATTGATTTTATTTGTTTTGAATTCTTGCCTTCATATTTTTACTGGTAGCATTAGAAACTAGTGTGGAATTCTGTAACTGCAAAATTCAATGTATTGAATTGTGTGTAATGATTCCCTTTCCCATATCCAGTGCTCATTTATGCACTAAAACACACTTGTTTTCATTTTGTAATGCAACAAATGTACATAATTGCATAAAAACTTTTTCTAGAATTGTCCATGACTATTTAAGTGGAGAATCATTTGAAGAATACCAAGAAAGCTCATATTTTTCTCGATTTTTACAGTGGAAATGGCTGGAAAGGTATGTTCTAATTTAAAATTCAGTAAAAACAAGTAGTAACTTCCATTACTGCATACTGATTTATGTATACTTTTCCATCTGTCAAAATACTATTGGAAATCTTGGGTTGTATGTGGCATTTTTGTACAGAAATTATTAATATTCATTACACAATTTCTTTGGATCCAGTGGACTCTGTTTTCTCTTTTTAAAATGGCAGTTAGCCCTGTTGGTGCAGTAGTTACAAAGTAAACCATATCCTAGATTCACAGAAACGTAATCCGATGTGGTGGTTGGGTCTTTGCGGGCTCAGCCTCTGCTCAGCCTCCTATTGGCCGTGTGTCTTCAGGCAGTGACATAGCCTGTATGAGGAGAGAAGTAATTATAGGCCCTTGTTCTGTAAGAGAAGAGAAGTAATTATAGAATCCACACCCCTGGACTGCTAGGGTCACCGGAGGAATGTGTGTAAAATGCTTAGCACAGTGCTTGGTGCACAAAATAAGCGCTCAGAAAGTGTTAGCTGCCACTACTGTTGTTGTTGTAGTTATTATTACAATTATTATTGATTTATTAAATTTCCACTTCTTGTTCATACAGGTTTCTTTTGAGGCTTTAGTGTAAACATCGCCTTTGAGGTTCTTTTTTCAAAAAGCAGCTCACTGTCGAGGTCACTTCCCTCGGCAGCTTTCTGAGAGGCCCCAAGAGCCATGCCGAAGAACACAGAAATATTTCATAGTGTGGGCTGGCTGCGGGCTTGTGTTTAGTTAGTAAGGATAACTGGACTTTCTGCAACTATCTTCAGTGTTTTCAACCAATTTTAAACGTTGACGTGCTTGTCTCTTAAAAGCCGCCCCACTGAGGGAGCCACAGTCCCTGAGCATAAGCACCCTTGCCCTGGACACCCTCTTGGAGCAGTGGGGTTCCCTAACTCAGGCTAGGACAAGAGCTAGGTTGGTTTTTCTCTTTCAAAACAGCAGTGTGATGTGAGGCCTTAAGCTTTTTTTTTTTTTTTTTTAATTAATTAGGCAACCAGTAACAAAGAACACATTTAGACATTACAGAGTTCTAGGAAGAGGCGGATTTGGAGAGGTAAGTAGTCTGTGACCAGCTATGAGCAATACTTCTAGAAAAGTAGACAGCAAGGTAACTGAAAAGCATGATCTTCAGGTAATGTATTGACTTTTACCAATACATTCATTTCCTTACTGTGTGTTTTGGGAATAATTTTAGCAACCATGAGAATTAATGTTGAACTTTGAGCAGAAGGTACAAGCTTTTAAAAAATTCAGAGATCCGGGAAGAAAAAATGATTCACTATCTTTGTGATTTTACATTCCACTTCATATTTCTTAAGTTGTTTTCTCATGTTCAGTGTTCAAGCTCAGTAAGGTTGTCCTGACTGAAAAGATTATTCTGTTTCCATATGGTGGAATTTCTGTTACTGCATTTCCATAATTTAGGACTAGCCTAAAAGTTCACGTAGTACAAAGTATATTATTAAATATGCTCATTTAACTCAACTCCGGACATGTATGTACCTTACACCTACATTGAAAGGTGTTAGAAAATGTGTACATTTGGGAAAATCCTAAAGAAACTACCCACAAATTCATGAGAGATGGTCTTTAAATATGATGGCACTCCTAGATAGAGACCACTGTGGTAGGTGGACAGAGAGTCCCGTGCAGTTCTGCTTAGGTGACTTAAGCAGATGTCAGTTGCCTCACTAAGTATCTGGAGTGGTCACTTTCAGTTCAAGCCTTTCTAAGTCCCCAGACCCAGGCGAGCCGTAGAGGAGCTGAGAGTGTGTGTCCAGTCAGAGCACGTTGTACTGTCTGCGTGTGATTTGCATCAGGTGTGCTCCCAAGTTCCAACTGAAGGCCAGAGCGAAAGCCACCAGAGTTCCCTTAACATGAATTAGAGCACCAGCCCCAGAGGTGTCACACCACCAGGGAGATCTGTCATCCACTCGCAGTTGACGTGGGAAGAAACTGGTCCATGTGGCCAATGCCCCGGGAGGGTCAGCAGCGTTGTTCTCTGATACCATTCTGGAGAGCTTTTAGGACATTGTGCATCACCCGGCCAAATGCTTGCTGTAACCCTTCCTAGCAGCCACTTCTGTGGGGACCCTCCTCTGTCGCTCCTGGAGCGCTTGGGTTCACGCCATCCTGCCCCTCTCCATCTGCGAGGACAGAGCTCACACTCTGTAAACAGCAGAGGAAGGTTTCAAGCACATGGGTCTTGTGTTTACAAAAGAATGAAGTTCTAGCTCTGGCCACACAAGTTTTAACAGTGAACTCAGTGGGAACACGTTAGCAAGTTTTAACGGTTGTGAAAAGACTTGGTGTATTTATGATCTTATAGATTTCTCTTCAACACAGTCACGTGTGTTTCCAGACATATGGTTGTATGGACAAATAAACCATTGTGGTTTTTCACGGACTTGTTCTGGATGTGCTGTAGCTGCATCAGTCCCGGAGGGGAGCGAATAGTCCATTTCTCTTCGGAATGCCTGTTAGAACCCTGTGACTAAGACAGACAGCCTCAGGGTCCTTTCAGTCCGAATGCCAGTAGTGCATTTACTTTTTCCAAATACTGCCACCTCTTCCAGTGCGTTTGGAAGGCCAACATTTTGGTCTTATTTTGTCAACAGCAGTGCTTTCGCTTAAGATCTAAGTCTTCTAAAGCAGGTCTGCAGGGTCCTGAGTCAGGCGCAGTGGAAGGGGAGCCGGGTGGGCATCCCTGTGCGTGGCTTCGGAGGCTGCATAGTGCAGTGGAGAGAGCACGTCCTTAGGACCCATGCAGCCCTGCGGTCAAGCTCCTGTGCCGCCGCTTCCAGCTGTGTGATCTGGCTTCCCCACCTTGGTCTCGTCCTTCAGAGGGGACATTGATCCCTGCTTCCCTGGTTGTTGTGAGTTGCCGCTGAGGATTTGTGTCCTGCTGGTCCTGCGGTGCCTGTCGCCTTTGCCTCAGGCCAAGTGGATTTGGCAACTCCACCTAAAGGGACTTAAGTTAACGATAAAGAGATGTGCAGAGACTTAGTGGTAGGAAAATGATGTAATAAATTTTGGAATAGTCACATATTTGGAGAACGTTTAATGATGAGAAAATAGTCGCACTGTAAGGTGAAAAAAGGAGGTTATAAAATATTATCTATTCTGTAACATAAGCCCAATTTTCCCTAAAAGCCAGAGGTTGTATGGGAGCAAGGTATATGTTCTTGCACATACATGTACAAAGGGGCACTTAGAAGCTTATACAGCAAAATATTAATGATAGTTATCTTGGAATTTTGGGTGTTTTGTCATTGTCCTTATTAATACTTGCAATATTTTCCACAATGAGCTTTATATTTTACCATCAAAATTATTATATTGATGGATAACATTATATCATGTCTTATACTCACTTTTAAAGTAATCCTCTGTGTGCATGTGTGTGGCGTGTGTGTGTCTGCGGCGAGTGTGTCTGTGGGGTGTGTGTGTCTGTGGTGTGTGTGTGTGTCTGTGAGGTGTGTGTGTGTCTGAGGTGTGGAGTGGGTGGGGTTCGGAGGAAGCACGACAGCCAGGCGTTGATAGCCTGGAAACTGGAAGACTGGTACCTGGGGGCCTACTGTACTATTCTCTCCACTTGTCTATGTTTGAAAATTTTCATAATGTGAGGTAACATATAAATATTACTTTAAGAACTAATTAAGTAAGATAAAGGCATGAAAGTCTATGGATTCTATGAAGTACATTTTCTTATACTTATTCTTGAATTTTTTAAAAAATCAAGAATATTTAGTCTCAAAAACTTTTATTCTTGTACAAAAAGTAGAAAGAAATAGGGAGACATATTTAAATTAAGCAGATGCAGCAGGATCACATGTGAATGAGTTCCACTGTCACCATCCTCGAGTTCATAAAGCCCTTGGTGGCCTCAGCTACCTTCGTAGATGGGGACCCGAGGGTGTGAGAGAAGGAGCTGCCTCGGGACCCTGCTGTGACCATGACTGCAGTGGTCTTGACTCAGCAGATCCCATAGGCTTCTCTTTACCAGAGGGAATTGTCATGGAGAGCACACGTTTCTTTTTGTAGCCTAAGAACTGTCAGGTAGATATAAGCTTTTTTTTTTCTCTTTTTAAACTAGGTTTGTGCCTGTCAAGTGCGAGCCACGGGAAAAATGTATGCCTGTAAAAAGCTAGAAAAGAAAAGAATAAAGAGGAGGAAAGGGGAAGCTATGGCTCTCAATGAAAAAAGAATCCTAGAAAAAGTGCACAGTAGATTTGTAGTAAGTATCTCCTCTCCGTCCTCGCTGTGGAGTGCAGGGTAAGCGGCATTTTTCCAGCAGACCTGCTGCTGGGTTTGTGCCTTTTCTTAGCTGAGCGTGTGCGGGGTTTTGCTGTCCTGGCTCTTCATGGGGAGAGGTGCCGGGAGGAGCCCTCTTCTTCCCTGTTCAGTCCTCTCTGGACACATACATGTACAAACAGTGGCGATTTGTTATGAATCTGTTGCTGTCCCCCGCCGCCCTGTCTGGCAGTGACTGTTCTCTGGCGAGGCGCCCCATCCTCTGTGGCAGCGGCCGAGCTCACCTTGCGCTTTGTTGCAGCCTCCAGCTGAGCGACAGGCTTGAAGACACTTCTCTGCCCGTCTGGCTCCTCGGGTGGGCCTCGTGTCTCCACCTCTGTCCCCGTTCTGACACCAGCAGGTTTACTGCTCGCCCTCAACTAGCACATCCCAATTTGTAGGAGGCCTCAGACCTCACCCTTACTGTTGCAGGTGAGGACTGAGCCCAGGGACGCTGGCTCCAGGCCGTGCATCAAGTAGTGTGGTTTTCGTCTCCAAACCTGCTTTCTCTACACCTAATTACATGTCAAAGGGGGAGCGTGAAAGACAATTTATAAAAGGATTCGGGGTGTCATTTATTTCTCAATACTGAGGTCAGCTGCTTTGTGCTGGGGCACAAATCTTCCAAAACAGAGACCCTCACAGCCATCATCTAAATGTGATAGCAAGAGTTTATGTGTAGGGCTTCCCTGGTGGCGCAGTGGTTGAGAGTCCGCCTGCCGATGCAGGGGACGCAGGTTCGTGCCCTGGTCCAGGAGGATCCCACATGCCGCAGAGCGGCTGGGCCCGTGAGCCACGGCCGCTGAGCCTGCGCGTCCAGAGCCTGTGCTCCGCAACGGGAGAGGCCACAACAGTGAGAGGCCCGCGTACCGCAAAAAAAAAAAAAAAAAAAAAAGAGTTTATGTGTATGATGTGTCAGTCCTATGTGCATTATGTGAAAATCTTTAATAAAATGGGCTCATCTTGGAGTTGCTTTAAACATATTTTTGTAACTACCTTGAAATGATCTAGCTTTATGAAAGGGACAAAAATAGTAGTTTGGGTTTATTCTACTTAAATAAAACATTCTGGTTTCTATATTCTTGGCCTCTCCCAAGGAACCTAGAAATATTTTCCTTTGTCCTTGATTCTATTTTTCCCTTCCTGCTTATGGTCCACCATCAGGTCCTGACCGGTACCTCTGTCGAGTTCATCTCCTCCTCCTCCTCCCCAGTTCCCCCCACCCCACCACAACATGATTGTGTGCGTAGACAGTCCAAGACTTTCTAGAAAACTGATTGAGAATTTGGCCAAGTTATTAGATATGGCACCAATTAGATATGAAACAATTAGAAAATGAAAATTTTTAATTGAAACCATTTACAGTAGCACCAAGAAACATCAAAATCTAGGGAAAAATCAAAACGTGCAAGACTTCTACACTGGAAACTGTAAAATACCATTACAAAAAATTAAAGCAGACCTAAATGAATGGGGGGGGTACCATGTTCATGGATTGGAGGACTCAGTGCCGTGAAGATGTCGCTTCTCCCCGAATTGACATATAGATTAAATGAATTAAATGCAATCCCAATCAAAATCCCAGAAGGGTGTGTGCGTGTGTGCACTCGTGTGTGTAAAATGGCATACAGACCAATAGAAAAGTGGTTAAAATCTTGAACAGGCACTTCACAAAAGAGGTTCCAAGTAGATAATAAGTATTAGACATGAAAACTCCATATTTGCATATACAGAGGAATGAGAATTAAAACCACAATAAGAGACCACCGTACCTCCACCAGTCTTGATTGACAGCACAAAACGTTGGAAGGGTGTGCAGCACAAGACCCCTCTTGCACTGCTGGGAGCTGTCTTTAAATTTTATGCTAAATGCAGACACTCCGCAAGTATGGACTGTCGGTGCTCTGTGAGTAGACCATAGCTTTGAGGATCATGACCCCAGGTGTCTTTGTGAAGGTTTGACACTGACTCAATTAGACATAGAAGTTTCTCTGCTTTCAATACTGAGCAGCTGTAAAATCTTCAGTAGTTGAAGGTTCAAGATGATACACGGTGTACGTTTCCCTGAAGCAAGCAGTAGTTGGGTGTTCTAATTATAAATCTAACATGGATTATTTTATTATTGTTAGCAAATGGAGTAAATCCCCAATGAATGAGCAGGTTTTTGTGTTTTGTTTTTTATGATGCTGTTGTCTTTAGGTTAGCTTATGCTACACTTACGAAACCAAAGATTCCTTGTGCTTGGTGCTAACCCTTATGAACGGAGGTGACTTGAACTTTCACATTTACAACTTGGGCAACCCCGGCTTCGATGAGCAGAGAGCTATTTTCTATGCCGCAGAGCTGTGCTGTGGCTTGGAGGATTTGCAGAGGGAAAGAATTGTGTACAGGTAAGAATGGCATGGACTTCGGGGGCCTTGAAGCCTGGTCCTCCTGAGCCTTAGGCCACCTCGAAGCTCTTGCTGGCTGCTCTTAGGGGCCTGGGCGGGAGGGCCGTGGGTGAGCCGCTTGGCAGTGGTCCCTTGGGGCTGTGCTCCCACGCTGCTGGAAATATGGCCAATCAGTGGTGGACCTTGGTTTTCTTTTTAGTTCTCTTTTATCTCTAGTAAGTATAATAGTTTTAAGTTGGTCAAATATGGTCTTGTTACATAAGCACGAGAAGAACCCATTTCCAAGATTCTTAGACATTTTGACAGTTCTGCTAAGGACTAGGGACTGGGTCCCAACAAAATAACAGATGTCTTAAAATAATAATACGTGTTTTAATACTTTTTCGTCTTAGAATTCAGTAAAGAAAATTGAGCACAATAGTTGGAATTAGTTTCGTGTGACCAATAGATCAAGTTTTAGGGAAAACAGTCCCTCTACCACCCTTTAAATGCTGGAGTCCTGGACTCTGATGCTCTTCTTGGCCACTCCCTGGGCAGCTCCCTGCATTCATCTCTGTGCGTCCACCTACCGGCTGTATGCACGTTGTTCCCTGATGGGCATGTCTATCCTTGCCCTTTCTCCTAAATTCCCAAGGGGTCTGCCCATCCCTTGCCCCAGTCCTCCCCGTCTAGTCCAAATCCTCCCCGGGTTCGGTCACCAACTCACTCCTGAATATTTCTCAAATTACTCTCTGTTTTTTAGGGTCAGTGGCTTAGATCACATCTTCCTCAGGTCGGCTTGCTCTCCTGGAACTTGTCCAGCATCCTCCTGTCTTCACCCCTTTGCTCATGCGGCTCCCCATGTGGATGCCTTTCTTTCACTGCGGCCCCTCCTGCTTCACCCTGAGCAACTCTTGCCCACCATGCAGAGCTAGCACACGGATGTCCTCTTTCCAGAAGCCGCCTCCTCTGACCACATCCTCACAGCACTCCATGTCGCCCATCCTGGAGGCAGGGTCCCTCTGGCTGGCTAGCTTCTTAGGAGACATTCATCTTATCCATCCCAGTTCTGACGAACTTCTGACTTTTCCTTGTCTTTCGTAGCCCAGAGCCAAGTTAAGTATCTCTTGAGGATCAGCCACCAGGCTGGGCCGAGGGACTGACATGGCCCCACCCACCGTGAGTTGTGGAGCAAAGGGTGGCCTGCTGCCCTGGGAACGGTTGCCCTAGAGGGAGAGGGGGGCGTCTGAATGGAGACGGCCTGGCCATCGTCCTTACAGGGAGTGGCTCTGAAGCGTGGCCCAAGCCTAGAGGAGCTTTGATTCCGGTTTCACCGCTAGAGGAAATTAGTTTGTTACAGTTAAGTACAGTTGAGCCACCTTTGCTTGCTTCTGGTGTTAAGATGCATTCCTGGATTCGTTGGAAGATTTTCATTTCCCCCATCCTTTTACCGTGGACTCCCACTTGCCCTCCAGCTGAGCAGGTCTGTCTCGTCCCTACTGTGTCCACAACACCTGCCATCAGGAGGTGCCACCAAGTGTCGGGTGAATGACCGATGGCTTTCAGGCTCTAATGGTACGTCCCTGCCCCCTTTAAACAAGGACCTGTGAAAGCATGGCTTTCATGCTTCAAAGGAGAGGGGTTCTTATGTACTCTTACCTATTTTCAGAGATTGCCACTTGACAGATTTTATCAGACCAGGTCCTAGAGAGATGGTCTTGCTTTTTGCACAGAGACAGTACAAATAAAAATGCTCTACTATTTCATCAGTTTAAAGGTCTGAAAAGAGGGGGCACTCAGGCTGGGCTTTAAGCATCCTTAGGGAAGAGCTTGTTACCAGTCAGAATTGAGAGCCTCGGGCCACCTTGCCCTCCTGCCCACGGAGCTGCCTTGAGAGTCCCGGTAGCGTGGGGAGGGCATGGCCTTCAAGTGCAGCCTCCAGCCTCCATGGAGGCATCGAGGCAGATGCTGCGGTGCAGTTAAGGAGTCTCCCAAAGAGGGGCCTGCGTTTCATGAGCAATTGAATGTAATGGATTAATGCTTCAAATTAGGCCAAGGCCTGATCAGGGAAGGCTTCCTGGAGGAGCTGGAACTTAGATTGCAGCTTGGAAGGATGGCTAAGAAGATCTGGGCAGGGGGAAGAGTGTGGTTCTTCCAGGGGAGACGTGAGCTGAGACGTGAGTTGTGTTTGCATCTTGGAGAAAGTGAGCAGAGCATTTGTAAAGAGAGTGGGAAGGAAGGAGCAAGCGTGTGTTGCTTTTCTGTTGCCTACCAGGCCCTAGGCTGTGCCTTTTTGCATTTATTTATTTGGAGAAAAGCTTAAGAAGTTAGTTAAAAACCATAGCATCCTTGAGGGCCTTTTATTCCAGATGTAGTTTTCCTGGAGTGTTTCATTTCTTTTCTCTATACTTCTCTGCTGTTCATTCAGATAAAGTGCCTGAAACAACTAGCCACGAAAGGAGCCCGAGGCTCAGTACAGCCCAGGCCGGGCTGCTGGGCAGCCTTTCTGGGGATGGTGTGCTTTGCTTTCTGTTGTTTTTGGTGCTTGTTTGTTTGTTTGTTTGTTTGGCTGTGCCGTGTGGCTTGTGGGATCTTAGTTCCTTGACCAGGGACTGAACCCCAGCCCTTGGCAGTGAAAGCATGGAGTCCTAACCACTGGACCGCCAGGGAATTACCTCTGTCATTTTGATAGTGTGATTTCTTTTAAATTATAAGAATTATTTTTCATAACAAAGTGCAATATGTATACAGGTAGATATGGCAAAAAGACTATGAAAATTTTAAAGAGTTGGCTTCTGAGAATGTTTTCAGTTTTGCCACTATGGAAAACAGTATGGAGGTTCCTTAAAAAATTAAAAATAGAACACCCATATGATCTAGAAATCCCACTCCTGGGTACATAGCTAAAAAAAAAAAAAGTCAGACTCACAGAAATAGAGTGGAAAAGTGGTTGCCAGGGGCTAGAGGGTGGGAGAACTCAGGACTCCATCAGTTCTGTTCTGCTGGTCTGTGTCTGTGCTCTTGCCTGTACTACACTGTCTTGATTACTGCGCCTTGGTAGTCAGTTGTGAAATTGGGAGGTATGAAGTCTCTGAGTTTGTTCTTCTTTTTCAAGATATTTTGGCTATTCTGGGTCCTTTGCATTTCCATATAAATGTTAGGATCAGCTTGTCAGTTTCTGTAAAAAACAAGAAATATATGTATATAAATATACATATATATGTATGTATATTTTACCTGCTAAGGATTGCATTGAATCTATAGATCAATTTGGGGATAATGGATATCTTAACCATATTGAATCTTCTGATCTATGAACACAGAATGTCTTTCCATTTATTTAGATGTTCTTTAATTTCTCTCAGCAATGTTTTGTAGTTTTCAGTGTATAAGTCTTGTCCTTTTTTTGTTAAATTTATTCTTAAGTGTTTGATTCTTTTTGTTAGTGTTTCAAATGCAATTGTTTTCTTAATTTCATTTTGGATTGTTTATTGCTAGTATGTAGAAATCACATCGATTTCTGGGTAATGATCTTGTGTCCTTGCTGAACTCTCATTAGCTTTAGGAGTTTACTGTGAATTCCTTAGGGTTTTCTACGTACAGAATCATGTCGTCTGTGAATAAAGACAGTAGAGCCCGTGTATGTTTATTTTTCCTCCCCACTAGAATCCTGCTGCTTCTGTTGGTACTTCATGAGAGGGAAGTTTTGGATAGATGTACAAAAACTTGTGTCAGTGCACCCTCATGAGTCTTCTGAAACAGACTGGAACAATCGATAGTTAAAAATCTGCCTGGTAAATGCTGTTTGTATTTATAGACAGTGAATATAAAGAAAGCAATTTGAGATTGGTGTCCCAGAGGCCAGCTCTCTCATCAGGTATCCTATGTCACTCTCAGAGGCAGAATCTGAGCTATAGTTCACAGAGCTTGTATACCACAGGGTCAAGCCGAAGACTGTCGTTCTTTTATAGTGAGGCACGTGGAGGCTGCGGTTTCTCAGGGATGTTCAGTAGATGCGAAGGCCTTCGGTCACTACTCACTTACTTAGGTTTGGTGTTGTTTTGTGTTTTCTCTTTGCATAGATTCTTTAGGTTACAAGTTCAGTTCTCAGATTGGGAGTTAAATTTTGTTACTTATCTCAACCATTAAATCAATTATTTTGCATTGTCTTGGTGGAGAATAAAATTTCTGATCCAGAACCTTATCAAGACATTTCTCTGCAGTGACAGCTTTAGGGTCGCTCTTTTTCTGATAAACCCACTGTTCTGTGCCAGTCTCAGCCCATTGGTAACCAGCGTTGTGGCTGGACCCGCCCTGTGGTTCTTACTACGATTGCAGGACACCCTCAGCAGCAACCGTCAGGAGATGCTGAAAGAGACGAGGTTTATTACTCACAGGGCCTGGAAATTACAGCCAGGTGGGGCAGGGGAAGAAGCAAGAGCGCAGGCTTGGGAGTCTGCTTTTACTGGGGTCTAGAGTCGGGGCCTAGGGTTTCCAGGGCTCACCGTTTACTGGTGAATGTAAAACGTGAGAGCGAGAATTTAAAGCACAGGAAGAGAAAAGGCAAGGCACCCAAATAGTCATTTATAGAACTCAACCAAAGTCTCTCTAACAGAAAAAAAAAGACGTCTCATTGGGGGTGTGGGCAGTGGCTGGCAGTGTGTTTGTCTCTAGCCAGTGGCTGGCAGTGTGTTTATTAGAGATAGCCCTCTTTCAAGTGGATGCCTCGGCAATCAAAGCTCAAGTCGGGCACTTGCTTTCCAAAAAGAGAAAAACCAGTCTGCAGGGCTCATACTACATCCACAAACTGGAAGTAGTTGTGGAATCCAGGAGAATCATTTATGGTTTAATGAAATTTTGGAAGATAATCTCCTTGTCCTAAAAGTGACTCTAGTGCGATGGTCTCTCTAGCATTCAGACCAGTGTTTTTCTGGCACTGGACCTGACCACCACAGCATCTTTCAGGAGTTCTGGGTGCATTTGGATACTTTGCGCTGCTCACGGGAGTTGGGACTGAGCTGACAGGTGGCTTTCTGAAGGATCAGAAATGGCCTCTTTGTGTTCTGAGAGCGACATTACGTGGCCAGGTGGGTATGTGTGACTCAGAGCGATTAGGTTGGCTTCTGGGAAGAGTGCAGGGTTTGTTAAGATTTGTAATTATTTAAAACCGAAGCTCCACCTCCTGCTTTCTTAGAGGAGGAAGGACGCAGCCGTTGCTTTGGGAGGAGGTGTGTTCAGCCTAGGGTCCCTGGAGATGCACCTGGGGCTGGGTGCTCACACGCGGTGACGCAGCAGCGTCCGTGTCCGCCAGCAGGAGGGGTGACTCAGGCAGGGTGATTCCTGCAGCGTCAGAGCTCATCATGGCAAACACACTGAACTCTGGCTTTGTTTCCGTGTATCACTGTGCTTAGAGAAAACCACCCCCCTGATATGACTAGCCAAATATGCTGCTGGCTTTGGTCAAAATCGATACCAATTACATTCACTAGTAGAACACGTAACAGTTTCAGCGCACTTTGACGTGCACCGTCATCCCATCTTCCCAGCAGTCTTGTGAGGAAGGCATCACATCCATGAACCTTCCTGGTGAGTGATGGCTACCCGGTGAGGTCCTGTGTTCTGCCCTCTTTTCCGTAGCAGGAGGGGCAAGTGGAACCTCTTCTTCGTTGGATTGTTACATTTCTGAAGCGACTTGACTCTGACTCATCCTGTATTAAACAAGATTTGAATCATGACACTTCCACTCGTCTGGAATGCTGTAGTTGGAAATGATCAAGAGAAAATGCCATTAGAAATGACACTAAGGGAGGGGGACGTCTAGCTGTGCATTGGATGAATTGGGGATTGGAAAGCAGGTGAATCTTCCCCACTCTAAGGAGAAGGCAGCTCGTGTGCAGGCGAACAATGGGGGAGAGGGGAACAGTTCAGACCTGTAATTTTTTTCAGCTCTGAATTGGGGCGTGCAGGCCTTTAGACACTACAGGTTATTGCTGTCACATTAGATTTATCAGTAGCTGAAAGGTTCATTTATTCATTCCAGAAATATGTATTGAGTCCCAGGTTTATATGCTCCTGAGCTGTGTGCTTGAAGCACGTCCTGGGGACACATCAGATTTTGAGGTCCTTGTCCTCAGGAAGCTTCTAAGCTCAAGGGCTGTGTGTGGGTGAACACATAAGTGGAGGTATAATTACCATTTATGATAAGTGCTTCAAAGGATGATCTCTCTTGTTTTCTACCCTTTTTGAAACATGGATGTTTATAGTAAGAATGGCAGATTTTAATGTTTATAGGGACTGTTAATCTGTATATGACCCACATTCTTCCAGATTGGACATTTCTGCCTCTTGGTGATTGGCTCTCTAAAAGCAATGGTAGCTGAGAAGCCTGTTTCCTGGTGGCTCTCTTAGGTCAGTCGGCCTTCTGGACAGGGCCACTGACTGACCAGGACCTCAGAGTCTTGCCCTGAGGCAAGTGGGCCATCTCTGTCTTATCTAGACTCAGGTGTGAGCAGGTTGTCATCCTGTGACGTGCCTGGGCACCAACTCAAGATGGCTGTTTTCTCATCACACTCCCACCAGGAACATTGCTCCAGATGCCTTTGGATTGGAGCAGAGCCAATTTTTCAACATCGTGGTTGAACTATTTAGGCCGCACTAAAGTGCTAGTTAGGCCAGAGCTCTAGACACCTTCCCTGTGGCCGTGCTGTTCTCTCCACCTTATTGCCAGCAGGTCCTCCCCACATCTGCTCACGTCTCCCTCCAGGGAGGGGCTGGGTGACTGAGGCCATCGTGGGAGACAGAGGGTGCCAGGGAGGGCAGGCCCGCCCGTGAGCCGTGGACCAGGCTGCGGCTCCAGCCTCAGTCTCCAGAAATCGTCTTCAACTTTGCCATTTCCTGATAACTCATGACCCAGTAGCAGGTCGGGAAATGGGATCCAGATGGGAAAGTACTTTTTTAACAAGAAGAGGAAGGGCACGAAGCCAGCAACCCGAGTTTCCAGGGAACCGGGACATGCAGGTAAAGGTGACTTTTCAACGGCCTGAGAGCACACCAGTTACACACCAGGCAGCAGGACAGCACGGGGTTGGGGGATGGTATAAAAAAGTCAGAAGACAACCTTATTTCCTTTCATCCTCAGCTTTGGTCAGACCCTCGCGTATGTGCTGAACTTTGTTTGTCTTCCTGGCTTAAGGTTATGATGAGAGCATCACTTTTCAATACAAAAGAAGCTGAAAAGTTCATCTGGTAAAACCCTTTCACTCGATGGCTGAGGAAACCAAGCCCCGGGGGTGAGTCACCTCAGCGTGGTGAGGCATCCTCCCGCTGAGCGCCCTGGGCCCAAACTCAGAGAGGTGTGAACAGAACTGTGAGGCTGATGAAAAGCCTGCGGAAGTGGATTTTGAGGGAAGGTTCAGGAAAGGACAGATACCCAGTGTGCGGCGTGGGGCAGGGTGGGAGCGCGGCGGCTTTGGGATTGGCCCCAGCTTGCCGTCTGGCATCCTGGTGACCCGCTGACTTAGCTACAGCCCAAGAGTGTCTGAACGTACTCCAGAGATGCTGGGACAGTCGCAGGAGTCGGTGCATGTCAAATGCTTAAGCACATATCTTGGCATCCAGAGAGCATCCAGGAGGAGTTAGCTGACACCATCACTGCTACCACCGCGATTACTCTGTGCAGTACATACAGCACACCTCCTTTCAGAGCAGGTGACTGGCGCTTACCTGACAGCTGAGAGGGGCACTGGGCGGGGAGTTGTTTAGGTCGGGCTTCTCACGTTTCAACGAGCCAGCCCTGGGACCAGGAGAGGATGTGGCTCGGCAGGCAGTCAGTAGGTCTCAGGCGGGCCCTCGATTTGCTTCCAGCCACCTCCCGAGTGGTGCTGGCCCTCGCTCAGAGCATCGGGGCTTTAGGAGGTCTCGAGAGACGTTTGAAGTAAGGTGGGTGGGCAGCTGTCCTGTTGATGTGGAGTGTGGCTGTGAATGTTCTATACAAGGAGGCTTACTTTGTTTTCAACTGCATTTACTTGGATTTAAAAAAAATATTTATCTATTTATTTATTTTTGGCTGTGTTGGGTCTTCGTTTCTGTGTGAGGGCTTTCTCTATTTGCGGCGAGCGGGGGCCACTCTTCATCGCGGTGCGCGGGCCTCTCGCTGTCGCGGCCTCTCTTGTTGCAGAGCACAGGCTCCAGATGCGCAGGCTCAGCAGTTGTGGCTCACGGACCTAGTTGCTCCGCGGCATGTGGGATCTTCCCAGACCAGGGCTCAAACACCGTGTCCCCTGCATTGGCAGGCAGACTCTCAACCACTGCGCCACCAGAGAAGCCCAGGAATTTTTAAATACAGAAAAGAATGAAAGAAAAAACAAGAGTGTGCACATGGCTGGGCAGTGCAAGCAGAAGGCACCCGTTCCCGCCCCTCTGCTCCCCAGGGAGACCAGTGACGGTGGTAGGCGCATCTTTCCAGAGAATGTTTCTATGCAGCGACCCGTGCCCACATTCTTGATTCTCTGAGCTTCTGGGCAGGATAACTTCTCGTGTCTCTTCTGGGCTGTGGTTTCTGACCCCGGGAGGTGTTATAGTAACTGCAGCCCCTGGGCGGGTGGGCTGGGAGCGCCCCCTTGAGACCAGCCTCCTCTGAGCTGCCACTCTCTTCTGCTGGCTCTGTCCCCTCTGTAGGTTCCAGTGACGCAGCCACAGATGGAGGGGTGATGCTCAGGAAGATGGATTCTTGTGACAGAGCCACACTTGAAATCAGATTTAAATATAAATCTCTGAAAACTAATTTTTTTCTCTCTAAGGGAAAAGACAAGTAGTTTGAGATATCACACTTAAGATATTTTAGTCTTTGGTGAGACACACTTATTTGAAGTTTGTGGCATTGCTCTGCCTTCGCATGAACTGTGATCAACAGTCACTACTGTTGGTTATGTGCTTGCTGCCACGAGGCCTGGTCTTGCCCAAACCCTGCACAGCCCGGGGAAGTGGGCGGGTGCTGAGCACTGTGTCTTGCAGGTGAGGACACAGGCTTGGAGAGGTTGAGGCCACAGAGCTGATAAGTGGCAGAGCCAGGATCTGAATCCATGCCTGTCTGACGCCCCCCAGACGGAATTCTTCTAGTGTGGGGAATTTTTAGTTGTTGACATTTTAAACAGTATATTAATGATGAGGGAAATGGAGCCGCTTTCCTTAGGGGCTGACCCCTCACCACTGGGCTGCGCGTTTCACGGCCGGAACGTCTTCCGTTAAGTCTGCAGAACGGTGCGCCTTGTGCACGTTGCCTGTAGGATCCTCCTCCTTCATGTGGCCGCCGGAGCCTTATGACGACACCAAGGGCTCATCACTGGACCCACAGAGGGGGTTCTGTTACCTGCCTTTCTTGCCGTGGCTCAGAGCACAGAGGTGTCTGTGGGCCTTTCTGCTGGTGCCAACGGATCCCAGCGTCAAATTCCGAACAACTGACTTTCTGTTGTTGTTTCTTCCCTTGCAGAGACTTAAAGCCTGAGAACGTTCTCCTTGATGATCATGGTGAGTGAGCGAGCCTTTCCCGTCAGCAGCACAGGCTTTGTTAACAGGGACTCGGGGACAGAAAGTTAGTGTGCAATTAGCCAGCTAGTGCAGAGGGGGAGCAGCAACAGGAGACGCCCTGCGGTGTGCGCTCTTTTAACGACAGAATGGAGGGACGTCCCTGGCGGTCCAGTGGTTAGGACTCCACGCTTCCGCTGCAGGGGGCTTGGGTTCGATTTCTGGTTGGGGAACTAAGATCCCACAAGCCGTGCGGTGTGGCCAAAAAAAAAATAGAATGAAGATGTCATCATTATTCCCCTGTATCTAGGCAAGAAGTAGAGATGGTTCTAATTTTCAGTTAAACTCAAAGGAAGAACATTTTCCCCTCTCTTATTTCTTGCTGTTCGCCCACCTCTTGCTCTATTCTCAGTGGTGTGTCCATGCCCTCCTAAACCCTGGCTACTCTCGGGGGCCGCCTTCCCCGCAGAGCATGGGTCGGGGCAGGCGTGGGGCTGGGGGCCCTGTGATGGTGGACAGGGAGCGGCCCTCGGGGGCAGCCTGAGGATGGACGGCCCGCTGGCAGGTGCACTGCGGCCAGGTGTTGACCAGCGGCCCGGGGTGGCGTCGGGAGGTAGATTTCTTCAGGGGATTGTTGTGCTTGTCTCAGGACCCTCACGATCCAGTGGAGCATGAACCCAGGCCGGCGTGGCTCCTGCAGAGGAGGAGAGGGGCGGCGGTATTGAGGGCAAAGAATCCTGAAGGCGGCGTGGGGCGTGTTCAGTGCAAAGACTCCTCTGCTTCTTCTGCCACGTGCTTCCCGCGTGCTGCCTGACACGTGTGCACAGAGCAGCCACCTGTGCGGAGGGAGTAGAGTCTCACTTCGTGGGAGATGATGCTGAGATTTGGAAGAGTGTTGCCCAAGGGCGTGTTCACAGCTTTGGGCTCGGAGCCCGTGGTTCATTCCTCGTGCTGTGCTGTGAACCAGAGCGGGGATTCATGCCCCATGTGGGGATGAGGAGTGTCTCCACGATATGTTGTTAACTGGGAAAGAGTGAGGTGAGAGCAGCGGGGAGTGTGCTTCCTCTCATGTAAAAAGGGGAAAATGATCTGGGATATTTGTATTTGCTTGTATATACATAAAGACACACAAAAAAGAGTCATTAGAAACTATGAAGAGGGATGTCCCTGGTGGCACAGTGCTTAGGAATCCGCCTGCCCATGCAGGGGACACGGGTTCAAGCCCTGGTCCGGGAAGATCCCACATGCCGCGGAGCAACTAAGCCCGTGCGCCACAACTACTGAGCCTGCGCTCTAGAGCCCGTGAGCCACAACTACTGAGCCCGCGTGCCACAACTACTAAAGCCCGTGTGCCTAGAGCCCGTGTGGTCTGCAACAAGAGAAGCCACCGCAATGAGAAGCCCGCGCACCGCAACGAAGGGTAGCCCCCGCTCACCACAACTAGAGAAAGACCACGCGCAGCAACGGAGACCCAACGCAGCCAAAAATAAATACATAAAAAATAAATAAATTTATAAAAAATAAAAAGAAACTATTAAGAGTTAAAATAGCATAGGGGGAGCAGACTTTCCAGTCATACTGACACCTTTATATATGTTTTTAGTATACAATTCAATTTCTGCAAAAAAACAAAAAACAAAAAAACCCAAAACACCCACAACATGCTAGTATTTTGATTGGAACTGTGTTGAATCTATAGCAAACTTGTGCAGAATTGACATCTTAATATTGGATCATCCAATTTAGGAACATAGTCTACAGTTCTATATATTTGGGGCTCCTTCAGTTTCTCTCACTATTACTTTGTAGTAGTGTTCATTGTAGTACCATGTGAACATATCACTTATTAAAAATCTTTTTTTTTTAAGTGGACTCGAGGGAACTCCGTGCATATATTTGCAGATCTTTCTCTGCATGGCTCCCTCCTCTCCAGAACGTTTTCCCACAAACTTGAGCTGACCTTTCTCTCCCAGGTTCTAACTTCCATCTTCTCAGCTTAGCAAGGCCGTCTGCTCTGCTTGGGTCCCCCGTACTGTGCTGAGACCTAAGGGTTGCTCCCGGCTAGGGTGCCAAGAAGGTTGTAGGGCCCAGCCTGCTGTTTCTCTTCTCTCAGGACTCACGGTCCGCAGCTGCCCTGGACTCAATGTGTTTAGTGCTTTTGTGTTATGTTTAAGAAATCTTGGCCTGAACCTCAAAATGTTCTATGTTTTATTCTAAAAACATTACTGTTGGGCTTCCCTGGTGGCGCAGTGGTTGAGAATCCGCCTGCCAATGCAGGGGACCCGTGTTTGAGCCCTGGTCGGGGAAGACTCTACATGCCACGGAGTAGCTAAGCCCATGCACCATGACGACTGAGCCTGTGCTCTAGAGCCCGTGAGCCACAACTGCTGAGCCTGCGTGCCACAACTACTGAAGCCCGCACGCCTAGAGCCCGTGCTCCGCAGCAAGAGAAGCCACCGCAATGCCGCAATGAAGAGTAGCCCCTGCTCTCCATGACCAGAGAAAACCTGCGTACAGCAACGAAGACCCAACACAGCCAAAAATAAATAAAATAAATTAATTAAAAATAAATAAACAAATAAAAATATTACTGTTTTATCTTTCCCATTTACTTCTGTAGTCCCTCTGGAACTGATTTTTTTGCATGATATGAAGTAAAGGTTGACACATTTTTTTCAAATATATAACCAGTTGACTAACACCATTCATTGCAAAGATCATCTATTCCTCTTTTCTTTGGAGTGTCACATTTTACATAAATCTAGTGTCTCTATATGTGTGGATCTTTCTCTGGACTCTATAGTTTCCTTGGTCATTTCATTCATCCTTGAACCAACACCATAGCCCTTAACAACTGAAGCTTTCTAGTGAGTCTTGATTTCTGTTAAAGTCCTCCAGCATCATTATTGTTCTCCAAGATTGCCTAAGCTATTCTTAGACTCCTTCATTTCCAGATGAATTTTTATAATTGGTCAATTTCTAGAGGGAAAAGCAACAACATATTGGGATTTTGATTGAAATTGTATTGAATTATAGAATAATTTTCAGAGAACTAATTAATATTGAATCTTCGAATTTATGAACATAACACACAGTTCTACGCATTTGGGTCTCTTAAGTTCTCTCAATATCACTTTGTAGTTTCATTGTAAAGTTCTTACACATTTTTGTTATTTGATGTTTTTTAATGGTATTGCTCTTAAAACTTCATTTTCTATTTACCTGTTGCTGGTATTTCAAAATACAGTTTCCCCTAGGATTTACATTTTACATTAGTGTGTGATACATTGTTACAACTGATGAACCGATATTGGTACAGTATTATTAACTAAAGTCCATAGCACGTATGAGGGTTCATTCTGTGTTTTACACATTCTGTGGGTCTTGACAAATGTGAAATGATACATGTTCATTATTGTATCCTATGGAGTAGTTTCACTGCCCTAAAAATTCTCTGTGCTCCACCTGTTCATCCCTCCCCCACCCCCAACCCCTGGCAACCACTGATATTGTCACTGTCTCCATAGGTGTGCCTTTTCCAGATGTCGTAGATTTGGAATCACACAGTCTGTAGCCTTTTCAGATTGGCTTCTGTCACTTAATAACATGCATTTAAGGTTCCTCCACGTCTTTTCACGCCTCGTTAGCTCATTTCTTTTTAGCTCCGAGTAATATTTCTCTGTCTGTATGGACCACGGTTTATGGCACCTACTAAAGGATATCTTGGTGGTTTCCAAGTTTCAGTAACTGTGAGTACAGCTGCTATAACTATTTGTGTAAAGTTTATGTGGACATAAGTTTTCAGCTCTTTTGAGTAAATACCAAGGAGTGGGATTGCTGAATCATATGATAAGAGTATGTTTAGTTTTGTGAGAAACCACCAACTGTCTTCCAATGTGGCTGCACCATTCGGCGTTCCCACCAGCAGTGATGAGGGTTCGCCAGTACGTGGCGCTGTCCGTGTTGTGGATTCTGGCTGTTCTGACAGGTGTGGAGTGGGATCTTGTTTAATTTGCGTTTCCCTGATGACATGATGTGGAGCCTCTTTTCATATGCTTACTTGCCAGATGTTTATCTTGTTTGGTGACGTATCTGTTCAGGTCTTCTGTTCATTTTTAATTGGGTTGTTTGTTTTCTTATTGTTGAGTTTTAAGAGTTCTGTGTTTATTTTTGATACCAGTCCTTTCCTTTAACAAATATAAATGGTTTTAAGTTTAATGAGGTCCATCTTAACAATTTTTTCTTCCATGGTTTGTGCTTTTGGCTACAATTGCAATTGACTTTATATCCAGTGACCATGTTAAATCCACTGAATTCTAAAAGTTTGTAGACTCTTAGGATTTTCTGCAGACACCATCATGCCATCTGCACTTGGCCACTTTATGTCTGCCTTTCCAATTCCTCAGCCTTTTGTTTCTGTTTCTTGCCTCGTGACACCGGATGGGACCTTCAATACAATGTTGGATAGAAGTTGTAATAGCGGGAATTCTTTCCTTATTTCTGATCTCAGGGGTAGCCTTTCAGTGTATCACCATGAAGTGTGAAATCCGCTGTAGTATTTTCATAGAAATTCTCTTTCAGATTTAAGAATTTTCCTTTTTTAAAAAAAAAGAATGGTGGCTGAATTTTGTCAGTGCTTTTTCTACCAAAATGACTGTATGTTGTACTTTTTTCCTTTTAATATAGTTAATCCACCAGTTAATTTTCCAGTGTTAAACTAATCGTTCATTCCTGAAATAAATCCAGCTTGGGCACAGCATGCTCCTCTTCCCTGGATTGCTGGATTCTGAGGAGGCCCCTCACCTCCAGCACGGTCTCTCTGGCGCACTCCGCCCGAGCGTCAGAATCTGAGCTGGTGTCTCTGTCCCTACAACAGTCTCCAGGGGTTCAGAAGTCTCGATTCTCGGCATCCAGCTGCTCCCAGCCTCGGTAGGTGTGCAGGTGGGAGCGGCTGGAGAGCCTCTGTGTGTCCCCCATCCCCAGTCGGCAGCCTCTGGCTTGACCAGGCTTTGCAAATGCTTCTGAGGGAAACACCTGCTGCCCCAGCAGGGCGCCTTTGTGTGGATCTCCTGCTCAGACGTTTTGGTCCATCCAGGCTGGTCACGTGGCTCCTAGTTGTGGCCAGTAGCAGCGCAGGCCTGCCGTGGCCTTCTCCATCCTGCCCTGAGGCAGGCGCTCAGAATCATGTCTGTGGCAATTACTGTGTTACTTGTTCTTTAAACACCAGGGACCTGGTCCCGTTCCAGTTAAGCATAGAAAGGAATGACAAAGCTTTGTTTTGCTTTTCTTGATTTCAGGAGACTTTTAATCATTTCTTGGTGTTTTCCTACTCTTTTAATTTTTAAAAATGTAATCCTAGCTGTACTTTAGTTTCTCTGACTTGAAAAATGCAACTGATTTTAGGATGTTTACTATCTTAGAATTAAAATTCCGAAGAACTGGGCTTCCCTGGTGGCACAATGGTTGAGAGTCCGCCTGCCGATGCAGGGGACACGGGTTCGTGCCCCGGTCCGGGAAGATCCCATGTGCCGCAGAGCGGCTGGGCCCGTGAGCCATGGCCGCTGGGCCTGCGCGTTCGGAGCCTGTGCTCGGCAAAGGGAGAGGCCACAACAGTGAGAGGCCCGTGTACCACAAGAAAAAAAAAAAATTCCGAAGAACTAATTTGCACCAGTAAGTCATAGAACATAAGAGTAACAGGATTGTCTGTAAGTACCTCTTCACTTCCCTTATAGACAGCTTGTTAGGTTTTCTGTTTTCGTCTGTAAAGTAGAACTTGACATTTGGATTGAATTTAGATTTTCTTAAAAAAGCTGTTTATCATCTATTCTATGTTGTGAGGTCCATTTACCATTTGTCCATCCTAAATATGGAAGCAGTCTTTTTTGCAAACTTATAAATTAAGGGGGATTTGGTTTATGAAATTAATCTGGTGGTTGAGATAACAGAGAAAACTTTGTGATGCTTATATTTTCTATAGAGGCCTTCCTATTTTTATGAAATAGATATATCCCTAAAGACTGGGATAAATAGTGAGTTTTTGCAAAAACCAGGAGCATTTTATTATTGACAGTGGTTTTAAAGGGAATCCTGTGCATCATATTCTTCTATCTATAAAAATATTTATCAAAGATACAGATACTGTTTTTAATATAAATACAATACTATTTTTTAAAATAAATTTATTTATTTATTTATGGCTGTGTTGGGTCTTCGTTGCTGCACTCAGGCTTTCTCTAGTTGCGGTGAGCAGGGGCTACTCTTTGTTGCAGTGCGCGGGCTTCTCATTGCAGTGGCTTCTCTTGTTGTGGAGCATGGACTCTAGGTACGCCAGCTTCAGTAGTTGTGGCATGCGGGCTCAGTAGTTGTGGCTCACAAGCTCTACAGTGCAGGCTCTGTAGTTGCGGCGCACGGGCTTAGTTACTTCACAGCATGCCGGATCTTCCTGGACCAGGGCTCAAACCCGTGTCCCCTGCAATGGCAGGCAGATTCTTAACCACTGCACCACCAGGGAAGTCCCTACAATACTATTATTATTATTATTATTTTTAATAAATCTTCTCTCATCATTTTTTTAAAAATTTTATTTATTTATTTATGGCTGTGTTGGGTCTTCGTTTCTGTGTGAGGGCTTTCTCTAGTTGCGGCAAGTGGGGGCCACTCCTCATGGCGGTGCACGGGCCTCTCACTATCGCGGCCTCTCTTGTTGCGGAGCACAGGCTCCAGACGCGCAGGCTCAGTAATTGTGGCTCACGGGGCCAGCGGCCCTGCGGCATGTGGGATCCTCCCAGACCGGGGCTCGAACCCGTGTCCCCTGCATTGGCAGGCAGATTCTCAACCACTGCGCCACCAGGGAAGCCCCTTACAATACTATTATTAAATCCAAAAATATTTAATGATTCCTTAATATCACCTAATATCCCATTGGCTTTATCTTCCTTAATTATTTCATAAGTGTTTTTATAGTTGTGTATTTAATGTCCAGTGAAGTCTATATTAGATTTGGTTGATATCTTGTTGGGTCTTTTGTAATTTCATAGGTTCCTCCTCCCTGCTTCTTTTTGTCATTTATTTGTGAAACCAGGTGTTATGGGTTGAATTGTGTCCTTCCAAAATTCATGTGGTGAAGCCCTAACCCCCAGTCCTTCAGAATGTGACTGTATTTGGAGATAAGATCTTTTAAGATATAATTTAGGTTAAATTAGGTCTTTGCGGGGGGCTCTAATCCAATATGACTGGTGTCCTTATAAGAACAGGAGACTGGGACAGAGACACACGGGGTGGGGAGACAGATGTGAAGACGCGGGGAAAGGGGACAAAGGCCAAGCCTTCCAACACTTTGATCTCGGACTTCCAGCCTCCAAGACTGTGAAGAAATAAATTTCTGTCGTCTAAGCCACCTGGTCTGTGGTACTTTTTATGGCAGCCCTGGCAGACGTCCACAGACGTTTGTGCTATAGAATTTCCCATACTCTGGATTTAGTACCTTCCCTATCCCCGTTTTTCCTGTAAGCCAATAGTTAGATCTGGAGGCCAGACTAGGTCCAGGTTTGATCGTTGGTGAGCAAACTTGGTGTGTCCTTCCTGTTACATGACATCAGGAGGCGTGTGATGGCCGAGTGTCTCTCTTTGCTGTCAGCCTGACCCATCCATTCTCCAGTTCCCACCAGCCTTTCACTCAGTGGATACCTCATTCCAGTGGACTCACCGCACGATAAAATGATGACAGTCTTACGCTGTCATTCCTTTTGCTCTTATTTGTTGGGATTCATCTGTAAAAAAGAACTTTGCCTCATCAACATTTGTTTACCTGGGGCTTCCCTGGTGGCGCAATGGTTAAGAATCCGCCTGCCAATGCAGGGGACACGGGTTCGAGCCCTGGTCCAGGAAGATCCCACATGCCGCGGAGCAACTAAGCCCGTGTGCCACAACTACTGAGCCTGCGCTCTAGAGCCCGTGAGCCACAACTACTGAGCCCGCGTGCCACAACTACTGAACCCCACGCGCCTAGAGCCCGTGCTCCACAACAAGAGAAGCCACCACAATGAGAAGCCCGCACACCATAACGAAGACCCAACTCAGCCAAAACAAAAATAGTTGTTTACCTGTTTGTTCAGGAAAAGCAGGGGAAACACTTGAATACTTCCCTTTATTTTCATTTCTCAGAATAATATGTTAGTTCTCTGTCATTCTCCAGGATGACAAACGAGGTTTTTATTTTTTCTGTTTTGGTATCATTATGAATGTGTGGACTAAACACTTAGGTACGTTACGGGCCTTTGGAGTCATTATTCCTTTTGATGTTGAGACTGTCCCATCTTTGGCCAGTGGGTGTCCAGTAGTCTTTGCTAACTTCCTTGTCTTCTGCTGTAAGGAGATGTTCCAGGATTGTCTTGCCCACGTGCTGACCCAAACCTGGGATCCACCATTTCTCCAGAGGGCCCCGGTCCTCTGTGTGGAAAGCCGCATCGTGAGACCACTGTGTGGGCGCTGAGGTTGCTCATTGCTGCCCTGTTGGTCATTCTTCCTAGACCTGTTCAGTGGACAGAGGAAAAAAAATGTGCTGTTCCTTTTTAAAGAAAACATTCATCGTGGATTCATATTGATATTTCCAAATCTCATCAACTTCTTCATTTCACTTTTGTATTTTTTTATCCTAACGCTGAAAACGTTAGTTCCTAATGACAGTAACAGAATTACACTATTTTTCTCCACTTTTTTTTTTTAAGCAGAGATCACTCTACAGCACTAAGTGCCAGCAGAAGAGCAGGCTTGATGTGCCCAGTCCCCACTGATAGGTGGGGGGCTGTCCCTAGGCTCCTGCTGGTTTGGTCATTGCTGCAGGGCGCAGCCTGTGTCGAGGCATTCTCCGTTTCTTGTTTCTTCGGGTGTTTCCTCGGGAATCTATCGCAAGGAATAGTGGGAGCGCGAGGCAAGGGCTGCACTCACGCACGGTGTTGCCAGACATCCCGGATTGCTCTCAAGGGTGGCGTGCCTGTGTGGGCCCCACCAGCAGACTGTGTTCTCAGACTTGGAGTTTTCGCCAGTTTGTCAGTAGTTTTACTTTTTATTTCTCAATTTAAAAAACAGACTTTAATTAAAAAAAATAAGACCAAGGATACTTAAAATTTCACAACATGCCAGTCTTCTGCTTAGACATGAAATACGTGAAAGGTGCGTTATGGAGAGAATCTTTGTGTTTGAAAGGAGGATCCTGAGACACAGTAATAAATGGCAGAGCTGGGGCTCAGCCCCAGGCTGTGTGGCTCTGGGTGTGCTCTTAAGCCCTCTACCCTCCTTCCTTCCCAGGCGGGCGGGCATGCGGGCAAGGCCACCAAGCTGGCCAAGCCAAAGGTTAGTCTTCCTGTTGGGGGGCACAACGGAGACTGTTTAAACTCTTCCAGTGCCTTGGAGGGCATGTTGCATATTTTTAGTGTTCCGCAAATATTTATTGGTTGATTCATTCAGTTCTTCCATAACTTTTTTAAAATTAATTTTTATTGGAATATAGTTGATTTACAATGTTGGTTCTGCTGTACAGCAAGGTGAATCAGCTATATGTATACATTTATACCCTCTTTTTTAGATTTCCTTCCCATTTAGGTCACCAAAGAGCATTGAATAGAGTTCCCTGTGCTATACAGTAGGTTCTCATTAATTATCTACTTTATTCCATGAATATTTGTCACGCACCTACAAGACACCAGGTACAGTGTTAGGAGCTGGGGATATGGTGGTGAGTGGGCTGAACAGGGCGCCTGCCTCCAGGGCTGGTTTCTCTTTCTAGACACTCAAAAGAATGTTCTCTATGATTTATTATTTTCACAAGGAAATTAATAACTGTTTTAATCTTCCTATGTAAAGGCATTAACACATAACATAGGTTTTTAAACGAAGTTCCTTCATTTTTTTTTTTTTTTTTTTTTTTTTTTTTGCAGTATGCGGGCCTCTCACTGCTGTGGCCTCTCCCGTTGTGGAGCACAGGCTCCGGACGCGCAGGCTCAGCGGCCATGGCTTACGGGCCCAGCCGCTCCGCGGCATGTGGGATCTTCCCGGACCGGGGCACAAACCCGTGTCCCCTGCATCAGCAGGCGGACTCTCAACCACTGCGCCACCAGGGAAGCCCTCCTTCATTTTATTTATTATTTCCTTGACCCTATTACCATTTGTTCTTTAGAGAAAAACTCCATATTATTTGTCTCTTGTTGTCCCTGTGTATAAGCCTCTTGGTATTCTGACAGGGAGTGTTTATTTGCTGTTTCATAGTTGATATAGTATCCGTTATAGTTTTTTTTTTAATTAATTAATTTATTTATTTTTGGCTGTGTTAGGTCTTCGTTGCTGCGCATGGGCTTTCTCTAGTTGCAGTGAGGGGGGGGCTACTCTTCGTTGTGGTGCACGGGTTTCTCATTGCGGTGGCTTCAGTAGTTGTGCACAGGCTCTAGGCACACGGACTTCAGTAGTTGTGGCACGTGGGCTCAGTAGTCGTGGCTCGTGGCCTCTAGAGCTCAGGCTCAGTAGTTGTGGCACACGGGCTTAGTTGCTCCGTGGCATGTGGGATCTTCCCGGACCAGGGCTCAAACCTGTGTCCGCTGCATTGGCAGGTGGATTCTTAACCCCTGCATCACCAGGGAAGTCCTCCATTATAGTTTTATTTATGTGTCTGGTAGTTACATGGAAATAAAATAACAAACGTAATGCTCCTATCTTATCCTGGATAAAGGGCTTCCTGATCAACATCCAGGCCTAAATCTAATTTCCTGCAGGTAGTGGAACTGAACGCACGACAGGATTTTACTAAATGTGGAAAAGTTAAATGTAATTTTATTTTTTGTATTTTTTATTTTTATTTATTTATTTATGATCGAACCCATGCCCTTGGCAGTGAGAGCGTGGAGTCCTAACCACTGGACTGCCAGGGAATTCTCTAAATGTAATTTTATATCTAAATGTTTCCAAGTATGAATTGCTATAATTTCCATCCATGTTTTTTAGATTTTTTTCCCCATTCTTTATTGGTAAAGTGTCAGCTCGCCCCCTGTGATTTGTCTCATGTATTTGGCCACACGCAGGACACATCCGGATTTCAGATCTTGGTTTAGCCATGGAGATCCCGGAAGGGGAGACCATCCAAGGAAGAGTCGGAACGCTCGGCTACATGGGTATGTAATGGACCACCCCGGGGTGCTCGCACCTCTGCCCTCAGGACACAGAGAACTGAACATGGGAAGGGACCTGGGGTCAGCCCTGGCCCGCTGCTGGGGAGCGTACCTGGCCCCCCGGCCTGCCCTCCTCTCTGCTGACGGGCCAGAGTAGGGACAGGGCAGCGGGCCTCCCTGCTGTGCTCACGGGCCCCACACACCCCTCACAAGGTTGTTGGAGTTATTCGCGCAGCTCCAGAGCAGTGACCCAGCCTGACACGGGGGGCCTCTGACATGAGGGACCCTGAGGGCCTCTGCTGAGTCCTGTACTTACCCACCCCCCATTCCACTGTGGCTGCTGTCACCTGCTGCTGGGGTCTTGCTCTGAGGGATAAGGGGTGCCCGGGGGCCTGGCTCTGCCTGTTTGGAGGCGGGGTTTCCCCACGGTAGTTACTCCACGAGTAGTAGGAATGGTTTGTAATAACAGCTTTACTGAGATGCAGTTCATATGCCATAAAATCCACCAACCCGAAGCGTGTAGTTCAGTGGATTTCGGTATGTTCACAGAGATGTGCAACTATCACCACTGTCTGATTTCAGAACTTTTTCATCACCTCAAAGAAGAAGGCCCGCACCCGTCAGCAATCACTCCCCACTCCTCACCTCCCACCCCCAGCCCTGCAGCCGCTAATCTACTTCCTGTCTCCGTGGACTTGTCTGTTCTGACTGTTTCACGCAGGTGGACTCATGCACTGTTTGGCCTTTTGTGTCTGCCTTCTTTGGCTTAACATGTTTGCGAGGGTCATCCATGTGGTAACAGACGTTAAATTTACAATGTGTTGTTTGGAATTAAGTAAGAGGACATTTAATTTAATTTAAATTTCCTGTGTTTGTTATGTAGCTCCCGAAGTTCTCAATCTTGAAAGGTATACATTTAGTCCTGATTGGTGGGGACTTGGCTGTCTGATATACGAAATGATTCAGGGACAGTCTCCGTTCAGAAAATTCCAAGAGAAGGTCGATAGGGCGGAGGTGGAGCGGAGAGTGAAGGAGGAGGCAGAGCGGTACTCCGAGAAGTTCTCCGAGGACGCCAAGTCCATCTGCAGCCTGGTGGGTCGCGCTCGGGGAGGGCGGGAGTGGGGCTAGGCTTCTGACCGACCGCCGTTCAGACCCAGCCCTCGCTCCGTAGGGCTCAGGAGGGGCCACCTGATGCTCCGCGGTGCCAGGGACAGGGCCTTCCTCGCAGGGGGTTCTGATCACGCAGAGCAGAGTTCGTTGTTTGCTTTCCCCAAAGGTTCTGCTGAGAGGGAAGGGTGGTGTCGGGTCATTGTTTAGAGCACAGCTGGCCAACTTCAGAGGACGCTAAACATGAAACAGAATCTTCGGGGTGCTTTGCAGCGGTGAGGTTTTTCTCTCTGCCCACGTTCCTCAGAACTCCCTTTAACTGGTCGCCAGGGACTGTGGTCCTATAGACACCCTGCCCTGATGGCCTGCCATGCGCCTGGCACTGTCAGTCCCCATGCCGTCCTGGCAGTAAGGGGATGAGAGAAGCTCTCCTTGTCACTTAACTTCTCTTAAGCCAATACTCAGGATTTTCTGAGCACATTTTAAAATTCATTTGCATCCAGCGAGAATGTATTGAGCATCCCCCATGGGACCTTCCCCAGCAGTGAGTAAAACAGGCAGTAATCCCAGCCCTTCTGCCCCCAAGCCCGGCGCTCTCACCCACTCAGGGGAGGCGGCCTGGGAGACGAGGGATCTTCGTCAGGGAGGTGGGAGGGGCTGCCGCCGGGTGGGGTGGCGAGGAGGGGCGCACCGGGGCAGGAGGCCGGGGGCCGATGCGCTGGGACTCCCGGGAAGAGACCCACGGGACAGAAGGAGGGGGGCCGGCCCGGGCTTTGTGGAGATTCAGGTGGGAGTCTGAGCCCTGGGTGGTGGCAGAGCGAGTAAGAAGCCGTCGGACTCCGGGTGGACGGCAAGGCCGCGCCCGCAGGATTTGTGAGCCGTGCACGGAGCGGGGAGGGGCTGCAGCAAAGCCCTGGCGCGGAGGCGGGGGACTCGGTGCGGGCCGGGCCGCTTGTCCCCTCCTCCTGTGGCGCGCGAGGGTGGGAGGGAGCCGCTGGAGGTGTGCGGAGAAGGGAGGGTGCTTCCGGCGCGCCAGGGGCCGCGTGGGCGTCCAGGGAGGTCGGTGGCTGGTGGTGCGCGGAGCCCCTGCCGCGAGCGCTCGGCAGGCAGGACGCGCGAAGCTCGCAGCAGGCGGGGAGTCGGGCTTGCTTAAGCGGGTCTAAGAAGCAGGGGAGAGGCCGCGGGGCTGGGTGGGTGCAGAGGGGCGGTTGGAGGAGCAGCCGTGGGTGTGAGCGGGTCACAGAGGAGAGTGCGGACACGGGGCAGGTGGAGGCTGGCTCCTTGCTGGAGTCAGACACACGGGGGCGCGCGCCGCGGGGGGAGGGCTGCCGGGGGCGGGCAGTGGCAGGGTGGGGGACGGAGGACCAGGCCAAAGGGCGGCGGCCACAGAGCGCGGGGCGTGGTCCCCCAGTGGGTGCTGGGGTCAGCCGGTGTGTCTTGCGGGAGTTGACACTGGCTGGGGACGAAGTACCTCGGGGTCCCTCTCCTTTTGTGTCCACGTGTGAAGGGACGGGCTGCTCACCCTGCTTGGAGCTCCTCCGTAACCGCCTCCTGGCCACCCTGTTGTTGCTGTTCAGTTGGTAAATGTTGACCCAGTGTCTGCTCACATGCGACAGTCCGATGGGGCTGCAGGAGCATACAGATGTGAGAAGTGGGGCCGGCCCCTCAGGAGCGCACAGTTGAATGGCAGGCCTAAAATAACACGAAAGAAACTAGGGTCAAAAGCAGAGCTTGACGGGTACGTAAACAAGATAGAAGCGAAGGCTTCAGGGTTTTCAGGATGAAGGGGTGCTGTTCGTGGGAAAGACGGTGGTGTCTGCGTGAAGCCCAGCCTTGTGACTCAGGGCCCGGGGTGGAGGCCCAGCCTCCCACCACCACGCGCTCACCCCTCCGGGTCTCGGGTTTCTCATCTAGAAGATGCAGACGGTGGATAACTTCTACCTTATAGAATTGCCAGCGGGATAAAATGAAAGAGTGCGCGTGAAGTGTTTAGTCCCACGTGAATCCTCGGTAACTGCTGAGCGGAGCAACAGCTAGTTCTTAGAGAGTCTGTGAAATTCCAACAGACAGGGCCTGGAGGAGAGGCCACCTCAGGTGCAAGGTCGATGTAAACAGGGCACAGAGAGGGGAGCGTGGGCACCTGTGGGGTCTGGGATGTGGCCCAGCACTGACCGCACGCGAAGGGGACTCCTGCCTCTGTAGGTCTCTGGCCTCCTCTGCCCCTCCCTGCCGGGCCCCTGCCGTGACACCTGGCATCGGGTACCGCTGGGTCATTTTCAGAGCTCTCTGTTTTCTCATTTCAACCCCACAGTGGCTTTCTAGGATATTTTTAGAGCCGCATGGTGGAAAAATTAAAAGTTGATTTCCATGGTGTCCCGTAGTCAGTGGGAGCAGGCAGCACGGGCACAAGGTGCCTTCCGCTGCCCGGCGCTGCCCGGTCAGGCCCCTGGACCGCGTGAGTTGGCAGCAGGCTTGACAGAGGCATGGAGTCCCTGCGGTGCTGTCATTGCATCTGGCCTGACACAATGTTCGTGTCTGGTCTTAATTAAGGAAGCCTGTCTTACTGAGCCCCGCCCTGGCTCTGTGCTGGAGTTCCCAGGGCAGCTGCCTGCAGAAGCTTCCAGCACTGAGCCAACTACGCAGGTGTATTCCCATCGGTGGTGTCTGGTAGGAGTCAGCCTGGCCAAGAGACCAGACAGCCTCGGTGTGTGTGCGGCACGGCCAAGCGGGCAGGGCCCGGCCCAGGGGCTGCAGGTGTGTGCCGGGGCGTCGCACACAAGCCGGGAGCCGCACGTGGGTGCTGACTGGGAGTCGAGGCCACGGGTCAGCCAGCGTTCCTGTGAGGCACCAGGTGGTGTCACTAGGGCTTTGCAGGTCTCTCTCGCATTGTTCAGCTCACCATTGCAGTGCAAACAGCCACAGACCCCTGAGCTAACGGCCAGCTCTGCTCCCACAAAGCCCTATTTACAGAAGCAGGCACGGGTGCGGTACAACCCTGGGCTGCAGCTTCCCAGCCCCTGGCCTAGGCTAGGTTTTGAAGGCCCAGACCTCTCCTGTGTCGCTTTGAGCAGAGGCAGACCTCTTTGACTGCTAATTGTGGAAGAAGGCCTATCTGAACTTTTGGCAATAATGGGCATACCTCATTTTTATTGTGCTTCACTAATAGCGTGTTTTTGACGATTGAAGGTTTGTGACAGCCCTGTGTTGAGCAAGTCTATTGCCACTATTTTCCTAGCAGCATTATTCTTTAATTATGTACAATTTTTTTTAGACATAATGCTATTGCATACTTAACAGACTACAGTAGAGTGTAAACGTAACTTTTATATGCACTGCGAAACTAAAAAATTCGTGTGACTTGCCTTATTGCAATAATCACTTAACTATGGTGGTCTAGACTCGAACCCGCGGTATCTCCGAGGTCTGCCTGTTTAAATGTATAAGTAAGGAATACTTTTGAAAGAAACACTTTCTATTAATTTTAAGAATATACAACTATTAGAGGTAGGTTTACTAAATTTTGGCCTCATCTGAGGTCCTTAGTGATCTGTTTAATAGATCAAAATAGTTTCTAATTATCAACATAACTTGGCATGAAAGTGGTGTCTGCGAAGTTCCCAAGAGCTTCTATTTCTTGAAAAAAATTCCCCTAATTTTTACATGGGTAAACTTTTCTTAAGGATTTATTTAGCCCCCTCTTTATTTATTGATAGCTCAAAGGCAAAACTTCAGTTTCAACTCCTTTTTGAAGCATTACGTTTTCTAAATCAGTAAAACCTGAAGTAACGAGGTTTGGTTGATACTTTGAAATTTGAGTGACTTTGTTTAGATGGAGGTGCTCTTTGCCACCCTGAATTCTCTGGCCATCATTATGGAGCTTTTCTGGGTTTTCTTTTTTATCCTTGGAGCTTCAGTTGACTCCATTTTTACTCTTCCACAGCTACTCACCAAGGATCCCAAGCAACGCCTGGGCTGCAGGGGCGAAGGGGTGGCTGAAGTCAAGGGACACCCTGTGTTCAGGGACATTAACTTCAAGAGGCTGGAGGCCCACACGTCAGACCCCCCTTTCCGTCCTGACGTAAGTGTGTTGCCAAAGTGCAGTGGGGTGTTGGGGTGTCTGAGAAAACGGATGTTTTCCAGGTAGATTCAGGACCAGCCGTCCCGCCCCCAGTGCCCCCTGGCCCGTCTTCACAGGCCCTCCCGGCCCGCTGCTGCCCTGGCTGGTGGAGCCCACCCAGGTCACTGCCCTGATCAGAAACCTCAGCAGTACCCTCCACCCTCCCTGGGGCGCCCCACCAGGGTCCCCACGTTTCTGCGGCCCCTTCCCCCGCCCGGAATGCGCTTCCCCACGCGGGGTCTCACAAGGTCCTGGCTGCACACTGAGGGCCCTGGAGTGGCCGCTCGAGCCTCCTGGTGAGCGCGTGGTGGGGCCCATGCGAGGCCACGTCCTCAGTGCCCAGCGGGCCCCGCGCACATCGGAGCTGGGCCGGAGCAGCCCCCTCTTTGGCCTTGAGCTGCTGCAGGCCTGTGATGGAAATGTGGAGATTCGATCATTCTGCAGGATAGGATGGGCCTGAAACGCGCGGTTAAAATAGTTTTAGTTTACAAGTCAGGATTCATTATGTTTGCGTGGAATGTGTCATGACAGCAGCTTCTCCCTCTGCGCTCGTTCTCGCAGCGCCCTCCCACCTGCTCCAGGTACTAGAGTCACGGGGAGGACCAGCTCCAAGACAAGGAAAACCCAGCCAGGGCTTCTCAGAGCCTTCTTTCCACCAGGCCCTGCGTGCCGTGGGCTGCAGCCTTCCCTGAGGAGGGCGCCGGCTGGGGAGTGAGGGGCAGAGGCACTGGGGCTGTTCCGGGGGTTCTTCTGCATTTAACCAGAGGGCCCGGGGGCCCGCTGCCAGCAGTGTCTGAGGGCGTCAGGCAGCCTGGCAGGGGCACAAGATGGGCTTCTGGCCTGGGCTCGGGCCTCCCCATCGTCCCATGCAGTCTCCTGAGGGCCGGCCCGCCCGGCAGCTCCCACCTCCCCACTGCTCTCAGAAGTTCTGACCAGGGGCCCAGGATCGGCACGCTCCTTCCTTGTTGTGCCCAAGCTCGGGCGCTCAGAGCACGTGTCCCCGAGCCCTGGCTTCCCTGCTCCAGAGGCGGTGGCCCGGGCTCCACACGACCCGCCTGCTGGCCTGACTCTGCGCCTGAGGACGCCACTGCCCGGTGGGGCAGGGGGCCTGGGGTCCTGCCCAGCGCAGACGGGGGCCAAGCAGGCGGACGGGCACATGTGCAAGGGAGGCCGAGGGCTGGAGGCTTCCTCCGCCATGTCCCAGCAGGGGCACCCCGTCCGCCCTTCTCCATCTGCAGCCTCTGCTTTGGCCCGTTTCCGTGCAGAAAAGAGAAGCGGGGGCCTCGGGAGGCTTGTGGGCGAGAGAGTGGGGAGCTGGAGCAGACGGGCCGCCGGGCCTGTGGCTCTGGGGGTTCCTAGAGCAAAGATTGGGCGTGCTTCACGCCGGGAGGGATGGCGAGGAAAGGAGGGTGCAGGTGTGCGTGCGGCGGCTTCCCAGGTGTCCTGAGCGCCGCTGAGGGAAACAAACGCAGCGGCTGCCGTCTCAGCCGCGCCTCTCTGTTCTCGGTGACAGCCGCAGGTGGTTTACTGCAGGGACGTCCTGGACATCGAGCAGTTCTCCACGGTGAAGGGCATCCACCTGGACAGCACCGACCACACCTTCTACAGCCAGTTCGTCACGGGCTGTGTCTCCAACCCCTGGCAGAACGAGGTACTGCCCGTTGCAGCACGGCCCGCCTAACTAGTTACAACGACCAAGAAGAACCTAATGTGTGTAGAATTAACAGTTTCCTCTTTAAGATACCTTTTTAGCTATTTTACATACACATCCATTTGTGTGTGCGCGCACGTGTGCATGTTCGGAGGTAAAATTATATGTGGCAGCTGCCCCTGGTCCCTTCACGGGGGGTGGACATTGGTGGCCCTCTCGGGTCTGCTGGGCTTTTGCCGCCCTGAGTCCTGCTCCCTGAGCGGGGCTGGCTGGACGGGAGTTCACTGCTTTGGGGGCCACGTTGGAGGCCACGTGACCTCCCCCAAGAGGAGGTCAGGAAGCAGGGGAAGTAGGAGCCGAGGACGGGAGCCGGAGTGGCCGCCGAGTGCTGGGCTGGGGGCCGGGTGGGCGATGCTGACCGGCCGCGTGGCGCCTCCACCACTCCTCTGTCCTGCCCTTCTGTGGATGCAGATGATCGAGTCTGAATGTTTCAAGGACATCAACGAAAGGGGAAATGTGGCATTAGATCCAGAAGGGAAAACATATCAACCAGCTCCCAGACAGAAGAGAGGCTTCTTCCACAGACTCTTCACTCGAGGGGTAAGGGTGAAACATGTTCTGTTATTATTATTATCACAGTATAATGTGATGTGTTAAAAGGAATATTTCACCAAGGTAAAACTTTCTTTGTTCAGCTTTCTTTTTTCAGTGCCTGTTATATAAGATAATTTACATAGTTTGAAAGTCAGCTGTAAGGCGCAGTTTGAGCCCAGTGAGAAGAATCCTCACAGTGATGTTTGTTATTGCTATGAAAACTGTTCTGATGCAAAAAGAAGAAATGGCTCACAACACTCGAAAGGAGATCCGTCTGTCGATGACAAAGCATTTCACACTAGGCTCAGAAATCAGCATCTTGTAGAACAACCATAAAACAGTGCACATCATTTCAATTTCTGCCTTACGTATTCTGATTCTTTTATTTATTTATTTTTTTGGCTGCATTGGGTCTTAGCTGCGGCACACAGGATCTTTCGTTCGGGCACACAGGCTTCTCTCTAGTTGTGGCTCAGTAGTTGCGGCACGCAGGCTCAGTTGCCCTGTGGCGTATGGGATCTAGTTCCCTGACCAGAGATCACACCTGCATCCCTGCATTGGAAGGTGTCATCTTAACCCCTGGACCACCAGGGGTGGTCACATCATTCGCCACGATCACAGGGAAAAGCTGATTTTCTTTTGAACATGGAAGAGTGGTTTGGAGAGACTTTCTGTGGTAGCGTTAAATTTAGGAATTTTTTCCACGTCTCCTTGGACCAGTGGATTATCCTGCTGTGAACCCCGTCTGTTCCTGAGGGATCTATGCCGAGGTTGTCCACTAACTTCCACGGTTTTTCAGTATAGACCCAGAGTGTGTGACCACGTTTCCTCTGCGAACTGGGGGCTGGGCGGGAGTTAACCCCATCCTTCTCTGGGACCGAGTGTGTCTCAGTGCGAGTCGTCTCCGGCCGGTGGAATCCATACGGTCGTTCCGGAAGGAGGCGCGCACCCCAGGCTGCTGAACTGGGTGGTGAGCGCGGGGTGAGGTACGCAGAGTGAGTGCAGGACGTGTGGGCGACGCTGTCTCTGCGTGAACCAAGCAGCCCGCAGGACGTGAAGCACACGGGAGGGAATGTAAGGGTTTCTCTGCCTTGAAGTCAGCACCCGCCGCCACGTTTTCACATCCACTTAAGGCAGGTCAGCGACTTGCGACTTGCATCAGAAAGGCGCCTGACAGACCTTCTGCCGGTCTTGCGGGCTGCATCAACGCCAGCCCCAGCGAGAAGGAGGAGCTGCCCTCCAGACGGCGAGCGCTCGCTGCACAGCCGCCGGCGCCACGGAGCCCATGCCCTGGGCTGCATCCTGCCCGTGAACTGCAGTAGCCGCGCGGGACACACCCTGAAACGTGCCTGATGAGTCTGTCCATTTTTCTACTTTCATACCTGAATTGTCTTTTCACTAAAGCTGGATGGAGGAAAAGGCCCCTTGAGGACTCGTGACACCCAGAAAGCCCCAGCTGCGGACGCCTTGTGGCGGGGACTCCGCGTGTCCCCGCGGGGAGGAGGGGAGAGGCCTGGGTGCCGGCCCTGCAGCGTCTGCACTGAAGGCCCTGCTCCTCGCCCGAGGCTCCTCACGTGCTCCTCCCGTGGGTGGGCATCGGTTAGAAGATCTTGGCCCCTTTCCCTTCGTGTTCACCGCTCCCGTGCCTCTCACCGAGATTCCCCCCACCCGCCCTCGGGCGTCTCCGTGGCGCTCCTGTCCATCCTTTGAAGGAAGGTGTTGCCAGGACCCTGAGGTCAGAACTTGGCTGTCGGGGGCCGCTCTCCCTACCCCTGCAGTGTTGGATGGGTTTCTGTGGCCACGGCCTGTGAGTCTCTGGGGCTGGTATCCCAGAGCCAGACGTGCTGGAGAGGCCCTGGAGTCGGGGCGAGGGGGCGTCCAATGTGCACCGGGCCTCGGCAGGGCCTTCTGGGGCCAGAGCAGCCTTTGGCAAGGTGAGAGCTGGTGGAGGGAAGAGCCGGGAAGCCTCCTGTGTCCTGCGACCCCGCTGGCTGCCCTGCCTCCGCGGCGGGCTGAGGCCGAGGTCACTGTCCCTTGGCTTGCCAGGGAGCCCTTGACACCTGCTGTGTGGGTTCCAGGGGCCGGGCCTCGGAGGCTAACTGAACAGCAGGGACTTGGTCTGGATGCCGTGACACCCGGGAAGCCACCGCCAGGGCCTGGCCCTGCGTCACTCTCCCCAAGGGTCATCTGCCCCACCCAGCGCGTCCCAAGGTGCGGTTTGCATCTGCACTGATGGAGCTGTATGCTGCATGCTGGCTGCAGTGGGGAGTCCAGTAGCGTGGAGGCCCGTGTCTAGAGCAGAGTCCCTCCCAGGCGACTACCACAGACCAGGTGAGGGGAAGGGAGAGCTATCTGGGGTCTGGGGCCTTGATTTTGGCGGGAGGGAAGTGGCTCGGCCTCTCCCGATTGAGCCCCTCTCCCCCACCTCATCCTGCCTCTAGAGGGAAGGTGGCAGGAGTTCCAACCTCCTGGGGGCTGGGAGGACGTGCAGCAGGGTTTGGTCCACGCTACCTGCTCATAAAGAGGTTACTAATCGTGGAAAAGGAATACGTGCTCATCGTAAGAAACACAGGAGGGCGTAAAGAAAATAGGATTCACCTTTATTCCCAAGTCCTGTTTACATTCTGACTCCTTCCAGGCCTCCTTCCTGCCCTCCTGGGGCTCTCCTGCCTCCCACTGTGGATCATCTGGGGGACGTGGGAGGGCCTGGCCTGTCACAGGTGGGCAGGCTGGGGTGCAGCCCACCTGCCTGCAGAGTGAGGAGGAGGGGGAGCCGCAGGGACGGCCCGAGCCTGGGGGGTCGTCCGCACCCGGGGGCACAGCTATGGGAACCAGTCAAGTCCTTCTTTTTCTTTTCTTTTCTTTTCTTCTCTTTTCTTTATTTGCTTAAGCTAGTCTGAGTTGCACGTCTCCATGCCCATGTGAGAGCCCTGACAGAGACAACAAATCCAGGTAAGAATTTTTGCAGGGTATCTGGTAACTTAATAGATTGAACATGTCTTTTTTCTTTCTTTCTTTCTTTCCTTCTGATTCTAAGCAAATGTATATTTATTAAAGAAAATTTTGAAATTAAGACGAGTACACAAGGAAAATTTGTCTTTAATATCAGCCACTGTCCAGAGATAATCCCTATCAGCATTTTATTCTGTAATTTATATAATTGATAGTTGTTTCTTGCCGTGCCGTTTAAATATATCTGACTGCTTCATCTTTTATGGCACATTTTGACCATCATTTATTTAAACAGTCCTAACAAATGTCGTTCCCACTTTTCTTGTTAATATGAATACCAATGGGACGGACGCCCCGCACCTACATCTTTGTGCACACACCTGATAATATTTCTAGGGTAGATTCTCACCAGGGGATCCCTTAGTAAAAGGGTATGAACAATTGACATAAATACTCCAAGAAAGAGCTAAAATGGTTAAACTGGTTACATCTAGAAGGCAGGTTCACTGGGATGGGCAGAAATGGAGCAGAGGGATGCTGTTTTCTTTATAAGCACTGCATTTTGACTTTTTCTGTTGACCATGTTTATATATTATTAAGATAAAAATAAATGTGACATTTTAAGGATTATTTACTTTCCCCTCAATAAAGCACAGCTATGCACTAAAAAGGTATATGATCATTTTTAAAGAATATATATGATTTGCCTTTATGAACAAATTGCCCTCCTGAAAATTTTTAACAATTTGCCCTCCCACCAACAATGTTTAACAGTTCCTTGCTAAGTTTCACCAAAAACTAAGTTTTGATGAAGAGTTTCACTAGAAACTAAGTATTTTTCTTTTCTTTTTGTGGTAAAATACACATAACACCATCTTAACCATTTTTAAGTGTACAGTTCAGTGGTGTTAAGTGCATTCACATTGTTGTGTGGCCATCACCACCACGTGTCCACAGAACTGTTTCATCTTGTGAAACTGGAACTCTGTCCCTATTAAATACTAACTCCCTTTTCTTCCCCACCCCCCCAGCCCCGGGCCCCCACCATTCTACTTTCTGTCTCTATGGATTTGACGACTCTTGGGACCTCATATAAGTGGAATCATGCAGTGTATGTCTTTTGGGTCGGGCTTATTTCACTCAGCATCACGTCCTCAGGGTTCATCCATGTTGTAGCAGGTGTCAGAATTCCCTTCCTTTCTGAGGCTGAATAACATTCCTTTCTGCTTCTCCATTCATCCATTCATGGACACTTGGATTGTTTCAACATTTTAGCTATTGTGAATAATGCTGCTATGGACTTGGGGGTACAATATTTCCTTGAGACCCTGCTTTCAATTCTTTTGGGCATATACCCAGAAGTGGAATTGCTGGGTTGTATGGCAATTCTTGGTTTAATTTTTTTGAGGGGCCACGATACCGTTTTCCACAGCAGTGGCATTATTTTATGTTCCCACCAACAGTGCACAGGGTTCCAGTTTCTCCATATCCTTCTGAACACATCTTTTTTAATGGCTTTTTGGCATTATTCCAATATTTTATTAATTTTTTCTTTTTGGCCACACTGCACGGCTTACAGGATCTTAGTTCCCCAAACAGGGATTGACCCCAGGGCCCCTCAGTGGGAGCACAGAATCCTAACCACTGGACCACCAGGGAAGTCCCTCCAATATTTTAGAGTATTAATGTTTCTACCAATTCCCTATTGTTGGACATTTACGTTGTTTCATCTTTTTGATACTATTAATATTGCTTCAGTTACCATCTTTGTAGCTCTGTCTTCAAATGCTTGTCTAATAACGTCCTGAGTGACGCTCCATAGGTATATGCTAAGTCAAATGGTTCAGGTACTTAAATCTTCTCATATCATCTCGTTTATTTATTTATTTTTTGGCCACACCATGCAACATGTGAGACGTTAGTTTCCTCCACCAGGGATCGAACCTTTCCCCCTGCATTGGGAGCCCAGAGTCTTAACCACTGGACCTCCAGGGAAGTCCCCTTAAATCTGCTGATAGATCCACATCTTTTGATGTTGCCAAATTACTCTTCAGAAGAGTGACAAGACTGTATTATAACTAGCAGTTTTTGCAAGGCCTTGCTTCCTGTGTCCTCATCAATCCTGGTTAGCACTCTCTTTACTCACCTTTTCTCGGGTTCTTGCTGAATCAACTTATGCTGTTTTCATAATTTGCTAACTCAGAGTTTCCCGCCTTACCCTGGAGCATCTGAGCCAGGACTTCAGAGCCTGTGATGAAATGCCATCCAGGGTCAGACATTTCCCCTCCTGCTCTGTGCTTTGTCATCCATGAAGCGAGGCATGTGGAGTGAGAGTGTTCCCTTTGGCTCGTTCCTTGAAGTCAAACTTTCCCCCTCTTATGCCCTTTGAATTCAGCGCTGAGATCTCAGAGGACCTCTGCTCGGGTAGGTCCTGGCCTCTTTCTCTTCTGCTTCATTGTGTTATTCCTCTTAACTGCTCACAGCTGAGCTTAAGTGAAATTCTTTAAACACTGCTTTATCACTGGGCTGAATTCTTACTGTTTTCCATCACATTTCTTTCCCTTCTCAACTGGAAGATGAGCCCAGCAAAGAGCCTGCACTGTGTGGCAGGGAGGTGGGGCGGGGGTGGGCTGTGCTGCTTTTTGTATTTCGTGTCTCTTACTTTGAGGGCCAGGCAGCATTCAAGTTGTGGTTTTAAATAGGAAGGAGCATTTCCAGTCTTGATTTTCTAATAAGGAAACAACTGGGCTTTAGAGTTTTTGCTGAGGAAAAAACATAGCTCTCCTACTGGGAGGAATGTCATACCCCATGTAGACCTCATTTTAATTAATATAGCAGTCAGTGCTGGCCAGGCATCTCCTTCAAGAAGTCCTCCTGGGACTTCCCTGGTGGTCCAGTGGTTAAGACTCCGTGCTCCCAATGCAGGGGGCCCAGGTTTGATATCTAGTCAGGGAACTAGATCCCACATGCATGCCACAACTAAAGATCCTGCATGGGGCTTCCCTGGTTGCGCAGTGGTTGAGAGTCTGCTTGCCGATGCAGGGGACATGGGTTCATGCCCCGGTCTGGGAAGATCCCACATGCCGCGGAGCGGCTAGGCCCGTGAGCCATGGCCGCTGAGCCTGAGCATCCGGAGCCTGTGCTCCGCAACAGGAGAGGCCACAACAGTGAGAGGCCTGCGTACCGCAAAAAAAAAAAAAAAAAAAAAAAAAAAGATCCTGCATGCCGCAATGAAGATCCCGTGTGCCGCAATCAAGACCTGGCACAGCCAAATAAATAAATGAAAACAAAAACAAAACAAACAAAACAAAAACACGTCAATCTCAATGCTTAAAAAAAAAAAGTCTCCCGACCCTCATTCCCAGGCCACGTGAAGGGCCCCTCCCTGGGCTGGAGCTTATACAGGGGATCAGAGACACGGTTGTAGCCTTCATGTTGTTCATATTCTAGTTACCAATAACTAAGGGTAATGTCTTAGTCTGTTTGGGCTGTTATATCAGAATACCATAGACTTGGTGGCTTATAAATGACAAAAATTTATTTCTCACATTTCTAGAGGCTGGAAGTCTGAGATCAGGGTGCCAGCAAGGGTGGTTTCTGCTGAGAATCCTCTTCTGGGTTGTAGACTGCCAACTTTTTGTTGTACCCTTACATGGCAGAGAGCAGAGAGGGGAAGCAAGCTCTCCCTTGAATCTTATCAGGGCACTAATCCATTCATGGGGGCTCTACCATCATGACCTCATCTAATTATCTGAGTAATGGACAAATAACATGATGATTTAAAATGAAAGTAGAGTGAACCATAGAAAGATATTGAAGAAAATCTTCATCTTATTACTGGAGACTAAATTACCAGGTTCCCAAGAGATAGAACTTATGACATTTTGGTCACAGTACAGTACAAAGTACAGTAATAGAGGCGGCAAAGAGGGGAAGAATGGAAGCAGTCAAGAGAACAGAAAATAGTAAATAAGGACAAAAAGGATCAGAGAGAAAATGAGAGCTACTCTGATTTTACATTCTTTGTGGTATACATTTTAAAGACATAAAGAAACTTGTATACGTTTGAATTGGATGCACAGCAATGTGAATGTGAATGTACTTAATGCCACCGAACCGAATACTTAAAAATGGTTAAAACGGTCAACTTAGGGACTTCCCGGGTGGTCCAGTGGGTTAAGACTCCGCACTCCCAGTGTAGGGGGCCCAGGTTCGATCCCTGGTCAGGGAACCAGATCCCGCGTGCCGCAACTAAGAGCCCGCATGCCGCAACTAAAAAGATCCCACAAGCCACAACGAAGATCTTGCATGTGGCAATGAAGATCCCGCATGCTGCAACTAAGACCCAGCACAGCCAAATAAATAAATAAATAAAAATTGTAAAATGGTCAACTTTATGTACTGTATATTTACCATAATAAAAAAGAATGAAAAAGGTTGAATTGAGTTTAAACTCATTATTTCCCAGCTCTGTGCTCTGAAAGACCTAGAAGCAATGACACCCCGGTAGCAGGGAGCACACCTGCTGCCTGGATCTTGGTTTCTAAATACCATTCTCCAGTAAAAGGAGTCAGGGCTCCTCGAAGAAATGGCTGGTTCCACGTCTGAGGAGGCAAAGATGAGCCTGGAACATCTTGTGATATAAAATAAGAAAGTGCTTTAAAAATAATGGGCATGTCAAAAGGACACAGAAGTCACCTTGAAGTGGCTTCCATTGAATTTGGGACAATTTGAGCATTAATAAAAGAATAATGGTGAAATTGATAATGATATATATATTTTTAAGTGTCTATAGTAAGATTCAAAGAAGAAAAGGAAGAGCGGAATAGATGTGTACAGGGAGGAAAATGCTTCCTCATGAAAGAGTGCCGGGCGGTTAGGGCAGAAGGAATGAGGGGTTATGACACTCACCAATCTGCAACTCCCAGCGTGAGTCAGGCCAGCAGCATCAAGAGTGCCAGACCCACTGGTGGAAGGCCTTTGGGGAATAGGGTATTCTCACAGGTCCAGAGAACTATCCCAAGTGACTTAGTAATTACAAAGAGAAAAAGGTACTTTTACATTGGAGAGATCTGGCAGTCACCCCCTTGACTGAGTGACCAAACTTAGCCCCACAGATCAAGGGCAGCCTGACACCAGGACAGGCCCACCTGTGAAGCTTTCTTCCTAAAGGGTTTGATGGAATCTAGTCAGACCCCCAGACCAGAGCTGTCCAATAAAATATGTAAGTCACACATGTGATTTTTTTAAAGTAAAAAGAAACTGCTTTGAATAATTTTTTAAATTTAACCCAATATATCCAAATATTATTTCTACATGTAATCAGTATAAACATAATAAGATATTTTACATTCTTTATTTTGTACTAAGTATTTGAGATCTGGCGTGAATTTGAAATTTTACAGCACAGCTCAATTCAGACTCACTATATTTCAAGCGCTCAATAGCCAAATGTGGCTAGTGGCTAAAGCATCAGGCCACGCAGCTCCACACCTACCTACCAGGTTACAGAAAGTACAAGGGACATAGGAACAAGTTAAGTCACAGCATGAAGAGGCAATCAAATCACAATGAGGGTGTTCTGCAAGAAACTGGCCTGGACTCGTTAGAAAGTCAACGTCCTTTAAAAAAACCACCACCACCACCACCACCACCACCACCACCACCACCACCACAGGGGAACTATACATAAAAAGACACAAACAACCAAGTGCAGAGCATTAAACTTGATTGGATCCTTGTTTTTAAAAAAAGCTTAAAAAAGACATGGGGCCATGTGGATATTTGACTCAGGCCTGGATTTTATTTCATTTCATTCCATTTTATTTTATTTATTTACTTATTTATTTTGCGGTATGCAGGCCTCTCACCGTTGTGGCCTCTCCCGTTGTGGAGCACAGGCTCCAGACGTGCAGGCTCAGCGGCCATGGCTCACGGGCCCAGCCGCTCTGGGCATGTGAGATCTTCCCGGACCGGGGCACGAACCCGTGTCCCCTGCATCGGCAGGCAGACTCTCAACCACTGCGCCACCAGGGAAGCCCCATTCCATTCTATTTTATTTTATTTATTGGCCGCGCCGGGCAGCATGCAGGATCCCAGTCGCCCGACCAGGGATCTAACCCGTGACCCCTGAAGTGGAAGCGTGGAGTCCTAACCACTGGAATGTCAGGGAAGTCCCAGGCCTGGATTTTAGGTGATATCAGGTAATTAGGAGAAGGTGGTATCATGGCTCCTACTTTTGGAAACATCTGCTGAAGTATTGAGGGCTGGAGTGTGACAATGTCTTCAACCTACTCTCAAATGATGGAGGAGGGTGTCTACATGCAGAGAAAGCAAATATGACACGATGTTAATAGTTGTTGAGTTTAGAGGAAAGGTGTACTGGGTGGCCCCTGGACTATGTTTCTTTTTAATTATTTTTATTTTTTATACATCAGGTTCTTATTAGTTATCTATTTTATACATATTAGTGTGTGGCCTATGTTTCTTTGTTTTGTGTGTATAGGAGAGAAATAAAAAGCGCCCCCAGTCTGTCGTGTGGAGGATGCAGTTGAGGCAGCAGGAGTGGACGTAGGGAGCTAGTTCGGACTGACAGTGGCCTAGGCCGGCTGGACACGTGGAGCCCGAGGAAGTGGACAGATTTGTGCTACACTTGGGATGTAGAAGCAGCAATTTATTACAGCACAGCCTCATCCACTGGGCTGTGAGCTCCCTAGGGACAGGGGTTTGTGTTATTTATATCATATCCCCGGCACCTGGCACGTAGTAAGGACCCACAAATGGTTGTTGAAGTCAACTGAACTGCTAACCAGTATTTAAAGTAAAAACTAAAGGATAGAAGTTATCCAAAAGGGAAAGTGCTTTATTTTTATTGTATCGATATTTTACTCCCCACCCACATGTCCAGGGTGTAAACCTTGTTTCCGTCTAAAAAGTAACGAGGCCACTGGCAATGGAACTGAAACCATGTTGACAACAACAAATCAAACAAACTAAAACCGAGGAGCCCCAAAGAAACTTTTAGAGGTGATGGTGTGTCTGTTGCCTTGGCTGTGGTGATGGCTTCACGGGTGTTTGCACAGGTCCAAACTCATCAAACTGTATACATTAAACGTGCAGTTTTGGTTTTTTTTGTATATCAGTTATACTTCAAGAAAGCTGTATTAAAAAAAAAACTGAAACCATGGGACAATTAGATTTGAAAGTCATAAAAATTGTACAAGAAGAAGAGCTGACCACACCTAGGGAAAGAGCTGACAGGTCACGAGGACAGGGCTCTAAACTATGTCATTCACCAGATTTCTGTTGCGCTCCTACTCTGGGAGGACCCTGCTTTGTGGAGGAGCGATGCAGTGGAGGCCAGCGTACCTCTAGGAGTGGCGGCTCAGGAACACAGTGGTTCTGTGTTGGGGATGCAAGGCGGGGATGTGGGGTGGGAGTTCATCATGCAAAGAGCATTCTGCCACGTAAAGATGTGGTTCTTCTCTCTTCTTGGTCGTTATGAACGTTGCCTTGGAAGATGTTGAAGACTGGTAAAGACAGAGCTCCAGGACACCCCACAGAGCCCCACTGACCGACACTGCCCGTTCAGCTGGTACGGCTGCTCGATTATTTACCAACTCAAACTCCCACTACATGGGTACATTTCCCCCCACCTTTTCCTTGAGAGACATTGTCAAAATGCATTATGGAAAGAAAATGAGCTACAGTTGGGAGGGGGTTATATATATGTAGTCATAAAATAACTTGACACAAGTAAGAGTAAACACATCATATAAATGGTCTTTTTTTAAAATTTTTAAATTAAAAATTTTTTTATACTGCAGGTTCTTATTAGTCATCCATTTTATACACATCAGTGTGTACATGTCAATCCCAATCACCCAATTCATCACACCACCATCCCCAACCCCTGCGGCTTTCCTCCCCCTTGGTGTCCATACGTTTGTTCTCTACATCTGTGTCTCTATTTCTGCCCTGCAAACTGGTTCATCTGTACCATTTTTCTAGGTTCCACATATACGCATTAATATACTTGTTTTTTATTTGTTTTTCTCTTTCTGACGAACGCCACTCTGTATGACAGTCTCTAGATCCATCCACGTCTCTACTAATAACCCAATTTCTTTCCTTTTTATGGCTGAGTAATATTCCATTGTATATGTGTACCACATCTTTTTTTTTTTTTTTTTGCGGTATGCGGGCCTCTCACTGTTGTGGCCTCTCCCATTGCAGAGCACAGGCTCCGGACGTGCAGGCTCAGCGGCCATGGCTCACGGGTCCAGCGGCATGTGGGATCCTCCCGGACCGGGGCACGAACCCATGTCCCCTGCATCGGCAGGCGGACTCTCAACCACTGCGCCACCAGGGAAGCCCTGTACCACATCTTTATCCATTTGTCTGTCGATGGGCATTTAGGTTGCTTCCATGTACTGGCTATTGTAAATAGTGCTGCAGTGAACATTTGGGTGCATGTGTCTTTTTGAATTATGGTTTTCTCTGGGTATATGCCCAGTAGTGGGATTGCTGGGTCATATGGTAACTCTGTTTTTAGTTTTTTAAGGAACCTCCATACTGTTCTCCATAGTGGCTGTATCAATTTACATTCCACCAACAGTGCAAGAGGGTTCCCTTTTCTCCACACCCTCTCCAGCATTTGTTGTTTGTACATTTTCTGATGATGCCCATTCTAACTGGTGTGAGGTGATACCTCATTGTAGTTTTGATTTGCATTTCTCTAATAACTAGTGATGTTGAGCAGCTTTTCATGTGCTGCTTGGCCATCTGTATGTCTTTGGAGAAATGTCTATTTAGGTCTTCTGCCCGTTTTTGGATTGGGTTGTTTGGTTTTTTTTAATATTGAGCTGCATGAGCTGTTTATATATTTCGGAGATTAATCCTTTGTCCGTTGATTCGTTTGCAAATATTTTCTCCCATTCTGAGGGTTGTCTTTTCATCTTGTTTATGGTTTTCTTTGCTTTGCAAAAGCTTTGAAGTTTCATTAGGTCCCATTTGTTTATTTTTTTTTTTTTTTTTTTTTTTTTTTTTTTTTTTTTTTTTTTTTTTGCAGTACGCGGGCCTCTCACTGTTGTGGGCTCTCCCGTTGCGGAGCACAGGCTCCCGACGCGCAGGCTCAGCGGCCATGGCTCACGGGCCCAGCCGCTCCGCGGCATGTGGGATCCTCCCAGACCGGGGCACGAACCCGCGTCCCCTGCATCGGCAGGCGGACTCTCAACCACTGCGCCACCAGGGAAGCCCCCATTTGTTTATTTTTGTTTTTATTTCCATTACTCTAGGAGGTGGATCAAAAAAGATCTTGCTGTGATTTATGTCAAAGAGTGTTCTTCCTATGTTTTCCTCTAAGACTTTTTATAGTGTCCGGTCTTACATTTATGTCTGTAATCCATTTTGAGTTTATTTTTGTGTATGGTGTTAGGGAGTGTTCTAATTTCATTCTTTTACATGTAGCTGTCCAGTTTTCCCAGCACCACTTATTGAAGAGACTGTCTTTTCTCCATTGTATATCCTTGCCTCCTTTGTCATAGATTAGTTGACCATAGGTGCGTGGATTTATCTCTGGGCTTTCTATCTTGTTCCATTGATCTATGTTTCTGTTTTTGTGCCAGTACCATATTGTCTTGATTACTGTAGCTTTGTAGTGTAGTCTGAAGTCAGGGAGTCTGATTCCTACAGCTCCGTTTTTTCCCCTCAAGACTGCTTTGGCTATTCGGGGTCTTTTGTGTCTCCATACAAATTTTAAGATTTTTTGTTCTAGTTCTGTGAAAAATGCCATTGGTAATTTGATAGGGATTGCATTGAATCTGTAGATTGCTTTGGGTAGTAGAGTCATTTTCACAATATTGATTCTTCCAATCCAAGAACATGGTATATCTCTCCATCTGTTGGTATCATCTTTAATTTCTTTCATCAGTGTCTTATAGTTTTCTGCATACAGGTCTTTTGTCTCCCTAGGTAGGTTTTATTCCTAGGTATTTTATTCTTTTTGTTGCAGTGGTAAATGGGAGTGTTTCCTTAATTTCTCTTTCAGATTTTTCATCATTAGTGTATAGGAATGCAAGAGATTTCTGTGCATTAATTTTGTATCCTGCAACTTTACCAAATTCATTGATTAGCTCTAGTAGTTTTCTGGTGACATCTTTAGGATTCTCTGTGTAGAGTATCATGTCATCTGCAAACAGTGACAGATTTACTTCTTTTCCCATTTGTATTCCTTTCATTTCTTTTTCTCCTCTGATTGCCATGACTAGGACTTCCAAAACTATGTTGAATAATAGTGGTGAGAGTGGACATGCTTGTCTTGTTCCTGATCTTAGAGGAAATGCTTTTAGTGTTTCACCATTGAGAGTGATGTTTGCTGTGGGTTTGTCGTATATGGCCTTTATTATGTTGAGGTAAGTTCCCTCTATGCCCACTTTCTAGAGAGTTTTTTTTATCATAAATGGGTGTTGAATTTTGTCAAAAGCTTTTTCTGCATCTATTGAGATGATCATATGGTTTTTATTCTTCAATTTGTTAATATGGTGTATCACATTGATTGATTTGCGTATATTGAAGAATCCTTACATCCCTGGGATAAATCCCACTTGATCATGGTGTATGATACTTTTTTTTTTTTTTTTTTTTTTTTTGCGGTACGCGGGCCTCTCACCGCTGCGGCCTCTCCCGTTGCTGAGCACAGGCTCCGGACGCGCAGGCCCAGCGGCCATGGCTCACGGGCCCGGCCGCTCCGCAGCATGCGGGATCCTCCCGGACCGGGGCACGAACCTGCGCCCCCTGCATCGGCAGGCGGACCCCCAACCACTGCACCACCAGGGAAGCCCCATGTATGATACTTTTTTTTTTTTTTTAAGTTTATTTATTTATTTTTTTAATTAGTTTCTGCTTTATAACAAAGTGAATCAGTCATACATATACATCTGTTCCCACATCCCTTCCCTCATGCATCTCCCTCCCTCCCACCCTCCCCATCCCACCCCTCCAGGCGGTCACAAAGCACCGAGCTGATCTCCCTGTGCTCTGCGGCTGCTTCCCACTATCTATCTACCTTACGTTTGGTAGTGTATACACGTCCATGCCTCTCTTTCGCCTTGTCACAGCCCACCCTTCCCCCTCCCCATATCCTCAAGTCCATTCTCAAGTAGGTCTGCGTCTTCATTCCCGTTTTGCCCCTAGGTTCTTCATGACATTTTTTTTTTAAATTCCGTATATATGTGTTAGCATACGGTATTTGTCTTTCTCTTTCTGACTAACTTCACTCTGTATGACAGACTCTAGGTCTATCCACCTCATTACATATAGCTCAGTTTCGTTTCTTTTTATGGCTGAGTAATATTCCATTGTATATATGTGCCACATCTTCTTTATCCATTCATCCGATGATGGACACTTAGGTTGTTTCCAGCTCCGGGCTATTGTGAATAGAGCTGCAATGAACATTTTGGTACATGTCTCTTTTTGAATTATGGTTTTCTCAGGGTATATGCCCAGTAGTGGGATTGCTGGGTCATATGGTAGTTCTATTTGTAGTTTTTTAAGGAACCTCCATACCGTTCTCCATAGTGGCTGTACCAATTCACATTCCCACCAGCAGTGCAAGAGTGTTCCCTTTTCTCCACACCCTCTCCAGCATTTATTGTTTCTAGATTTCTTGATGATGGCCATTCTGACTGGTGTGAGATGATATCTCATTGTAGTTTTGATTTGCATTTCTCTAATGATTAATGATGTTGAGCATTCTTTCATGTGTTTGTTGGCAGTCTGTATATCTTCTTTGGAGAAATGCCTATTTAAGTCTTCTGCCCATTTTTGGATTGGGTTGTCTGTTTTTTTGCTATTGAGCTGCATGAGCTGTTTATAAATTTTGGAGATTAATCCTTTGTCAGTTGCTTCATTTGCAAATATTTTCTCCCATTCTGAGGGTTGTCTTTTGGTCTTCTTTATGGTTTCCTTTGCTGTGCAAAAGCTTTGAAGTTTCATTAGGTCCCATTTGTTTATCTTTGTTTTTATTTCCATTTCTCTAGGAGGTGGGTCCAAAAGGATCTTGCTGTGATTTATGTCATAGAGTGTTCTACCTATGTTTTCCTCTAAGAGTTTGATAGTTTCTGGCCTTACATTTAAGTCTTTAATCCATTTTGAGCTTATTTTTGTGTATGGTGCTAGGGAATGATCTAATCTCAAACTTTTACATGTCCCTGTCCAGTTTTCCCATCACCACTTATTGAAGAGGCTGTCCTTTCTCCACTGTACATTCCTGCCTCCTTTATCAAAGATAAGTTGGCCATATGTGCGTGGGTTTATCTCTGGGCTTTCTATCCTGATCCACTGATCTATCTTTCTGTTTTTATGCCAGTACCAGACTGTCTTAATTACTGTAGCTTTGTAGTATAGTCTGAAGTCAGGGAGCCTGATTCCTCCAACTCCGTTTTTCGTTCTCAAGATTGCTTTAGCTATTCGGGGCCTTTTGTTTTTCCAAACAAATTTTGAAATTTTTTGTTCTAGTTCTGTGAAAAATGCCATTGGTAGTTTGATAGGGATTGCATTGAATCTGTTGATTGCTTTCGGTAGTAGAGTCATTTTCACAATATTGATTCTTCCAATCCAGGAGCATGGTATATCTCTCCATCTATTTGTATCATCTTTAATTTCTTTCATCAGTGTCTTATAGTTTTCTGCATACAGGTCTTTTGTCTCCTTAGGTAGGTTTATTCCTAGATATTTTATTCTTTTTGTTGCGATGGTAAATGGGAGTGTTTTCTTGATTTCATTTTCAGATTTTTCATCATTAGTGTACAGGAATGCCAGAGATTTCTGTACATTAATTTTATATCCTGCTACTTTACCAAATTCATTGATTAGCTCTAGTAGTTTTTCGTTAGCATCTTTAGGATTCTCTATGTATAGTATCATGTCATCTGCAAACAGTGACAGCTTTACTTCTTCTTTTCCAATTTGGATTCCTTTTATTTCCTTTTCTTCTCTGATTGCTGTGGCTAAAACTTCCAAAACTATGTTGAATAAGAGTGGTGAGAGTGGGCAGCCTTGTCTTGTTCCTGATCTTAGTGGAAATGGTTTCAGTTTTTCACCATTGAGGACAATGTTGGCTGTGGGTTTGTCATATATGGCCTTTATTATGTTGAGGAAAGATCCCTCTATACCTACTTTCTGCAGGGTTTTTATCATAAATGGGTGTTGAATTTTGTCGAAAGCTTTCTCTGCATCTATTGAGATGATCATATGGTTCTTCTCCTTCAACTTGTTAATATGGTGTATCACATTGATTGATTTGCGTATATTGAAGAATCCTTACATCCCTGGGATAAATCCCACTTGATCATGGTGTATGATACTTTTTTTTTTTTTTTTTTTTTTTTTGCGGTACGCGGGCCTCTCACCGCTGCGGCCTCTCCCGTTGCTGAGCACAGGCTCCGGACGCGCAGGCCCAGCGGCCATGGCTCACGGGCCCGGCCGCTCCGCAGCATGCGGGATCCTCCCGGACCGGGGCACGAACCTGCGCCCCCTGCATCGGCAGGCGGACCCCCAACCACTGCACCACCAGGGAAGCCCCATGTATGATACTTTTAATGTGCTGTTGGATTCTGTTTGCTAGTATTTTGTTGAGGATTTTTGCATCTATATTCATCAGTGATATTGGTCTGTAATTTTCTTTTTTTGTAGTGTCTTTGTCTAGTTTTGGTATCAGCATGATGGTGGCCTCATATAATGAGTTTGGGAGTGCTCCTTCCTCTGCAATTTTTTGGACGACTTTGAGAAAGATCAGTGTTAGCTCTCCTCTAAATGTTTGATAGAATTCACCTGTGAAGCCATCTGGTCCTGGGCTTTTGTTTGTTGGAAGATTTTTAATCACAGTTTCAATTTCATTACTTGTGATTGGTCTGTTCATATTTTCTATTTCTTCCTGGTTCACTCTTAGAAGGTTATACCTTTCTAAGAATTTGTCCATTTCTTCCAGGTTGTCCATTTTATTGGCATAGAGTCGCTTGTAGTAGTCTCTTAGGATGCTTTGTATTTCTGCAGTGTCTGTTGTAAGTTCTCCTTTTTAACTTCTAATTTTATTGATTTGAGTCCTCTCCCTCTTTTTCTTGATGAGTCTGGCTAATGGTTTATCAATTTTGTTTGTCTTCTCAAAGAACCAGCTTTTAGTTTTGTTGATCTTTGCTATTTTTTTCTTTGTTTCTATTTCATTTATTTCTGCTCTGATCTTTATGATTTCTTTCCTTCTGCTAACTTTGGGGTTTGTTTGTTCTTCTTTCTCTAGTTCCTTTAGGTGTAAGGTTAGAATGTTTATTTGAGATTTTTCTTGTTTCTTGAGGTAGGCTCGTATAGCTATAAACTTCCCTCTTAGAACTGCTTTTGCTGCATCCCATAGGTTTTGGATTGACATGTTTTCATTGTCATTTGTCTCTAGGTATTTTTTGATTTCCTCTTTGATTTCTTCAGTGATCCCTTGGTTATTTAGTAACGTATTGTTTAGCCTCCATGTGTTTGTGTTTTTTACGTTTTTTTCCCTGTAATTCATTTCTAATCTCATAGTGTTGTTGTCAGAAAAGGTGCTTAATATGATTTCAATTTTCTTAAATTTACCGAGGCTTGATTTGTGACCCAAGATGTGATCTATCCTGGGGAATGTTCTGTGCGCGCTTGAGAAGAAAGTGTAATCTGCTGTTTTTGGATGGAATGTCCTATAAATATGAATTAAATCTATCAGGTCTATTGTGTCATTTAAAGCTGTGTTTCCTTATTCATTTCCTGTTTGGATGATCTGTCCCTTGGTGTAAGTGAGGTGTTAAAGTCCCCGCTATTATTGTGTTACTGTTGATTCCCTCTTTTATAGCTGTTAACAAGGTGCCTTATGTATTGAGGTGCTCGTATGTTGGGTGCATATATATTTATAATTGTTACATCTTCTTCTTGGATTGATCCCTTGATCATTATGTAGTGTCCTTCCTTGTCTCTTGTAACATTCTTTATTTTAAAGTCTATTTTATCTGATATGAGTATTGCTACTTCAGCTTTCTTTTGATTTCCATTTGCCTGGAATATCTTTTTCCATCCCCTCACTTTCAGGGGAAAAGATATGTGTCCCTAGGTCTGAAGTGGGTCTCTTGTAGACAGCATATATATGGGTCTTGTTTTTGTATCCATTCAGCAAGCCTGTGTCTTTTGGTTGGAGCATTTAATCCATTCACATTTAAGGTAATTATCGATATGTATGTTCCTATGACCATTTTCTTAATTGTTTTGGGTTTGTTTTTGTAGGTCCTTTTCTTCTCTTGTGTTTCCCACTTAGAGAAGTTCCTTTAGCATTTGTTGTAGAGCTGGTTTAGTGGTGCTGAATTCTCTTAGCTTTTGCTTCTCTGTAAAGCTTTTGATTTCTCCAGTGAATCTGAATGAGATCCTTGCCAGGTAGAGTAATCTTGGTTGTAGGTTCTTCCCTTTCATCACTTTAAGTGTATCATGCCACTCCCTTCTGGCTTGTAGAGTTTCTGCTGAGAAATCAGCTTTTAACCTTATGGGAGTTCCCTTGTATGTTATTTGTCATTTTTCCCTTGCTGCTTTCAATACTTTTTCTTTGTCTTTAATTTTTGCCGATTTAATTACTATGTGTCTCGGCATGTTTCTCCTTGGGTTTATCCTGTATGGTACTTGCTGTGCTTCCTGGACTTGGGTGGCTATTTCCTTTCCCATGTTAGGGAAGTTTTCAACTATAATCTCTTCAAATATATTCTCAGGTCCTTTCTCTCTCTCTCCTCGTTCTGGGACCCCTATAATGTGAATGTTGTTTTGTTTAGTGTTGTCCCAGAGGTCTCTTAGGCTGTCTTCATTTCTTTTCATTCTTTTTTCTTTATTCTGTTTCACAGCAGTGAATTCCACCATTCTGTCTTCCAGGTCACTTATCCGTTCTTCTGCCTCAGTTATTCTGCTATTGATTCCTTCTAGTGTAGTTTTCATTTCAGTTATTGTATTGTTCATCTCTGTTTGTTTGTTCTTTAATTCTTCTAGGTCTTTGTTAAACACTTCTTGCACCTTCTCGATCTTTGCCTCCATTCTTTTTCCAAGGTCCTGGATCATCTTCACTATCATTATTCTGAATTCTTTTTCTGGAAGGTTGCCTATCTCCACTTCATTTAGGTGTTTTTCTGGGGTTTTATCTTGTTCCTTCATCTGGTACATAGCCCTCTGCCTTTTCATCTTGTCTGTCTTCCTGTGAATGTGGTTTTTGTTCCACAGGCTGCAGGACTGTAGTTCTTCTTGCTTCTGCTGTCTGCCTTCTGGTCCAGCTCTTTTTATTAGTCTTTTCAAAGAACCACCTCCTGCCCTGGTTATATTTCTCTGCCTTAATAGTTCTCTGATGCTTTCAAATAGATGATTTATAAAATTTTGTCCCCTAGTTTACTTGTTCTTAGTGGGAGGAGGGTTTGTCTGAAATTACCTAGTTCACCTGCTAGTGTTGGAAGGTCTCCTGCAAAGGCAGGGGGTGGCTGTGGCTCATTGTGGGTACAAGGACACTGGCAGCAGAAGCTCCGGGAAGCACTCTTTGGCGTGAGCCCTCCCAGAGTCTGCCATTAGCCCCACCATATATAAGTGGTCTTAACTCACCAATTAAAGGGAGATTTTCAGATTGGGTCACAAGGCAAAACCCAACTCTGTGCTGTATCTGAGACACACCTAAAACAAAGTGAGTGAGAAAGGTTAAAATTCAACCATTGAGAATGTGTATCAGGAAAATGCAAACAAAAATAAAAGCAGCAGTCACAATCTTAGTATCAGACAAGATAGAATGCGGGCCAAAAAACATTAAGCCAAGCATCAGGGACACTTTGTAATTGAAGGTACAATTCTCAAACGAGATGAAATGGTCAGAAATAACTTCACCAAATAACAGCCATAGCTTTCCCAAAGCAGAGCTGAGAGGTTTAACCCAGCTGTCAGTCCCAGACAGATCAGACCTAAAGAGCATGGTAAGGTGCATTTTATGAACATGTGTGTATGTGGATGGATGGATAGATAGATAGATAATGTATTGATGTAATATATAGGTAATACATTCTATATTGATACTAAAAAATGCAGTTTTTTCCCAATGCCCATGGAACATTCATGAAAAGGGACCGTATATTGTGGCACAAAGAAAATCCTCATAGGGACTTCCCTGGTGGTCCAGTGGTTAAGACTCTGCACTCCCAATGCAGGGGTTGCAGGTTCAATCTCTGGTCAAGGAACTAAGATCCCACATGCTGCACATGCAGCAAAAAAAAAAAAAAAATTAAAAAAATTAAATGGGTGGCCCAGAGGACTCTGAAACTGGAATTCGGATTAACATGACCTAGAACTTCTAGTGTCCCAAGGAGAGTAGCATTGCAAACAAAAATCTTGCCTGGAGGAAGAAAATACCCTAAGCTGTAAATCTCTTCTATAATAATTTTCAGATAACATGTCCAGTATATAATCAAAGATAACCAGGCACATGAGATGAAGCAAATGAATGAAAATTAGCCGAAACTTCAGACATGAAAAACATTCCCTTGGGACTTCCCTGGTGGTCCAGTGGTTAAGACTCTGCACTTCCACTGCATGGGGCACAGGTTCAATCCCTGGTCGGAGAACTAAAATCTCCCATGCTGCACGGGACAGCCAAAAAACAAACAAGACAAAAAAATTTCCTCAGAGGCTCTAGATAATGGAAATATACGAGGCACAGACTCTAAACACTGTGCTCACTATGTTCAAGGAGAAAAGTTGCATAGCTTGACAATTTTGACAGGAAACTAGAAATTATTTATAAAAAGTGACATAGCATACTTTAGAGATATAAATTCCATTACTGAAAACTACAAAATTCCAGAACTGAATGGTTAACATTAAGGGTTTAACAGTAGAATGGAAACAGCTAAAAAGAGAACTAGTAAAGTAAATCAGATGAAACTATCCAGAATAAAGCAATGAGAGGGGAAAAAAAAGAAACTAGAATTTAGGATGTGGTGAGAACACCAGGAAGAGAGAAGAGAAATGGGCAATTTTTTTTTTTTTTTTGGTACGCGGGCCTCTCACTGTTGTGGCCTCTCCCGTTGTGGAGCACTGGCTCCAGGCTCAGCAGCCATGGCTCACAGGCCCAGCCGCTCTGCGGCATGTGGAATCCTCCCAGACTGGGGCACGAACCCGTGTCCCCTGCATCGGCAGGCGGACTCTCAACCACTGCGCCACCAGGGAAGCCCCAAATGGGCAATGTTTTGAGATAATGACTGAGCAGTTTCCAAAACTTGGAAGCCATTAGTCCACACGTTCAGTATCCAACTAATTCCAAGCAGATTAAATGAAAAGAAATTCTACTGTTAAACCAAGCCAGGATAATAACAAACACCATAAACAACACATGGTGCAGCCATAAACTGGAGCCAGTGGGGGAACTTGGAGGCCGAAGGTCATCAGAAGAAGCACCTGTCAAGAGGGAGGAGATATGGGGATATATGTGTATGTATAGCTGATTCACTTTGTTATACAGCAGGAACACACCATTGTAAAGCAATAATACTCCAATAAATATGTTTTAAAAAAATACAAAAACAGCTGTCTCCCGAGCTCTTTGCATCCCATGGAGCGTTGTGTTAGCCCCAGGCCCGCATGGCCACAGTATAGGTAGTGCCCCAGGAGAGGGACCTTGCTCCCTGTCATTCTGTGTATTTATAGGGGAATTGGAAGGGGACAGGGAGTCCCTGGCCAATCCTGAAGCCATGGCAGATTTCAGGCTCTGGGGAATGGCTTTGCTGGTGAAAAGACCATCCGGATCCCGGACATCTTTCACCAGGGGAACGTGTACTTCCAAGACTTTCAGAACTGGTCTTGGCCAGTCTTTTGGGCCCTTCCTGCTGAGCAGCCTATGGGGAGATCACTCGACAGGATCCCCAGGGGCATCCTGTAACAAGTGATTGTCTCCTTACACACCCAGACATGGCACGCTGAAACCACAGAGAGTCAAAGACAGAGAGAAAATCTTAACAACAGCCAGAGGGAAAAAGACACTTACCTCCAAAGGAGCAAACATTAAGTCAACTGACTTCTCAACAGTGAGAATGAAAAGCAGAAGACTGTGATGTCCGGATCTTTAATCTGCTGACAGAAAGTATCTGCCAACCTTGAATTCTATACCCAACCAAAAATCCACTAGGAATGAAGGCAAAAAAAAAGGAAGACATTTTCAGATAAACTGAAACTGAGAGATTTCAGCAATAGAAGATCCTCCACTGTAAGAGAAATTCTAGGGTGTTTTCCAGGCAGAAGAAAATGAGCCAAAATGGAAGATTAGAGATGCAGGCACGGATGAAGAGTAATGAAAATGGTACATCTGGGAGTCAATTTAAACAAGAGCTGACTGTTCAAAACAACAATTACTGTATCTATATCTTTTGCAGTATGTGTATTTATGTAGAATTAAAATAACGTGGCAATAATTCCCTCTAAAGTGAGAGAACCCCTTGCAGGGGACGGGTGGGAGGCCACCAAAGCACCCTCAGGAGCTGCCAGTCCGCTCATCCTGTTCCTCATGTCTCTGCTTCACGTTTCCTTTTTCTGACCCAAGGCCTCACCCCCAATGAACTCCCACCTGGTTTTGGATTTAGGGCAGGTGCCTGCCCCCCAACTGGAGTGTACCCCGTTTATGTGTGGGTGTGTTGGGTTCCCTCTTTTCCTGGGAAGAATCAGTCACAAGTGTGTTGCTAGGCTTTCATTTTTAGTTCTCCACTCAAACCTCTTTTACATGTTTTTCCCCTGAATAGTACACATTCATTGCTGAAGATTTGAAAAATACAGAAAAGTACCCAGATTAAATTTCCTGTAATTGCTCCGCACAGAGAGAGTCACTGTTATAGACTTGGTGAGCAGGTCTCTATTTATGTATGTATTGTTTTTCTTTAAAAAGAGGGGGGATTGTGCTATACACAGTAATGTAACCTGCTAATGCATTGCACACCTTTTTCCATGTCATGAATGCTCTTCTAAAACAGGATCTGAATAACTGCACAGTTTTGTCATATGGATATATTGTGTTTCACTTAGCCAATCTCCTTCTGTCCATGTTTCCTTTTTTTTTTCTTTTGGTCCTAAATATTGCTGTAACCAGTGACCATCCTGACACACACGTGATTCTTTTCCGAGGATAAATTACTGGGAGTGCATTTGCTGTTCATTCAGAGGCTACATTCATTTTAAGGCTTTGGAGACAAGAAGCCAAATTGCCTTCCCAGCTGTGTAATCTTTGATTAGTTTGCGACTATGCCAAACTTTTCTCTGAATTAAAAAAATCTGCCTTCTGAATGGTCCCTTTCAATAGGCTTTCCTCTAAGACCTCTTGTCAGGGGTATAGTAAGTTCTCAGCAGATGAGTTTCTTCCTGCCTCAGCGAACACAGCCTGATCTACTGTGGCCATATAAGGTCTCAGTGACTCATACCCTCTGGACTGGTCAGAATTTGGGTTTAGGAGCCCATAAACAGAATAATCCAAAGTAAAAGTGGCTTAAACAAAATGGAATTATGTTTCTCTCCTATAGATATTTGTCTGTGAGAAGTCCAGAGATGGTCTGGCCAGGCTGGAATGGCATCTCCACCCAGTCCTGCCAGCTCCATTGTCCTGGGATGTGGCTTTCATCCTCATGATCCAAAATGACTGCTCAAGTGCCAACTACTATATGCCCATTCCAGGCAGCAGGAAGAAGACAGGGGTACCCCTTCCTTTTAAGGAGATTTTCTAGAAATAACACACATCACTTCTGCTTACATCTTATCAGCCAGAACTTATTTAGTCACATGGCTACAGCTAGCTAAAAGGAAGGAGGGAAATGTGGTGGAAAAGTGCCTGGATAAAAACTGAAGTCCTATTATTGAAGAAGGTCAGAGTGGCTATTAGGAGACAACTGTACTACGTAATGTGATGGGCTGAATTGTGCCCCCTGAAAATTCATACGTTGAGTCCTAACCCCTACCACCTCAGAATGGGACTGTATTTGGAGAAAGTGTCTTTAATGATGTAATTAAGATAAAATAAGGTCATGAGGGTGGGCCCTAATCAAATATGACCATTGTCCTTATAAGAAAAGAGGATTAGGACCCGGACGTGCATAGAAGGAAGAACATGCAAGGACACAGGGAGAAGACGGCTATCTACACACCAAGTAGAGAGGCCTCAGAAGGAACCAGCCTGCTCACACCTTGATCTTGGACTTCCAGCCTCCAGGACTGAGAAGATAAATTCTTGTTATTTGAGCCCCCCGGTCTGTGGGACTTTGTTAGAGCAGCCCTAGCGAACTAATACACTTATCTGTTGCTGTGTAACCAATCGCATGGTGGCTTAACAACACAGGATCTCATAGTTAATTCGGACCAGGAATCTGGGCACAGCTTAACTAGGTCCTTCACTCCCATGTCTCTCAAAAGCCTGCGTTTAAGTACCACCTGCCTCTCACTTGAAAGCTCAACTGGGCAGGGATCCACCTCCAAACTCATGTGGTGTTGGCAGGATTCAGTTCTCCCTGGGCTGTTGGCCGAGTGGGCCTCCCAACGTGGCAGCCCTGGCTTCAAGAATGCGTGTGCAAGCCAAGGTGCAGACAGCCAGCAGGACGGAAGGCTCAGTCTTTTGTAACTTAATCCCAGGAGTGCCACCTTTGCCTATTAGAATTTTAGAAGTGTCAGTGAAAATTCAATTAACAATCAAGTTAAGAAGAAAAAAGAGAATTTTATTCAAGCCAAATGAGGATTATAAGCCAGAAGGCAGGCTCTCAGAAGCTCTGAAAGCTGTTCCGCCTGGTAGAAGTCCAAGACACAATCATATATATTTTTGAGACAAAGGCTCATACATCGAAATGACATACTGACATTTTACAGAGAGTTCACCAAAGATACATAGTCCAGGTAAACTCTTACAAAGTGAGCGGTAAGTCAGTACGGCCCCCTCCAGAGTTGGGAAAGAATGCTAATCTTGTAAGAAATTACATTGCTAGGTCAGAAGAAAGGAAAAGAAAAGTTGATCTCTACGGTCCAGCAGGCGTTCTCATCTTGGAGGAGGTCTGGTTAATGGGTAATGCAGATGCACACTTCACGTTAGGGAGGGGGGAGGCCCAAACGACATAGAGAACTTTCTGTTCAAACTTTTTTGTCTTGCTGTAAAATGTAAACCTTAATCAGAAGCCAGCCACCAGTGACAGCCCACTCTCAAGGGGAGGGGACTATACAAGGTGGTGAATCTCAGGAGGGGGTCACTAGGTCATCCGAGAAGTCTGCCCACCACAGTACCTGACAGCCTGGAGCCCCGTCATTGTAGCCTGTCCTGTGTGAGGGCTGGCACATGGCTTGGCCTGTGGACAAGGGCCTTTATTAAATCAGGGAACTGGGACCTCAAGGCTTGCGGCAAGGTTCTCTGAGGTCCTTCCCCTGAAGGGGGGGCGGTTGCTGTCCCCTTGGGGACAAGGCTTCCTGTGGCGATGCTGGGTTCGCCTGACTGCTTTGGGACAACAGGCGGAGACGTGGCTTGTGGCCTAGAACAGGTCGCTGCCCTGAGTGGGCTCTGGAGGCTTCATGCTGCTTGCCCCAGGCGGCTTCTCTGAGGGCCACTCACTCCCTGCGGGCAAGCGGACGCCGCCCCTCCGGGTGGCGAGGCTCTGGAGTCCGGGACCCTCCCACGCCGGCCGGCCTCGCTCAAGGCCGGCCTCGCTCAAGGGGGGCACACCCTTGGACCGGGCAGTCGTGCCTGTGGGGCAGTCTCTGGGATCAAAGCTGCTTCTCGCTGCACCAGCCACGGCCTCTCCGGGCAGCAGGCACTGACCAGGCAGGTTTTTACCACCCGTCCCTGCCCCAGGCCCTCCGCCAAGCCCCTCAGCTCCTCCTCGAGCTGCAGACTGGCTCTCCAGGGCTCCGTTCCTCTCTGGGGGCCACACCTGGGCTCCCGCCCTGAGGGTCCTCTGGCTCCGCGCGGGGCGACCCACTTCCCCCTTCCTCCTCTGCAAGGCTGTCTCGTGAGCCCTCCCTCCGCCCGGGCCGCTGAGTGAGCAAGCACCCTCGCAGGGTCTCCGGCTCCGAGTCCACGGCCGGCCCTCCCTGCCACCCGCCGGGCGTCGGCCGGGGTCTCCTCGACTAGGGGTTTCTTCCCGAGGGAGCATGACGCTCACGACCGCCCCGCCCCTCCTCGCCGCGCCCCTAATCCTCGCCCGGGAGGAGCGCTGGGGTCTCCGTGGTCGCGGCGGTCCTAGGAGGCGAGACGGCAGGCGCGGGGGACTGGTTAGCACCGCGCCCGGCCAATGGCGGAGGCCGCCGCCTCTGGCTGTCAATCTCGCCAGCCTGGCCCCGCCCCTCCGACGGAGCGTCGCGGGACGCAGGGCCGCGGGGGCTGCCGGGACGGACCCAAGATGGCCGAGCGCTTCGGATCCGCTCCTGCCCGCGGCCCCGAGTCTCATTCATTGCCGCGCTGCTGAGCGGAACCGCGAGCAGGTCCGAGGGCTCCGGGGGCTGTTCCCGCGGGGCGGGAGGCCGCCATGGCGACCCTGGAAAAGCTGATGAAGGCCTTCGAGTCCCTCAAGTCCTTCCAGCAGCAGCAGCAGCAGCAACAGCAGCAGCCGCCGCCGCCGCCGCCTCAGCCCCCTCAGCCGCCGCCGCAGGCGCAGCCGCCGCCTCAGCCGCAGTCGCCGCCGCCCCCGCCGCCGCCGCCGCCGCCCGGACCGGCCGTGGCCGAGGAGCCGCTGCACCGACCGTGAGTGCGGGCCCGCTGCAGCTCCCCGGCCCGCGGCGACAGGGCCGCCCCGTGGTCCCCACCCCGTTCCCCGACCCCGCGTGGGTCTCCGGCCCTCGGCAGGCGCGGGGAGCTTCGCCGGCCTCTCCCGGAGGCGCCGGGGCGGCCCCGGCCCCAGTCCCCTGCTCTCCCGGCTGCGAAGTTAGGGGAGGAACCGGGGCTGTGTTGCGAGCAGAACTTGGCAGAGCCGAGGCCGCGTCCCGTCCCTCTCTTCCTGGTCTGAGAGGAGGAGGGCTGGGGGCGCAGCATGCTCCGGGAATTGGAGCCGGAGTGATGCGGAGACAGTGGTGACATCATGCCATGGGACGTCGGGCTGGAGGGCGGGGGAGCGCGCGCGGCCCAATGGAGAGCCTCCTGCGAGGGCCCCTGTAAGCAGCCTGTGGCTCGAGGCTGTCTTCCCGCAGCCTCAGGGCATTTCGTGTCGTTCGGGAGTCGCAGCGAATGTTGAGCATCAGGGAGAGACCGGCTTGTCTCAGCTCAGGTTGGCCTTAGGGCACTTGAATGAGCTGTGGTTGCCAAGTAAGCGATGAACTGTCTAGACGGTTGTTGTTAACACGTGAGAAGCAATAAAACTGGCTTAAATATTAGGAAGAGTTGACTGCCCTTTATTGCCTTGTCCTCAGTTGGAAACAAATGACGTGTTGCTGAGGGAGAGGTTAATCGCTGGGGGCGAGTGATGTCCCTGTCACGAGTGTCGCAGTCCAGCTTTGCCGGAGCAGTGGTGTCTGCGGACCCCACACACGCTTCCTGTTGCTGACATCTGCTACTGTTTGGAAGCAGGGGGTCTCCGTTGCTTGTGCCAGGGAAAGTTTTTGTAACAGAAGAGAGGCCATTAATGACACCGTCTAAGAGAACCGAGTACTTTCCCTTGAAGTCTTGTGTGCTGGGTGTTCAGCAGAGGTCAGGGTGTGTGCTCTGCTGCAGTTCGGGCCTTTCTTTCTCATCTGGGTGTATACAGGATGGCATTTAACGAGGAAAGTTTTCGCGAAGCCGCCCCTCTAAGAAGCGTACCTTCTTCAGGCTGATTCGTTTTTAGTAATGTTTTCTTCGTTATGCTTCTGATATGATCCTTGCTGTGTCCTGAGGTTTCATTAGAAACTGAGAATTTGGGGAGTAATTTTGGCTTATCTGTTAAAATAAAATCTAGAAACAAACTAAGTTTTCTGCTAAAAGCTGAAAAACCTGTTTGGATACTTAGAGGGAAAAAAAGTTGGTTTTTGTTCATTTGTTTGTTTTTTGACAATTTGATTTTTCTCTGCAGCAGGTGATTTATAACCATAACTATCCATTCCAGACTTTTATGGTCGTGCTTTTCCTGGAGTTAGATGCTGTGGAAGTCCATGCTCTGTGTGATCTCATACAAAGGCGGGAAGCACCAAGCAGGGCTCTGGGTGGGAAGGAAGACCTTACTTCCGTCCCTGTCTGCTTGTTCAAACACTTGGTCAGTCTGAAAATATGCTTTCTGTTTCTTATGCTGATTTGACAGAACCTGAATTAGCTTATCTTCTTCAAAATATGGGTGTAAAGAGGTTTCCTTCTTAAGCCAGCTTGACAAAGTAGATACATTTTGTTTCATTACTTTATTGTAAGGAAATGTATGATTGACTTATTTTTAAAATTTAGTCTATCATTTTTGCATAAATAATACATTAACATGGTACAAATTCCAAAATTGCAAAAAGGTAAGTAAAATGTCTCTCTCCCATTCCTTTCTCCTGAGTACCTAACTCCATTCCCAGAGGCAAGCTTCCTCCTTGTGTATCCTACCAGATATAATCTATGTATTATATATATGAAGATAGATTTAAAAATTTTTAAAAACAAAAGTACTTCAGAATAGTAACTTTGAAAGGTTCTTAGCATGCTCTGAAATCAACTGCATTGGGCTTAATTATAGTTACTTTAAATAAAATGCATAAATGTTACATTTTTATGTACTTTGCTGTTCAGAAAGCAAGTATTCATTAATTTTGAGTAACGAACTCACTGCTTTCAAATTTGGATCTTGGCGTTTCTGTTCAGATGTTTCAGCTGAAAAATCCATTCCCCAAAGTAAGATTGGCCAAAAGCAATTAGAAGGTAACTGTTCTATTTTTATGGCTCTTGCTCTCTGTGGAACTATAGTGTCACCAGCCATGCTTGGGCTTCAATGGAAGGATCTGAGTGCCTACTCCTAGCTCAGCGTATGGGATACAGGGGTTCCGGGCGGTACAAGCTACAGTCTCAGCAAAGCTGACGTGCAGGGCAGTGCCAGAGCTTGGCAGGGTCCTAACTGCAATTATGAGGCAGTTGACATTGGCCTTTGGCACTTTCTCACTCTCCTTCAGATTCCCTCCTAGTTTTTCTCTGATTTTAATTATTTGCTGAATGTCTAATGTGTGCCAGCCAGTATCCTAATAGGTGCAGGGCTACAGCCATGAACAGATAAATCTCTGCCCTCATGAAGCTTACATTTTAGTGAGGAACATAGACCAGAAACAGGATACATAAGAAAAATACACAGTATGTTAGACAGTGATAAACAAAGGAGGAACAGCAGCAAAGCAGGGAAGGGGGTCTAGGAGATGTCAGGGTTAATAAGGTATTGACGTTTTAGATAGGGTGTCCAGGGAAGGGCCACTGAGATGGTGTCTTTTGAGTAAAGACCAGAAGAGACTCAGGGATTGCCATAAAGGTATGTGGAGGGGCGTTCCAGGCAGAGGGAGCAGGTCCAAAGCCCGCTGATGGAGGAATAGCAAGGAGACAGTGTGGCCCGTTGAATTAGCCAGAGGGAGACTCTTAGTAGGAGCTGAGGTCAGAGAGGTAGAGAGAGTGCCGTACCAGATAGATCGGTAGGCCCTTCCTTCAAGGTGGACTAAAGACAGTGGCATTTATTCCAAGTGAGGTGGGAAGTAATTGGAGGGTTTGGTCCGAGGAGTGGCAGGAGTTGAGTTCCATTTTTAAATGAATACTGGCTGAGAACTGGGTGGGGGAAGCAGGGTGAGAAGCGGGAGAGCAGGTGGGAAGTGAGCGACGTGCTCAGGTGAGATGGTGGTGAATTCTGTCAGGTTGTTGGCAGTGGCAAGGTGGGAACTGACTGAATTCTGAAGGTAGAACCGACAGGACTTGTTCATCTCTGTCTGCTAAGCATGACATAATTTAGCTATAGTTGGTGTTATCAGTTATATTCAACTGCAAGTAATGGAAAACTCTGCTGCCATAACTTAAATAGGAAGGAATTTATTATAAGACAGCAGTGTCTGCTTGAGGAAGCTCCCCAGTGATTAGGGACCCAGCTTCTTTCTTATACTTAACTTGCAAACCCTCATCCTCATTCTTTCCCATTTTTAAAGTTGGGTTGTCTTTTTATTGTTGAATTGTAACAGTTTTCATAATATTCTGGGTACTAGACCCTTATCAGATGCATGATTTGTAAAATGATACTCCCTTTCTTGGGTTGTCTCTTCACTTTTTTTTTTTGGCCCCGACCTGCGGCTTCTGGGGCAGCTTGTGGGATCTTAGTTCCCTGACCAGGGATCGAACCCGGGCCCGTGGCAGTGGAAGTGCGGAGTCCTAACCACTGGACCGCCAGGGAAGTCCCTATACAGTCTTGATTACCATTAGTTTTTTTTTTTTAATTTTTAAAAAAGATTAATTAATTTATTTTTGGCCGCGTTGGGTCTTCGTTGCAGTGCGAGAGCTTCACGTTGTGGTGGCTTCTCTTGTTGCAGAGCACGGGCTCTAGGTGCACGGGCTTCAATAGTTGTGGCACACGGGCTCAGTAGTTGTGGCGCACGGGCTTAGTTGCTCCGCGGCAGGTGGGATCTTCCCAGACCAGGGCTCAAACCTGTGTCCCCTGCATTGGCAGGCGGATTCTTAACCACTGCTCCACCAGGAAGTCCTTGCCATTAGTTTTGTATCACAGTTTCAAGTCATGAAATGTGAGTCCTCCAACTTTATTCCTTTTCAGGATAGTTTTGACTATTCTGGGCCCCTTGCATTTCCATTTGAATTGTAAGATCTGATTGTCAGTTTCTACGAAGAAGCCAGCTGGGATTCTCTGATGGGTATTGCATTGAATCTGTAGATCAGTTTGGGGAGTATTGGCATCTTAACAATATTAAGTCTTCTGATTCTTGAACATTGGCAAACATTTTATGTAAATGGTACATCTCTGTAGCAACCATTAAACTCTGCCATTGTAGAAAAAAAGCATCCAGAAGCACTATGTAAGTGAATGTGTGCCTCTGTTCCAATAAAATTTTATTAAGGACGTTGAAATTTGAATTTTGTATAGTTTTCACGTCATAAAATATTATTCTTTGATTTTTTTGGGGGGGTCAACCGTTTAAAAATGTAAAAACACTTCTTAGACTGGCCGAAACAGGTAGGCTGTAGTTTGTCCACCCCTAGATTAGATATGATAGGACCACTTTGGGGAAGCATTTCTTTTTTGGTTGCTTTTTGTTAACTAGCTTAAAAAAATTTACACATATACGTTGTAACAACATCTTCAAATAGCACAGAAGATGGAAAGCAAAGCCTTCCTCCCTGGCTGTCCTAGTCTCATTCCCTAAAAATAACAACTGTTAAGTTTCTTTTGTTTTCTCTGATTTTTTTTTTTTTTGTGGTACGTTGGCCTCTCACTGTTGTGCCCTCTCCCATTGCGGAGCACAGGCTCCGGACGCGCAGGCTCAGCGGCCATGGCTCACGGGCCCAGCCACTCCGCGGCATGTGGGATCTTCCCGGACTGGGGCACGAGCCTGTGTCCCCTGCATCGGCAGGCGGACTTTCAACCACTGCGCCACCAGGAAAGCCCGTTTTCTCTGATTTTTTAATGCATGTACACGTCCTTTTTTTTTTTTTTTTGCATGAATGAGCTCACACTATATTATTTCACTTAGTATACCAAAGACATTGTTTCATAGCAGTACCTATCATTCTTATTAACTGCTATATAATACTGTAGAATTTCTTTTTAAAAGAGGACTTACGGAGATGTAAAGGCAAAGGTCTTACAGTGTCCTGGCCTTCCTATTCTCTCCTCCTTCAGAGGCCCCACCCCCAATTACCTCTGGTCCCTGCAAGTGAGCCAACCACTCAGTAAACTACCTTGGAATGGAAGTCTTATTCAGATAGCAAGAAGGAAAAATTAACACAGTATAAGATACTGTTTAATGTTGTGTTAACTTGAATCAGTTTGGGTGCTAGAATATGTGTTAGAGACGAGATATGCCATAGATCCTTGCTGCTCGGAGTGTGGTCTCAGGGCCAGCAATTTGGTATCACTTGGGAGCTTATAAGAAGTACAGATTCTCTGCCCTACCTTAGACCTACTGAATCAAGAGTCTGCATTTTAACCAGGTTTGTGAGCAATTTATGTGCACATTAAAGCTTGAGAAGCTCCACTGTAGATGATCAGGACCTACTTTTCTGTTGATATAATATAATATAATATAATATAATATAATATAATATAATATAATATAATATAATATAAAATTCCATCAGCATTTGGGAGGGAAGACTTACGTTGCTTACATCTGTCCAGGTGTAGCTGAGTCAGTATCATTTCTCTGTCCTAGGGCCATGGAGCATTTGTGTAGCTGTAAAGTACGGTGTAACACTGACAAGTAAGCTGTGGTGGCATTAAGAGCTCCCAGCTACTGGGAATGGGCAGTTAAGTGGGGACTGGACTAGATGACCTGGAAGGATTCCTTTCAACAGGGTGCCTGTTGTGTGCCAGGGCCTGTTCTGGGTCCTTGGGTTACAGCAGTGAATAAGGCCAGTGGTGTTAAAGACTATGGAGAAAGACAAAACAGAATAAGGGGGAGAGGGGCTTTGTGGTGTTGTTTAGGGTGCGAAGTGCACTGAGAAGGTGATGCTGGAGCAGGGGGAGGGGGGTGGGTATCTGGAGGAGGTGAGGTCCAGGTAGAGGGAACAGATGAGTGGGAGTGCTTTCCATGTTGGAGGAGTAGTAAGGAGGCCAGAAAGAGGAGATGAGGGTAGTCGTTTAGGGCCTGTACCCCAATATAAGGACTTTGGATTTTACTCTGACCAGATGCTTACTTGTGTAGTCAAACAAGTGATATAGCTTACAATGCTAAGCCAACACCAATTGCTGGCTTGGAAGGAACTGAGTCACTTAGTCATCGCTGGTGGGACTATAAAATGGACAGCTACTCTGGAAAACAAGCAGTGTCTTGTAGAACTGAACATAAAGTTACTATATGACCGGGCAGTTGCACTCTTGGGTGTTTATCCTGGAGAAGTGAAAACTGTTCACATAAAAACCTGTACACAACCGTTTGTAGCAACTTTATTCATAATAGCCAAAAACTAGAATCAGCTTAGATGTCCTTCAACAGGTGAATGGTTAAACTACTCAGCAATAAAAAGGAACAAACTCCTGGTAATACATGCAACAACTAAGATGAATCTTGAGGAAATTATACTCGTGAAAACAGCCAATCCCAAAAGGTTATATATGGGCTGATTCTACTTATGGAACATTTTTGAAATGACATAGTTCTAGGAGTGGAGAATAGATGAGTGGTTGCCGGGGTTAGGGCTGCGTGGAGGTACAGAGTGGAGGGCCAAGGGACATGGGTGTGCTTTTCAAAGGGCAGCTCAAGGGATCCTCAGGGTGATGGAAGTGTTCCCTATCTTGACTGTGGTGGTGGATACACAAACTTACACATCTGATGACATTGTGTACAACTAAATGCACACATCCCGCACAGGTGAGTAAAAGTAAAACTGGAAATCTAAAGATCAGTGGATTGTATCACCGTTCTGGCTGTGATTGTTTTGCAGAATGTTAGCATTGGGGGAAACTGAGTGAAGTATACACTGGCTTTCTTTTATTGATATTTCTTACAGTTGCATGTGAATCTACAATTACCTCATTAAAAACTTTAAAAAAAAAAGATTTTTAAAAAATATTTATTTGTTTATTTATTTTTGGCTGTGCCAGATCTTAGTTGCAACCCGTGAGATCTTTAGTTGCGGCATGCAGACTTAGTTGTGCCATGCATTCGGGATCTAGTTCCCTGACCAGGGATCGAACCTGGGCCCCCTGCATTGGGAGTGTGGAGTCTTACCCACTGGACCACCAGGGAAGTCCCCCTCATTAAAAACTTTAATTAACAAAAAAGGCCACCCTGGTGGACAGGGAGCAGGAATGAAAGAGGCAATTAAAGTAATCAAAGCTGATTGAAGTAATCAAATCAGTTGGGAGGCTATTGAAGTAATCAAAGCTAGAGGTGCTGGCAGCTTGTGCCAGGCTGGGAGCAACAGTGCTGGTGGCGAGGAGTGGTCACATTCCTTCCTCTGGGGAGGAAGAGCTGCTGGGATTTGCAGACAGTTTTTTTAAAAAATTGAGATTATGATTTACATATCATAAAATTCACCATTTAAAAATGTATAACTTAGTGGTTTGTAATATATTCACAAGGTTCTGCAACCATCACTACTGTCTGATTTCTGGAACATTTCATCACCCCGAAAAGAAAGCCCCTCTCCATTAGCAATCAGTCCCCATTTTCCCGTCCCCAGCCCCTGGCAACCATTAATCTACTTCTGTCTCTATGGATTTGCCTGTTCTGGACATTTTTTGTGAATGGAATCATACACATGGGGCCTTTTGTGTCATACCTTGTTCACTTAGTATAGATCGCATTTTGAATTGTACCTTCTTCTATTAGTAATTGTTACAGTACTCAGTTAAATTACTAGTAAGAAAGGCTTTCACCGCCCTTTTCTGTGATATAGACTGTGTGGTGGGGAAATCGTAGGCCTTGTTTCCCCTAATCAAACAGTACTTTTTCTTTTCAGCCGTGTCGAGCGGCTTGTGGGACCTTAGTTCCCTGACCAGGGATTGAACCTGTGCCCTTGGCAGTGAAAGTGTCGAGTCCTAACCATTGGACCGCCAGGGAATTCCCTTAAGCAGTACTTTTATTTTAAAATTGTGTATGAAACATAATTCCAAAATGACTTCGGTGTTCCATTCCTTCTTAAAAAAAAAAAAAGATCCGAAAGAGTCCTAATCTTCTAGGAACACTCTCATTAGTATAGTACTTGGTGAAAGTTAAAGAGCAGCTGATGAGGAATCAGAAGACCTGGATCTCTGCCCGGCCATTTACTGCCCTGCTCCTGCAGGCGGGGCAGCCTCTAGATCTCAGTTTTACTCATCGTGTGGTGTGTGTAGGCACCATGTGTATGTGACAGTACCTGTGACCACAAATAGCAAGACAAGTGCAAGATAGACGATCATTTTCAATTCCTGGGGTAGTCTAGGTCCTCCCTTGCACACCCTCAACCTGGAATCAGATTTTTCATACGTAATTCTAAAAATAAGAATTTTGATGAGAGGGCTTGAATTCCCATTTTCAGAATTAGTTCTTTGATAATCGTTCTAACGTGATTGTAGTATGCCTGTAGAGTCCTTGATTTTTATATGTTCCTCCTCCTTACAGATGCATGTTTGTGTACAGATCGCTTCATTACACAATTTTGAAGGTGGAGTTAAAATAAGCACGTTTACAAAAACAGCTGAAGGATCAGGACTGTTCTTACCTTGTTTATCCAGCTCTTATCCTGCTCATCCAGTTCCTGCCTAGAGTAAGGCTGTCCCGTTTTCACCTTAATTTCCATACTTACTCTTCTTGTAGAACAAGTCAGTTTGACATCTTAGTTCATCAGCCTAATTAAATTCCATGGGGGAATGAAATAGTTGTAGTTTTCTTAAACTTCCAAGTTGGTTTATTGGACAAAATAAGACGGGAAGGAGGTATTTGAAGCAGGGACCATGGCATGTACAAGAACTGAGTTTGAAGGTGCGTGACCAAAATGACTGAGTTATTTCCAGTGGCCAGAGTTCCCCCCCCCCACCCGCAGGTTTCCTGACAGAGGAAAGTAGCCTGAGGCCAGACTATGCTGGGCCTGCTTAAGCCAGGTTGGTGTTTGCACTGGGTGGGAGTGTTTGTTACTTTGGGGCTACATTGCTGCCCTGACATCTTTCAGTGGGTAGTGTTGGAAGGGTTGTTTATTTCGTTTCTGATATTTTTGGTTAATACCTCTTTGTTGGGGTGTCTGAGGGTAAAGTCTGATCCTCACACTTTGAAATGTGGGTATTCTTCAGTGTGATAAAAGAGAAGATTTTACAGGATAAGTATTTTGGTAGCAATCAGGTGGTTGGTTTTTATGCTCCTCACCCAAAATAGGTACTTAGTAATTATTGTTTAAATTTTAATAGCAAGACTAGGAACCACTGAAGACTTCGACTGTCTATCTGAAGAATCTTAATGATTTTAGGGCTATCTATTGAGTGTGGAAAAGATGAAAATTTAAATATACTACAGTAGATTTTTTTTTTCCCCCTCAAAAGTGTTTGGATTGCTGGAAAATGATTGTGGATGAGTTAGGAAGAGAAACTCAAAAACGTGTGCTTTCTTTGTAGCTGACCATGATAGAATGTGTGCTGCCCTCTTTCTGGCAGTAAAGTCGTGAAAGTCAGGGTCATCAGACGTGCTGTGATTGATGTCTTGGTCACAGCCAGAGGGGCTGAGGGCTGCAGCTCGGGCTCCACGAAGTGCTTGAACTCAAGCCTGTGGGGTTGCCCTACAGTTTCTCTCTTTTTTAAGCTTTGCTGTTTCAACTTTTCTTTCCATCTCTTGGTTCTGCAAACTCAAGTTTAAAGTAATTATCATTTATCTTCTGAATCCTGTTTGTAAGACTGACTTAAGAACTTTTGAGTCAGTTTTAACGTGTATGTAACTTACTCTCCTACAGCAAAAGCTTACTTATCCATTCCTTTGTTGTCTGTCTGAAACACCTTCTCCAGTGTAGGTGCTGTGCTGAGTGCCAGGGAGAGAGACACCATATGGCCCTTGCTCTTAGTGAGTCTGTCATCCCTGGGGAGGAAATTGCAGGAACAGTTACTACCAAAGAGTGTGATGGAGGTGCTGGCTGATGGCCGGGCCTAGGGCAGGATCCCGGGTGAATAAGGCAGTCTTTCCCCACAAATAGCTTGGAGGAGGAGCTAGACCCAAACAGACAACAGAAGAATGTATTTTTATTTTGGTGGGTGAGATGATGTTTTCTCTTTGACTTTCTGCTAGTTTCATAAACTTTTGCTCAAGTTCTGGCTTGGGGGAACAGCACAGTAGGTCTTAAGGAGATCAGGCGGCAGGTCCAGAGAGCTGGATTGTTTATTGTTACCTGTACTTTTGTGGTTTATTCCACATGTGAGGAGGGAGACAAGGTTCTTCTTGAAGCTCATACTTGTATTTATCACTTTTCTATTCTGACCATCGTCAAGTAGTGAAGTCCACTCAGTTTCGTGTTTGTCGACCTTTTTCTGATTACCGTCCCCCTAGGAATCACTTTAGACCTCACGGTAGGAGGCTACCCAGGGAGGGGCCACTACCTATGTAGCTAGGAGACTGGGTGTATGAATTCAGTTCACTTAAGGCCTTTGTCAGATTCTCACTGTGGAAAAGAGTAGTGGATAAGTGAGTTAGTTTGCTTCCTAACGTGCTTGGAGTGGTCAGTGTTCTTTAATTTTCTTGATGGCTGTCTTAAACTAGGTAACCTCTGAGCTGCTGTAATAGAGACTTTAATGTGGTGGCTCAAAGAAGAGAGCATTTAAATTCTCATAGCGCTTTCTTCTTTAAATTGAGGTATTTTATTTATACACACACACACACACACACACACACACACAGTAAAATGTACCCTTTTTAATGTACAGATCATGAATTTTGACAGTTGCATAAAGCTGTGTAACTACTACCACAATCAAGATTTAGAACAGTGCCATCACCTCCTCAAGATTCCCCCTGCCTCGTACCTCTTTGCTGTCAACTCCCCCCTCCTCTGCCAGGCCCCTGGATATTACTGATCACCTTATGTTCCCCTGGTTTTGTGTCTTCCAGAACGTGGCATAAATGGAATTATCCTTAATGTATCTTGAAGCTGATACATTGAGATTCATCCTTGTGTGAATCAGTGCTTCGCTGCTTTTTACTGCCAAGCAGTGTTCCGTCATTTGGCTGTGTCATTTTTCCATCCACTGGGACATTTGGGTTGTTTCCATCACAGTGTTTTTGAAGTGAGTGACTCATGAGGGTGGGTGGTGAGGGGCCTCTGCCTCTTGTGGTCACTTGGGACTCAGGCTTCTTCCATCCTGTTGCTCTGCAGCCTCTTGTTGTCTTTATCTGTATAATCAAAAACTGGGTGTTAGGAATGTTTGCTCCAGTCGGAGGGAACTAAAAGGGGGAGGGAACTAAAAAGGGGGAGGGAACTAAAAGGGGGATGCCCAGGGCGAGCCAGCAAGGCAGAAGCTCCACCTGCTACTTCGGTTCCCATTTCATCTGTGAGAACTAAGTCACGTGTCTATCCCCGACTGCAGGGAAGCTAGGCTGTGGAGCTTCTAACCAGGAGGCGTGTGTCTGAGAAGGGAAGCATGGCATCTTGGTGGATGACTAGCAGTCCGCAACATAGCTTATCAGTAAGAGTCTCTTTTAGGAAAGAGACCAGTGGGAGATACACAGTCACCAGTCCATGTGGTGATGGACTCTTACTGACCAGTCATCGGGAAGCCCCTCTCCGCATGCCTTGGGCTTGTCTTCTCATTCAGGCTCTGTCTGTCCTTTTTGGACCCTGACTTTCCCCTTTGGAGGCTCTTCCTTGTCCATTTTCTTCCCTGGCCACATCTGTAGTGCCTTTTGGAGGGTGTGTCTTTCGTGGATTTGCATAATTGTAAGAGCCTGTTCCTTCAGGTGTACTTGTTGGAAACTGACGTTGCATTAGGGATTAAATAGAAGTGTTTGTTGGTTAGTTTTAAAATTTCTTTGGTACTAGAATTCCCTCCAAAACTTAGTAGTCTTCTGGTTTAGGTGTTTCTAGTTAATACCATGTACTGGTGACCTGCTAACACTCAGATTCTTTTTGGATATAGTTATCAAGCCTGATTTATTTTTTGGCTTCCTCTTTGTTTTTTTTTTTTTTTTGCAGTACGCGGGCCTCTCACTGTTGTGGCCTCTCCCGTTGCGGAGCACAGGCTCCGGACGCGCAGACTCAGCGGCCATGGCTCACGGGCCCAGCCGCTCCGCGGCATGTGGGATCTTCCCGGACCGGGGCACGAACCCGCGTCTCCTGCATCGGCAGGCGGACTCTCAACCACTGCGCCACCAGGGAAGCCCTTGGCTTCCTCTTTGGATTGACCCTCTCTACCTTATTTCTGTGATGCCTACCTCAGAGACATCTCAAGTCATAGGTTTGGGTGGGAAGCAAGCACCTTTTATCTGATTCTTGTTTATCTCCTGTTTATCTCCTTTTGGGGGGCTGAGAAGTCTTACTAGGAGGCTTTTGAGAAAGTCTCTGGGCAGGGGGCTTGTTTCTAGCCGTTTGGGGATATAGAAGCAGTTAGCCATTGTCTGAACGTTATTTTACACCTAAGAGTGTGAGGTCTGTGTGATATGCTGACTGTAGTCAGTAAATACGCCTTTGAGAAGTGACAGCAGCTTGGTGTGTAGAGTATTATATTGATATCATTGTGTTTCATTGAATTGCACACTCCGTCCATCCATGTGATCTTGGGTGAACGCTGTTTGCACTGCAGTTTCTCCTTCTCTCTGAGATAGAGAAAGCGGGTGCGTTACTAACACCCCTTGACTTTTCTATGGAGCCCTGTCCTGTAGGGAACCCTGGGTTAGGCTCATCCCCTCCTCCCTGACCTCTGAGCCATCCTGCCCCCAGCAGGAATGGGTGGTTTACTTCTAGGAGTCAAGAAGCACTATTTTTATAAAAAAATAAATTCATTTATTTATTTTTGGCTGCATTGGGTCTTCATTGCTGCATGCGGGCTTTCTCTAGTTGTGGCGAGCCGGGGCTACTCTTCGTTGCGGTGCGCGGGCTTCCCATTGCGGTGGCTTCTCTTGTTGCCGAGCACGGGCTCTAGGCACACGGGCTTCAGTAGTTGTGGCACGCGGGCTCTAGAGCACAGGCTCAGTAGTTGGGATGCACAGGCTTAGCTGCTCCATGGCATGTGGGATCTTCCCGGACCAGGGCTCGAACCCGTGACCCTTGCATTGGCAGGCGGATTCTCAACCACTGTGCCACCAGGGAAGCCCAAGAAGCACTATTGAATGAATGAATGCCTTGTAGAAATAGATGGAGCGGATAACACAACACATGCAAACTTCCTTTACTCTTTTCTTTTTCCCTTTTAGAAAGAAAGAACTCTCAGCCACCAAGAAAGACCGTGTGAATCATTGTCTGACAATATGTGAAAACATAGTGGCACAGTCTCTCAGGTAACTGCACTTTGAACTTCCTAGTGAAAATTAAAAATTTCTATATTTTCATTCTTAATGGGCTAGAATATTCTTTGTCTCCCCAATTGTTTTAAAACCTTTACAGGACCCCCTTCCCCATACTTCTGGCTACATATATGGAGGATGTCCAGACACTGTAATGAGTAATGTTTCTATAATCTTACGTAGTATCATTGTAACCATTATGATAATTGAACGTGTTTATATTTTACTTATTGCAGTATTTGGAACAACAAGAGCTACTTATTGCAGTATTTGGAACAACAAGAGCCTGTCCAATTATAGTGGTCTTTTTTTTTTTAAATTGGAGTATAATTGCTTCACAATGTTGTGTTTCTGCTGTACAATGAAGTGAATCAGCTTTATGTATACATATATCCCCTCCCTCTTGGACCTCCCTCCCCACCCCCATCCCACCCATTTAGGTCATCACAGAGCACCAAGCTGAGCTCCCTGTGCTGTATAGCAGGTTCCAATTAGCTATCTATTTTTTTTTAATTAATTAATTTATTTATTTATTTATTTTTGGCTGCGTTGGGTCTTCGTTGCTGCTCGTGGGCTTTCTCTAGCTGTGGTAAGCGGGGGCTACTCTTCGTTGCGATGCACGGGCTTCTCATTGAGGTGGCTTCTCTTGTTGCAGAGCATGGGCTCTAGGGTGCGTGGGCTTCAGTAGTTGTGGCTCGCGGGTTCAGTAGTTGTGGCCCACGGACTTAGTTGCTCTGTGGCATGTGGGATCTCTGGACCAGCGATCGAACCCGTGTCCCCTGCATTGGCAGGCGGATTCTTAACCACTACACCACCATGGAAGCCCCCCCACTAGCTATCTATTTTACATATGGTACCCCAATGTTCATTGCAGCACTGTCTACGATAGCCAGGACATGGAAACAACCTAAATGTCCATCGACAGATGAATGGATAAAGAAGATGTGGTATATATATATATGATGGAATATTACTCAGCCATAAAAAGGAGGGAAATTGGGTCATTTGTAGAGATGTGGATGGACCTAGAGTCTGTCATACAGAGTGAAGTAAGTCAGAAAGAGAAAAACAAATATTGTATATTAATGCATATATGTGGAATCTAGAAAAATGGCACAGATGAACCTACTTACAGGGCAGGAATAGAGATGCAGATGTAGACAACGGACATGTGGACACGGGTGAGGGGTGGGATGAGTTGGGAGATTAGGTTTGACATAAATGCACCCTTGTGGTCTTTTGTTTGCTCTTCTTCCGCACTTTGCCCCCCTGTCCGACCCTGTGGGAGTGCACGTGCTCCCCCATGGCTGCTGCCTGCTCATGAAGGCTCTGGGGCCAGTGGGATCGTGGGCATTGACTGGAGGTCTGCTTCCCTGGCTCGACGGTTCCTCTGTGGTGAACTAGCAGCACCTTCTTGTGTAGCTTCTTTGCCAATTCTCCTCATTCTCTTTACTTTTGACTGTCGTTTTTTCTGACCATTGTTCATAGTAGCTGTGGATGGTAAATATTTTAAGCTTGTTTCTAGTGGCTGAGTAGGAAACAGATGTACTTATGATTTCAGAATTCTGTTACCCACATGGGCATGTGTGAAGTACTTCTCTCTTGGCTTTTCTTTCCTTTGGAATAAATCATTCATGTTATTCTCCTGTTGGAAAGAGCTCTTTATAATCTGTTAGAAAAAGCTCAGAATAATAATCTTGATTTTAGTACTGACAGAAATTTCGTGATTCATTTAATTTTAGTGGCACCTTGCTTTTGTATTTCATACTTTCAAAGCAATTTCACATAGAGTATTTCATTTTAGTTGAACTCATTCAGTTTGTGAAGGACAGTGGATGATTTCTGTTTCTATTTAATTTGTAGAAATGTTGTGGGAAGAAATGAAGTGACAAATGAGAATATGTGCTGAAAATAAAAATATAGAAATTCTAAGTTAGCATGCTATTGTTAGCATAGCTTAGAAAACAATACTAAGATAAAAGTAGGGGGAAAAAAAGCTTGAATTCTATTTCCACTCCTTATAAGTCAGGTGGTTTTAGATAAGTTTAACTTCTTGGAGCCACTGTTGCCTCATCTATGAAATGTAAACCCAATTTATAAGGGTTCTTGTGGGATGAAGTGACACCTGTGAAACACTGTTGAGAGCTACATAGATGTGTTCTTTAGCTACTGAGAGCCAGAAATACATCCCGGCGTGATGCACATTGTCCTACAAACTGTCATTACTTCTGTATGAAATGACGGTAAATGCCCGACAGGCCCCTGGTGCCTGCTGCTGCTGTAGCACTGCTGTGCTCAGCTGACCCCCAGCATCCGGGTCTCAGGGAGTAGCACCTCACTTTGAAAGCTTATGGACCCAGGAAATAGATCTCTTTCAGTCTTAGTGCTTCACGCATTATACTTAGTTTGTTTCTTGACAATTCCCAATGGAATTGATGGGATGTTGGCTTAGATTCACACATTGGTAGTAAAGTATGTTGAGATATGTTAAGACTGATTTGTGGTTCAGTTTGCTATCTTAAATCACAGTAGTGGCTGATAATAGTTTTTACATTCGTATGTCTATTATGTTTTTATGGAGTAGTGCTGATAGTCATTATACTGCTTGTTCTACACAGGAGCATAAGAATAGGGTATTTTTTGGACCCAGAGAGGTTGTTTCTGGTCCCATCAGATCAAAGAACAAGTTTGTTTTAAGATACTCTCCATACTTTTTAGGAATTTTGGAGTGTAGAGCTGAAGTGGATATTTTATATGCATGTAATGATTTATGAAATCTTCTTGATGGCTGGTATTTCCTGTCATCTCTCCTGAGTGTAAGTAACCTCTGGTGCGTTCTTACAGCTTCTGTGATGCACTGACCTTCTCTCCAGTGGGGTTATTCAGTGGCAGCTTCTGAAGTCTTCAATGTGTGTTGTGACTCTTGGTCTACCTAAGCTCTCAAGTTGGTGGTCTGTCCTACTGGTTCCTAAATACACATGAACATCAAAATCACCCGGAAGATTTGTCAAAAATATAGTAACAAAGATACCTCACTGCCCTCTTTCCCCAGCACACTTATATTTTCTGTTCAGGTGGAGTGTGGGGATTTGTTTTTTACAAGTATCCTCTTGGGAATACTTAGGAACCCTCATCTAAGCAAGTGTACCTTGATAAAGTGGTTGGGTAAAAATAAGTATACAGGAATCTCTAGATTTCCCCAATATTAGCATAAATCAGTTAGAAAATGTAATGGTTCAAGATCCAATTCATAGTAGCACCAACGTATCAAATTCCAAGGAATTGACAAGGGACCTGCAGAAACTACGTAAGGAGGGCTGTTGACTTTCCTGAAAGGTACAGATTACTACCTCCCTTTCTACATGGGAAGATTTCTTTATCATAAAGTTAAATTTTCTCTAAATTAATCCATAAATTTAAAATGATCTTGATCAAAATTCTAGTAGAGATGTTTTTGAACTTGTTCATCTGCAAGAATAAATACATCACTGTTGCAAAGAAAATCTGAAACCATCAGTAATGTGGTGATACCTGGCGTACATGAAATTAAAATAGCTGTTAGACATTAAAGAAGGTATAGAATGGAAAGTGGGAAAGTGTATGTGTGTCTCTGTGTGTCTGAATTTATGATAAAAGTAGCATCTTGTATTGGTATGGAAATGATGAACCACTTGACTATTTAGGGGGGTATTATGTTTCTTCTTCATATTGCAAACAAACATAGGTGCCAGATTAATTACCTAAATACAAAAAAGTGAAATCATTACTATAAAAAGAGCATTGAATCTCAGGCTGTGGAATGCTAGCAGTATAAAGGAAAAAATTGTTTCATCTGGAATATAGTTCAGTATGTCAAAATCCACTTTAAACTGGAAATTACATAAATGCAACTTGGGGAAAGTATTGACAGCATATGTATCAAAGGTTTAATAGCTTCTCTAAAGAGCAGTTATAAATCATGAAGAAAAAGACTATCATCCTAATAGGAAAATAGGCAAAGTCTATGAATAGGCCTTTTGGAAAAGAAGACATGAGATGGGGCCCATGAGCATAATGGCTAACACTTACTTTGTGCTTCCTGTGGAGGCATGCTCACATTTATTAGTGATCAGTGGGATGAGACTAAAACAGAAATAACATTTTTACCTGTCAAAGTGACAAACATTAAAAAATATTCAGGATTTTTTCAGAGGTGATACAACTTTTTTAAAAGGCAATTTGGCAGACACTATCTGTTTGACTTAACTGTTTCACCTCAGGAGTTCATCCTGAGGAAGGTGTACAATGATGTGCAGTGCTATTCATCCCATTAGAAAATTAAAAATAATCTTAATGACTTACCCACAGAATTGAAAAATTAAGATACATTTATAGAAAGGAATATTAGCTAACTTTATAAAAGGTGATTTATAGATTTTTATATTTGTGACCAGAAAAGGTATTAGTAATATATTAAAAATTAAATTTAAAAAATCATGAAAGATTTTTGCTTTTGGCTAAGTGACAAGGACAGGATCTACCTTCCTGCCTAAAGCAATTGATAATGGATAAAATATATGTAACAATGGTTTTCAAGGCACCGGGCATCAGGCAGTTCTGGAAAAATGGAAAACTACTGCGATGAGCCTTATGACTTCCCCAGGTTACTGCCTGGAGGGAGTCTTCCAGCCAGGATGTGAGGAGGGGAAACCCAGGCAGAGCCCAGTGGCTGCTGAGATGGGGAGACAGAGCTGATGGCCTCAGGAGGCAGGGTGGCTGGGGCCCATTGGGGAGAATACCAGAGAGGGGAGAGCTGCACTGAGCGATCCGGGAGACCTGCAGGGGTCCCTCAGTGCCCTGGGGCTGGGGGTGGAACCACCCGAAGGGATTGGAGGGAACAGGTGCTAAACTCAGACAGGTGCAGGAAGAGCTCGTGTTCCCCCCAGCCAGAGTGGAAAGCCCCATCCTTCCTGGGGCGTTGGGTGGGCTATTCAGAAGGGTTTGCCTTCGCTACAGGGCTCACTTAGCCCTAGGCTAAGATGTCATTCCAATCCTGCCTAGTAAAGCTTAAAAGCAAAACCCAAGGTGATCATACTCTTTCAAAGTAACTTAATTGCATTCCAGAGCAAAGTTCAAGAATATTTATTGGAATTCAGAAGTATATAACACCCAACAAGATAAAAGTTACAAGGTCTGGCATCTGGTCAAAAATTATCAGGAATGCAAAGAAGCAGGAAAACGTGATTGACAGTGGAAAAAATCAATTGAAGCTGACCCAGAAATTGCACAGATGGTAAAATTTGTACACACAAACATTAAAACAGTAACTATAACTGTTCTTCTAGTTCAAGAAGCTAGAGAAAAGATTGAATATGTTAAGTAGAGCTAAGACATGAAAAAGACCTAAAATGAACCAAGGTAAGAGTAACAGTGGATTTCTCATTGGAAAAAAAAAGTGCCAGAAGTCCGTGCAACATTATCAGTGAGGTACTGAAACGGAAAAAACCCTAGAATTCTATATCCTGTAGAAACTTCTTTCTCAAAAACAAAGGTGAAAGAAAGACTTTTTCAGACTTGCAAAGACTGAAATAATCTATGTCCAGCAGGCAACTACTATAAGAAATGGGAAAGAAAGTGTTTCAGGTAGAAGGAAGATGGTACCAGATAGAAGTCTGGATCTACATAAAGGATTGGAGAGCAATGGAAATCGTAACTATAGTGGGTAAATATAAGACTTCGCTCTTACTTTTAATCTTTCAAAAATATAATTGATTGTTTACAGCAAAAATAATAATGGTGTATTTTGGGGTTTACACATAGGAGTGAAATATATGACAGCCATAGCACAAAGGGTGCAAGAGCAGAAATGGAAATGCAGTTGACCTTTGAACTACATGGTTTTGAACTGCATGGGTACACTTATATGCAGATTTTTTTCAGAAAATGCTGCAGTACTACACAATGCACGGTTGGTTGAATCTGGTTTCCAGCCTGCAGATAATTTATACTTGGGTTTTTGACTTTGGAGGGTCGGCGCCTCTAGCCCCTCCAAACTATCGATATAGGTTGTATCGATATAAAAGGATAGTAAAGGAATATTATGAACTTCAGTAACTTAGATGAAATGGACAGTTTCTTGAAAGATGAACTTCTAAAGCTCTCTCAAAAAGAAATAGACGGGCCTCCCTGGTGGCGCAGTGGTTGGGAGTCCGCCTGCCGATGCAGGGGGCACGGGTTCGTGCCCCGGTCTGGGAGGATCCCATATGCCGCGGAGCGGCTGGGCCCGTGAGCCGTGGCCGCTGGGCCTGCGCGTCCGGAGCCTGTGCTCCGCAACGGGAGAGGCCACAACAGTGAGAGGCCCGCATACCACAAAAAAAAAAAAAAAAAAAAAAAAAAAAAAAAAAAGAAATAGATAACCTAATTAGCCCTATATCTATTTTATTAACTTAAAATTAAAAAATCAATATTTGATTTAGTTATTGGAGACCTTTTAAGGATGGTTAGAAATGGTATATAAACCTACTTTTTTCTTTTTTTCTTTTTTAAAAATTGAGATATAATTGGCATATGACACTGAGTTTGAGGTGCACGTGTTGGTTTGATACATTTGTATAATGCACTATGACCGCCATAGTGTTAGCTAACATCTTTATCATGTCACATCATTATCATTTCTTTTTTTGTGTTGAGAACAGTTAAGATCTAGTCTCTTAGTAACTTTGAAGTTTAAAATACAGTATTGTTGACTATAATCACTAAGCTGTGCATTAGATCTCTAGGTTTTACTTAAGTAAACCTACTTTTTCAACTGAATTTTATGGAATCTCTATACAAATAAAATACTTCTGATGAAAATTTTGTGTTTGAATTGGGATGTGCTGTAAAAAAGATTGTTATATATCCCAGTAATTTTTTCGTATTGATTACATGTTAAAATAATGTTTTGGATATATTGGGTTAAATGAAATATATTATTAAGATTGATTTTACCTGTTTCTCTTTATTTTTATGTCTATAAGGAAGTATAAAATTGTACTTGAAGCTCACATTGTATTTCTGTAGCACCACTTTGAGCAGCGCCTGGATGCTGTGCCAGCATCCCAGGGACCCTTCCTCTTTATTCACAGCTGTATTCCACAGAGATGAGGTCTGAAATATTGCTGAGGGGTACATTTTTTTTCTTGCTCGTACTTGTTTGTTGATCACTGCTAATGTGGTTCTTTGCTTTTTCTTAGGCTCCTGGCTCTTCTGACTCTTGGTAGGAATTGTGAGGTAGAGAGAGAGTGGGGAGGAGGCCCTTTATTTCAGAGGACTCTAGACTGAGATGTTTCAAGAATAGCAGCTTTGTCCAGGGGCTGTATTACTACCAGGCCATCCTTCACTGTGCTGTGAAGTCAGTTTCATGCACATGGCCATGGGTCTCTCTCTCTTGGCTGTGTTTAGCCAATTGGATCACAACTGCCTGACAGGCTCTCTCAGTTAAACTTTTAAAAATCATTTACAAGCATCGCCTAGATTCCAGTTCTTGAGACTGATGGCGCAACAAAAACACAGCCTGACCATGATCATGTTGAGTTTGGAACATATTGAAAGCAAGATGAAAAAGGAGTAAAGGAGTTATATTGGTATATTGATTTTCTAGGTTCTGAGAATATTGTAAGAGTAGAAGTAACTTGTTGGCAGAGGGCAGATGGCTATCTGAGATTTAAGTATCTGAAGCCGTGTCTTTTTTTCTTTTTTTAAATTGAGTTAAAGTACATACAAAGCAGTGTCTTTTTAAGATTTTTTGACTAAAACAAACAAAATAAGATTGTCTTGCAAGTACACTTCTATTTTTAAGAAATTCTTAAATTTTAGAATAGTTTTAGATTTACAGAACAATTACAAAGATAGTATAGAGTGTTCCCATAAACTCCACATGCAGTTACCCAAATTATTAGCATCTTACATTACTGTGGTGCAATTACTGTGGTGCAGTTTTCACAATTAATGACTCAATATTGGTATACTGTTAGACTTAATTTTTATGTAATGTCCTTTTTTCTGTTCCAGAATCCCACATAGGATACCAGAAACTTCACTTTGTTTCGTCGTCGTGTCTTCTGAGGTTCCTTTTGGCTGTGACAGTCTCTCTTCTTTTTTTACTTAGAAATTCTCCAGAATTTCAGAAACTTCTGGGCATTGCTATGGAACTTTTTCTGCTGTGCAGTGATGATGCAGAGTCAGATGTCAGGATGGTGGCTGACGAGTGCCTCAACAAAGTCATAAAAGTAAGAGCCCTGTGGACGGTGTTCTACGAGCTGTGATCATTGTAGCTAAGAGAAGAAACCATGACTTAGGGTTCTTTTGTTTTGAGTAGCAAAGTCCCTTAGGACATCTGCACTGTTTCCATTTATGGTGTGTGGTTTGGAGGCTCTCTGCTGTGTGCCAGTGTGCCGGCTGCACCTGCCCCATCAGAGGGAGTGGGTTTGCCCTCGTGCCTGCGCAGGGCATAGGTCAGGGGTGGGCGCTGATGGTGGCCACTGGGTGCTCTTGGGGGAAACATCACTTTGTTGAGAAACCATGAGGCCTTGAGAGGCAGGGGGACGGGGAGTGGGATCTGCTTTTGGTGTCTTCGTCTCCTAAGACCTGGGTCAGGCAGTACTGTTTGCAGGTAAAGACGTGCCTTCTCTGGTAGCTTCACTGGAGTTAGTGTGACGTGACTGGAGAGATAGGAGTTCCCAGAAAAGGTTGATGAAGCCAGAAAGCCAGAGCTACCTGGGTGGTAGGTGAGGTAAGGAGAGGGCGGGGGACACCTGTCCTCTTCGCTTACTGCTTCCCAGTGCAGAGTTAGTACCCAAGATCACTGTAGCTTTAATCCACTTTTCCCTTTTTTTGTTTTCTGCTGCCATTGAAGATAAAGTCTTTCTTCCACAATTCTTACGGTGTTGGAAAACAATCCTTGTTTTTCTCATTCTGCCATTCTCCTAGTTTGTATCCTCAACCACCCTGGGCACCTTCTTCCAGGTCACCTTTGAGTGTGTGAATGAGCCTTTTGAATTTTGTGTCTAAGCTTATATGTTGTTCCCACCATAGGCTAACCAGTGCTGAGGAAGGTTCACTGACATAGTTCTTGATGCTCTCTCCAAAAACGATTTCTTGATGATGGTTAAGGAGAAAATGTATCTTGTTCCCTTCTCTGCATGGAATCCCTGCTTATTGGATCTTTCCAGTTTTTCCTGATTTTTCCCTTACTGTTTTGAGTTCCACCCATGAAATTTAGATAAGGCCACATCTTTTTATTTTCCTTGAAGGCTCTCTTCCTAGTAATACTTACTTGGCCAGATGAACCAAGAAGTCCAGCCTAACATAGGTTAGTTGAATATTTCCCTCCTTATTAGGATCTTGAAAACCAAAACTATTCTTTGGAGTCTCCCCAAGGGCTTTCTCTGGAGAGTGGTCACATTTTACATTGGCCAAGAAATTGTTCTTCATTCTTCTGTCACGGGTCCAGCTTCCTTGGGAAGACGATCACCCTTTACTGCTGCGTTAAGGAGGTGGAGCACAGGGAGGTCCTGGAGTGAAGGAGGCCTGCGCTTGAACCTGGCCTCTGCTGCTCACTGCTGAGCGGCTTCGGGAGGTGTGCTTCATTCTGCGAGCCTCAGTCTCCTTAACCATAGAGGGAGTCGGACACCGTTTTGAGGTGTGCGTGAGTGTGAGGATCGAGTGCAGTGACGTGTGTGACGGGTTAGTGTCATCTTGCCCCTTGCTGGGCCTTGGAGTGGTAAGGGGTGCTTTTACAGTGAGATTCCTGCTTCCTCAACCAGAGAGGGCGAGGGGCACGCCAGAGCCCCACTGCTCCCCGCTTTCTGGCGTGTGGATCTGTGGGCCATGCTCTCTGTGCTCGGGTGCCGGCTTCCCTGCAGACACGGGATTCTGGCTTCTCCATTGGGAGTTGCCTGGTCTTCTCCCTCCACCTGCATTTCATGTCACCACGCGCCCGCCCGCCATCCCCGCCGCCGCAGTGCTGTAGTGGCCACGGCCATTTGACCTTGTTCTCTGCCCGGCAGTGTGTGGGTACCACTCAGATGTGATGGGTCCACAGCACGTTTGGAGGTGGACTTTTTCAGTTACACTTGCTTTTCTCTAGGTCTCAACATCGTTGCTGCTTTTTTTAATTCCCGCTGGCAGGACCAGGCTAGGCTTTTTCTGATATTTCAGTTCTTGAACTCTGATCCTTAGAATCAGGAAACCTAAAGAAGTCACCACAGGTTGCCTTGGTCATGACAAGAACAGGTGAGGAGGGAAGAGAGGACAATATGACCCCAAACAAACAAACAAGGAAGGTGGTCGTTTTACATGGAGGCACATGCTGCAGAGAGAGACCTGCTTCTGTAACTGCTGTCCAGCTAGCCTGGTGTGTGTGTTTGGGGGCTTGGGCCATGGCCTGGTCAGAGCTCTAGGTGCTGGCTTCTCTTCCTGGCCACCTCCCTACTGCCTTCCTATTTCCTCTGCCTGTGTCTGGCCTCCCAGGGCAGAGGTTCCAACTGCTCATGTTACACCCCTGAGCGTAAGACGAGGTCAGTCTCTCGGAACCTCTTCTTTCTGCTTAAAGTCGGACATCCCGGGCTTCGGCTGTGCTCTGATGTCTGCTTCCTCAGGTGCGCTGGTCTTCAAGGCTAGCAGGCTGGGGGTGGGGTCAGGGTCTGGCTGATGTGCTCTCACGGTGGCACAGGAAGGACAGGCTTGGGAGAACTTGGATGGCCCTAGGCCTGGGTGTCAGAGGTGGACAGGAACACATGGATGGTCGCTTAGGAGTCAGGTCCTGGACTTGAGCCTTCTGTTTTTCAGAGTATCATTATATGCTTAGGATGAGGACCCAAGAAAATGGGGCATGCTCTGCTTTTCACTTGTGTAGCAAATGCACTGGGGATGTGCTTCAGCTGACAGCATGCTCCTGCCTTCAGATGATTTACAGTCTTGGGGAGGGGGAAGCATGTTTGTACAGGAATGGCTTAATGCGTGGTGCAAGTTCCGAGACATGCTGGCAACTCATCGTGGCGGTCAGGAAGTGGAGGTGATTTCTGTCTGGCGAGGCAGAGAAGGCTTCCTGGAGGTGGTGGCTGTTAGGTGAGTGAGGAGGTCAGGACTTTCTTAACCCCTGCAGACCCACCTAGGAGGGTGAACGTGTGTGCTAGCAGAGAATGGGAGGTGTTGAGGATCCATTCAAGGGGTTTGTACTTCATTTGGTAGAGGATGAAGAAAAGGAAGAGCTCGTGAAGATCTTTAACCTGGTCAGAGGAGTGCTTTATTTAGGAAGAGTAGCCTGGGGATGCCGTGTAGCCTACCTTGGAATGGAGAAAGACTGTGTACCCAGAATCCCCGCGGGAGGCTGAGTAACCCGGGGAGGAGAGATGGGGGCCTTTAACCAGGGAGGCCTGTGAGGCACAGGGGGCCGTCATGGGCTGGACTTGGCTGCTGTGTGTGTTCGCCTCAGTGTGAAGGTTGGGTCAGGAGCAGGGAGGGGTCAGATGGCATCTTACCATCACCCATGACTGTGAGGGCCCGTTCAGTGCTGTTGCAGGGGCTTGAGGTTTACTTTCCTCCTGTAATAAAATAGGTTTGATATTAGTTTATAAAACATGTATAAAGTAAAACAAAACTTTGATATGCCTTCTGGTTTTATTGGCAAAGTAGTGCTTTAATATATGTTTGTCCATTTTGGTGTGCTCATTTAAGGAATTTCAGTACACACTGAAACAGCAGAATTAGGATTTAAAAATTTCTGAGACATTATTTGGAACCTCGCAGAAAGTGACTCTGTTTTGATTCTCAAGCTTGCTGAACCTCCATGAGTTTTACTAAGACCAGCTTGGTTTATAGACATCACATGCTGTACATCTTAGGAAAGGAGGAGGGCTTTTCTATGGAGGCTTGGTTACGTCTTTCTGCTCTTCTTGTGGACGAGACATTGGCAATACTGTTTTGGAAGAGAGGGTTCCCATGGCTGAGAGCAGGTCACAGAAGTCTCTCCTTTCTGTCTTGAGAAGCCGTCTCCAACGTGGACTTTGTGTCACTGGTGGTGGTTGCCATCAGCCATTCTTACTGGGTTGAAATTGGCTGTGTGGCCATTTTTTGGTTTGGCCCATAAGTGAGCAGAAGGGTCAAGAAATGGCTCTGAGGAGCCTATGGTTCCAGCAGGTTCGGAGCGTTGCTGCTCCCTGGGGAGCACCCGTGTATCACTGGTGGACCAGACCTTTGGAAAGGACTTGGGCTTCTGCGTGGAGAGGAGTATTCCCACGCCAGAGCTAGGGGCTCTGATCTGGGATGTCCACCCACCGCCCTGCTGGCCCTGCAGACTCCAGGGCATTGCTAATGTTGGATCGTCCAACAGAATGTGCTTTAATTGAATGTAAGAGCTTTAGAATGAGTTTGAACTATCTACTGTTTAATTTTGATATTGTGTAGTATTTCATTGTAATGAAAGTTAAATTTTTTCCTTCCATTTTTAAAATTAAAGTGAATGACCTGTATCTAGTCTGTTTGGTAACTTCCTGCATACATACGCTTCTTTCTTAAAGAATAGATTCTTAGTTTAGTTGCTATTATATTCTACTTTGCCCCAAAATTGAAATTTTAGCTGCCTTTTAGCTTTCTTTAGAATTGCTAGTAGAATGTGTCTCCCGTGAACAAATCTCTTGTATTTTGTTGTAGGCTTTGATGGATTCTAATCTTCCAAGGTTACAGTTAGAACTCTATAAGGAAATTAAAAAGGTAGGCTTTTGTTTTCCATCATTGAAAAAGTGCTACTGATTCACTGTATTGAGCAGTGTATGTGAAATTTTATCTTTTATTTGATAAGGAAATAAATACTGTTTGGTAAAGTAGACTTTATTGTTTTACTTTTCTTCAAAAGGTTGCTCCTCATTATTTATTAGATGGGATGGGAATTAAAATGGTAGCTTTAAAAAATATCTTTATAATTGCATCCCATTAGACCTTAACATTTCAAAAGTAGTTACACATTTAAATGGCCTTTTCTCTAAAAATAGAAATTAGCAATGAAAAAAATGCTTTTGTTTATTTGAAGTCCTCTTGGTGACTCGTGTCTGCGACTCTTAAATGTAACACGCTGCTTCTTAAATCCCTCAGAACGGCGCTCCTCGGAGCCTGCGCGCTGCCCTGTGGAGGTTTGCCGAGCTGGCTCACCTCGTTCGGCCTCAGAAATGCAGGTAAAGTGGACACTCTGGGTTATTACTGTTATTCTTATTTTGGGTGGGGGACCAGCTCCGGTGGATTCTTGCCATCTTGGCTGAAATGTCATTTCTCTAAAGGTCTTCCCTGTCCACTCTGTCTGAAGCTGCCCACCTCTACCTCTCCAGCTGCAGTACAGGTTGTCCTGATCCTTTTCCTGCGTAAAACTTACGGCTCTCAGGAATACTGTCGCACACTTCATCAGCGTGCTTGTTCGTTTTCTATCCCACCCTCCCCCGAGAGCTGTAGGAGATGCACGTCTCAGGACAGTGGGGGCATCCCTGTCTGGTCCCTGCTGCAGCCCAACACTGATAACGGCGTCTGCACGTGGTACTTGCCGAAAAGATACTTGCCGGGTGGTTGAAGGTTGAGTACCACCTCATTGTTGCTTACTCTAGGGATTATAGAAAACTATGCCTTTGTCTATTATGTGGGTTAAAAATATGAGTGTTAAACTGTGAATAAAGTTTTGACTGAGTGAACCAGTTGTATCTTAATGGATTGAAAAACAAAAGAAGGGCCACAGTTTTCAACTCCTTCCTTCTCTCCTTCGCTGGCAAGATGTGCTGACATCCGTGGAGCCCTTGGCTCTGTCCCCGAGGAACTGGTGGAATGGCAGAAACCCTCTCTTTTAATACGAAACAGTGATCTATTCCACTGAGCCTGACTGTAATAAGAGTCTTACATGATTGCGGACATACAGTCACTAAGAAAATTTCTTTTTATATAACCTTTTTCTTTTACTATCCTTGTTTTGAAAACTTTGTTATATTTCTGAAGCAATACATCCCCAGTTCTCCACATAGAAGCCGAAGTGACCTTAAAAAAATATGATTGGGTCATGTCATTCCTTTACTTAAACTCTTTACTCATTTCCCAGAGCAGTTCAGATAAATCCAGACTCCTTACCAAGGCCCAGGGAGATCTGGCCCCCAGTGGCCCCCGTCACCTCAAACACTCCGTTGACTCATTGGCCTGACTTCTTTGAAAAGTTGGGCATGTCTTCCTTCTGATGTCTGTTTTGTTTTCCCTTGGGTCATCTCCTTAGAAGGGCCTGCCTCCCTCCCTGTACAGTCCCAGGGGTACGCCTGCTTGCTGCCCGTCTCTGCCACTAGAGGACGCCGCCTTCGCCACCGAGTGCTTGTCCCGTGGCTTCGGCTTATCTGTCCTGTGACTGCTCCTCTTCAGTCCTGCGTGGTCTGCTACTTCTCTGTAGAGGGCCAGGCTTCTCTCTAAGGCCTTATTCAGTTTCAATGCTTAGAAAAAATTTTGTAATGCTCCCTTTTCAAGAAAGCTTTATTCTTAATTCTTTATTTTTTAAATGGTGTTTTCTTATATTATGTTATTTTCTAATTTAAAATCTGATTATTTTAATAACTATTATAATTTACTGCAAAGAATTTTTAAAACAAGCTTTTGAGAGTCGTGTGTGACTAGAGGAGAAATGAAGGATGAGAGCCTCCCAGCATTTGGGCTTCATCTGCCTTTAGTCTTCTAGCAGAGGTTTGTTTACCTTCCAGGAAGGACTCTTTTGCATGTAAAAACTGGTTTTTCCCTAACAGACACTGAACTAATCGCTTGTGTTTCTCATTAAGGTAGGCCCTGGAAGAGTAATTAGTGTCCCTCTCACATGTGCAGGCCTTACTTGGTAAACCTTTTGCCTTGCCTGACTCGCACAAGCAAGAGACCCGAGGAGTCTGTCCAGGAGACCTTGGCTGCAGCTGTCCCTAAGATTATGGCTTCTTTTGGCAATTTTGCAAACGACAATGAAATTAAGGTATGATTACTGCCTCAAGTCGCAAGCGTGGGAGTTGGGCTTTTGCACAGGCAGGCATTTGAGAGTACTTCTTGAGTTAGGCTGTGCTTCATAATTTAGTTTAAAATCTTTTGAGCTCTTTGGAGGCACACTGAGAGTTTCTTTCCACTTCTGCTTTCTTATTGTGGGGGAAAAGAGGAATAGGGAGATGGTTTATAGATGCAAAATCAAAAGGCATTTTGCCAGAGCAGACTGGTTTGGGGGTATAAGATTGACTGCTTAGCCTGGCTGAAGAAAGGCCACTGTCCCTGGACTGCAGGTAGGAGAAAGCTCACCGATGATGCCTTGTGCATACGAATGCCCTGCAGCCGTCGGGGACCACTCAACTTCCTGTTTGTTTTTGCCCCAACCAGCAACCTTCAAACCCTCTTCAGTGTTTTGTCTATAATGTCCAGAAATCATGACCCTGTCACATGGTCTGAGGATTACAGATTCTTGACTTCCTCCTTTTAGTGGGTCAGTCCTGTGTTAGTGTTTTTCTTGGTATTTCCCGCCACATTTCTAAATAACTTGCTTATACTGCTGGTTTTGGATTTTTTTATTTTTTACAATGGAAAAGATGAATTCAGCTCTAACCCTTCTTCCCTCTTTTTACTACAGTTATATCAGTATTCATTGTGTACATTATTATGCCTAAGTAAATAGTCACAGCTAGTTATGTTCTGTGCCATGGTTATGTTTCCTTGTATAACTTTTTGGTATTTCCAGAGTCAGTAATTGCCTCTTTTTCATTTACTTATTATTCTTTGGCAATTTCCGTCTTCTCACACCTCCCACCGGCGCTGTGTGTCTCAGTTCAGTTGTGCACATGATGGGTAGTTTCCTGGACCCGTTTCCTCCACTGGGGTCGTCCTGGGCTCTGCAGCTGCTGCTCCAGCCTGGTCAGGGCGCCCCTTAGGTCTGTCACACAGTCATGTCTTGGCTCCCTTGTCCGATGCCTGATTCCTGGCTGCCATGTCTTTGTCTCTCTAGGCTTACTCCTGGAGAGGGGGCTTCCTGAGAAAGGATAACTGGCAAGTAAATTGTTTGAGATTCTGCATTAGTGAAAATGCCTTGATTTCTCCCTCACACTTGGCTGGGTGTAGAGTTCTAGGGTGGAAATTGTCTCCCCTTAGGAATGTACAGGCTTTGATTTGCCCCTTTGTCTCATAGTCTCCGGCGGGGCATCCGAGAAGTCGAATGACCTGATCTCTTAGCCTCTGAATGTGTCCTTCTCTAGAAGGTTTTTACTGTTTTGTGTAGGGGGGAGTGCTGGGTGATTGATAGACCTTTTAATTTGGAACGTTCTAGCCTTCAGTTCTGGAAGATGTCCTTATATTTCTCTGACAATTTCCCCCCTTTATTTTCTCTGTGCTGTCTTTCTGAAATTTGTTAGTTAGCTGTTGGTCCTCCTGGACTGATGTACATTTGTATTATCTTTTGTTTCTATTTTCCATTTCTTTTTTCTGTACTTTTCTAGGAGATGTCCACCTCAAACTCTTCTCTGGAATTTTTGTTCCTGCTGTGTTATTAATTTCTGAGAGCTTTCTTCTGTTCAGAATGTTCATGTTTTCTGGCACCCTCTTCTTGTTTCATGAATACACTCTTTTATCTTTCTGAGGATACTGATGATAGTTTCTTGACAACTTCCTTTGACCTCCACGTTGTATGTTTCTTCTGACTTCCTCTGTTCTATTTCCTGTCTTTCTCTTTTATGTCAGCAGTTGTCCGCATAGATTTGAGTGAGCCCCTAAAAAGCTTATTGGAAGCAAGTGTGTGGCAAGCTTTGTCCCCTGGTGGACTTCCTCAGGTAATGGGTGGTGAACCTGCTTTTCCACTGTGGGTCTTTAAATGTCAGTGTCAGTAAGTCTTTTCCTCTTGGGCCAGTCAATATCTCTATAGAAAAATCCCTCATTCTCCTGCTTGGAGGCATCAGCCCAGCTGTATTTGTCCTGAGACCCTTGGATGGAATGGTGCTAACAGTCTCACTGGTCAGAATGCAGACTTCTTCCTAATTTCTGTTTTCTGTCTGTGCCTCGTGTCTGTCCTCAGCTGTGGCCGCATCTCTGGGGATTCCCTGTCTCTGCGGGAGATGGGGAGGTGAAGACCACATCCTGGGCTGCCTGGGTGGGAGAGGGGCTTGGCAGTTTCCCCAAGGAGCTGTTAGATGAGCAGCTGTTTCATCCCTATATCCACGCCACTTTCAGATGTCTCTGGTACTCCTAAGCCTGAGCTTTTCTTGGATTTCTGTGGCTTGAGTGAGCTTGCCTTTGGTTGGTGGCTTTCAGCCCTTCTCCCCAGCTCCCAGAAAGGCTTGGTGGGAACTTCTGCCTGAGGGCTGCAAATCAGTCAGTTACCACTTGTTTACTTTCTAGCTTCCAAAATTTGCTAATGCCTCTAGCCTGCCCTTGTCCCTGTTCTGTTCTTTTTGTCCTTGTGAGTTTATGCCTTTTAAACCTTGTACATGTGATTCTGGTGGGGTGTCTGGGAAGTAGAGGTTCTCGTGTCCAGTACAGCATGTTTGATCAGAAGTTTCCTAACAGGGGCCCTGCTGTGTTATTCTCAGGGTTGCCTGTTAAATATTGAGACTCCCGAACCTTTTATTTGACTGGTGTGTAATGTACATACAAGAAGCATGTAAATCATACATGTACTCCTTGATGAGTGGTCACAAAGCAAATCTGCCCTTGCGGCCACTGCCTAGGTCTGGACCTATGGAGTATTACCGGCACCCAGGAGCCTCCGCACCCTCTCCCTGTCACTACTCCCTCCTTCCTCCACAGGGCTGATCACTGACCTGGCTTCTAATGCCAGAGGGTCTGTTTTTAAATTGTAAATATGTAGGACCATACAGTATGTATGCTTTTCATCTGGTTTCTTTTGCTCAGCACTAAGCTCGTGAGATTCTCCCATGTCACTGCGTGTGTCGCTAGATCCTGCGGTTTTTCGGAGCTGTGTACTGTTCCCTCGGATGAATGTGCTTCAGCTCAGCATTTTACTGCAGCTGGACCTTGGGTCGTTTGTAGTATTGACTGTCGCGAGCGTCGCTGCTGTGCCTGTCCTTGTACGTGTCTCTTGGAGCACAGGTTGTGATGGCTAGAAACGGAGATTGTGGGGTGTGTATATGTCATGTTCGGTAGATGCCTCCAAACAGCTTTTCTCAGTGGACGCACGAGCTTACGCCTCATCGGTGGTGTGTGCGAATTCCAGCAGCTCCCTGTCCTCACAGAATTGGAATTTTGGTCATTTTAAGTTTAGCCATCTGCTGAGTGTGTTCTGGAGTCACAGTTTGGTTTAATTTCCATTTACACTCCCTAAGTTCTCTTGACTCTGAAGTGGAATGAAGTACTCTTAAATATATGTCCTGCCTATGTTTAGAAAAGTGGAGCTATCTGCCCTGTAGTCTAGCGCACTTCCTCCTCTTATGAGAAGAGCTTTTAAGGATGGTCTAGGTAACCTCCGGCCAGCAGCCTTCTACAGGGCATTCTCGGGATTGTGGGACTTAGACCCAAGAAAGCCCCCTCGAGCTCTCATTCCATTTTACTATTATTCCAAACTTTAAGTTCACCATGGGCTGACTCTTCATAGTAATGTTTAGCTTTCATTCTGCTTAGAAGTTTGGACTAATATAGGAGGATTCTTTATTTACCGTTTCACTGGTGTGTGTGTGTGTGTTCTCACTCAAAGGAGTTCTTTAAGATGTGTCTTTCCTTGAAGCTAAAAAAGTTTGTCAGAGATAAGTTGAGTGGTTTCTCCGGGTATTGTCTCTGGGGAGAAACTGGAGGCCACAATCTACTAAGGGTGTCCTGTGGCCGGGGGTCTGGTCCTCCACCTCTCTGGTTCCAGAGGTCTAATCTGTGAATTCACTGAGCGTTGATGAGCCTCTGAGAACCAGTTTATGCCAACACGCAGTTAGGGAGAAGCTTGTTTAAGTCAGATGCCAGTCTGTTAATTGGCTGCTCTTTTGCCGATGGTTAGACTTCCCCCGGTAGGGCCCCAGTGGTGTCCCTGACTTGCTCAGCGAGGCTCCGTACATGCCCAACAGTAACTGGGCCAAATCATTGCTCAGAGCATAGTTTAGAATGAAGGGAAATAGACGTTCTTAAATAACGTAGTCACCAAACTCCTGCAGCTGGATGGTCACCCCCTTTCATTCTTTGGATATTTTTGTGAAGACTTAAACGGTCATCGTTAGCACTATAGCACCCCTAGAATTATAGCACCCCTCCTTTGGGTTTTCTTGGAGGCACGGTAACAAGTTTTATTCTCTGATTTCTTAGGAAAATAGCTGTGAGGAGTGTGTGGTCTCAGCTCAGTTACGTTGCACACGTTTTCCAGACCTGAGACTGTCTCTTGGTGGCATTAGCAGCACGTTTACAAGCCGTCGTTCAGGCTGGGACCTTGCTGTGATTGACTAGCGCTTTTCTCCTGGACTTCATTATTTGTTGTGGTTTTTTTTTTTTTACTGCATTTATTTTACGTAGTGTTATACACTGACCCTGGCCCCAACTATTGTGGGGACACCTTTTCTAGAAGTGAAGGCTTTTACTCTCGTGTAGGGACATAGATGCTGAGCAAGTCCCTGCTCAGTTTATAAGGAAATAAATCGACTACATATTTGCAAACTGCTCTGACATATGCCAGATTTGGTGTGCTTCCATTCAGCTCTAGGAAGGTCTCATATTGTTAATACTTTATACTCTGCAAGAATTTGGAGCAAGTTATGCTTTTTGAAATACATGATGGTTTCTTTTTCTTTTTTTAAAAAATAAATTTATTTATTTTATTTTATTTATCTTTGACTGCGTTGGGTCTTTGTTGCTGCGTGCGGGCTTTCTCTAGTTGCAGTGAGCAGGGGCTACTCTTCGTTGCGGTGTGCGGGCCTCTCATTGTAGTGGCTTCTCTTGTTATGGAGCATGGGCTTTAGGCAGGCAGGCTTCAGTAGTTGTGGCACACAGGCTCAGTAGTTGTGGCTCGTTGGCTCTAGAGTGCAGGCTCAGTAGCTGTGGTGCATGGGCTTAGTTGATCCGCGGCATGTGGGATCTTTCCGGACCAGGGCTCGAACACGTGTCCCCTGCATTGGCAGGCGGATTCTTAACCACTGCACCAGGGAAGCCCATGATGAGTTTCACAGGAGCTTCATCTTCTGTCTACTTGGACTTTGCTTCCACAGGTTCTGTTAAAGGCTTTCATAGCGAATCTGAAGTCCAGCTCTCCTACCGTGCGGCGGACAGCGGCCAGCTCGGCGGTGAGCATCTGCCAGCACTCCAGGAGGACGCAGTACTTTTACAGCTGGCTGCTCAGTGTGCTCTTAGGTAAGGCGCAGGCCTGTTAGTGATTCTCCCTGTGCGGGGGTGGTCACTAGTGTTTACTTGAGACAGGCCTTTGAAATTCTTTAAAATCAGGCAGCCCCTCAGCTTCTGGACCAGGCCCTTTAGCCCTGGCTGGCTGTTAAATGTGAACGAGCCCCCACGGGGTCTGGGTGAGGGTCCGGAGAAGGCTCCTCCTCCTCGGTGCAGTGGTGTGGATGCGGCTGGGCCCTCGGACAGCTGGCGGGGCAGTGGGCGGGAGCCTTCCCGGGTCTGGCCCTCTGGGCAGCACACCGCACCACCTCTGCGGAGGCCCTGAGTGCAGGGAGTCCCTGTGGCCGGAAACTGAGGCTCAGGTCCCTGTGAGGGGCCTCTCTGGACGGGTGTAGGCCTGGTGAAGGCTTCTCCTCTACTGGGGGCAATTGTGGAAATCCGTGCTGGCAGGTGCTGCCGGGAGCACGTGGACAGTCGACGTGAAAGAGCTGCCTGGCTTTCAGAGGCAGTGAAACTCACTCACTGTGCAGGGCCTTGCTGAACTGCGGCTTTAAATGTTGCCCCGTAGAGCCACTCCTGGATTTTGACTGCTACCGTAATGTTTGTGCCATCTGTATCCCTCCCTGCCAGCCTCACGATAGGGTTCTTTTTTTTTTTTTTTTTTTTTTTTTGTGGTACACGGGCCTCTCACTGCTGTGGCCTCTCCCGTTGCGGAGCACAGGCTCCGGACGCGCAGGCTCAGCGGCCATGGCTCACGGGCCCAGTTGCTCCGCGGCATGTGGGATCTTCCCGGACCGGGACCCGAACCCGTGTCCCCTGCATCGGCAGGCGGACTCTCAACCACTGCGCCACCAGGGAAGCCCCTCACGATAGGGTTCTGCTTTGGATCTCTTCCTGTTAACAAAGGATGCCACGAGTCTCCCAGCAGCGAATCCGATGTGACAAAATCTTGTTGCTGCCTTTATAGGTTTGCTGGTTCCCGTGGAGGAGGAGCACTCCACCCTTCTGATTCTCGGAGTGCTGCTCACATTGAGGTATTTGGTGCCCTTGCTGCAGCAGCAGGTCAAGGACACAAGCCTGAAAGGCAGCTTTGGGGTGACACGGAAAGAGATGGAGGTCTCTCCCTCGACGGAGCAGCTTGTCCAGGTAGGCACCCCGTGCTTTACTCTAGTGCTTGTGCACACGTGACCAACGTTCAGAGACTCAACTAATTTGGAAGAGAAGTGGCAGAGCCGAGGCTTAAGAGTGTGGACTCTGGAGCCAGACCCTGTGGTTCAGATCCTAGGTCATGACCCCGGCTACTCGACCTGTGTGTGGTAGTGATGTCAGATAAAAATGAAGGCGTCCCTTTACAAGGTCACCGAGGGTACTGTTTACGTAGACCTGCTCGAAGCAAACCCCAACCATCGTATTATTTTATCTGCAACTATTTCATATGTGCCCCTATAGATGAGGACTCTTTTTAAAAATTTTAATGACAATGCCCTTGTCATACCTAAAAAAAAGAACACTTTCTTAACATCAAATACCCACGTATCCCCTGTCAGTTTTTTCTTCTGCTCTTTGGAATCAGTATCCAAATAAGATTGGTTGATAAGGATTGTGATTCTCTTTGATCTTATGGTTGCCTTCTATCCCCATTTTTCCCTTAGAGTTCATTTTTTGAAGAAACAGATTGTCCTGTGGAACTCCCGGCAATCTGATTTTTTATTAATTGACTCTCCGTTGTATAAATTAACATGTTTCTTTGTTGTCTGTATTTCCTGTAAACCAATAACTGGAGCTAGAGACTTGTCAGATTTGGTGCATATTTTATAATATACGTAATATCTGAGTTCGGTAGTACCTGTACAGTATTTTAAAATAAATATTATTGGAGTTGCATGCTCAGAATTTTTTTCTGATTTTTTTAAAAAAGAAGACTGCTTAGTCAAAAGTTTGGAGACCATTGGTCTAGTGGGGGAAGCAAGCAAACAGTTACTAAATAGCAAGGCAGGGGGTATAGGGTACTGTAGAGTACATGGCGGGGGGCAGGGGGTGTGCATGACCAAGGTCAGGGAGGCATGCTGGGCAGGCTGTTAGGAGCTGATGCTTTTGCGTGAGTAGGATTTGACCAGACACAGGGAGTTAGGAGAAGAGAGTTTTATAGACAGAAGCTACAGCCTTTGCCAAGTCCACAGAGTGAGAGAGTGAGAGTGTGCGGGTGAGGGTGAGCTGGGTCCTGTAAAGGTCTCCAGGCTTTCTCACAGGTCAGTAGGGGTGCTGGGGGAAGATGCGGCTAGAGGGATATTGAAAACTGTGTTAAACTAAGAGAGCAGTAATCCTGGGAGGATGGAGTGAAGGGGTATGGGATGTGGTGCTTAATTACTTACAGATTTTCTTAATAGTTAATGTTTCTTCCACATGGTTAAACAACATGGCACCTTGTTGCATTAGCAAGCTAGATAAGATTGTCTCTAAAACATATCTAATCTATTTTCTTTTGACTGTTGGCCATTTTGAATTACATTATTTTGATTAAGAAGTTCAACTCAGCTAATGTAATAATAGTTTGGCTAGCTATATTTAAATAGAATTTAAAATAATCCTGAGCCTGGCTAAACTGTTAAGCAAGTGTGGGCAAAATATAGATACTTCTAGATATGTAAGAATTCAGTTCGCTTTTCACGTGCACTTACTTTTTTCATGTATGCTTTTTGAAAAAATTATTTGAAGATGTATTCCAGCAAAATGAGAAATAGATAACAAAAAAAGAAGTCCTGAAATCCAAGAAACAAAGCACGTAACCCAGGAATGTGTTAGAAGCAATTCTAAGATGACTGGTACTGTGTGCCATTCAGATTAGAAACAGGGAGTCCAAGGAGTTCCCTGTGACCAGTGTTATGATTAAGTGCTGGGAAAAAGGGAAGGCATGTGTGTATGTTAAAAGGAGGGGAAAACCAGGAAGATTTATAAAAGTAAGTTATCCAATTATGAAACAACATGTTGAATAATTTTAAGCAAGTAAGAGATTATGATAAAAGAGAATCCATTTAATGGTTATCCTTGGGACATTCTCTTTCAAGTGACACAGGACTAGTAATAATGAAATACTTCTTTCTTTTTGGGTCCAGTCACATTAGTAGGCTTTGCAGTGAAGGATGTTAATGTACACATGATGAGACACATACTGATTTTTTTTTTATTGGAGTATAATTGCTTTAAAATGTTGTGTTAGTTTCTGCTGTACAACGAAGTGAATCAGCTGTACATATACATATATCCCCTCCCTCTTGGACCTCCCCCTCCCCCTCATCCCCCCCATCTAGGTCATCACAGAGCACCGAGCTGAGCTCCCTGTGCTGTACCGCAGGTTCCCACTAGCTATCTGTTTTACACATGGTAGTGTACTTATGTCCGTCGTAATCTCCCAATTCATCCCACCCTCCCCTTCCTGCCCCCTGTTTCCACACGTCTGTGCTCTACGTCTGCGTCTCTATTCCTGCCCTGCAGATAGGTTCATCTGTACCATTTTTCTAGATTCCACATATATGCATTAATATGCAATATGTGTTTTTCTCTTTCTGACTGACTTTGCTCTGTATGACAGATGCTCAACATCTAGGCAAAGCACATGTGATTTTAAAAGTTACATCGTAGTAGATAAATGTAACCCTTAATATAAAAGCACTCAGGTTGCTAACAGAATTTGGGAGGAGGCAGATGAGGTGAGGGAGTGTGGGTTGGGTGCTTTTTTCCCCCATTTACATAGTAAGAAGTCAAGAGATTCTTTGCTCAGAGTAGACGGCTCAGAAATCACGGTGTAAAGCTGATTACCTAGAGCAGGGCTCACGGGCCAACTAACTACTCAACTCCAGCACTGTAGCAGGAAAGCAGCCACAGACAGTACACACACAGCCGTGTTCCAGTAAAACTTTATGTGCAAAAACAGATGGAGGGCCAGATTTGCCTGTGGACTGTAGTTTGCAGATCTGTGACCTAGAGTTATGGAGGTAACCATCAGAAGAACTAAAAAGTCAGTCAAAGTAGCCACCTTTGAGACTTTTACTTTTTATTCTATAAACTGCTGTACTGTCTTTTTAAAAAAAAACGTATATATGACTTTTATGATATTAAAGGTAAGGCTGCCCAACTTAGTAAATAAAAATAGGGGGTACCAGTTATTTGAATTTCAGATAAATCATCAGTAATCTTGTGGTGTAAGTATGCCTGAAATTGCATGGGACACAGTTACACTACAAAATTATTTGTTTATCTGAAATTCAGGTTTAGCTGGGTGCTCTGTATATTATCTGGCACCTCTAATTAAAGGGGAAAAGGATAAATACAGTATGTTCATATAATGTGATATAGCATTAAAAGCATTAATAAAGTTTAATGTAGTGCCTTTAAAAGCTTTGGAAACCCTTTCTCAGTGGCACTCATGACAGTACTTCTTGCTTATTAAGTGTGTGTTCAACTAGCTGTGTGCTCCGTGTGTTTTGGGCTTTACTCTCCTTTACTAGTCACCAGTTTAGGGAGCTGGAGCTCTTCATTAGCATGCTTCTGCTTTTGTGGAAGTGTTCTATTTGCTTTTAAGGAATTAATGTAACAGTGACAAAAATCCTGGGACTTTAGAAAACAGCATGGAAGCTATGATCACACTGGTAGAAGGGATAGAGAAGTTTTTAGAGAGTGAAATTAAGGCACACATTTTCCCAATGTAAGACAAAACAAAAACCTGAAACCTAGGACACATTTTAAAAACCGTGGGAATAACACTGGTGTTTCTCTTTCTAGGTGTATGAATTGACCTTGCATTATACTCAGCACCAAGACCATAATGTTGTGACTGGGGCACTGGAGCTCCTGCAGCAGCTGCTCAGAACACCTCCACCTGAGCTCCTGCGAGCGCTGACCACGGCGGGCGGCATCAGGCAGCTCACCGCTGCTAAGGATGAGCCCGGTTGCCGAAGTCGTAGCGGAAGTATCGTGGAGCTTATAGGTAAGGCGTTAGGAAGGTGACTCTTGGAGTCCACCCTGCAGTGTTATTGGCCCCTCTCCTGACCCTTGCTCCGATGCCATGCTGAGCAATGGACAGTTCAGTTCCTTAGGAGATTTGTGATGCAGGTGTCGTTCTTATTGTGTAGATGCAGGTGTCGTTCTTATTGTGTAGACAGGGCAGAGCTGAGGTGGGAAGGCTAGGTGGCAGGGTGAGGCCAGCACGTGAAACCCGCCTCCTGCATCTGACTGGGCTGACTCTGCACGGCATTTCATCTGTCGTGAAGTGGAAGCATTCGTGAAGGGATTTCCAGACCCTGTGTCCCTTTGCCAAAGGTGGGGTCTTCAAGTCTTCCTGGAATTCTGGACTCCTTTTCTGCCCTCTGGGCCCTTTTTGCTGTCGCGCCTGATTCTAGAAAACCCCTTCTGTCCCTCTTCTCATGGCACCTCCTCCGCCCCATCTCTGCTCTTCTTCCCCATGCTCTTGGGCACTGGGCCCTAATCCCGGCACAGGATGCTGCTGCAGACCTACCAGTCTAATGTGGAGTTTCCCCTGGGGAGCTGGAAGAGATGGGTTCCTGAGTCGCACGCAGCCTCTAGAACTGGGTTTGGCACAGTGGCGGAGGCTTCTTTCTGCAGCCTTTACTGACTGCGCTGACTAGGCGTGACACATAGGGTCCGTTTAGTGCAGTGTGGGTGTGGTGTGGCCTTTACCCACAGCATCTGCAGACCAGGGAAGGTGGGCGGGAAGTCTGACTGCTGCCTCGTTTGAAAGCAAGTGTTTGCCTGAACCATGAGTAGAAAATGTTGATCTGCCTGTCCACTGTCCTTTGTACTGAACAATCCTTTTCTCTGTGGAATGCATGCTTTACAAATGATTGCTGGAAATACTGATTTCTAATGATTGTTTCTAATGAAAGTTTGTATTTAATTATTAGTTGACCAAATAATCCGAGATTTCTAATGTTTTTAGTTTCACTTTTTAAATGCACTTTGAGCTCTTTTGCATTTTAGGTCATATCTTTAGAACTGTATATTTGAGTGTTAATATAATTTTCACGTTGAAATTAAAATTGTAACATGCAGTTTTCACGTTACAGTATGGTAGTTTAGCACCACCTGTAGAAATATGTTCACATATTTTCTAGTTTTAAAGTTGAATCAAGCTTAAAGATTTTCTAATTCCTTCTGGATTTTAGCGGCTTGTTACCTTACTTTCATCTGTCATTTTCTATGATTTACAGCTGGAGGGGGTTCTTCATGCAGCCCTGTCCTTTCAAGAAAACAAAAAGGTGATTATTTCAGAAATTATTCTTATTTTGAATCTTACTGCTTTTTCCGTATTTCTGTAATGTAATTGGCTATGCCTATAACTCTTCTCAACAGGGTGATTATATGTATAAATGTTGCTGGAATCTGATAACCAGGCCTGAATAGTCCTGTAGGATGGCTTTTTAAAGAATAATTAATTAATTAATTAATGGCTGCATTGGGTCTTTGTTGCTGTGTGTGGGCTTTCTCTAGTTGTGGCAAGCGGGGGCTACTCTTTGTTGCAGCGAGTGGGCTTCTCATTGCGGTGGCTTCTCTTGTTGCGGAGCACAGGCTCTAGGTGCACGGGCCTCAGTAGTTGTAGCTCGCGGGCTTCGTTGCTCTGCGGCATGTGGGATCTTCCCGGACCAGGGCTTGAACCCGTGTCCCCTGCATTAGCAAGTGGATTCTTAACCACTGTGCCACCAGGGAAGTGCCTAAGATGGGTTTTAAAAGTTGCTTGTGTATCAGAATTGGTTTGTCATATATTTCCTTTTTTTTTTCTTTTCTTTTCTTTTCTTTTTGGTTGTACCACGTGGCTTATGGGATTTTAGTTCCCTGACCAGGGATTAAACCTGGGGCCCCAGCAATGAGAGCACTGTATCCTAACCACTGGACCACCACAGAATTCCCTGTCATAAATTTCTAATGCTTTAGGCCAGGGGTTAGCAAATGTTTTCTGTGAAGGGCCAGGTGTACACATTTTAGCCTGTGGCCCTTACTGTCTCTTTTGCAATGATTCAACTCTGTCCTGTGGCAGGAAGGCAGCCATAGACAATACTAAGCTAATGGGTGCAACTTTATTCCAGTACAACTTTATTTTATAGAACTGGGCGAGCTGGAGTTTGCCTTCTCCTGCTTTAGGGAATGTTATGTTTATAAAGGTAACTCATCTTCCCAATGAATTTTGTTTAGTATTAGGAATAATGTTTGGTTAATTATTTGGTGAATTTGGGTCTGGTTGTCATTTTTCAGACATATTTAGCTTTGTACATACCTAAGTTTCTGATACAGTTTGTTTATTTTTATTTAATCGAAGTGTGTCTGACATGGTCTGATAGCTTTGGTACATGTCATCACTTATAGCACCAATGATGTTCTGTTCCAGTCTAGATTTCCATAGGGAAGAATTGCTGGTGTTTTCTATTTTGAAATCCTAAAAGACTTATACCGTTTTTTTTTTTTTGGTGGTATAATTGACATATAACAGCTAATCTTTTTTTTTTTTTTTTTTTTTTTTTTTTTGCTGTACGCGGGCCTCTCACTGCTGTGGCCTCTCCCGTTGCGGAGCACAGGCTCCGGACACACAGGCTCCACGGCCATGGCTCGCGGGCCCAGCCGCTGCGCGGCATGTGGGATCTTCCGGGATAGGGGCACGAACCCGTGTCCCCTGCATCGGCAGGCGGACTCTCAACCACTGCGCCACCAGGGAAGCCCAACAGCTAATCTTTTACATACAACATACTAATCTTTTTTGTGTGTCATGAGTTGAGTATTTAGTTGAGAGCCTAATGCCTAATATTATTTGTAGTATTGAATGGGATCATAACAGGAATAATATTGTAGCCTTAACTGGATTAAGTAAGCATTTCCTAGAAGTACTTAGAATTAATAATATTTGGGCCGTCATAGTGTGGGATACTTAGTCAAGTTTGAGATTTTGGTGAAAACACTGATATTGCTTGAAAACTGAAAGGGTTCTAGGAAAAGCTAGCCTTTCTATTCTTGGACTAGGAAGAGATTTTCAGGCATGTGACTAGATTTCTCCGGCACTTGCCTTGTTTGTTTCTCTGTCACTCTTTCTGATGATGATGAGAAGATGACTCATTGACTGGTAGAGGTGTATTTTGTTTTCTTGGGGCTAGGACATGCGATTTGTCCTCAATCTCTTTTTTGTTTACCCAGTGTTTTGTTGTTGTTGTTTTTATTTAGAGCTGCAGTTTTCACAGTTACCTGTCATAGCTGCAGAATTCTTTTTTTCAAGTGAAATATGCCAGTACATAGGAGAGAGAAAAACAGAGTTGTTGTTGTTGGATGTAAGGGTGAGGGCTGGGGGTTGTGGCCTGGCATCTTGGCAGCAGCCTGGCCCTTGCCCCCTCTTCGGGAGAACTCCTTGGAACAGATTTGCAAACTACTGTTTCCAAAGACAGAGACTGCTTTCATTAACTCTGAATTCACAGGTTGGAATGTTATTTGCTTTCTCAAGGTAAATCACTTGTTCTGTAATAAAGGACCCTGTTATTTAGTAGATAAGCCAAGTTGCTGCGTTAGTTTCATCTAGATTTTGAGTTTCCTTTGCTTTTTTCTGGGGTGGGGGGAGGGCTTTAATGTCTCATCATTATTTCTGGAATTTCTGGAAGTTATCACCCCTATGACTTAATCTTTGAAGAGCAGTGAAATCAGAAATTGGAACTTACCAGTAATTATATTGATAGTGTCGTTTAATGACATTTATATGTAATATAACCAAAATGATTTAATGATCCCAGTTAAATCATGTTAAGACTTTTGTTTTCTTTTTTTCTTATTAATATAATTTGGAAACCATGAACTGTAAAATGTATTTTTAGGATTTTTCAAAAGATGAAATATTATTCCATCCTCACAGATCATAACAGTACCTGAGTACTGATTATCAATGATAGAAATCTAGCAGATTAAAAGATAATAAAATAAAAGTGACTTTTAGCTATAAAAGTTTTATATATAAGTTTTGATGTGCCATTGGAGATATGACATGAATATTCTAAAGGCTAATAGAATTGGTTCTAGCCATAACTTACCATTTTTAAGATTAAATAGTAATATAAATTATTTAACATTAACAGTAGTCTAAGTCAATAAATATTAATTATTAAAGTACTTTGTAGTACAGATTGAGAATCATTGCTTTTAATTCTTTTTCCATGTAGGTTTATTGACTTTAATAATACTCTAAGTATGATATCTCTGCATTTTTTGTGTTTCACACTCTAGAGATATAAAGGAACTTATATATAATGACGGACTGAGAGCAGGAATTAAATATACTTACGATATTCCTCTTGGAATGTACATTTATTTGATTTTCAAAGTTCGTCCTTTTAGCAAGCTTAAAAGGACTCTCGCTACATCATTTCCTAGGGAAAGTGCTCTTTGGAGAAGCAGCAGCCTTGGAGGATGACCCTGAGTCAAGGTCAGACGGCAGCAGCCCCACCTTTGCAGGTAGCTCTCTCGGAGTGACCGTGGTGTCCTCCTTGCTCTCCCCTGCTGCCCCCACCTCTTCCCCTCCCCTGCACCTCCATGGATCTTGCTCCTTGGAGGCAGCAGTGAAGCCAGCTTGCTCAAATGGTGGATAATTCAGGCGTCTTTTATAGTGTTCACTTTGAAATGTGTATGTTTTCTTGCATCAGGTGTTTGCTGTTTTCCCTGGTTTAAGCTGTTTTAAAATTAGGTTTATACTCCCTGAGTATAAGTCTTTTTGATAAGAGGATGGTGGGTAAAGTGTCTCATGAATTGCATGGGTTGTGAGGGGGAAAATGGGACTAAAAATTGTCTGAGGTTCTGAACCAGGAAGAAATAGAAAATACGAACAGACTGATTATCAGTATTGAAATTGAATCAGTAATTTAAAAACTCCCAACAAACAAAAGTCCAGGACCAGATGGCTTCACAGGTGAATTCTGCCAAACATTTAGAGAAGAATTAACACCTGTCCTTGTGAAACTATTCAAAAAAATTGGAAGGAACACTTTTAAACTCATTCTATGAGGCCACTGTCACCTTGATACTGAAACCAGACAAAGATACCACAAAAAAAGAAAATTACAGGCCAATATCATTGACAAACATAGATGTAGTCAAATAGGATTTATCCCAGGGATGCAAGGATTTTTCAGTATCCACAAATCAGTCAATGTGATAGACCACATCAACAAACTGAAGAATAAAAACCATATGATCATCTCAATAGATGCAGAAAAAGCTTTTGAAAAAATTCAACATCCATTTACAATAAAAACTCTCCAGAAAGTGGGCATAGAGGGAACATACCTCAACATAATAAGGGCTATATATGACAGACGCACAGCCAACATCATACTCAATGGTGAAAAGTTGAAAGCATTCCGTCTAAGATCAGGAACAAGACAAGGATGCCCAATGTCTCCACTTTTATTCAACATAGTTTTGGAAGTCCTAACCACAGCAATCAGAGAAGAAAAAGAAATAGAAAGAATCCAAGTTGAGGGCTTCCCTGGTGGCGCAGCAGTTGAGAGTCCACCTGCCGATGCAGGGGACACGGGTTCGTGCCCCGGTCTGGGAGGATCCCACATGCCGCAGAGCGGCCGGGCCCATGAGCCATGGCCACTGAGCCTGCGCGTCTGGATCCTGTGCTCCGCAACGGGAGAGGCCACAACACTGAGAGGCCCGCGTACCCGCAAAAAAAAAAAAAAAAAAAAGAATCCAAGTTGGAAAGGAAGAAGTAAAACTGTCAGTGTTTGCAGATGATACTGTACTTAAAAAATCCTAAAGATGCCACCAGAAAACTACAAGAGCTCATCAATGAATTTGGTAAAGTTGCAGGATACAAAATTAATATACAAAATTAATATACACTAACAATAAAATGTCAGAAAGAGAAATTAAGGAAACAATCCCATTTAGCATCTCATCAAAAAAAGAAAAACAAAAACCTAGGAATAAACCTACCTAAGGAGGCAAAAGACCTGTACTCCAAAAACTATAAGACACTGATGAAAGTGAAGTCAGTCAGACAGACAAAGACAAATATCGTATGTTAGCACTTATATGTGGAATCTTAAAAAGATGATACAAATGAACTCATTTGTGAATGAACTCATTCACAAAACAGAAATAGATTCACAGACAAAGAAAACAAACTTATAGTTACCAATGGGGAAAGAGCAGGAGAGGGATAAATTGGGAATTTGGGTTTAACAGATATACACACTATTATATATAAAATAGATAAACAAGGACAGGGAACTATATTCAATGTCTTGTAATAACCTATAATGGAAAAGAATCTGTAAATATATATATATATGCATGTAGCTGGATCACTGCTGTACACCTGAAACATTGTAAGTCAACTATACCTCAGTTTAAAAAAATCGTCTGAGGATAATTGAACTTGAAAGAAATATACATTTGTTTACAAATAGTTATCTAATTAAGCCCTTTATTCATCTTGTGAAAGATGAGTATTTAGTAAGATACTAATAATTGGATAAATGAGAGTGGTTTGGGTTGTATAACCCTATGCAAAAGAATATTTTTAGATAACTGAAAATGAGGCTGAAATACTGGGGAAGGAAAATCTGAATAATTTCAGTGGTGATTACTTATTTATTGATTTAGTCTACAAAATAGAAATTGATTTTTTTAACTTACAAAAATAAAGTTAAAACAACAAAAAAATTACAGCTATACACAACATTATAAAGCCCAAGTGCTCACTGACCCACTGGCCTACAGGAGTGACATTGCTGACAGCTTGGTGTAGATTTTTATGTAGTGGTGGTGTATTTATTTATTTATTTATTTATAAATAATTTTACTTATTTATTTATTTGGTTGCACCAGGTCTTAGTTGCAGCAGGTGGGCTCCTTAGTGGCAGCTTGCCAGCTGTTGTGGCATATGAACTCTTAGTTGAGGCATGCATGTGGGATCTAGTTCCCTGACCAGGGATTGAACCCAAGCCCCCTGCACTGGGAGCGCAGAGTCTTAACCACTTTGCCACCGGGGAAGTCCCCATAATGATGGGTTTTTTTTTTTTTTTTTTTAATGGGAATTTAAAAACTAAACTAGGAAAATGTGAAACTTTATGCTACCGAAGAGTAGGACTGGCTTAGAGTTCTTGAACAGGGTCTGGGAAGAAGGAAAGCCCACCTCCAAGAGCACTGCTTGCTTAGAGTTCCGGGCATTTGGGGTTTTTTTTTGTTTTTTGGTTTTTTAAAATAAATTTATTTATTTTTGGCTGCGTTGGGTCTTTGTTGCTGTGCGGGCTTTCTCTAGTTGGGCGAGCAGGGGCTACTCTTAGTTGCTGTGCGCGGGCTTCTCATTGCAGTGGCTTCTCTTGTTGTGGAGCACGGGCTCTAGGCACGCAGGCTTCAGTAGTTGTGGTTCTTGGGCTCTAGAGCTCAGGCTCAGTAGTTGTGGCACACGGACTTAGTTGCTACGTGGCATGTGGGATCTTCCTGGATCAGGGCTCGAACCCTGTCCCCTGCATTGGCAGGCTGATTCTTAACCAGTGTACCACCAGGGAAGCCCTGCTCCAGGCATTTGTGACCACCCAGCCTGTGCCCCTGACCAGGCTGCCTAGGAATCGCCAAAGTCTCGTTGCTGCTCCACGCTCAGGTTGGAGCAGTTGCTTAAGAACTGGAGGTGGTAATGTTGCTGGGCAGCGTTCAGGTTTTGCACTGAAATGCCATTTGAGAATATTCACAGCACTTAAAAAATACCTACTTGTGATCCTTATTTTATCAATACTGTAATATAGTAAAAGGTAAGTAAATAATACAGTAAACATGTTTGAAGGATGCACTGTTGTCTTGCTTTTGAAATTGAGTAGTTCATATTTTCACTGTATTTCAGGGATTCTTGCAGTTAAAACATTTGCTGATAGTGAATTTTGGGGTATTTTGCAAATATTTGGTCCCATATTGAATGCTTTTCCTGACCCTTTGAAGAGTGAGTGTTTCTTTGTCTTCAGCCTCAGTCAAGGGTGAGATTGGCGGTGAGCTGTCTGCCTCTTCTGGGGTCTCCACTCCTGGCTCAGCTGCCGACTCTGTGGGTCATGACATCATCACTGAGCAGCCCCGGTCACAGCACACACTTCAGACGGACTCGGTGGATCTGACCGGCTGTGACTTGTCGAGTGGTGCTGCTGACGGGGATGAGGAGGACATCTTGAGCCACAGCTCCAGCCAGATGAGCGCCATCCCATCTGACCCTGCCATGGACCTGAACGATGGGACCCAGGCCTCCTCTCCCATCAGTGACAGCTCCCAGACCACCACCGAGGGGCCCGATTCAGCCGTGACCCCTTCCGACAGTTCTGAAATTGTGAGTGGTTGGAGGGTGCAGCCCAGTTTCTTCAGAGGGACCTTCCCTGGAGGCCCAGACCTGGACCCTCCTGCTGGTTCCCTCCATTCATTTGACCCACTGATAATAGTGTAGAGGTCACCAGTGCAGATCCTTAACAGGCAGCTCGGCCCCATCTGAGTCCTTCACTGAAGGAAACAGCCCAGTGTCTTTTGTGTCGAACGTGGGGGTCAAAAGTGCATTAAAAATTTCTTAATATCTTGTTGGGCACAGGTTAAGTCATTATTTTGAAAGTCCTTGAGGAGCCTATTATTAACAGATCTGTGGTCTTAATGCAGTATGATTAATAACATTAATACTATGCATTATTTTAACACTTTCTGACTTTTCAAAACCTTTTACAACGTATCCCATCTTGAGCACGGATCTGAGTGCCTCTTGTCTCTGAGTTAGTGTACAAGACACACCTCAAGAGTGGTCTAAAGTTTGGTCCAGGTATATAACCAGATTTTACAGCCCCATTTTATTGAAACAGTTTGTACTATTAATTGTTTTGCTACTACTGAATGTATTTTATTAAGAATATATATATATATATATATATATATATATATGTTTTACTTAAATGAATACAGAAACTGTGCATTACAAATCACGAGCTAAAGCACTGGCAGCTCTCCACTTGTCATGTGGATGTGGTTCCTAATGACTGAGTGGATTGCCACTTACTCGGCTGGAGAAGTGGGCTCACGGTTGGGGTTTTTAACTAGAAGACCTGGAGGAGGGTAGGACAGATAACGGGAACGGTGGGAAATGATTTTAAGTCAGGAAAGGGTGAAGAGTGCTAACCAGTAGGCCGGGAGAAGAGAAGGTTGGGAAACTGCTGGGCTCAGTAGCATGTTAAGTGTGCAGAGGACGTTTCTGTTGTTTGCTTATTGCCCCAGCTTTCATTTTGCCTTTTTACAGTAGATAATTTCTGGGCAGGTTTGCTAGAAGTAGGACTGAATGACCATAGGAGGTTGCAAAAGTGTCCCGTCTGGGAGTGCTGCAGCAGCTGTGTGTTGTGTGGTAGGGCTGGGCCAGGGACCCACGCCGGGCTGTGGCCTGCAGGGAGCTAAACCTCTTCCCTTGATGCTTCTCACACTGGCAGAGTTCTTTCTGATTTATGAGGTGCTTCCATGTCCTTTATTTAGTCATTAGTTATTTGCTGAACAAATGTACTGAGCATCTGTTATGTTCCAGGGATTGTCCTACAAGCTGCAGGTGAAGTAGAGGGCACAACATACAAAACTGCTCACACAAAGCTAATATTTTATTTTATTATTATTATTATTTTTAATTTAATTAATTAATTTATTTATTCATTTTTTGGCTGTGTTGGGTCTTCGTTTCTGTGCGAGGGCTTTCTCTAGTTGCGGCGAGTTGGGGCCACTCTTCATCGCGGTGCGTGGGCCTCTCACTGTCATGGCCTCTCTTGTTGTGGATCACAAGCTCCAGACGCGCAGGCTCAGTAGTTGTGGCTCATGGGCCTAGTTGCTCCGCGGCATGTGGGATCTTCCCAGACCAGGGCTCAAACCCATGTCCCCTGCATTGGCAGGCAGATTCTCAACCACTGCGCCACCAGGGAAGCCCAAAGCTAATATTTTAGAGTGGGAGTCCTCAAACTCTTCCCATTTAGGGCCAGATAGTAAATATCTTTGGCTTTGTGAACCATATGACCTGTGTTGCATACTCATCTGTGCTGTTGAAGTGCCAGATCAGCCGTAGACATATAAATGAATGAGCATGACTGTGTTCCAATAAAACTTTATTTACAAAAACAGCTGGTGGGCCAGGTTTGGCACACTGACGTAGTTTGCCTACCTCTGTTCTAGAGTGTGTGCCTGTGTGGGTGGGGCAGATGATGAGCCAGTAATCAACAGGTAAATAAACACATAGTCAGATAGCAATAAGTGCCATAGAGAAAAATAAGCCAACTGTAGGGGGTCGGGATTGTCCTCATGAGATAGCCCAGTGTGGGGCTTGTCTTGGAGGGAGCCCACCACGATGAGAATTCTGGCTCAGCCATTTACTAGCTGTGTAGCCTACCACAGTTATGGCCCTTCTTGCCTCGGTTTTCTTATCCATGAAATGAAGATGTTGACAGTACTTATGTTGTAAGACTTATGAGGATAAGGGAAATAATACATGTAAGTACTTTTGAGCCTGCCTGGGGTGTAGTATGATATTCAAAAAATGTTGTTTTTTATTGTGGTGAGTGGAGGAAATCATTTCTTTCTTGGTTTTTTTTTTTTTTTTTTTAGATGTGGTGGGTAGGAGTTTATTAACTTATTTATTTATTTATTTTTCTGTGTTGGGTCTTCGTTTCTGTGCCAGGGCTTTCTCTAGTTGTGGCAAGCGGGGGCCACTCTTCATCGCGGTGCGCGGGCCTCTCACTATCCCGGCCTCTCTTGTTGCGGAGCACAGGCTCCAGATGGGCAGGCTCAGTAGTTGTGGCTCACAGGCCTAGTTGCTCCGCGGCATGTGGGATCCTCCCAGACCAGGGCTTGAACCCGTGTCCCCTGCATTAGCAGGCAGATTCTCAACCACTGCGCCACCAGGGAAGCCCTCTTGGTTGTTTTTGAGCAAGTAGCTCAGTTTCTTTTTAATTTAATTGGAGGGATTTGGGATGATTTTTAAAACGATATAGAATTTATTTCAGTAATAATTTAACTAGCATACTGAAGGTACATCACTCAGTTTTTCAGGTCAATTACAATTGGATGTGAAAAATTTTGCTGTATGAAACCATAACCCACATATATGGCTAAATATATGAAATATTGCTCCCAAAACTTAGTTGGGTCATTTCTAGCAGTTTAGGGGATAACCTATTGGTAGACTTTTGTCTAAAAGATTTTTCTTCATTTTTGACTTACTGTAAAATTTGCTTGTGAACACAAAGACTTTTGTTTGGATTTTTTTTCTTTTTGTAATCAAAAAGAGAAATGTTCAGATTGGAATTGTTTTGGAATTTTTAGAGTTACGAAAGCTTTTTGTAATGTAGCAGTAATGCATGGTCAGTCAGCTCTTGATAATGTACACGCACGAACCCATGTGTGCTTGAAGAAGTGACCTTCGTGTTGGCATGTGAGATGTGGTCTGTTATTTGTGGGGTTTTGCCTTTGCCTTCCACGTTGGAGGGCTTGCCCCTTGGTGGTCGCACTTCAGAACCCTCACAGCCCCTCTTGAACTGTTTAGGTGTTAGATGGTGCCGACAGCCAGTACCTAGGGATGCAGGCGGGGCAGCCCCAGGACGAGGACGAGGACGCTGCTGTGGTTCTTCCTGATGAAGACGCGGAGGCTTTCAGAAACTCTTCCATCGGTACGTTGACTTCAGGCTGTGTACTACGGAGCGGCCTTGTCTTCAACCCTGACCTCTTATATCTCAGCTTCTGAGAAGAAATCTTCTGGTGTCTTTGTTTCCTGAGGTGTAAATAGCAAATGAGGAAAATCAGTTGAGAAGTTATTATCCTTTTTTTGATCTAAATCCTGTGGTTTCATATTGACTTTGTGTAAATATGTGTATTTGTGTTTTAATTGGAAACTTGTCAATTAACCTCTCTTTCTCTGATTTTGAAGCCCTTCAACAAGCACATTTGTTGAAAAGCATGGGCCACAGCAGGCAGCCCTCTGACAACAGTATGGATAAACTTGTCTCAAGAGATGAAGCTGCTGAGCCAGGAGATCAAGAAAACAAGGTGAGACACTCAGGCCCGCGACTGCTCAGCATCCCTAGCTCCTGTGAGTGGTCAGCTCCGCCCTGGCTGCTGCCTGGCCACCGAGCTCTTGGATTTCCGGTCGCTGAGCTTCTGCTCAGCTGTCTCCCCTTCGCATATTGACCTCTTCCCGGGTCTGCTCTGCTTTTCTGCCTCTCCAGGTGTGAGCGCGTCCTCACCATCTGGTGGTCATACATGGCCTTGCAACATTCTTGGTTTTTTTCCATTGAATTGATTTACTTGTTTGTTTATTTATTGTGGTAAAATACTCATAACATAAAATTTACCATCATAACCATTTTTACGTGTACAGTTCAGTGGTATTAAGTGCATTTGCATTGTTGTGCAGCCATCCCCACCATCCGTCCACAGAACGTTTCTCATCTTCCCAAACTGGAACTCTGTCCCCATTAAACACTAACCTCCCGTTCCCCCGGCCCCCGGCCCCTCTCACCCATCATTCTGCTTTCTGTCTCTATGGATTTGATGACTCTAGGGACCTCATATATGTGGAATCATGCAGGATTTGTCCTTTTGTGACTGGCTTGTTTCACTCAGCAGAATGTCCTCGAGGTTCATCCATGTTGTAGCAGGTGTCAGAACGTGTTTACTACATTTTGCTTTTCTCCTCATCTCTTGATGGACACTTGGGTTACTTCCACATTTTGGCTGTTGTAAATAATGCTGTTATCAATGAGTGTACAAATACCTCTTCAAGACCCTGATTTCATTTCTTTAGGGTATATATCAGAAGTGGAGTTGCTGGATCATGTGATAGTTCTGTTTTTAATTTTTTGAGGAAACACTGTACTGTTTTTCACAGCAGCTGCAACATTTTACATTCCTACCCACAGTGCACCAGCGTTCCATTTTCTCCACATCTTCGCCGGCACTTGTTATTTTCTGCTTTTTTTGAGAGTGGCCATCACACTGGGTGTGAAGTAGTGTATCACTGTGGTTTTGATTTGAATTTCCCTGATGATTAGTGATGTTGAGCATCTTTTCATGGGTTTATTGGCCATTCATATGCCTTCTTTGGAGAAATGTCTATTCAAGTCCTTTGACCATTTTTTAATCAGGTTATTTGGGGTTTTTTTGTTGCTGCTCAATTGTCCATTGAACTATTTTAAAATTATCTCTATTGCTTACCTTTTCCATGTAAGTGTCCTGTATTCCTAGTTAATTTTAAATTCCTTGAGGGCAAGAAGTAGTGTTTCGTACTTAGTCCCTCCTTGGATGCTCAGTCACTGAAGTGACCTCGGCTGTTCCTTCTGGGCCCCCTTGCACCAGGCCCACCCCTCGCAGCTTTGGGCTCCCCCAGGCTCTTTCCTCTGCCCGAGGAGCTTCCCCCGGATGCTAGATCTCAGCTGCCCTCTTGTGTGGCTCCCTCCCTGCACATTGGGCTCATCCCTGCCACAGCCCACATGGCCCCAGGTCAGGACTCCCTCTGGCTGGTCTGATTCTGCTCTGCCATGGCCCGTGAGGTTGGGCACCTCTGGGTGAAGGTAGACGTCTCTGAATCCCAAGCACCTGGCACAGCTGCTGTTATGGAACTATTTGTTGGATGAACTAACGAATCAATGGGTGGATTCCATGATTATAAGACAAACAAGTGTCAGTTTTTCTGTTCCAGCCCTGCCGGATCAAAGGCGACATTGGCCAGTCCAGTGATGAAGATTCTGCTCCTCTTGTCCATTGTGTCCGCCTTCTGTCCGCTTCATTTTTGCTAACTGGGGAAAAACACGGTAAGTGTAGAAAGGCAGGTGCAGAGTTGAAGGGAATGACTTTAGGTTTCAGAGGTCATCTTGGGAACCAGCTTCGTGCCTGTTTGCAGCAGAAAAGAGTAGAATCTGGGGACGAGCTTTGGCTTTCACTGACCAGTGGGGGAGGGAGGGGAAGACGGGAGCAGCTGGTTTAGTGGGTCTAGTTTTGTGTATTTGGAAGCTAGATATGTGCTGCTTTGAAGCTGAAGGTGACCCATCTGTATTTGTTTGCAGCCTTGGTTCCGGATAGGGATGTGAGGGTCAGCGTGAAGGCACTGGCACTCAGCTGTGTTGGAGCTGCTGTGGCCCTTCACCCTGAATCTTTCTTCGGCAGACTTTACAGAGCACCGCTTGACACCATGGAATACCCTGGTACGTTCAAAGTTTGTATCTTATTCCTCACATTTAATCATTATTTTGAAAACTATTTCAAACCGTCTTGACTATTTTAGTTTTAGAGCACTAAGTTTTCTGAGCTAATTTGTGGCATTTGAGGTGTGTTCTCCATAAAACACATAAATAGTCATGTTCTTAGCTTCCTGGACTCCCTATAGATGTAGTGTTTAGTTGAAACACATACAATAAAGTGATAGAAATCTGGGAACATCAGAGCTGATTTGCATATGAATTGGATTTATACCAAAAACACAAATTGTATATAATCAAAATTGCTTTGGGCCACACCACCCAGGCCAGGTGTTCACACTCAGAGCCAGTGGGCACTGAGACCATCTGGGGCAGCAGCAAGCCAGTCTCCTGTCATGCATGTTCTGGGGCGTATTCTCACGGTGGGGTGAACGGTGGGAAGACTTGATCTCCTAAAGTTATTCTCCCGCCTGCTCTCTGTCTTTCCTTGGGCAAGGGGACAACCCATGCTTTTGAATTTATATTAGGTAAGTATGGACAAGTTTGAGGTTCTCTAGTAATTTTTTGAGATGAAACCTTGGAATTTTGATTATTGGCTGGCAACCTGGAATTATAATCCAGAAAATCTATTGTGTTGAAGGATGAATATAGAATCTTTAAACCCCGAAACGTTTTTACCACTGATGGTTATTATATTCAAGTCTTTTCTAGATTAGGATCACTGCCTCGCCCTCTTTTTCTTTCCTGAGAATTCAGCCTTTGCCCTGAGTTAGAAAGTTGACGGTAGGGACTTGTACAGTGGCCGGCTGTCTCTCTCCACAGAGGAGCAGTACGTGTCAGACATCTTGAACTACATCGACCATGGGGACCCACAGGTCAGAGGAGCCACAGCTATCCTCTGTGGGACCCTTATCTCCTCCATCCTCAGCAGGTCCCGCTTCCACGTGGGAGACTGGATGGGCACCGTCAGAACTCTGACAGGTAACATCGAGTGTTCAGTTTTCAGTGTTGTCTCTTCCGGATGGCATTCTCATGTTCAGGTTCACATGAAGGTGTTTGTTCCTTGCTCTTCCGATCAGGAAATACATTTTCTCTGGCGGACTGCATTCCCCTGCTTCAGAAAACTTTGAAGGACGAATCTTCTGTTACTTGCAAGTTGGCTTGTACAGCTGTGAGGGTGAGCATAATCATTTGTGGAAATCATTTCTTTGATTAATGGAAATTTTACCAATGTTACAGTTAAAATTGGAGCTTAACATTAAGTATTTCCAGACATTTTAAACGATAATAAACATCTGTGTATCCACCACTCAGCCTTAGAAGGAAAACATTGCCAACAGTTAAGGTTTAATAGACTTTGATTTAAATCTCAGAATATTTGTTTGAAGTATACCTTCTCTAAAGGGTGTCTATACCTTGCTCACATTAAGTGTAAAACCTGTTGAATTAAAAAAACAACAACTCGGGCCTCCCTGGTGGCGCAGTGGTTGAGAGTCCGCCTGCCGATGCAGGGGATGCGGGTTCGTGCCCCGGTCTGGGAGGATCCCATATGCCGCGGAGTGGCTGGGCCCGTGGGCCATGGCCGCTGGGCCTGCGCGTCCGGAGCCTGTGCTCCGCAACGGGAGAGGCCACAACAGTGAGAGGCCCACATACCGCAAAAAGAAAAAAAAAAAAAAAAAAAAAAAAAAAAAAAACAACAACTCTTTCAGGCCCATAGAGTTAAATTGAGACATAGGGGTTATTTAATCCCCTTTGTTTTTTATGTCGAGGGAGAGCCCCAGTCCTTTATGTGGTAGGAAACTTTATATCAGCTGGTTCATAAATCATAACTGGCTAGTCAACAGCAGTCCAAGTTAACCAGTAAAAATCAAAACAAAAACCCTACAATTGTCAGATTTATGGGATACCATCCCTTTTTAAAATTTCATGGCCTGGCCAGAATTGTTCCTTAGTTTGAGTTGTTTGCCAAGTTTCAGTCAGTCTGTCTTTGCTGGAGCAGAAGGAAGGGGGTTGGCAGCAGGCAGCAGGCTGTGTGTGGAACTGCCCACGAGTGTGCTCAGGGCTCGGGGGAGGGTGCAGCCTCAGAAGCCCCGTCCTGTCCGCTCGTGCGGCCAAGGGCAGGGTCACGTCAGGAAGGTCTCGGGTGCTGTGTCCCGAGTGCCGGGCCCGCAGCTGAGCTTGGGTTTAGCGGTGGTGGTGTGGCGTGTGGTCGGTGATGGCAAGGTTGGTGTCTGGGAGGAGAGGCCAGGGTAGAGGCAGAGACGGGGGGAAAAACAGTTTTGTGGAAGGGACACATTTACTTTGCAACTCGAGTTTACGGAGGTGAGTGTATATCATAAGCGTTTCTGAGAGATGTGGAAACAGGGCAGCATCCCTGTCGCTGTTAAAGGAAGATGGAGCAGGGGCGGTGGGCGGGGTCAGCGTGGGAGGGGTCGGCGGAGGCCCACCTGCCGCCCGCCGTGCCTTCCAGCTCTGCGTCATGAGTCTCTGCAGCAGCAGCTACAGCGAGTGGGGGCTGCAGCTCCTCACCGACGTACTGGCCCTGCGGAGCAGCTCCTACTGGCTGGTGAGGACGGAGCTTCTGGAGACTGTGGCAGAGATCGACTTCAGGTGAGTGAGTCGGGCTCGTCGGGTCGGCGAACCACAGCCGCTCCCAAGTCTGAACAGGCGTTGGAAGGCCCCGTCCCCTGGTGCCAGTAGTGACACTTATCAAGTGACCCGTGTCAGCATTGGAGTGGTTTGCACGGCTGCCGCTGCCCGTCTCCTCCTCGACTTTGCCCCCTTCCTGGAATGTTTACGTACAGACAGAGGAATGGAGTTTTCCGGTAGTCTTAGTCATCTAAGTTCCGGATGGTGTGAATAAAAGAGCTCGAACTTCTAAGACAGTGAAGCTTGTGTCACTTGTGCTTGTTTAAACGAGTGTACTTAGCACTGTACTGAACTTAGCTGATCTGTATTGTGTTGCAGTTAAAAATAATTTCTGATGCCTTGCAGTTTTTCATTTTCTAAGAGTAAGTTTTCTTTCCAGATGATTTCTCTCTATTCTTTCTTTTAGACGGGAAATTGTCCTTTATTGTCCAGGAATATTGTGCTTTTAAGCCGCCATTTATAGAGTGCTTGTTGCGTGCCAGGCTGGGCTAGGTGCCCTCTGTGGGTTACCTTCTCTCAGCCTCACAACATCTCCATGAAGTCGGGGTTGCTTTCACCTACGTCTCACAGACAGGACCCCGAGCGGGGCGGTTGGGGACCTTCCGGTCTTCGGGAGGCGCCAGAGTCTCAGCCCCCTCCCCACAGTCTGCCCTCCCGCCTTCTTCAGTAGGCGTCTGAGCTAACTCTGTAGGGCACTTGGGGTCTTTCAAAATAACAGCTGTTTATATCCATTTTGAAGAAAAATAGTTTCCTGAGTAGTGTCTGACTGAGTCTGGAGTCAGGAGAGCAGTGTAAATTCTACTTGTTTGGAAAACATGTCTTTCTGCTGTTTTAAGTAAGGCTGCCTCAGAGCCTTCCCTGGCTCTTGGTTAATGTGCTGGAACCGGCCGTCTTCCTTGCTCTGTCAGTTGCGCAGGCCATCAGCGGGTGTTTGTTCAGTAACTAAATTGTTTCATTGTGAAATATGTTCTTTTGTGTTAGGTTGGTGAGCTTTTTGGAGGCAAAAGCAGAAAACCTACACAGAAGGGCCCATCATTATACAGGGGTAAGCCCTTCATTTTTGTGAGGCCGTGATTTACCTTCCAGGAAGTGCACTTTCCTAGTGGAGTAGAATGTCTTGGAATGCATTCTGTCTTAGATTTATTTCACATGAAGTATTTATTGACATCATGAAAGTTGTGATTGTATGCGTGACTTTAGGACTAGTGATGTTGAGTTCTTCCTCACTGGCTTTCCAAAGTATCTGACCTAAAACTTAGTTAAACACAGAGATTACATCTGTTTTTATTTTCCTTCTTTCCAAAGCTTCTAAAGCTGCAAGAACGAGCGCTCAATAACATTGTCATCTACTTGCTTGGGGACGAAGACCCCAGGGTGCGCCATGTTGCTGCGGCTTCGTTAATGAGGTACTTACCAAGTATTTTATCTCTTTTCACTTTCTTGGTTAAAGTACTAAATGATGTGAGAATGGGAAGAGAGGGTAAAATTCAGAGGACGTGAGGCAGTATTCCTAAATCTTTTGAGCTCACTGTCAGCTACTCTTAAACTATCAAAAAAGATATTTTTCACTACCTCAAGGGTCTAAAATGAAAATTTAAACAACAAAGTACTAGCTTCATATTATAAAAGTAATGCACTTCATGGCCAGAATTTTGAAATATGGAGACTAGCACTGGAAAAATCCCCTTCAGTTCTACCATTGGAGATAAACACTGTTAACATTTTTTCCTGTATATCCTATGTACAAGTTTCTTTTTCAAAATTGGGACAAAATGTACATGCAGTTCTGTTATCTGATAATTTCCACATAATGTATTATTAGCATCTTCCTGTTGGAAATACTCTTCTAAAAAAGAAATTTTAACTGGCATTGTTGTCTGGGGCAGCACCCTCTATTCTAATATATTCATATTTCCATACTGAAGTGCACGACATTTCATATAGCGTGAGATAAGTAAAGCCTGTAAATACTGTTTAAAATTTTTTTTAGTTAGTGGCCACTTTTTCACTATGTAGTTGTGATAAATTTTTATATAAATATTGTTTGGTTGGATATTAAATTTTTATTGATTTAAATAATGAATAATGGTTCAGTGACTATTGTTATACATAAATGTTTATGTGTAATTTTTTTTCTTAGAATTAATTCCTGGAAGTTGAGTTACTAGGCCAAGCAAGCTTTTTGATTTTTTTTCCTAGTAGTTTTATTGAGGTATAATTTTATATCTCTTAAAATTTACTCATTTTAAGTGTACAATTAAATGATTTTTGGTAAATTTACAGAGTTGTGCAACCTTCACCACAATCCAATTTTAGAATATTTCCATCATCTCAAAAAGATATTTTGTGCCCATTTGCAATAATTCCCAATTCCCACCTGGCCACAGGCAACCACTAATCTACTTCCTGACTTTAAAGATTTGCCTTTTCTACACGTTTTATATAAATGAGATCACATAATAAATAGATGGGACTTTTGCATCTGGCTTCTTTTGCTTAGTTTTTGAGATTCATCCATGCTACATGGTGTGTTTGTTCCTTTCATTGTTGAATAGTATTCTGTTACATAGATAATACTCTATTTTATTTATACATTCACCAGGTGGTATTATTATTTTCACTTTTTGACTACTATGAATCTTGCTTTTTATTTCTCATGGGTAGATACCTAAAGTGGATTTTTATGGGTTTTGGTACTTACTGTGAAATTATTCTCCAGAAACAGATCAGTTTATGCTCCCACTCCCAGAATATGATTGTGCCTGATTCTTCTCACCAAAACAGTATTTCAAAAGAAGTTAAATATGTGTCAGTTGTTCAGGCAGTCATTGGTATTTCTTACTAAAATAACTTTTATCTTGTTTTAAAAGTAATACATGTTTACTGAACAAAATTTAGGAAAAATGTAAAGAAGGAAATAAAAATCTTTGTAATCAGACTACTCAAAAGAAAACCAGTTACATTTCGGTGGATATTCTTTTGGTTTTCAGTGTGGTCATTTGCATTTCTTTGATTACTTGTGAGGTGTACCTTTTCATGGATTTAACTGGATTTATATGACTTACTTGATCAAAGATCTTGGATCTTTACCATTTTCTGTGAATGATAGTAGTTTATTAAACCTTAGGAAAAAATTACACTTATGACCAGGTCTTCATGGAGGAAAGAGACTTTAACTAAAGACACTGGGTTTGCAAACTAATATGATAAAACAGTTGACTGTTTCTAAAAGTTATGGGCCCGTCTGTAGGTGTGTGAGTGCTCACACAGGGTGTGTGCCGAGTGCTGATTGCAGGGAGGAGCCCATGTGCCCCCTGCATTCTGCCTCTGAGTTCACTTTGGATTTGTGAGGGACCTCAGCTGGAGCTCTGCACCTGGGAGTGTGTGGGATGGTTTTGCAGACAAAATTGCAGAAGTGAGTAAGGGACAGCCCCTGGCATTCAGATCTGCCCTGTACTCAGTGCTTCCTGTGCACCTTGGCTTCACGCACTTGTTGATGCTGATCAAGATGGTTAGAAAGAGACCTTTCAAGGTTTTTTAAATCAAAGCATTTAATTATGTGTAGAGAGATGTACATAACTGTATGAAAGACAGGAAGAGCGTCCAGCGCCTGGTCTTTTCAGAGCGGGTGTGTGTGGGAGTGGCCCTGCAATCGGTGCCTCTGCTCTTAATTCCCCTGACGAAGGAAGTGTCTGTGGGTAGCCGGAGGGAGGGGCTCACAGGTGGGTTTCAGGTACTTTCTAAGGGAAATAAACCTTGCTTTTATGTCAGGCTTGTCCCGAAGCTGTTTTATAAGTGCGACCAAGGACAGGCTGACGCAGTCGTGGCCATGGCGAGAGGTCAAAGCAGCGTTCACCTGAAGCCTCTCATGCACGAGGCGCAGCCTCCATCTCACTTCTCCGCCAGCACCATAACCAGGTACCCCTGCTAGCCGAAGAAAGCGTGCCCTGGGCTCACTCTAAAGCCTCATGTTTTCTAGAGAAAACGCTTGGAATAGGCGTTCCTCCCTTGATGGGGCGCTTCTCTTTTTCAGGGTCTACCACCCTGCCTCTTTATTTAAGCTCTGCCGCAGCCACACAGCAGTGACCTTGTAAATCGTATGATCTGTTTGTTATGAGCCGCATACCGACAGCTGTATTTTTCTCTAGGACTCTAATGCTATGTCTTCTCTAAAAACTTGTCCTTAAAATTTTCACTTTATTTGTATTTCCTATGAAGAGTATAGTTATGTCATGACATTAATGTTTAGGTGAGCAGGTTGTTAAAGAGTGTCAGTGTTATTTAGGGTTATCACTAGTTCAGTGATGTGCAATTATTATTATTCACATTTTTTTGTGAGAGTCTTTTAAATACAATTTCAAACGGTTGTACACAGCCCATTCTTTTCTATGTCTTTTAGACTAGAAGACTAACATAGACTATGTTTTTTATTGTTGAAGACAGGACACTGAGGGAAACAAAAGTGAATCAATGCTAATCCTGCTTGGGCTTCATTTATATAGTTGGGGAATTAGAATTTGTATGTAGCTACAAGGAGGGATTGAAATTGACATGTGCCATGAATGGAGTATGGAAAAGTGGCAGTACTGTAGTGGGAAAGGACTTTCTTTTGTCCTGAATCAGGAGTAGAGTCATGAAGGATTTCTTTTAACTTAAAGCTTGAAAAATGGGCAGCTTTGGACACGTAGAGAGATTGCAGGCAAGGCTGTGTTGAAGAGAGCATTGCTCCAGTGCTGTGGTATTGGGAATTGGAGGAGGAGAGGGGTGATTTCAGCCATTTTCCTAGAATAATGACCACATTTATTCCCAGTCTTTCTTTAACTTAAAAGTCAAGACTGCTTTAACCTCTTGTAGCCTTTAATCTTAAAATTTTAAGTGCCATTTGAATTTTGAAAATGTCATAAGCTTCAGTGGTAGATTATAAGTCTCCACGTCTCTTTCTCATTAGAATATATAGAGGCTATAACCTACTACCAAGCATAACAGACGTCACTATGGAAAATAACCTTTCGAGAGTCATTGCAGCAGTTTCTCATGAGCTAATCACATCAACCACGAGGGCGCTCACAGTAAGACTCTTTTGGTTGGTCTTAATGAGGTTACTTTTCAGTAGTTTGTGTGGTCAATTCTTAACGGTAGGATGCTTGTATTAGAGCTCTTATATGTGCGGCTTACTAAGAAATTGTGCTTCTGTGAATAAAACCTGGGTTTATTCCAATGGGAATGGAAACAACTTTTTTTTTTTTTCTGAACATTAAATATATTCATTGTAAAAAAAATTTAGCCACGGGAACTCCCCAGCGGTCCGGTGGTTAGGAATCAGCGCTTTCACTGCCGCGGGCCTGGGTTCAGTCCCTGGCTGGGAACTAAGATCCCACAAGCCGCGCGTCGCGGCCAAAAAATTAAAATCAATCAATCAGTCAATCAGCCAGGCTAGGAAGACATAACAAAGAAAAGAAAAACTACCATAATCTGAATTGGTAGTATATCAGAAGTTTAAAATATCTCTAGAATAATTGACTCAGTGACTTTATAACACACACGAAGTGGAAAAAAATCAGAAATGCCAACAAAGATTTTTGTGTAATGTGATTAACTGTATCATTATTTGTGATGCTGAAATTGTAAAAGAACCATAATGTCCAAGAGTCCAAAACTGATTAAATTCTGATGATAACTAAATTCTGTATAGATGGTGATATGTTTATTATGCACTTATTAACATGATGCTTTGGAGGATTTTTAACCATCTGTAGAGTGATCATCTGGATTATAATGAGTGAAAAAAGGCACAGTACAAAACTGTGTATGCTTGTGTACAGACAGATCTTGCTTATGATAAATAATGTTCACATTAAACACATTTCTTACATACTCAAGAAAATGATTGGCAGAAAATTTCCAAAATAAATTTTAGGATTATGAATGATTATGCTTTTTAAGATATTCCCAAATTTTCTAAAATGAACAAGTCTAACTTCCATAATCAGAAAAAAAGAATGTTATACGAAAATAGTGCCAATTTGCTGATTACCAGGTTAAATCTTGTCATTTATTTTATGTGACAGAAGGAATGCTTTCATGTTGAGAAAGCTCAGACAATTATGATTAGACTATCTTGATAAGTATGTAAGTGCCTTTCAAACTTAAATATTGTTTAGGCTGTCTGCAGTTTGGTCTTCCCTTGATTTGTTCAAAATATTATAAACATTATTTGTATTTATTGTGGCCTACATATGTCAGACACTGTTCTAGGCTTGGGATGTAAAAACAAAGAGGACCCCTGCCCTTGTGGTTCTTTCAGTCTGGTTAGGAAGATGGACATTAATTAGCTCGAGCGCTGGAGCAGATGGGGTGGGGTGAGGTGGGGTAGGAAGGGCATTCCAGGTGGGGGCGGGGAGCACAATGATTAAAGTTCGAGGCAGAGGAGGTGCATCACTCCTGGCCTCTCCTCACTGGGCTATAATAGACCCTCCTTAAACCTGTATCTCAGTTGTCCAGCTGTATCTTCTAAGGTGTGAACTTGTATCATGGGAGGACAGATGTCTTATCGTTAGATACAGATCCCAATTTTGTTTTCATTGTTCATACTCTTTATAAAGGGAAAAAGGAGGTTCAATTTAATAAACTTTTTTGGTGTTTGAGTGTGATTTTCTCATTCCTTTCTCCTTTAGTTTGGATGCTGTGAAGCTCTGTGTCTTCTTTCAACTGCCTTTCCAGTTTGCATCTGGAGTTTAGGTTGGCATTGTGGGTATGTATTTTCCTCGGCGCATGGCTGTCTACAATTATGTGATACAAACATAGTTATACGGATCCCTTTCTTTCTTTCTTTTTAAGTCTCACCTTAACAGTTTCACCTTTGGGAAAAATACCAATTGGAATATTTGCTTCTGCCCTGTTAGTTGTGTGGGAAGCTAGAGAAGGAGCTATTGGGAAATACCGAATTACTTGTAATTCTAATGGATGTCAGATGCTCACTCTTAAGCATTTTGGAGGATCTGAGGGTGTGATTTGCAGGTTAATTTAAGGGAATTTGCATATGCTGGCAAAAGACTTTTCTAATTGGCTTGATTCTCTCCAAAATTATTCACTATGTATTAAAAATTTAGAAACATTTTTCGTTTGAAATCAAATGTGAGCTATCGTGCAAAATTGTAATCAATTACAAGAGTAATTTAGGAACTATTATATTTATATTAGCAGTTCTCATTTAAAAATGATTTTCTTCAAGTAGATGGCCCTCATCTGTGAAATAATTCTGAGTCTTCTATAGCATTAAGGAGTAAGCTTTTGTTATGTATACTGATAACTGAGACAAATTTAGTAACTCACCGTCACATTTGGAAGGAAATCTGCAGATTTCTTGTGTGTGTCAGCGTACGGGCCAACTAACTTTGCTTGAAGTGGGTGCGTTCTCTGGTCCTGGGTGATGGCTTTCCTGTGTCATAGATTCAGCATTAGACCTGACTTCAGAGCAACTCTGGTGTTGGGGTAAACATGCTAATTAGTCAGAGTCGAAAGAGAGTAAAAGTTACCAGAGTAACCAGTTCCAATACTTCCAGTCAGATCTGCTACCTGATTTCCTCTCTCGGATGACTTTCATGGGACTATGGTTACAAGAAAGATGCTAGTTCACAGTAGTAAAATCGCTTTATGAGCTGGCATGAAATGAACAGTGATGTGCCTTCCTTTTGGTTCATAAGAGAAAGCAAGGCTGTTATCTTAAAATATTTCTGTAATTTGATCTTGCAAATGTCTGCTTTCAGAGTGCCCCCACTGAGCGCCTCTGATGAGTCTAGAAAGAGCTGTACTGTGGGCATGGTCACGATGATCCTGACCCTGCTTTCATCAGCCTGGTTCCCACTGGATCTCTCAGCCCATCAAGATGCTTTGATTTTAGCTGGGAACTTGCTTGCAGGTATTGGTACTGAGTTGAAAGAGGGATTCTAGGTCTTTAACTTTTGATTTCCTTTGGGGGGTGGAGGCAGTGAGCGCATGGAGGAAAAGTATTGAGGTCATTGCCAGGGATGGCTTGTTCCTTTAGTCAGAATTTCAGACATTACCGACAGACATAAATGTGTACTGCAGGCAGCTATCCTGTGCCGAGTATTTTAAAGCAGCCCTTTCCCAATCTAGCCCCTCAGTTAGCTATAGGTAAACTCATTTCTAATTTCATTTTAGCGGGCACTGTGTGCAGGTACTGTCTCAGGCACGGGGGCCATGAGAAAGTATGGTGTGTGGGCTCCATTCTCAAGTTGAATGTAGGTTTGTAGCGACACATGTCAACACAAGTTCAGTGGCCGCACAGAGCAGCTGTAATCACTCTCTGTTGGGGATTAGGACAGGAAGCAAGATTTATGGGCTGGCAGGAGAGGGAACACCAGACAGGGTACAGCACATGTGAAGGCATGGAGACGTGAGAAATTGTGTGACATTTGAGAACTAAGTAATTTTGGATATTGTGTGAGGGCGAGGACGACGATGGAAAATGTGGCTGGTGAGGGATCCGTCTCCGTTAATGAGGACTTAGTCTGCTTGCTCTGGGAGGTCATCGAAGAGCCTCATGAAGGGGACGAACAGTCTGGGTAGTGTTTTAAAAAGATCACTCGGCTGACGTGAATGTGGATTGGAGGAGAAGTTAGGGAAACCCGTGCTTAAGGCAAGATCAGGAGAGTCTGAACAAGATAATGGCTGTGGGTTGTGTGGGAAGAAGCCCATTAAAAGAGAGTGAAGGGGGCAGAGTCAGCACGTCTGGATCACCAGTTGAACTTCAGTTGTAAAGATCAGGAGGGGGACTGTCACATCCTGGGTGGGTATGTGATGGTGACCTTCATGGAGGTTGGGGACACAGATTCAGGGGGAGATGCCGGTTTCCTGTGGAACCTAAGGCATCAGTGGGCCCCCAGGTGGAGGTGTCCAGCAGACTCTCGACGTAGACGGGTCTGAAGGACTTACGTCTTGGCCCCAAGCTGTGGAGCTGGGGAGGTAACGTGTGTGCCCGTATCACAGCCAGTGCCCCCAGATCTCTGAGGAGTTCGTGGGCCTCCGAAGAAGAGGCCAGCCCTGCAGCCATCAAGCAGGAAGAGGTGTGGCCGGCTCTGGGTGACCGGACCCTGGTGCCCATGGTGGAACAGCTCTTCTCCCACCTGCTGAAGGTGGTCAACATCTGTGCACACGTCCTGGATGATGTGGCTCCTGGACCAGCAATAAAGGTAACTCCTTGCTTGGGCAGCTGTTTCAGCTGGTCCACATGGCTCCGTGGGCTTCCAAGCATGCCTCTGTTTGCTCATCTGTCCCTTCCTTATCCTCTTTTGCTTTAAATAAACAAAATTTCTCATATCGTGACACTAGATTTAACACCTAGATGTGCTCATCCAATTTACAGCCCGTTGGGTATCGTCTGTCATTTACTATCACCTCTGAGAGGGAAATACCTGGCTTTATTCTTGGGCTTTCAACGTTGGCCAAGAAAGCTCAGCATTGAAGTTGGTCTCTCCCGAAATGTTTTGCTTTTCTTTGAAGTACAGTTCAGTGAAAACTATTCACACAGTGAATTTAAGATGGATCAGTTCACTTGTAATTGTATCTGATGGTTCACTCTCTCTCCTGTCTCTTCCACCTTGACAGCTCAGGTTCTCCTCTAGCTGCCAATTTGGTCCCCCTGCTGCTACAAGCTTCTCTCGAGTCCCTTCTCCCAGCTTAACCCCTGAATTAGTGTACTGCTTCTCTGACGCTGGCCTTCTTTGCAAAACCTCTCGGGCCCTGGACTCAGTCCACTGCTTCGGCCGTCGATTCTTTAACCCCTGCTGGCCTGATTTCTGCCAGCTCCCCATAACAATGTTCCCTGCCAAGACCCGCCTTTGACTCTCGTCGGTGCTTCGCAGACCCTGTCTCACCTCCCCTCTGCATCTCCCAGGACCACCTCTCCTGTACTGAGACGTTCTCTCTGGTTGGCTTCCGGATTCTCTCACCCCCTTCTACTGCCTGGGCACTTTCCTAGTTGACTCTTCTTCCCACCATTCGCGCTTTCCAGGGCTCTGTTCTCAGTCGGCCCCTCTCCTTATTCTCCGGGCCAGGGCTCTCCAGTACAGCTCTCTGTAAGGTTGGAAACGTTCCATCTACACCAGCCGGGACAGTAACCACCAACCACATGTGGCAACCAAGCACGTGAAATGTGGCTAGGGCAACTGAGGAACTGAACTTCTAATTTTGTTTAATTGTCATTACATTTAAATTTAAGTAGCCACATGTAGATCGTGGCTCTAGCGTGGGACCGGGCAGTTCAGTGCAGTCAGGTCTACTCTCAGGTCTTCAGTATCTAAGCAGGGGAGACCCCAGACCTGTCTTCAGAGTCCAGTGTGGCCAGCTGCCACGGGTCACCTCTACTTGGGCGATCCATAGGAATCTCATTTGGTCTAAATCTGGACTTCTTGGTCTCCTCCTCAGCTGGCGCTTCTCCCCGTCTCTCACTCCATATTTTTCAAGCTAGAAAATGGGAGTCATCACAACTCTTCATATTGCTCACCAAATTCTTTGTTTTCTCTCCTAAGTATCTTGCAGAAAGCCCATATATGTATATGCATACATGCATATATATTTACATATATACATACATGCACCTGTAGGTGCACACACATATACACACTTTTCTCTGCTCACTGCCGCTGTTCTGGTCCAAGCTGATGTAGTATCTCATTTGCACCACTGCAGTGGCCTCGCTGAAACAACATTATTAACATATCAGACAGGTACAGTGCAATTCACATACCATGCACCTCACCCATTTAAAGTGTATGACTCTGTTTTAGTACACCCAGAGTTATTTGGCCATCACTACAATCCATTTTAGAGCCCAAAAAGGAACGCTGTACCATTTGGCTGTCACCCCCCAGCCCTCCCATGCCCCCCAGCTCCAGGCAACCACTAAGCTACTTTCTGTTTCTATAGATCTGCCTGTTCTGGACATTTCATGTCAGTGCAGCTACACAGCTGGTGTCCTTCGTGACTGGCTCCTTTCACATAGCATGTTTTCCAGGTGCAGCAGCTTCTTTCCCGGTCTCTCTAGCCCTTCCCTGTCAGCCACGGTGCCCTTTGTGCAGACAAGGCTCCGAGGTGTAGGGTGGCCTCTGTCAGATCGCGGAGGGGGTGAGCAGCAGAGCTGAGGCGCCCACGCCACTGCCTCCTGCCGTGTGGGCCTGGGGCGTTCTCTACTGTCCTGTGTGTGCAGAGTGTGGGCTTTGTGGAGGGTCCGGGTTTGATGCCTCCTACATCTGCTGCTTGTTATCTGTGACCTTGAATAAGTCACTTCATCATCGCTGAGCCTATTTCTTCATTTGAAAACGGGGTTCAGAGCATTGCTTTGTACCGTTTCAGGCCCTGGCTCCCAGAGAGAGCCCCATTGCTTGCTATTGGAGGTGGCATGCCGGGGCTCCGGGGGCCTCCTGAGACCCCGCCTGACTGCCTGAGGGCTCCTCCATCTCTGAGCGTTCATGGTGCTCCCGTTAGGAAGTGCTGGGTCAGTTCCCACCACGTGCAATTGTTGTGTGGGCTAAAGTGGATGGTATGTGTACGGAGTCTGAGCTCCATAAATGTGAATTCAGAGAAGAGAAATGGATTGCACGGGTGAATGGTAGAAGCACATACCATAGTTTTCAGTTCTGTGTTGGTTACACTTCCTTCACAGTTTGTTTTCTATTTTAGGCAGCCTTGCCGTCTCTAACAAACCCGCCTTCCCTGAGTCCAATCCGACGGAAGGGAAAAGAGAAGGAACCTGGAGAGCAGGTGTCTGTACCCGTGAGTCCCAAGAAAGGCGGTGAAGCCAGTCCAGGTGTGAGGCCACGGCGGGGGAGGGGGAGGGGGCGGACTTGGGGGTGCCTGTCTGTATTACAGTGGTTTAGGACTAAAGCTTATGTTCGTGTCAAGGTTAATATTACAACTTGGTAGTTTTTGGAAATAAAATACATAACAATGAAGCCAGAGAAATGGTTTCCCCAGGTGTGGTTTCAGGTATTGAATATTACTTACTGAGTGTACACAGACCACATTTTGGTCTGAGTGTTGCTTGCCAATGTGGGGTCCCAGTCGTCTGCAGGCGTCTGGCCCACAGCAAGGTGCTGTGCCCCGTGCTTCCCATGCTGTGCCTCCCCCCTTCTCCTCTTCTCACTGATTTTCAGTAAGGGAGTGGGTGTAGATGGCTAGGAATAGAGTGGGGTGACATCGTTGATTCTGATGTGTGGAGAATTCTGAAATAGGAAATGGAAATTTTACCTGTGGAAGGGCTGAGGGAGAAGTAAAGTGGGGATAAAATCATCTGAGTGAGACGAACCTGAGAAATTGACAGACACTTGGAGGGGAAAATCTTGGAATAGAAGGGGCCAGAGTGACCATGTGACTTTGCCTATGACGTATGCGGTCCATGCCACTCTTGGTGGGCACAGAGCAGAGGCGACCAGACGCCTGTCTGCTTGTGCTGCCACCAAGTCCGTTCACATGCCACCTCACAGTGCCGGGGCCAGACATGACTCTCCCGTTCATTTTGCTTATAAAGCATTTATGTTAAGCATTTTATTAATTTTAAAACTTTATTTAATTTTTTGGCTGCACCACATGAATTGTGGGATCTTAAGTTCCCTGACCAGGGATTGAACCTAGGCCCCAGCAGTGAAAGCATCAAGTCCTAACCACTGGACCACCAGGGAATTCCCTATGTCAAGCTTTTTTTTTTTTTTTTCTTATTCATTCAGTTCAGCAGTAAAGCATTTTAAAAGAAACTATTTTCTAAGTATTGATGACGATACCAGTGGAAGATATACCAACTAAAAAGCTTCAGAACTTTATAAATGCAAAGTTATCAGTATGTGACTGATCATCTTTCTGATGGATTAAATAAACTAAGGACCCCAAATCACAAATCTTTAAAACCTTACACGGTGCTTGGCATTTAATATCAGCTTAATGATAGTGTGTGTACCCTTACGGTTTTCAGAGCATGTTCACGTCACCCCTGTTTGATTGCTTACAGGGCTCATGACCTAAGTCGACCAGAGGTCAACCCCGTCGTGCCCCTGGGAGCCTTGTGCTCCGAGAGGTTTTGAGATTGACTGAAGGTCATGTCAGTTGTTCCTCTGACTCATAAACAGGCAGCCAGGCCAAAGCAAACACATAATAGCACCACACTGCTTTTCTTCTTTTTCTTCTATTTTATTTGTCATCTTTTGGGCGGTACTCAGAGTCTACTTATGTTCATTAGTCAATTTCTTGTTATTGTGAATTAATCAAAAAGTCAGGAAAAATTTGAATTTTATCCTACTAGAATACTATAAAAATAATTATTACTAGCAATCTTTTTTAAACTTGGTGTGTGTTTACTTTTGATCTAAAAGTTTATTTTGTGTGGTGTGTTTAAAGCCTCTCGACCATCTGAAACCTCAGGGCCTGTTGCCGCAACCAAGTCCTCGTCACTGGGGAGTTTCTGTCACCTTCCTTCTTACCTTAAATTGCACGATGTCCTGAAAGCTACACACGCAAACTACAAGGTACTGCTTCTTTTGTAAAAATACACTCATTCACACATTTCAGAGGATTGTGGATGGTTTTCTTAAGATTGTAGCTTATAGACATACATATATAAGTAAGTAAGTTAGGCCTTTGGGATATGAGTTACAGTTAGCTTTTTCAACTTTGTCTTTCAGCTTTGTTTACGGTAGCTTCCATCATACAAAAGTTTAGGATTTTCATTGGAAAAGTGATGTCTTTATGATTTATTGATGCCGTGTCTGGCCCACGTTCAGAGATCTGCTAGAAGGTCTTGTGGGACTGAGCATGTGGTTGTACTCACAGCGAGGGTTCCTCACGGCAGGGCGGACAGGACACACAGCCAGCCCCTGAGGGGAAGGATGCTGGCAGAGTCTGGAGCAACCTCTGCTCCCTATGAGGGCCACTCGGAGGGCCCCACCCGCTCCCGCCCTCAACTAAAGTGCAGCTCCGTGCTGGTTACAGAGGCTCCCTCTGCCTTCACAAACCAAAATTCACACTCGCAGAGGAGAGGAGGGGTCCAGCATCAACACATTGTTTGCTAAGGCAGCCCAGGCACAGTGAGCCACCCTTAGTGCTCAGGGCGAGTCTGACGTCAGTCTAGGGAACTGTTTAGTGGCTGAGTTTCCAGGCACCCCCGAGGGCCAACCTTGCAAGCAGCTTTCTGGAAGGATAGCGGTCTGTTGTTTCTCTTGCACAGGTATGTTTCTTACTTAGGACTTTCTCATTCTGAGATGATGATTATTATTATATTTTATTTATTTATTTTTTTGGCTGCGCCGCATGGCTTGCGGGATCTCAGTTCCCTGACCAGGGATTGAATCCCGGCCACAGCAGTGAAAGCCCAGAATCCTAACCAGTAGGCCACCAGGGAACTCCTCTTATTCTAAGATTATTAAGGAAAATCTCCCATGGTTTCATTTAGGGCTTTTCATTGTTTTCTTCCATTCAGTTTTTTTTGTGTTTAGACTATATGCATCTAACAGGTTTTTTTTTCCAGCTGTCTAACCAGTTGCCCCTACAGTTTCCCAAATAGTCCATATTCTGGCACTAATGGGTTTTTTTAATTTATTTTTTTATTTTTGCGGTATGCACGCCTCTCACTGTTGTGGCCTCTCCTGTCGCGGAGCACAGGCTCCGGACGCGCAGGCTCAACGGCCATGGCTCACGGGCCCAGCCGCTCCGCGGCATGTGGGATCTTCCCGGACCGGGGCACGAACCTGTGTCCCCTGCATCGGCAGGCGGACTCTCAACCACTGCGCCACCAGGGAAGCCCCCACTAATGGGTTTTGAAATACTACCTTTATCACATACTAAATTCTCATAGTTGTATATTTCCATTTACTGCTTTATTATATCAGTCTGTCCATCTGTTCATCCATTAGAAGCACACTTCCTGATTATTGTAGCTTAATAATATATTTTTGAGGAGATCAGTTACCCCATTTTACTTTAGAATTTCCCTGGATATTCTTATTTATTTTTGCATATGGACATGAGAATAAGCTTATCTAATTCCAAAGAAAGTTGAGAGTTTTTCCATTGGGACTGTGTTAAATTTGTAGATTAATTTGAGGAGAACTGATCTCTTAGATGTTAAGCCTGCCTGTCCAGAGTATGAGATGCTTTTTTTTGTGTTGGAAACTTCCTGTATGTGCCTCAGAAGCACATGAAATTTAAAGAATTTTAAAAGTAATTTTAAAAGATACTTCACATAGATCTTGCACATTTTTTCATAAATGTGACCGTTGTCATCCTTTTTTTTATTACTAATAGATACATCTCAATTTTTTAAAAACCACTTACAAACTTTATCTGGTTTGTTTTCTGAAGGATATAGATAATTTTTAAAGATAAAAGATTTGGAGGCTCTCTTTAGCTGGATGTTTCTCATGTCAAGCTCTAAAGTAGAGGAGGGTATGTTTAAAATCCCACACAGAGAAGATGTTTTCTTTCCACCTGTTTTCAGTGTATGTCATCTTCAGTTCTGGGGGACCCCCCGCCCATGTTCTCCGCAGCATCCCTCCATCCTCTCCTCCCTCTCCATCATCTCCCTTCCTGAATGCCCTGGACTCCAGGGTGGACCCCTTTACTTTTGGCCTCCCTGGAGTCTCGGAGTCCCACCTCCTGGTTGAGTTGCTGTGCGCAGACTGTGTGTGTGTGTTTGGAGCGCCTGCGTGTCCTGAGATCTTTCACCACTGCCTCCTCACCTCCTCCGCTGCCCCACTGGGTGTCCTGCTCTCCATTGTTTGCTTGACCCTTGGGCTCCCCTCTGCTTTATTTCCAGTCTCCAAGTCCTTCTTCAGCTCTCCTCAGAGCCCTTTGACCCTAGTTCTCACATCTGTTCGCTATTCAGGAAAGGCCTTCCCTGCTCTCTCCCCGACCCCCACTCAACATCCTGTGCCTGCTGGAGGTGAGCCCCTGCCCTCCTGCTTTCCCTGGGACCTGGCGTCGTGCAGTCGCCTGTCCCTGGGTCTTTGGGGGTCTCACTCCTGGAGTTTTCCTTCCTTCCTTGGCCTGTTGGGAACACCCTCAGGTTGACGTGACAGTGGTCACGGTGCTGAGGTCCACTTACTGTTCCTTTTCTGTGTCTGTCTCTCACCTGCTTTCCTCTCCCTTTGCCCAGAGAGTGTTTTCTCTTTCATCAGGGGTGGTTAGATTTTATTTCACTGAGCAAATTCCTTTCTTCTTATTGTAATGTTTTTGTAGGATTTTTGCCAGTTTTTATTTTCACGGTCAATCCCTCCCCCTCCCCCTTGTTCTTACATATTATATCTTTGGCCCTGACCCTTCTCTCAGTCTGTTAAATGGGGGAAATTGCTACATAATTTAATTCAGTTGGGTCCTTTAGGATCTTAATACCTCTTAAGACTAATTTAATGTTTTGTTGTAGCCAGACTAAAAGGTTGTGTCTGAACTTGCTAATGATTCCCCCAAGGATCTTAATGGTGGAAGAGGGCGTGTGTTCTATATTTTTTGATATGCTGCTTATCAGGCACTGGTTATGATGGGCATTAAACATTCTTTTTCTCATTATGATAGAAGATTAGGAATTATTTCTTTCAGTAGCGTCAGTATACGTTGGAAGATGCCTTTGAAAATAGTGTTTATATAGCTATCCGGAAGAGTAATTTCCTTTCCAAGGCATTTCCCAGTGCTAAAAACAAGCAAACAAACAGAACCCCCCCCACCCCACCCGCCCATGGTGAGTGTCGCGCTGCCTAGCGGAACACAGCACAGCAGATCATGTGTGTCTGTGTCAGGTGACCGGATGCCGCCAGTAATCACGTGTTCCTTCTCTCCCTCCACTTTCCCAAGGTCACCTTGGATCTTCAGAGCAACACCGAAAAGTTTGGGGCTTTTCTGCGCTCTGCCCTGGATGTTCTCTCTCAGCTTCTAGAGTTGGCAACACTGCAGGACATCGGGAAGGTTTGTGTTTCCTTTCTTCTCGTTGAGCTGTAGCTGGCATGCTTGAAGTGTACCCTGGGCTGAGTGCCCAGGGCGAAACCCCACCATCCCGGCATGTTCACAAAGTGGGAGAAGGTTCTGCGGTCTGGGCACTTGGGTCTGATTCTCATCTTAGCCTGAAGTTGCCGGGGGCGGGCTTCTATTTGTGTCTTGTTTTCACTTTTTGCTGTAAATTAGCTCAGACCCAGATGAATTAAAAAATTGGTGGGTTTAAAACTGTTGGCAGAGTCCTTTACTTTATTTGACCTTCGCACATGGCGAGGTCAGAGCAGTCTCTGGGGTGTGGCTTGTTCCTCTGGTGCCTCAGGAAGCAGCAGAGCTGTGCTTGAGGCTCGTGGACTTCGGTTCCAAGCCCAATAACCTTCCTGCACCACCCTCATGTTGTGGGGACATGTTCAAGCACACAGGAGAGTTAAGAGGTCGTGTGGTGAGTGCCCGTGTCGTGTCCACGACCAGATCCAGCAGTTACCATTTTGTCCACTTGCTCTGCTGTGTTTGGATCCACCTGTCCAGCTACCGGGGCATCTTAGTTTCTAACGCATTTCAAAGTGAGTTTACCAATAGCCCTCCTTAAACGTGTGTCTCTTAGAAGTGGAATACAGTGAAGTTCCTTTGTTTTCATTTCTCGCCATCTTTTTCTCGATATGCATAAAGCTTATCTGGCTTTAATCATTGTACACATTGTCTTCTGTTTCTCTTCACTGTCCCTTGTACTTTTTCCACATGTCAACTCAGTGGGTCAGAGCAGTGCTTAGTCCAGGGCTAATTCTTCCACCACCGAGGTAAGACCTCCCTGGTTCTAGCCAGTGCCCCTTAAACCCTGCTGAGGAGAGCAGTCACCATTCCAGCCCTGTGTGAGTTCGGAGCGCTGTGCCCTCTGACCCTTCCTTACGCACATGTTAAGCGGCTCCCAGGGCCTCCCCCGGTCTACAGAGTCCTCTCTGGGAGCTCTCTCTTCTTTGGAACCCTCACTGTTTCTGCTTCCCCGGACTCTCAGCTCCTCCTCAACTCGGGGGGTCCCTTGAGCTCTGCTCTGTCCCTCGCCCTTGTGCCACCACCCAGGAGCTCTCTGAGGGCAGTGAGCTGGGGCAGTTGTAGGGCTGACTTGCTGGTTTCCCATTTCTCAGGGATCCCTGTCTTCCAGTGCCTCCTGGTCACTGTCTTGGAACCATGGTTTCATATATTCATATATTGGGTTTTTTTGGTTGTTTGGCTGTAGGGTAAATCTGGTCCCTCTTACTCCATATTGGCCAGGAGTGGAAGTCTCCCTTCATTATATTGTATGTTAATATTCATGCCTGGGACTTGTTTCCTTGAAGGCCACTAACAGCAGCATCCTTTTCTCACCTATTTTCAGTGCCTAACTCAGTTCTGTTGCACATGGAGCATGTGAAGGCTCTGGTTGTAATTCTTCTGGTTTGCACTTCTTAGTTGCCTGCTATGAGCTAGTGAAAACAAGGTGACGTGGAACAAATTCAACCCTGCAGAGTATAGCCTTGGATATGTAGTCTAATAGGAATAAATCAGAATCTTAAAAATACATGGTCCTGAGTATGTGAAATCTACAGAAATCTGTTGCTTTTTAGTGCAGGAAATATACCAAACAAATGAAGTGAGGGGCCTTTTCAATGTAGTTGGTCTGATAGAAGCAGTGTCTGGGGACCAGGTGGGCGGTGAGGGGAGAGCTGCTGATGCTGGTGCCTGGACCGGTTCATGTCTTCCGGGACCTTGGATAACATGGACCTCATTTCTGAGGCTGGTAAAAATAGTTTGTGAGAACAGTCATTTGAAGGCAGTCATTTTGGTCATTTTTGCAGGTTGCTGTTGGACACAGGACCTTACGCTAAAGGGAAATGTCTAGGGCTTTTTATGGTAAATCACACTTGATGTAGTATGTGCTACGTTCAGCTGAACCTCTGCAGGGGCCCCACAAATGCAGGGCTTTCACTCCTTTGTAGACGCTGAGCTCCTGCCCTGACAACAGGGCTGGATGCCGAGGGCACAGCAGATCCTTGATGCACAGTTCCTGGATGAGTGAGAGAAAGAAAGAACGTATAAACACATGAAAGGAAGGGTGAGACATGGCTGCTTAGATTTCCATGCTTTTTACTGACTTCCTCTGCTCGCAGTACATGAAAACCTTCTTCTGACTGTCCTCTGATGTGTACTGTTGTACACAGTTTAAACGGAAGTTGTCCTGTGTCCAGAATTCACAACAAGTATCTGTGAATTGCTTTCTTTAATGTCTTGCTGCCTGTCCTTTGCAGTGTGTTGAAGAGATCCTGGGGTACCTGAAATCCTGCTTCAGTCGAGAACCAGTGATGGCAACTGTTTGTGTCCAGCAGGTCAGAAAGTAGTTTCTTTTAAGCCCTTCAACCCGGCACGCTGATGTAATGCTGCCTGTCGTTCAGAAGGTGGTGCTGGTGGCGCGTCCAGCAGCCCCCATCCCGCCTTTGCTCACTCCGCTGTGCTCCGGCCAAGAGGGGTGCTCCTCCCTCATGGTCCAGGAGGAGGTGGCTCGCCCCCACAGGGGCAGAGGATCTTGGAAGCTGTGCTGGCCTCTCATCACTTAACTGGTGTCCTAGTATCCCTCCCCTGTCCTGCGCAATCTCAAGTTGTGCTAACATACCCAGTTATGTATAGGTGGGTTTGATATTTGTGTGGGAGATTCTGTGTTACTTCAGATGTTGATGGCTTCAATTCTTCCACTGTAGCTGCTGAAGACTCTCTTTGGGACAAACTTGGCCTCCCAGTTTGATGGCTTATCTTCCAACCCCAGCAAGTCTCAAGGCCGTGCTCAGCGCCTTGGCTCTTCCAGCGTGAGGCCGGGCTTGTACCACTACTGCTTCATGGCTCCGTACACCCACTTCACCCAGGCGTTAGCTGACGCCAGCCTAAGGAACATGGTGCAGGCAGAACAGGACCACGACACCTCAGGGTAACCTTCTGATAGTCTCCTGTGTTCAGAGAACTCTAGAAAATGTGGTTGCTGCAAAGATGCTGAAGGCATGGCCCTGCCTCCAGAGAAGCATGTGGTCCAGTGGGCGAGATTGCGAGCACTTCAGTGTCTTGGCAGGGCTGGGCTAGGGGAGAGGAGTGCTGAGCGGGCTTCCCGGGAAGTGCACTCACTGCTGATTCGTCAGCCAGCCAGAAAGGGGACACGCTATTCCCCAGGGTGCGTGACATTTCCCTTTAGAGTAAGATCCTGTGTGTTGGTGGCGCTTTGGGGGCCTGTAACTCAGGTGGCTCAGTAGTGCTAGTGTGTAGAGGGCATAGGTATTATTACTCTCTGTTTTGTAACTTTATGGCTAAAAGTCTATTTTCACTCAAATTTATAGTTGTTTATGGTGCCTGGAATTACAGTAGTTGTTTCTTAAATTACCATCAATTATTAGTGCATATTTGAGTTACTACTCTGTAGTAACAATAGAATTCCTGATTTTTCTTTATATAGATGTAGTGATGAAACAGCTACAGTTAAAATGCTAGAGTATTTTAGGAAAATGTCCACGTTTCGAGCTTTAATTGGTCATGTACTTACTATTTTTCCAAGTCTCAGGTATAAGTTCTTTAAATACTTTGTCTAATAATATGGGGTATAAATAAAACAAGCAAGTGTCTGATTACTGTCATTTAATATTGTGTTTCTTAAAAAGAAAAGGGTATAATTGATGTAAAGAAATTTTTTCCCAAGGAAATCAAGTGGTATCTTCTAAATCACTGAATCTTTCAAATGACCATCACCTCTCTGGCCCCACTACACACGGGGCTGAGTGATGAGTTTCCTGTAGCAGAGGAAAGCTCTGTCTCGGGTAGCCTGCTACATACAAGTGACAAGCTTTGATGGCTGTTGGTCAGCTGTAAACTCTGTTTCACCTAATTATCTTCACTAAAAGAAGAGTTTGATACTGCTACATTGAGTGGCTATTGTAGTTCTTTCTGACTCTAAAACGCTCTGATTTTGTGAATTTGAATTAGTTTGACCTGGACTATAGCTGGATACATAGGAGAGTATTTAAGGGTATTCTTTGCTCACCTTTCTTTCTGCCTGGCAGGTGGTTTGACGTACTCCAGAAAGTGTCTACCCAATTGAAGACAAACCTCACCAGCGTCTCAAAGAACCGCGCGGACAAGGTAACTGGGAGCTGGCAGGTGCACGCTTTGCATGCTGGACACGTTCCAGGTTGGGGGCTTTAAGCTGGCTGCAGTGGAAGACTCACTTATGGATTCTTGCTTTCTCTTTTTTTTTCGTAGAATGCTATTCATAATCACATTCGTTTATTTGAGCCTCTTGTTATAAAAGCTTTAAAACAGTACACGACAACAACCTCTGTGCAGTTACAGAAGCAGGTTTTGGATTTGCTGGCACAGCTGGTTCAGTTACGGGTTAATTACTGCCTTCTGGATTCGGATCAGGTTTGTCGCTTTTATCTTTCATCTATTGTACCTGTTCATAATTTAATAAAAATGAACTTAAAAAGACACTGAAGTCTACCTTGAAAAAATGCGCCATTTTTTTTCCCCCACCAGCGGCTGTGTCTCATCTGTCTCACTCACTGGTTGACACAGAGGGCCTGGCGTGCACAGGCCTCAGCAAGCGTTGCACCCTCACCCAAGCTCTCCAGGCTAGGGTCAGCCTTTACAAATCTGCCAACGGCTCTTCCCCTCCACTCACCCTCTCCCACTCCAAGGTTAATTCGAACTTAAATTGTAATTGAGATTTACTGTTGGGGGGACATTTTTGCAGGATCCAGAGTCTTATTTTAAACAGCTTATCAAGGAAGATCAATTTCAAGCGATCTAAAGTTAGCTCACCTATTTAAAAGGGAATGTGATCTGTTGGGCAGTGGCTGACCCCTGGCCCCTGGGTCCCCGCATGGCGGCTGTCTGAGCCGGCCCTGAGTGTCTGTGCTTGCTTCCACCAAGTGAGACCTCCCTGCCACGCCTTCCTCTGGTGGGTACAACTCTGGAAAGCTGTATCATTTTGTGATGCGAATTCTCTTAAAGCAAGCGTCATGCCAGCCAAGTTCACTGCAAAGAAAGTTGCCTTTAGGTCGTCAAGATGTGACTGTCATTGTTGGGCTGTGATTTGGCGCTACTTTCCTATGAGATAGGAAATACTGCAATTCTCCATTCCTTTCTAGACACCACTGTATCTGTGGTGTAGCATTGTTGTTGAGATGATCCTCTCTTGACGCTTACGTATCAGATGGGGACTTTAGAAAGATAGAAGAAAGCAACAAAAATCACTCCGTTTTGGAGAAGGGCTCTATGTGGCATGACTGAAGAGAGAATTTGATAAAGGCCTGTCTGACCAGTGTATGGTTGAGTGGAGAGCTGTGTTCTTTCTCTGTCCACTGACCGCAGCCCTAGCAGAGACTGGTCTCTAACCATCCACCAGCCACGCACCTTGAGAAACTCACCAGGAGAAGCGAGCAAACACATTCAGGACGCTCGTTTCCCCACAGGTGGTGTTGGGGGGTCACCTGATGAGAGCGGGCTTGGGGCAGGGACTCTGTTTTGACCCAGCATTTTCATTGTCCCGCCCTCTGCTCTGGTTCTCCGAGGAAAATCATCCAAAGAGCCGTTTCCTTCCTTGGGGACGACGCTCACTGCGGGACGGTTCCCGTGCTCTGATGCAGGGGCTTGGGTGGGGAGAGGCCCTCACCTGAAGTGGGGGGCAGCCGTGGCCGAGAGGGAGGCAGGCGCGGGCCTGCGAGGGGAGCCTGGGAAGGTGGGGCCTCCTAGGGCTTCCCCAGCACCTGCTGCTCCAGGGGAGAGCACAGCCCGGGCTGGCTGCACTCTCATCAGGACACGGGCTGCCTTTCTCGTTTTCCCCCTTCTGACTCGTTGTGGGAGGAAACTGATTCTCTCAGGTGGTGGTCGGTCTCTGCTGGGGCTGCTGTCAGTGGACAGAGAAAGAGCACAGCTCCCCACTCGGCCGTACCCTGGTCAGACAGGCCTTTATCAATTCTGTCTTTAGTCATTCTACACAGAGCGCTTCTCCAAAACGGAATGATTTTTGTTGCTTTTTTCTATCTTTCTAAAGTCCCCATCTGATACGTAAGCGTCGAGAGAGAATTCCGTGCTGTGCTCGGCTCTGTGCACGCGCACGCGCACGCGCACAGGTGGTCTGACGCGCGGGCCTCACCGCGAGCCCAGCACTTTCTGCCTCTTACTTGGTGGCGTTAGGTTTTCTTGCCATGGGTACTCTCGCCCCACGTTTGTTCCGGTTTGTTTCTGTCACTCAGCACCCTTTCCCCCCAATTCTTAGGGTTCAGTACCTTGACAGTTTTTATGAACAAGGATAGAAAACTATCAATAGAACAGGCAAGTGATTTAACTCAGTTCAGATAGTGATTTACTGAGCACCTGCTGTGTGTCTGTATCCCACCCGGGGGCGAGGAGGAAACTGGAGATAAGCTCCATGCTTCAGGCTGGAGAATGAATTTGGGCACTTGGAACGTGACACAGAACTGGCTGTAAGCCAGTTGTGAAGTCCTGCCTCTGCTTCTCAAGGCCACCCTCCCCTCCGCACCCCTCGGTACCCAGCTCCTTTGAATGTTGGGGCGGGGGGAGAAGTTGGACTCACTTGGGCATCTTTATTCCTAAGCCAGTTGCAGGAAATCCGTGCTGTGCGGCTTGCCGTGAGCTGGAGCGAATGAGGCCTGCTGGTGTGCCTTTTGGGTGCTGCCTGGTGGCTCCTGGAATTCATCATCTGTGTTTCCCAACAGGTTTCACCTCAGTGTTCAGTAAATGTGTTTAGAGGGATTTCTGGAAGTGTCTTGAAATTATCTAGTCTGTGACAGTAGAATACATTTGAATTCTTGTATACAAACGAATTTACTGTCAGGAAACTTGTTAAAGGTTTATACAAATGAGTATGAAGAAAAATAACCTAGTTTGCACATTTTAATTATTGATGTAAAAATTTTATTCTTCTGCCTGTAGGTGTTTATTGGATTTGTGCTGAAGCAGTTTGAATACATTGAAGTAGGCCAGTTCAGGTAATAGCGTTTTGTTATTTTAGATTTCTTGTCCTTGTTACATAATTACATGTAATTTTATGTTATGTTATGTTATTTGCCGCACCGCCCGGCATACGGGATCTCAGTTCCCCCGACCAGGGATCGAACCCGTGCTCCCTGCAGTGGAAGCATGGAGTCTTAACCACTGGACCGCCAGGGAATTCCCTACATGTAGGATGAGCATTTATCTTAAAGGATTGTTAGGCATTTTTGCTAAGCATTATTTTTAATGGAAATCTGATTAACATGCTGTGGATTTTTGTTTCTTCTAAAAATTAATGAATAAGTATCTCAAGACGCGTTGAGAAGTAGTTCTGCGTCTGATAATCGCATGTGTTGTCAGTTTTCATTTCATATTTCAAAGCATTTATAATAGTTTTCTAAATGAAATCTCACTTGATAGAGCACTAATTTTTCTAATCTTAGAGAAGACAGTTTTTGAATGCAGTTGTCTTTAATAAAGGTAATTATTATGCACTGTATTTATATTAATTGCAGTTTTTCTTTGCTAGACTATTAGGTTTGAATACTTCCTCCTATAAGTATAATTATAGAAAATTAAAATTCTTCAGTTTCTGAACTAACTGATAAGTAGTTAGGGAAACATAGTACAGAGGAAGGTGTTCTGAGAGTCCCCTGGGTCTGGAGGCCCAGTTTCTTGTTCTCGACCATGTGATTCGAGGTTACTTTTTCTCCTTTCGGTGTCAGTTACTTTTTCTGCTGTTGGGCGCCTTCTCCAGGCCCTCACTTAGCCCAGGCGCCCCAGAGGACATGCTGGCCCCACCTCAAGCCGGGAACACGGGGGGGACGTCAGCTGGACTAAACTGGGTCCCGAGGGTCCTTTAGCTCAGTGCCCGCTCATCCCCCCTCGTGCTCTTCCGTTTTCTCACATGTGCTCTCTCAACTCTGAATCGAGAGTAATTTCATGCTGTTTATATTGATTACGTTTCTTCACTTTAAAAGGAAGCATCTAAATGGATGTTTTTGTTTCTAGGGAGTCAGAGGCAATTATTCCAAACGTCTTTTTCTTCCTGGTATTACTATCTTATGAACGCTATCACTCAAAACAGATCATTGGAATTCCTAAAATCATCCAGCTCTGTGACGGCATCATGGCCAGTGGGAGGAAAGCTGTGACACACGGTAACGGGACAGCCTTTCACTGTGGTCTTCAGTGGTCATCATGTGCTGACACCACCTTCCACCTGTGTGGACAGCTGCCCAGTGCTCTGTAGGCTGTGCGTGTGTACGCGTGTGCATGTGCACTCTGGTTAGAGATGTTTACAAAAAGGAGAGAGCACACTCTTTACTCCCAGGAGTGTATGATCCACTTAGGTAAACACAGACAGTGAGGTAATCTAAGGTGCACATAGAGTCTGACATAAATACTCTTGTCTATCCGTGTGAAACAAAGAATTTTAAAGTCCAGCTTCTGTAAGGACATGGGATTTCTCGTCCAGTGGTATTAGAAGATATAGTTTGGCCTTGATTCAGGGCCTTCTGTTTTGCCTGGTTATTTCATAGCAGGTTAAGTGAGGTCCACAGGTGACAGTCAGCTGCTCAGGCAGCCTCCTTCCCACCTGTGGAATGAGGTGGTGTGGTTTAGGAAGGAGCTGTGAATCTTTTTTTGCACTTTTTAAACTGCACTTCCTACTGACTCCTCTCTGGCTCCATCGTCAGGAATCTGTAGGCTTTTGAACTGTGATTGGGGTGCCTCCCAAGACCTCGGCTGGCTGCTGCACCCAGGGTCCCCATTCCGCATACTGCAGTAGGGTGACCAGTGAGCCATGGTGCCGGGGGTGTAGAGGGGCTCGGCAATCACCATTTCCACACTAGCAAGACGGTCACCTTAGCCATGGCCTTGCTAGGGCTCAAATCCATGCCTCAGCACAGGGGTACATGACTGCACGTATGGACTTGGGGTCACTGGATAGAGTTGAAAGTGCAAACGGCAAATAGAGGGATGACTGAGGTTTCCCAGATCAGAGGGTCTTTGGATAGAAAATTGATGGGCAGCCAGACCGCCCTGCTCTCTACTGGGAAGCCTGGTTGTCTGTAGAAAACTCATCAAGTGTGTCGTGTGTGTGTGTGCGTCACTGAGGGTGAGAGAGTGTGCCTTTCAGTAATCTTGGTGACATGACTGGGCTGATCCTTCTCAATGAAAGGCCTTTCTTAGTTTATTCAAGTGGTGGTGTGAGGCAAAATAATGTACTTTGCTCTTTTGGAGAAAAACACGACTTGGGGGAAAACACATTTGAGAGAGTGACTTTAATTGCTTGAAACAGTATAGAAATCTAATACTTTGACTAAATGTTTTCCATTGAAAAAGCATTTGTTCTCTCTTCAGGTAAATCTGTAAGTAGATTATGCATGAGGATAGAATGTTGCTATTTTGGTTAGTTAGGTTTTATTATTTTGAATTTGACTTTTGAATTTGTGTCTCTTTGTGTCAGAAATAATGTTATGTCACAGAAACCCTAGTTTTTTGTTTTTTTGTTTTTTAAAAATTTCACAACATTATCAAGTGTCAGAGGAAGACCCATGGCCTTCCAGGATGGTATACAGGTAATTTCACGGCACTCATTGATAACCTTAATTTATCTCTTATCACAAAGCCAAGTATGGGTCAGGGTTTTCTTTATTTCTTGAAAATAATTTGGAGGTGTTAGTGCTGTCTTCCGAATGCATCTGTCACATACTTCCTTCTTAGTGGGCCCTTTTGTGCCTACAGCCATACCAGCCCTGCAGCCTATAGTCCACGACCTCTTCGTTTTAAGAGGAACCAATAAAGCTGATGCAGGAAAAGAGCTTGAAACCCAGAAAGAGGTGGTGGTGTCAATGTTACTGAGACTCATCCAGTACCATCAGGTAAGAGGAGGTGTGGGGTGGTCACTGACCCTTCCTTGTCCCTGCAGGGACAGGAGGAAATGCCACGTGGCCGCTGTCTGCTGTCAGTGAGTGTGGCTTTGTGCCAGCCCTGGGCTCTCGGGCGGGAAGACGCAGGGGGACATAAGGCTTGGTGGTGTCTGTCTTTAAGGCAGTGTGGCCTGGCCGACGGTCACAAGGTCGTTCAAGGCGGTAAACATGGTGGAGGCCCTCTTTTCCAAAATGAGGATCAAATACCAGTCAACAGTGTCGATCAAAATGGTAGCGTTCTAAAGAATGATTTTTTAAAAAAACGTGAAATAATTTAATGACTTTATTTGTATATTTATTTACCACTATGTTGAGGGAGGGCCAGAGTCTTTTTCTTGGTGCTGATTTCTGGCTTCGTTTTCCTTAAGGTGGAGTAGGAATTTCAGGTGGTGTGTGAGGCAGTCTGGAAACAGAAGTCTGGCTTTTTAATGAATTCTCTTCTGTAGCTGGTACAGTTGCCTAGCCCTCACTTATTTTGGTAATTCTTTTTAGCTATTTGTCTTTGAATCTTTATAAAATCGTAAGATTTTCTCATAGAAACACTTTCTTTGTGCATTCTCATTTTGGTTAATCTAGGTAATGTTTAATTAAATGCTTAGTGTTTAATTAAATCCCGTAATTACAATAAAAAGTACGACTACCATAAAGAGGTTTGAGAACCAATAACCGGCTCTTGGCAAGCATGCAGTTTAGTGGGAGGCCTGGAGGGCAGCTCAGCCAGCGCAGCGTCCCCAGAGCTCCCGGCCTGGTTTACGGAACGGAGAGGGCGGGTCTTGGGTTAGGAGAGTCGGGATGAGTGCAGAGTGGCCGCTGTCCCGCAAGTGCTGCCCGAAGTGCCTCTCGAAGGGAGAGGTAGCTGTGGAGGCGGCCGGGCGGCTTTCCAGGGAACGGGCTCAGCCTGGCCAGTACGTTCATAGATCAGGCTGCAGGCTTTTCTGCGAACAGGCGGGTGATAAGCATTTTCAGCTTTGCAGGAGCTCCTCGTGTCTGCTGTCGTTCTGGAAGCCTTCCTAGCAGCATTTTCACGGTGGTCGTGTGCCAGGGAGACCGTGTTTACCAAAACAGGCTTTTAGGGGTCTCTGTTTAGAAGGGATCACTAGCAAACTCGTGCTCACCCAAGGCCAACTCTTCTGAAGTATGGTGTCCTCAGTAGAAGGTGACCTTTGCAGAGATGTTAATACACACAAAAGCCAGAGGTGTCTGCACAACAGTTTAGTCAAGGCTGTACTTGTGTCCTGCCAAAGGCTGAGATGAGTTTGGCTTTCCTTTCATGCCTTTCCTCTGGTTGTGAGTCTTGTAAAGCCGTAGAGATGACAGTGCCGTGGTCCTCCTGCGTGTCCCGGGGCCAGGGCTGCGTTGGCCCTCCTGGGGGCACGTGGGCTGGGGTCCGAGTGTCTTCCAGCCGTTCCCTCTGTGCAGGTGTTGGAGATGTTCATCCTGGTCCTGCAGCAGTGCCACAAGGAGAGCGAGGACAAGTGGAAGCGGCTGTCTCGGCAGGTAGCCGACATCATCCTCCCGATGTTGGCCAGGCAACAGGTTTGTCCCCCTCCCCCCGCGTGTGGGGTCACTGTGGCACCATGGAAGTGGGTGAAGATGCTCGTGAGAGGTGGGCGCTTGTGGTGGGCTTTTCGTCGGATCATGGTGGGTACATTTTATGGTCGTTACTGGTGCCATCTGGACGAGTGTGAGGCCAGAGGTAGAGACGTCCCCTGGGTCCCAAGGCGCCCTTGGGAAGTGCCTCCAGGGCTGCGTCCTTTCCTGCTTACACCCTGTCTCCCTCATTCTGCTCAGTCAAATGTCTTCTGTTTGCTCTGTAGGGGAGTGTTTTTCCTTATCACGTATAAAGTAAGTTGGCAGTTATCTGTCATTTAATCAAGATTTCTGTGGTCAAATGATGCAGCCAGTGGTTTCCACAAGCGCAGTGGACGGCACTGGTTTGGCTGTGTGTGTAGGATGGAGCCCAGTAGTCGCATGCCTTCTGAACCACTTCTGCCCCCACCCCCCGTCCCCCCAACCCCCGGCGTCGAGGGCAGGACGCTGTGCTCCGGGTGCTGCGCCACCCTGGGAACCAGGCAGCAGGGACGCGCTGAGGACGGTCCCCCCAGGAAACCGTCCCAGCTGCTGGCAGAGCTCTGGGTCTGAAGCACTTTGGGTACAGTCAGCAGATGCCTGTTTGTTCATCTGGGTCGGCCCGGCTAGGGAAGCGGGCGCTCTCAGAGTGAGCGTTTAGTTGGAACGGGGTGGGGAGACAGCAGAGGGGTGTAAACTAGTGAAGTGTATAAAATGTCAGATGAGCGTGCTGGAGGGAGGGGAGGTGTGTCGGCTGGGGGTGACAGTGTTGAATGGGTGACATCCGCAGGGACTTGAAGGAGGTGAGGGATGAGCCGAGCAGATGCCTGGGGAAGAGCTCTCCGGGTGGAGGACTGGGGGAGCCCTCGGAGGGCTTGGTACGAAGGGGGTCAGGGTGAACTTGAGAGTTGAACAGGCGGGCGGGGTTGTAGGGAGAGCCACTCGTGGCTCAGGGCCTGTGTGGACCAAGGGTGGGAGCGAAGGGGCGAGAAGGGGTGTCTGCTGGACGCAGCTCGGACGCAGAACCAGTGAGCTTTGCTGACGGCTTAGGTGGGGTGAGGGATGTGAGAGGAGGGGCGGGCAGGTGGCTGTAGCGTGATGGCTTTGGGGGGACCATGGAAGGAGCGGGTTTCGGGAGGAGGTCAGAGCCTGGTTTGGATGTGTTTGTTTGGGACACCTGGTGGCGCCAGGGAGGCTGGAGGAGGCCTTTGGGGTGAGAACTGGAGGGCAGGCCTGAGGGTGGACGAGGTCGCTGCGGGTCCCAGGGTAGCTGGACAGTGGGAGAAGGCCGAGCCTCGGGAGGCGAGGGGGCCCATGGACGAGACAGGCAGGAGCAGGCGGCGTGGTATTCTTACAACCGAGAAGAAAAGGTGTTTCCCGGAGGAAGGACTGATCACTGGGAGCTGTTGCCGAGCCAAGCAGACGGGCCCTGGGAACTGACCCGCACTTGGCCGCACGCAGGTCCCTGGGGAGCGGCTTTGGTGGAGCGGAGGCAACAGAAGCCCAGCCAGCATGCGCTGGTGAGAGAGCAGGAGGAGAGAGGGAGAGACGTGGCGGCAGCCGGCCAAGCTGGGGGGGACGAGGGCCAGTGTCCACCCCGAGGGCAAGAGCAGAGGGGAACTGCCTCTGCAGGACAGGCGGCTGTGCCGTCGTGGCGTCCCTGAGCACCACCAGACCCAGGGCTCCGTGGCCGCGTAGCTGACAGGTCATAGCCAGAGGGTCATAGCCAGTGGGTGGGCCCCAGGAAGAGGCTTCTTCCCACCGCAGAGGGGCGGCTCCACGCCAGGCAGGGCTCAGACCTGCACCTTGAGAAAATTGCCCTCTGTGGAGATGTTACTGTGTGTATACACACTCGTCAGTATTGATGAAAATCATCAGTAGGGGAGTGGTTGAATGTACTGTGGTAGAGACTTAATTTGGAATATTTTGCAACCTTTAAAAATAATGTTAGGAGGATTTCCCTGCCGGTCCAGTGGTTAATACTCTGCCCTTCCATTGCTGGGGGGGGCCAGGTCCGATCCCTGGGTGGGGAACTAAGATCCTGCATGCCGCACGGAGAGGCCAACAAAGTTTTAAAAATGTTAGGTTTTAAAACCTGTTGCCTTCGGAGTTCTCCATTATATTTTTAATGGAAAAAAGCAGAGACATTTATAACATGATTTTTCAAAACAACTTAAACAAAAATCTCTCTACACGTATAGGAATGTGGAGAAAGTTAATGAGAAATACACTAATTTGCTAACATTTGTTTCTACATAGTGGGGTAGGGATGGGGTGCCAGTAAAGAAAGAAAAAAGATACAGTGTGTATGATACCCATTTAGGTACATTACATGTGTGTAAAGAGATGCGAGAGAGGCTGGTTCCTGAAGTGTGGATGGTGACTGGGTCAGGGCGGTGAGGTTTCAGTTGATATTTTTCATACTTTTACATATTTGAACTTTTTACACAAAGCATCTGTGGCTTATTTAATAAAAATCTAAATGCAAAGATTTCCATCGTGGAAAAAATACAGCTGTGTTACAGTGTTGTTCTAAAAAACGTTTACTTGGTTCACTACTGAAGTTAAAATGTATTTAAATGTGGGGGTGGGAATGATGCATGGTCAAGGTCATTTGACCTTGAGACAACTGATGTGAGGTATAAAAGTTGGCATTTCAGTTGGCTTACGGGGAAACATCTGTGACGTTTAATTGCAACAGATGCACATTGATTCTCACGAAGCACTTGGAGTGTTAAATACGTTATTTGAGATTTTGGCCCCTTCCTCCCTCCGTCCCGTGGACATGCTTTTACGGAGTATGTTCGTCACCCCAGATACCCTGGTGAGTATCCCGCCTCCTGATGGCATCTTGGGTTCACCACTGTGTGGGCACCTGGGGGTTTCTGCTGGGGCCAGGGTGGAGCCTTAGTATTTGCATTTTAAACAGGTTCCCAGATGGTACTGATGCTGCTTGTCTGGGACCACACTTTGAGAACCAATGAGACAGACTTATTGGTGGAAATGTAAAATCAGGGTGATTTTCATAAATGAAATTGGCAATCAGGAAAAACTTAATCCTCTTTTTTCTTTAGCTATAACTTACTTATTTTCCTTCCTTTAGGCATCTGTGAGCACTGTTCAACTATGGATATCCGGAATCCTAGCCATTTTGAGGGTTCTGATTTCCCAGTCAACTGAAGATATTGTTCTTTCTCGTATTCAGGAGCTTTCCTTCTCTCCATATTTACTCTGCTGTCCGATAATTAATAGGTTAAGAGATGGGGACAGTAATTCAGTACTGGAAGAACACAGTGAAGGGAGACAAACGAAGAATTTGCCAGAAGAAACATTTTCCAGGTATGCTCTAAATCTGAGCCCTCCGCTAGTCCATGTCCTCAGGCTGTCGTGCGGTGTTTGGGATCACTGAGTCTCACTTCAGCTCTGCGAGGTGGGTTGAGTCTGTGCCGTTGTGTTTTCTTTGCCCAGCCTCACCTGTGGCCCTTGGTCATGCCTGTCTGCAGGCTCTGTCACATCCTGAATCAGACCCTCGTTAAGACTGCACCGTGGTAGCGGCTGGGTACAGGCGATAAGGGCGTGGTTGCCTGCAGAGAATTTGAAAACCTAGGAAAACCCACTAAAAGTCAGTCTTATGTTTATTCCCACCGGGTGCTGGCCACCCTAAACACTGTCAGTAGTAAAATTCCCTTCCCCGCCAGGGTGGAACGCTTGTACTGTGCTCCCCTGGGTGTACTTGTGGCATCAAATCACATCTGCCCTTACCAGTTCTTGGGAAGCTCCTTGAGGGTGCCGATCACAACTCAGGCACTGAAAAGGCTTGTTGTGTAGACAAGTGTGTATCCACCTTTGCTGGATTCGGGGTGCACGCTGACTTATACCTCGTAGAGTGTGTCCAGGAAGCACAGTTCCTGAAAACGTGCTCCTTCCTGCCGGGTCCACCGTAATGTCCATGTAGCTGCCCTTGGTTGGTCATCAGGGCCTGGGGCGCCATTGTGTTTGTGGAGATAAATCCAGTGAAACTGCACGACACCCGTTTGTCCGCAGGTTCAGCAAGGCAACCTGTGGCTCCTGCTGTTACATTTAAGCAAGGGGCTAAAGTGGAGGATACATTAAATTCCTGTGGTGGGTTATCAGCCTACTTTATGGTTTATAAAGTTTTGAAGAAACACTGCAGGTCATTTTACCCTCCTGACAGTCCTTTAAAGGTGGTATGATTCCTGCCATCTCGTTAGTGAGGAAAGTGATACGCAGAGAGGTAAAGTGACTTAATCCAGAGGGCTGACATTGAACACTTCACTGTACTTGCATTTTTACCCTACCCATATCTACTGTGTATATTACTTTCGCGTGTGTGCCTCCCAGAAGTGCTCCGCAATAGGCACCTACTTCACCGTCACCCTCCTCCCTTTCTTTGAAGGTTTCTGCTACAACTGGTTGGCATCCTTTTAGAGGACATTGTTACAAAACAGCTAAGAGTGGAAATGAGTGAACAGCAGCATACTTTCTACTGCCAAGAGCTAGGCACGCTGCTCATGTGTCTGATCCACATCTTCAAGTCTGGTAGGTGCATCACACTAGTCTTATTAGAGCATCTGTATATCCCCTGCCCTGCCCTGCACACTCTCAGGATGTAAGGAGGTGCTGCCCAGTGTGAGCTCTGCTCCGCTCAGTGTGCCTTTGAAGACGTTGTGCTGATGAAAACAGTAAACCTGGGTGCTTCCTCCTGTTTTAAAGATTTGGAAAGTCAAAATGTTTTTGTTACCTTTACATACGATTTTGGATTAAAAAAAACAGTGCACTCAAGAGAGAAGTCACAAGATCCCAGCCATGTAGCAAGCATAGGAAGCAACCAGCCCGCCTTAGGACAGTCAGTGTTTTTCAACAGGAATGAGTGCTTTCAAAAGGAATGTCTTGCTAGTTATAGGCATATCCTTCTTTTCTCAGCAAGAAAAATGAAAGGCAATTCTAATCTCTAGGAAAAACAAACAGCAAGGAAGTCATGGTCCAAATATGAAGCAAATCTGGAGGTGGTTTGAGTCCTGGAAGTGCGGGGGTAGGTGCTCTCTTTGGGTGTGACTGCCTCTGGTGTGTTTAATTCTGTTGCCGCATCGTGTATTTCCACGTCTCAGCTCTTTTACTGTGTTGGCTTTGTTTTCTGTGGGGCTCCTTCCCCGCGGCAGAAAGGATGGCCTCTGGTCTCAGCCCCTGTGGGAGTCCTGTGAGGGACTCGTGAGCCCTGGGTGCTCTGGCCAGCCTGGGCTGGGTGAGAGGCTGGACAGCATTCCTTTGGGAGAAATAGTTACTTTCCAGTAGTAAGGTAAGGGGAGCAGATGGAATAACTGACATCCACTGCAAGTGATGAAAGCATACCAAGGCAAGTTTGGAGGTAACCACCACAACTGAAAACAGAACGATAACAAATAGTCGCCTTAAGAGGGATGGGGCAGGGCACCTGTAAAATCAGAAGACCCCGTCTGTTACGGGATTTAAAAATCATGTGTGTGTATTACTTTAATACAAACTAAAACACACACATACCCACATACATACCATTAGAGCAGAAGATAGTTACCACTGTCAACCTTTATTCATTCAACAAAGATGCCCTGAGTCTGCCGCCACTGCGCTGGGCCCTGGGTGTGCGGTAGTCAGTACAGCTGACGTGATCCCTGCTTCTGTGGTGCTCAGTCTAGCAGGGCAGACAATACACAGGTATGTCACCACAAGTCTTGCTATCTCCTGAGAAGGAAACAAAAGCACAGTGACAGCCAGCACAGGGGCGGGCAGTAGGGGCTGGTTCTCCTAGGGGGCTGCTGAGCTAAGGCCTGAAGGAGAAGGAGCTGGCCCTTCGGAGAGAGTGTTCCTGCCGAGAGGGGTGAGGGCTCGGAGGGGCTGAGGAGGTGGGCAGGGACCTGGGCTCACGCGGCCTGGGAGCGATAAAGAAGAACACCTCTTCATGGTTGCTGTCGCCCTCGGCACAAGAGTGTGGCCAGAATTTAATTTTGATGATGGTTTACAGCTTCAAGCCACCTTGTTTACTTACCATTGAAATAATTTTCTTTTTGAGGATCTTTTGATTTATGTCCCACCCCCTGTGATAAGTGTAAAGTTGAGGAAATAATTAAGCCATATGAAGAAGAAGTTGTTTTTAGTATATGGGCCATTTTAATATTTGGCCATCGGTTGGTTTGGATCTGACACCAGAAGGGTACCAGTTCACATCGAAGGACGGCTTTCTACCTTCTTTGGATAAGAGCAGTGCATTCTGCGGCCTTAGGCGCATCCAAGTGGATTTCCGTGCTGTTCACTCACACGTTGCTCTAACTTCCTCTTCCTTTTCTCAGAAATCAGGGGAAATACTTTCATGGTTTGTTGCAGTGCTGTCGAGTGCAGCTTCCTGCAGTGCAGATGTTCTGTGTCTGCACTAACCCAGTTGCTTCTGGCCACACATAGCTGATGGGCACTGGAAGTGTGGTATTGTGACTGAGGAGCTTTTATTCAATCTAATTTTGGTTAAATTTGAACAGCCATGCATGGAGTGGAATATCGAGAAGGCCGTGCTCAGCTCCGGGGCCCGGGCTGGGTATCGGGGCATGTGGGTTTTGCCACTCGTGTCTTTGGACATTGTTCAGTTGGTCCAGTATTTGTAAATAAGGGGTGTATGGGTGTGTACAAATGTCTGTTTCTATCTCCTCCTGTATTTTGATGCCATTTCTTTTAAAGACACCAGGCAGCAGAATTACTGTGTTGGTTGGTTTTGAGATAAAATAAATCATCTTGTCTTTTATATAAATAAGGTGTCTTTAGCATCTAAAGTTGGTAATTTTTATTTATGCATTGCTTAAACAATGACAATAATTTCACCCCTCCGTTGAAAATTGAGATCTTTGAATTTGCCCATTTCAGGTATCATTTCTTAGAACAGGAACTAGTCTGAGTAATGGCCTTGACCTCTCATTTTCTGATACCCCTGTTGTTGTGGCGGGGTATGAATCCCAAAGTCGTTTGCCTATTTCACATTCAATCCAGCATAAACAGAAGAGCCAAGAAAGTTACCTAGTCTCCATTTTATAGGTTCTGGGTAACTAACACCTCGTCCTCTCCACCGAGACAGGCCAGATAGAAGCAGAAGGTGGAGCCACGGCAGGAGGCTGACAGCGTCCATTGCTTTGTTGCAGGCAGGGCTGGGTTGAGTCCTCCGGCCTGTGGCCACAGTAAGGCTTCCTAACTGCTCACCATGTTTTCCAGTCCCCCGCGCACCTCTGCCAGCCCCCACCGTGTGCCCTCCCCGCTGCCGTCCAGGGCTCACCCAGCCGAGGGCAGCAGTGGGCGGTGGAGCCATTCCTGACCCTCTCCCTTCCTTCCTTGCAGGCAGAGCTCTCTTCCCAGTATTTTATGTGTGGGTCAAAGTAGGATTACTAGAAGGAGGAGAAAATGGTCTTCCTGCAGTGATAAAATGGGTACTGATTCAGATTCATGCTTGGGCCAGGATGGGGCTGCTGGTGGTGTTCTCTTAGGGGTGTGTGGTACCTTTTACATGATTATCCCCATCAACCCTTAGAACAACTCTATGAGATAGTTCCCCATTTCTACTGACGAGAGAATTCAGGTTCTGAATGGTCATATGATAAAACCAAGAGTGAAAACCCAAGAATTTTTTGTTTCCCATTATGTCGTGCTGCTTCTTGGGTTGGTGATGGTAAGTGTAGCAGCTAATGTTTGCAGAGCACTTGCTGTGGCCCTGGCACACACCGTGATATCCATGTTCTAGCTGAAGTAACTGAGTCACGGGGGTCGTAATGTGTGAGCTCCCAGGTGGTGGGATGGTGGGGGGAGGTGTCTAGAGCCTGGGCCAGTCCTCGTACGTCGCACACCATCAGCAGTGCCGGTTCCCCCGCGAGAGTCTAGCCCCAGGCTACCACCAGTGCCTGTCCAGTTCCTCCGTCTTAACATCTCGTCCCCCATCCTGGTCCCCGTCCCCTCTTGTGTTTGCTCTTCCCATGATCAGTTCTTCCAGTTTGTGTCTTGAGTGTCTCCTTCGCTCACTCACGCTGTCTTCGCTGCACACTCCACGCTGCAAGACATATATGTCTGTCTTTCCTTCTCACCTAGAGCTGCGCTGCTGATCGAGCCTACGAGGCGGAACAAACCCTTTCTTTGCTCTGCAGCTTCCTGAATTGTCCTCCTCTTCTTGTTTACTACACAGTTTTTCAAAAGAAATGTTTCAGGAGTTTCTTGTTGTTGCTTCTAGTGCTCTGCTTTCCCTCTTTCTCTCCATCCTCAGCGGTTTGCCTCTTGATCTCATTACCAGAAATGCCTGTGCAAAGGCCACGTGTGGGCTTTCCCAGGTCCTCATCTTCCCGGACCCTGCAGCCCAATTCCGTGGACAGACTTCTGCTCGCTGAAACTCCCTCGTCCCTTGACTTCTCCTTCAGTCTTCTCTTTCCAGCCTCTTAATTGCATGTGTTCTTGTGCACTGTCAATCACCCCAAACAGGAGGAGATGTGCGCCTACTTGGCGTCCCTTACTTACTCTCCAGCAGGAAGGAGAGACCTTCTTCAGTAGACGTGAGAGCTTCCCCTACAGGCCTGTCCCAAGTCCAACTTGAGCTGAGGTTTCTGTGGTTGATTCCACACTTGTAACTGGAAGGTTGTACCTTTTGACCACCTTCACCCATTTCCCCAGCCACCACCCCCCACCTCTGGCAACTGTCAGTCTGATCTCTATATCTATGAGATTGGTTTTTTTAGATTCCACATGTAAGTGAGATCATACAGTATTCATCTTTCTCTGACTTATTTCACTTAGCACCATGCCCTCAAGGTCCATCCATGCTGTTGCAAATGACAGGATTTTCTTCTTTTTTATGGCTAAATAATATTCCTGTGTGTGTATGTGTGTCACACGTTCTTTATCCACTCATGCTTCAGTGTGCCGGAGTCCAGCTCCAGCGAGTCCAGGGATACCCGAGGGATGGATAGCGTCAGCGAAGGAAATAATTCTATTACACTTAAAGTATCAGCATTGCATGTTTCTCTTTCTCATGTCTTTATTCTTCATTCTTCTTCTATTGTTTACAATCACAGGTTTATATATTGTAGTTGATTACATTACCAGGTACGTGGCCAAACAATCTTAGCACAATCAAACCTCAAAATGTTCTATAAAGATTTTTTTTTAAAATATCCCCTAGTTTCTAGATGTCCTATTAAAATATTTCCCCAAGTTCCCATTAATCACAGGTTGTTTCTTAGTAACCAAGCCAAGCAGTTATATGATTATTTCAATTGTAAAAGTTGGAGCTACTTGTTCCTATTTCTCTTCTTGCATGGGCAACCTTTTACAATGTTTCCATGAAAATATTTACAATGTACCTGCATGCTCTTTCTCGTTGTTTCCTTCAACTGAGACAGTGTTTTCTCCCTATCCTGGCAACCAATTCTGCTCTAGTCATTTGCTCTTCTATAATTAATCTTCCTTTATAATAGAACCATAAATTTCCTATGTCATCAGGAACTCCGGCCCATGGCCATAACTCCATACTAGAGGGTGTTTTTCATAAAAACATCCCCGTAGTTCCAGGCTCTTAATTCTTTACCCATTTCCCCAGGGCTTTAGTGGGTACTTCCCATTCTATGGTAGTTTCAGGAGGGGGAGTCCTAGAGGAATTTTTCTTTCACGTGGAGCAACATCCCCCCCAAATTGCCCCTGTATGTAAATTTATTATCATAAAACGTAACAACGGAGCTGTAGTCCACCTTCCTGGCACGGCGCTGCCTTGCAGTTTCGCCTTCCGTTGCTCATGACTTTGTCATGGTGCAATGGCTCCAGGATGGCTTCTGACATTAGTAGACACTTCGGTTGTTTCCGTGTCTTGGCTCCTGTGATTAATGCTGCAGTGAACATGGGAGCGCAGGTATCTTTTTTTTTTTTTTCTTTTTAAGGAACATTTACTTATTTATTTTTGGCTGCATTGGGTCTTCGTTGCTGCACGCGGGCTTTCTCTAGTTGTGGTGAGTGGGGGCTACTCTTTGTTGCAGTGCACGGACTTCTCATTGCGGTGGCTTTTATTGTGGAGCACGGGCTTCAGTAGTTGTGGCACGTGGGCTCAGAAGTTGTGGCTCACGGGCTCTAGAGCATAGGCTCAGTAGTTGTGGTGCACGGGCTTAGTTGTTCAGCATGTGGGATCTTCCCGGACCAGGGATCGAACTGGTGTCCCCTGCGTTGGCAGGCAGATCTTAACCACTGCGCCACCAGGGAAGTCCCGCAGGTATGTTTTTGAGTTAGTGATTTTGTTTCTTTCAGGTATATACCCATAAGTGGGATTGCTGGATCATATGGTAGTTCTATTTTTTTTAATAGATCTTTATTGGAGTATAATTGCTTCACAATACCATGTTAGTTTCTGTTGCACAACAAAGCGAATCAGCCATATGCATACACATGTCCCCATATCCCCTCCCTCTTGAGCCTCCCTCCCATCCTCCCTCCCATCCTCCCTATCCCACCCCTCTAGGTCATCGCAAAGCACCAAACTGATCTCCCTGTGCTATGCTGCTGCTTCCCACCAGCCAACTATTTTACATTCGGTCGTGTGTGTATGTCAATGATACTCTCACTTCACCGCAGCTTCGCCCTCCCACCCCATGTCATCAAGTCTATTCTCTATGCCTACCTCTTTATTCCTGCCCTGCAACTAGGTTCATCAGTACCATTGTTTTTTTTTAGATTCCGTATATATGTGTTAGCATACGGTATTTGTTTTTCTCTTTCTGACTTACTTCACTCTTCATGACAGACTCTCAGTCTATCCACATCACTACAAATAACTCAATTTCGTTTCTTTTTATGACTGAGTAATATTCCATTGTATACACGTGCCACATCTTCTTTATCCATTCATCTGTCAGTGGACACTTAGGTTGCTTCCATGTCCTGGCTATTGTCAATAGTGCTGCAGTGAACATTGTGGAACATGTCACTTTTTGAATTATGGTTTTCTCAGGGTATATGCCTAGTAGTGGGATTGCTGGGTCATATGGTAGTTCTATTTTTAGTTTTTTAAGGAACCTCCATACTGCTTTCCATAGTGGTTGTATCAATTTACATTCCCACCAACAGTGTAGGAGGGTTCCCTTTTCACTACACCCTTTCCAGCTTTTATTGTTTCTAGTTTTTTTGATAATGGCTGTTCTGACCGGCATGAGGTGATACCTCATTGTAGTTTTGATTTGCACTTCTCTAATAATTAGTGATGTTGAGCATCTTTTCATGTGCCTCTTGGCCATCTGTATGTCTTCCTTGGTGAAATGTCTATTTAGGTCTTCCACCTGTTTTTTAACTGGATTGTTTTTTTGATATTGAGCTCCATGAGCTGTTTGTATATTTTGGAGATTAATCCCTTGTCTGTTGTTTCATTTGCAAATATTTTCTCCCATTCTGAGGGTTGTCTTTTTGTCTTGTTTATGGTTTCCTTTGCTGTGCAAAAGCTTTTAAGTTTAATTAAGTCCCATTTGTTTGTTTTTGTTTTATTTCTGTTACTCTAGAAGGTGGGTCAGAAAAGATCTTGCTGTGGTTTATGTCAAAGAGTGTTTTTCCTATGTTTTCCTCTAAAAGTTTTATAGTGTCTGGTCTTACATTTAAGTCTTTATTTAATCCATTTGGAGTTTATTTTTGTGTATGATGTTAGGTAGTGTTTTAATTTCATTCTTTTACATGTAGCTGTCCAGTTTTCCCAGCACCACTTATTGGAAGAGGCTGTCTTTTCTCCATTGTATGTTCTTGCCTCCTTTGTCATAAATCAGATGCCCATATATACGTGGGTTTATCTCTGGGCATTCTGTCCTGTACCATTGATCTATATTTCTGTTTTTGTGCCAGTACCATGCTGTCTTGATTACTGTAGGTTTGTGGTATAGGTTGAAGTCAGGAAGCCTGATTCCTCCAACTCTGTTTTTCTTTCTCAAGACTGCTTTGGCTATTTGGGGTCTTTTGTGTTTCCATACGAATTGTAAGATTTTTTGTTCTAATTCTGTAGTTTGGTAGTTTGATAGGGATTGCATTGAATCTGTAGATTGCTTTGGGTAGTATAGTCGTTTTCATAATATTGATTCTTCCAATCCATGAACATGGTATATTTCGCCATCTGTTTATGTCATTTTTGATTTCTTTCATCAGTGTCTTATAGTTTTCTGAGTACAAGTCTTTCGCCTCCTTAGGCAGGTTTATTCCTAGGTATTTTATTCTTTTTGTTGCAATGGTAAGTGGGAGTGTTTCTTTAATTTCTCTTTCTGATTTTTCATTGTTGGTGTATAGGAATGCCAGAGATTTCTGTGCATTAATTTTGTATCCTGAAACCTTACCAAATTCATTGATTAGTTCTAGTAGTTTTCTGGTGGCAGTTTTAGGATTTTCTAGGTATAGTATCATGTCATCAGCAAATAGTGACAGTTTAACTTCTTCTTTTCCAATTTGTATTCCTTTTATTTCTTTTTCTTCTCTGATTGCTGTGTCTAGGACTTCCAAAACTATGTTGAATAAAAGTGGCAAGAGTCTTGTTCCTGATCCTAGTGGAAATGCTTTCAGTTTTTCACCATTGAGTATGATGCTTGCTGTGGGTTTGTCATGTATGGCCTTTATTATGTTGAGGTAGGTTCCCTCTATGCCCATTTTCTGGAGAGTTGTTACCATAAATGGGTGTTGAATTTTGTCAAAGGCTTTTTCTGCATCTATTGAGATAATCATATGGTTTTTATTCCTTAATTTGTTAATGTGGTGTATCACATTGATTTATTTGCATATATTGAAGAATCCTTGCATCCCTGGGATAAATGCCACTTGATCATGGTGTATGATACTTTTAATGTGCTGTTGGATTCTGTTTGCTAGTATTTTGTTGAGGATTTTTGCATCTATGTTCATCAGTGATATTGGTCTATAATTTTCTTTTTTTGTGATATCTTTTTCTGGTTTTGGTATCAGAGTGATGGTGGCTTCATAGAATGAATTTGGGAGTGTTTCTCCCTCTGCAATTTTTTGGAAGAGTTTGAGAAGGATTCGTGTTAGGTCTCCTCTAAGTGTTTGATAGAATTTGCCTGTGAAGCCATCTGGTCCTGGGCCTGCCTCTCCTGTTCTCCCCTCGGCTTCCTTCCTGTGTCCGCAAGGACCCATGTGACCTGGAGGGGGCTTTGGGGGACAGGAGACTGGCCTGGGAGCTCAGCAGGCTCCCTGGGCCCCAGGGGGCAAGGCAATTGCCCACTGCTCCTTTCCTGCTCCTCCCAGAGGGCCCCTTCCGCCTGCCTCTCCTGATCTCCCTGGCCTCCCTCCTATGCCCCCAGGACCCACACGGCCTGGAGAGGGCTTTGCATTGCAGGGGGGACTGGCCTGGGAGCTCAGCAGGCTCCCCCGGCCCCAGTGGGTTGGGCAATCGCCCTCCGCTCCTCTCCCACTCCTCCTGGATGGCCCCTCCCGCCTGCCACTCCTGATCTCCCTGACCTCCCTCCTATGCCCCCAGGACCCATGCGGCCTGGATGGGGCTTTGGGGGCTGGGGGAGCGGCTTGGAAGCTCAGCAGGCTCCCTGGCCCGAGTGGACCGGGCGATCGCCCTCCACTCTTCTCCTGCTCTTCCTGGAGAGTCCCTCCCACCTGCCTCTCCTGATCTCCCCAGCCTCAGGGATGCCGATCTTGTCTGGCTTCCACTTCTCCTCCCCCATTGGTCCCCCTACACCCTACTGGTTTACTCTAGGGTTCCTCCTGTCTCCTTGGGGGTCAGAGTCCCCCACCAGCGGCTGGCAAGCGCCCTAGTTGTGGTGAGAGGCTAACTCCGCGTCTTCCCACCGTTCCACCTTGACTCCTCCTTTGGTAGTTCTATTTTTAATTTTTTAAGGAACCTCTGTACTGTTTTCCACAGTGTCTGCACCAATTTACATTCCTATTATAGTGCACAAGGGTTCCCTTTTTTTCTGCAGCCTCACCAGTACTTGTTATTTCTTGTCTTTTTGATGATAGCCGTTTTAACAGGTGTGAAGTGATATGTCATTGTGGTCTTGACCTGCAGTATCCTAATGATTAAGGATGTTGAGCACCTTTTTATGTACCTCTTGGCTATGTGAATATCTTCTTTGGAAAAATGTCTATTCGGATCCTTTGCCCACTTTTTAAAATTTTTTTGAAGACTTTTTTTGCTGTGGACCATGTTTTTTTTTTTTGGCAGATATAGTGCTCACTTATTCTCTCCATGTTTAATAAAGAATTTCAAAATAACAAAATAATTTTATACACCATACAATTCAGGGTAGGATTGGGCTCAGGGGACCATTTCGTTGCTCACAGTGTGGGCAGAACCCTCTGTCTCCAAACATTTTTTGAGCTAGTTTAACTTTCAGCTCTGAGTCCTGGTCCTAGTCTTGAAACCACAGAAAGTTAGGGGCTGGAATTTTCTCAGCCATAGGGATGAGGTTCTTGTTCAGATGGGAGGAGAGAGCTTTCTGCATGGGACCAATAAAGCCTCTGATGCAGAAACATGAGGAAGCAAGGGCAGAGGGCACTGCGGCTGAACCAGAGGGGCCTGTCGTGGGGGGAGGGGGAGGAGCCCTCTCCCGATCCAGCATTTCCCTGTGCTCACCCCTGCGTCTCCAGTCAGTAGAACAGGGGCTGCCTTAGAGCAGCAGCAGCCAGTAAATTTGATGGAGGAACTTTCTCCTAGTAGCTTCCAGAACCTGAAGACAGGGCCCAGTAGGAACTTTGACTGGATTCATGAGATCCCAGGATGCCTGGGAGCTACAAGCCCTTGATTACTGAGATGGCCCTGCCAATGGGCCCAGCTACTGGAAGGCACGGTCAGGTAGTTTTGCAAGGGCAGCCCTTGACTAGGGCAGATGGACCCGCACAATCACACTGGAGTGGGACAGGTAGACTCCATACTGCTCAGACCAGAAATCAATGTCCCGGGCCAAGTGTTCAAAAGACACAAAGCGGACAACCTTCTTAAGGTTGGAGAACACATGACTAGCCTCAAAGGAGAAACTCTTTCTACACTGCTGGATGGGAAAAGGCAAAGGAGAGTAATGATGCAGGATGGCCTGGTTGGCATCTAGAGGTTGGAGGTTGGACAGTTAGCCTGTATAAACTGTCAGTGTACTGTTGGTCTGTCCACCAGTCAGAGACACAAATCTCGGTCTTTCCACTGTCCAGGAGTTCCGGCCACAGACCCTCCTCCTCCAGGTCCGACACCTGCTTCTTTTGACACCACCTGTAGGAAGACAGGAAGCTGGTCTGTATACAGGCCCTGGGAGTGACCTCCCAGTTTTCCTCTGCCCCCCAGGCATCTCCTCCAGTCGGCACCGTCCATTTCAGGAAGCCTTCGCCATTGGGGTTTGGGAGGAGGTTGCGTCCTATGGGTGTGCCCTCGCAGAAGCGGCCCAGGACACAGGGCCTGGGGTCGTTGGCGGGGGCAGGTAGGTGTGGAGGATGGGTGACAGGGTGGCGTGGCCTTGGGCCAGGATTCTCAGCCACAGGGCCTGGCAGTCCACCAGGTCGTGCCAGTGCCGGCACACCTGGCGGCAGTGCCCGAGCAGAATATGTTGGGGCACATGGCTCAACACCATCACAAGCAGCTCCGATGACAGTTGGCCCAGACCCAGCGCCTCCTTGGGTTTGGGGTCCTGAGCGGGGACCCCGGGGGGCAGGCCCCTGGAGGCTGAGGTGTACATGGTCTCCTCTCCAGGCCTGGCTGCCATTGCTTCTAGGGGGAGAGACATAGTAAACAGGAGGCGAGGCATAGTAAGCAGATTATGTACTGTTGGAAAATTACTAAAAATAAAATCCTGAGCTTCTCGAGAGGGCGGAATCAAGATGGTGGTGTGAGAAGACACGGAGTTTGCATCTCCCTACAACGTCTCCCCACAATTAGGGCACCTGCTGGATGCTGGTGGGGGACCTCAAGGCCCAAGGAGATGGGAGGAACCCCCAAGCAAACTGGTAGGACGTGGGGGGACTGAGGGGGGGAGAAAAGTGGAGGCCAGACAGGACCGGAACCCCTGAGGGGTGGCTGAGAGGGGCGAGGAGTTCCCACACCTGGAGGGACCCTTGGGGGCTCAGATCGGGGGGTGAGGGGAGCACACCCAGCGTTTCCCCTGCCCAGTTGGCTGGGGAAGTCTGCCCAGCTCTCGGGCGGGGGCCTACGCCCTCAGAGTTCCCCTCCGGGCTGCGCTGGTCTTGGGGGCGTAGGAGGGAGGCAGGCGGGAGAGCACTCCAGGACCTGAGGAGCGGGAGAAGGAGCGGAGGGCTTCGCCCCGCCCACTCGGGCCCGGAGAGCCTGCTGGGCTCCCAGGCCTGGTCCCCCACCCTCCAAGCTCCCCGTCCCTCTGCCCCACCACATTGGTCCTCTGATGGGGACCATTTTTAAAGTCTTTATTGAATTTGTTGCAGTATTGCTTCTGTTTTATGTTTTGGTTTTTTGGCCACGAAGCATATGGGATCTTCGCTCCCTGACCAGGGATTGAACCCACACCCCCTGCATTGGAAGGCGAAGTCTTAACCACTGGACCGCCAGGGAAATCCCACTTTGCCCACTTTTTAATTGGATTTATTTTTGTTATTAATTTATGTGTTCCTTATATATTTTGGAAATTAACCCCTTATCAGATGTATGGGTTGCAAAGTTTTCTCCCATTCTGTAGGTTGCCTTTTCATTTTGTTGATGGTTTCCTTTGCTCTGCAGAAGCTTTTTAGTTTCATGTAATCCCACTTATTTTTTGTTTGTTTGTTTTTGTTGCCTTTGCTTTTGGTGTCATATGCAAAAAATTATTGCCAAGACCAATGTCAGGGAGCTTAATACCTATGTTTTCTTCTTTATGGTTTCAGGTCTTACATTCAAGTCCTTAATCCATTTCAAGTTAATTTTTGTGAGTGGTGTAAGCTAGGGGTCTAGTTTCATTCTTTTGCATGTGAAGACCCAGTTTTCCCAGCACCATTTGTTGAAGGGGCTGTCTTTCATCCATTGAGTGTTGTTGGTCTCTCTCTGTTCTCCCCTCCCGCCCTCTGTCTCTCTGTCTCTCTGTCTCCCTGTCTCCCGCCCTCCTCCTCACCCTCCATGGGGCTGCCTCCTTTGTGACCTGCCTCGGTTATTGCAGAGATGACTCTGGTAACTGCCTCCTTAGGTCCTGTCACTCCACCATCATGGCTGCCTTGGTCTCTCGTTTCCATCCTCCCTCTAGACACATGCTTGGTGTCCTGCCAGCACCTCAGACTTACACTTAAGGTTGGACTTGTCACCTGGCACAGCTGCTCTTCTCCAGCTTCCTCTTCTTGTTGACTTGTTCGGCATTTGTCATTAGAGACGCTCAAACCCCAGCGTCATTGTCGCCCCCCGGTGGACCCCTAACTTCCTGTCCTGTCCCGCCAGCGGCTTCCTCCTGCTGTCGGGATGCTGCCCCCCAAGGCCGGGCACTTCCCTGACGTCCTTCCGGCAGCAGCAGCCGCTTGCTGGTCGTTGGCTCTGTCCAGCGCTGTACTGAGCCCTTCACTTGGGTTTTATGATTTGATCCTTACTGCAGCCCTGTGAGCGGCTGGTGCTCTGAATTCCATTTTACAAGCGAGGAAACTAAGGCTGCAGGGGACGTACGGCCAGGGTCACTGAGCAGGCATGGCAGAGCCACAGTCTCATTTCAAAACCCACCTCGACACTCTGTCACTGGATCTCAGCTCTGACCATGGTTTCCTGCTCCCTGTTCAGTAAAACCCCACATCCGTGGTCTGCCATTCCGCGCGTGCCTTGGCCTGGCTCCAGGGTTCCTTTGGGGCAGCACCTGGCTCTTCGCTCGTGTCCATGACCCACAGGGAGCCCACTCAGTGACGGAGGCATGAGAGGGAACAGGCCAGGGCTGGGTGGGCCTGAGGTGGGCAATGCTGGCACGGCAGCAACTGGAGAGAACCCAGCCAGCGTGGCCAGAGAGGAGGCGAACGCTGGAAAACTTCTCGTCGGATGTTTCTGTTTGGCTAGCTTTTGTCAGCTCTCCCCTTGTCTCAGGGCGTAGGTGTAACCAGTCATGAGGAGTGAGAAGAAGTCTGTGGTCTGTTTGTTTCTGCCTGATGTAGGGCCCTTTTGTGTTTGGATGTGTTGAAATTTAGAGCAGAAATAAGCTTTTGACTCGCCAGCAGTGATGCCAGGAGTCCTCAGCTGGGGGGACAGGGAGCCCCTGGCCACCTCCTGTCATGTCCAGTCCTGCTGCATCCCAGGCTGCACTTCACAGTATGCACGTGTCCCCGTGTCCCTGGGGTGAGGGCCAGTCTGGGTGCATCCGGGGCAGGGTGGAGAGACAGGCCTGTGGAGCTGGCTTCATGTCGTTCCAGAGGTGGGATAGAATGAAGTCGTGAATTCACTCTCTCCTAGGGGAGAGTTTTCCCGGCCCTAAGGAGGATGCTGTGGGAAACCGGGGCAGAGCCTGGCTGGGTCTGCTGCTGATGTGCGGGTCTGAGTATGGGTGCCTGCCTGCGTGGCCGCCTTGCCCTGGGTGGTCACCCCGTGCTGGGTGCAGAGGCCACTTGGCCCTCGGCTCTCAGGGACCTGCTGTTCCCACCCGTGCGGCTGTGGCTTGGGCTGTCCTGGGTACTGTGACCTGATGGGCTGCATGGTGGCTGCTGCCTTCTCGGTGGAGCTGCGTCCACGGTCAGCACCACTGAGGCTCCCGGCTTGGAGCCCCTGGAGAGCCTGGTCACTCAGTGGGGAGGACGGGACAGTGGGAGCACCGGCTTCCTTGGCTGCTCCATTAAGGAAGCAGAATGTCAAGCTGGAATTTTCTAAGTGCCAAAGGCTGTGAACGTGTTAATGTAGGAAAGAGCCCTGTGTGTATCTTTCTTGTGTAAAAGCTTCACGTGGTTGCGAAGTGTTGGACCGTGATGTGTTTCCCCGTAATCAGTTTTATTTTTGGTTTGTTTCTAGGGACATTCCGGAGAATCACCGCAGCTGCCTCGAGACTCTTGACAGACGGTGCGGACGGCAGCTTCTATGGCCTGGAGAGCTTGAACGCGTGGGTGCGCTCCATGGTCCCTACCCACCCGGCCCTCGTGCTGCTCTGGTGTCAGATCCTGCTGCTCGTCAGCCACACCGACTACCGCTGGTGGGCAGAGGTGCAGCAGACCCCCAAGTACGTGCGCTCTGCTCCCCGGGAGGCCAGCCCGGGCTCGTGTGCCGAGGCTCAGAGCAGCTTAAGCTCTGGCTCCATTTTCACGAGGCTTTGTAAAGATTCCACTGCATGTTAATCTTTCTTTCATGGACACACTATTGTAGGGAAAATGTGGTCCGACTACAGGCATTCAGAATAGCCGCTGCTTTTCACATGTGATTTCTTTGACAAATTCTTTGACACTGTTCCATCTCACGGGCCGTTTTTGTCATGCTTTGTCCCTCCTGCTGGGTTCTCATCCTTAAATTGGTTCCAGAGCCAGACATGTTGCAATGGCTTAACTTCATTATAAGTTAAATGTGGTTCCTGTTATTCTTAGATAATGAAGAAATTATTTAGCAGCCTTTCAAAACTACTTGGAACTACCTTATTTTTTAATCATTCAAGAAGACTTGTTAAGTATCTGATTGTGGGTGGCCCTCTTTTTGCAAAAAGTTGTCAGGTCTGAGTCTCTGTTTCTAGGCACCCTCTTGCTCAGCCATTTGTACATATGTGAAAAGAAAAGATTTGATTCCCCCATCCCCCCGCAGTTGAGTCCTCCGTGCAGTGTTTCTGGAAGACTCAAGAGCCGATGGCGAGGAGAGAAAGCTCTGGAAATAGGAGACTGCAGGGGCTGCAGGGTTGAGGTCAGCTCCTCTCTGCTCAGCATAGAAAGACAGCCAAGTGAGGCCATGGGTCCCGCGTTGGCTGGTCCAGTGCTTTCAGGTGGAAAAGCCAACATGAGCAGGAGTATTACACCTCTGCCCTGTGCTATATGTTGTGGGATATGCAAAGGAAAAATAATCGCTGCTTCTTGCCCTCCAAGTGCTTACAGTTAGTTGGGGAGGACAGAGCAGTGAAAACATTTGACATGCTTAGAGAACAGTTTAAGCCTGTCATGATGACTTAAGTATTGTAAGAGTCGGAAACAGAAAATCGGTGTCTTCTACTTCAGAGCTTCTTCACTGTGCATATAAATCAACTGGGGAGCTTGTTCAAATCAGATTCTGATTCAGTAGATGGCTGACGGGGCCTGGGACTCTGCATTTCTGCCAGGCTCCTGGGGGTACCAGTGCTCTGATCCATGGAGTACGCTCTGAGCAATGAGGCCCTGGGTCCTGGAGGATTTTGCCTCAGAGCACCTAGGGGGCTTGTTCCAAGGACCAAGCCTGTGCTCCAGCCCACTGTCGGACCAGATGGCTGGGCACCGTAGGAATTAGGGTCCTGGGCTCTTGTGTTACTGCAGCCTTCCCAGTAGCCTCCCTGGACACCAAGGGCAGGACTTGAGTTAGCTGATAATACTAACAGATGTTGGGTGGGTGGACGGTAAGTGAGAAGGCATCCACCGCCCAAATGGATCCCTCAGCCAGTGTTTCTTAGCTTCTCCCCCACTCTCCGCCTTCTCCTCCTCCTCTTCCTCTGCCTTTGTACATATGGTGGGCGGTGAGGGCAGAGGCCGACCTGGAGTGGGTTCAAGAGGAAATGGGAGGGCAGACCCCAGTGTGATGAATGGAGGGCCTTCCACAGAAGACTCACGTGGGCTCTCCAGCAGTGTCAGTCAGTGTCATGGAAGATACAGAACTGTTTGCTTGGATGAAAAGACGTTAAGAGTGCATGACAAACAGGTACAGTTTTATGATCCTTGATTACATTCTGGATCTGGGGGATGAAACCACTAGAAAGACATTATTGGGTCAACAAGCTACATTTGAATGTGAGCTCTACATAACCTGTTGCTTTTGGTTATGAGTAGTACTTAGGGGACGCACTTGCTGAGATATTTAGGGGTGCAGTCTCTTGACCTGCAGATTACTCTCAAATGGTACAGCCCCCCAAATTGCATGTGTGTACAGTGTACGTGAGTGTCGAGTGTATGTAGGGTATGTGTGTATGTGTGGAGCATGTGCATGTGTGTGGCGTGCGTGCCTGAGTGCAAAGGTGGTGACTTAGTAGTAGTTGAATCTAGGTGAAGAGTATGTCGCTGTTAATTGAATTATTATTTGAGCTTTTATATCAGCTTGAAAGTTTTCAAAATAAAAGTTAAGGAAAAAAGATGACAGAAGAGGGACACTTAGAGAGCAGCTCTACACAACGGTTAGGAGGAGGTTCGCTCTGGAGGGAAATAGAGACATGGGAAATGAGGACATGAGAGAGTTTCTAGATGAGAGAACGAATGGCATGGATGACCCCTTACAGAAGAGAGCGTTATCCTAGAGTTGGCAAGAGCAGATGGGATCTAAGGGACAGACATTGGCTTTATGATATTGATATATTTTTTGCCAGCTTTTTATAGTTCAACTTACATTTTCCTGATTTCTCTCCATATATTAGCAGATATGGGAAACTCACTGATTCTGGGTTCTCAGCTCAGTCATTATTTCCTCAGGGAAGCCTTCCTGACTTCTCTTTGATTGGTGAAGTCTCACTATCTGCTCTTACCCCAACCTTTGTCTCTTTTTTGTGGCATGTGTTGAGACTGTAATTTGACATTTATTTGTGTGATAATTTGGTTAATATCTCTCCCTCTAGATCATAATTCCTACAAGGGCCCTCATTGTGTTCCCAGCACTAACATGAGTTAGTGATTTAATTACCCTGATAATAGAAATAATAATAATGTATTGGTAAAGACCTTTTATATATAGATCACTAGCACTTATATAGCATTATGTGCCAGATATTGTTCTGTGGGCTTTCCACTATGATAAGTTATTAAAATCTCTCGAAATGCATCTATATTATAGACAAGGAAACTTCTTTCCCAGAGAAGTTAAATAACTTGCCCACTATCACACCTTAACAGACGTGTGCATGCATGATCCCCCAACTCAATTATTTTCACCTATTATAGCTGAAATTGTCATATAAGTGTGGGTTTATTTCTGGGCTCTCTATTTTCTGTTCCATTGATCTGTGTGTCTGGTTTTACATCAACACTGTACTGCTTTGATTACTGCGGCTTTGTAGTGTAGTTTGAAATCAGGGAGTGTGATACCTCCAGTTTTGTTCTTCTTTCTCAAGATTGCTTTTGGCTGTTTGGAGTCTTTTGTGGTTCCATGCAAATTTTAGAATTTTTTGTTCAAGTTCTGTGAAAAATGCCATTGGAATTTGGATGGGGATTGCATTGAATCTGTAGATTGCTTTGTGTGGTATGAACATTTTAACAATATTAATTCTTCTAATCCGTGAGCATGGAATATCTTTCCATTTATTTTTGTCTTCTTTAGCTTCTTTCATCAGTGTCTTTCAGTGTATAGTTCTTTCACCTCCTTGGTTAAATTTATTACTAGGTATTTTATTATTTTGATGCAATTGTAAATGGGATTATTTCCTTAATTTCTCTTTCTGATAGTTTGTTATTTGTACATAGAAATACAACAGATTTCTGTATATTGATTTTGTATCTTGCAATTTTACTGAATTCATTGATTACTTCTAACAGGTTTTTAGTGGACTCCTTAGGGTTTTCTATGTATAGTATCATGTCATCTGTAAGTAGTGAAAATTATACTTCTTTCTGACTTGAATGCCTTTAATTTCTTTTTCTTGCCTAATTGCTTCGGCTAGAACTTCCAATACTATGTTGAATAAAAGTGGCGAGAGTAGGGATCCTTGTCTTGTTCCTGATCTTAAAGGAAGAGCTTTTAGCTCTTCACCATTGAGTATGATGTTAGCTGTGGGCTTGTCATATATGGCCTTTATTATGTTGAGATATGTTCTCTCTGTACCCATTTTATTGAGAGTTTTTATCATAAATAGATGTTGACGTTTGTCAAATGCTTCTGCATCCATTGAGATGATCATATATTTTTTATTCTTCATTTTGTTAACATGATGTATTTTATCAGTTGACTTATGGATGCTGAAGTATCCTTGCATCCATGGAATAAATCCCACTTATCATGGTATATGATCCTTTTAATGTACTGTTGAATTCAGTTTGCTAATATCTTGTTGAGGGTTTTTGCATCTATGTTCATCAAGGATATTGCCCTGTGATTTTCTTTTTTTGTGGTGTCCTTGTCTGGTTTTGATGATGAGTGTCTCTTTCCAAAAGATAATAAAAATGAATTACTAGAAGTTTGGAATACAAAAGTACAAGTCCTTATTTTCTATCTGTGTACTCAGCAGATATAGAACTGCTCTATCAATTGTTACAGAGGTTCTGTATGCAGCTCAGTGCTGGCTCTCAGATGAGCACGGGCTCCCAGGCCACACTTCCTGGAACTACCCATGGTTGCCACAGTGGGGTCTGCTTTTGTCTGCTTCTTATTTTGGGGATTAAATCATCATAGTCTTATGATTTGCTTTCTACCTGTCCTACCTTTTGGTGGACGGTTAGGGTCCTGCATACGCAGTCATCTTTTATTTGGGAAGTTCATTTGCTATCAGTAGCTGGCAGTGTCTGTCCTGAGGTCTTGGGGGCTTGCCCTCCTACAAACTAGGACTAAATTTGGGTTGACGTTGGACCTTCTTTGTGTCCACTGCTAATGTTTGAACTGCAAATTCTCCCCTTCTCTTTCAGAGGCTTTTTCCCCCTATAGCTATACTATTGCAAAACAGAATTACAGCTTGAATGTAAGTCATGTTGGGGCTGGCAGGAGGGCTGACTGAGAAAGGAAAGGTTTTTTGTTTGTTAGTTTTTAATTGACATATAATTTACAGTACAGTAGAATGTACTCTTTTGTACCCGATATAGTCAGGTCACCACCACCACAATCAAGAGTTAGACCAGTGTCATCGCTTCAGAGAATTCCCTCCTGTCCCTTGTGCAGCCACCCCCTCCCCCTGCCCCTCCCTCGGTAACCACTGATCCATGTTCTGTCGTGATAGAAGTTTTTAAACAATTCTCTTCTAAATCCTGAGGTGTTAACAGGAAGAGTTGACACATTTCAGAATATTCTAGTCCTGGTGTCATCTTCGTCTCCACTAAGCCTTAGCAGAGACTTTTAGGCTCTTGGCCGCCGAGGCGAGGGAATTGTCTTACCCTCAAGTCAGAGGGCTGTTTGTGAGCATGGCAGCTACTGTGTTTTAAGAGTTGTGGCCAGTACTGAGAGTCCCAAAGTTTGCAATTCTCATCTCCTTAGAAAGAAAAAAGACAAGGTGAGAAGAAATAAAGATGAAGTGAAATAACCTTCACTAGTGGGGAATTAATTTTGCAGAAATGCTTTTAAACAGGGTTTCCATAATAGCATAGACACTGTGGGCATGCTTAGGGTTGTAACTTTTCATTGGTAATTGAAGAGTAAAGTATGGAAATGCAAAGGTTTTCTACTGTCACTTGACGGCTTTCATAGCAAGCTAAAACCAGGAATTTCAAAAGCAAGCAATAGCTCTGCCATCAGACATAGCCAGTGAGATAAGAGCGCTGATTGAATGTGCAACTTTGTGGTGGGTTTTGCCTTTCAGTCAAGCATTTAAATTTTCTGCCTGTTAGATCCTCTGTTTACTTTAGTGTTCCATATGTGCTTTATCATAGCTCAGAAAGAGACCACTAAGAGTAGACCTTACACATCATGCTGATGTGGCAGTGCTTAAAGTAACTGTCCGCTTTAGAACTGGGACTAAACGACAGTCATCTTCAGTGTTTTGAAAATAAGCTGCTGTCATCTCAGAAACGCTGTCAGAGCTTCTGTTGCTCCTTCTAGAAGACGCCGTCTGTCCAGCACGAAGTCACTTAGTCCCCAGATGTCTGGAGAGGACGAGGATTCTGATGTGGCTTCCAAACTGGGAATGTGCAATAGAGAAATAGTACGAAGAGGAGCTCTCATTCTCTTCTGCGATTATGTTGTAAGTTTGAAATTGCGAGAAGGGGAGTGTTGGGGGCTGGAAAACACCTCGTGCGGATGATACTTCTACAGTCTGATTTCCACTGTCCGTCACTCCACCAGAATGAAAGACTAAAATTAAAGTTGAATCCTGCTCCCAAGTATAATTGGAAATCAGGCTTGGCGTCCAGCCTGGGAGTTTAAGTTTGTCTGTAAACGAGTCCGTGGGCAGTCACTTGCTCTGCACCGCTCGCAGTGCTGGGCGCCTTTGTTGTTTTGAGGGGCACCGTGGAGTAACAGTAATAATAAAAAGAAGTTACAGGTTTGACTGAGTGAGCTTCTGATTAAATCATTTTTTTAATCTGTGGAAAAGGTGTTAGAATGTTAATTGCCGCATTTTTAGATACCTATTTGAATGACATTCGTTTTAAAAATAACTTCTGTGGAATTTTTGACCATAAAACTAACATCTCTTGTTTAATACAAAAAATTTACAAAAACCAAATAAGTAAACAGAAGAAAATAAAATCTGTAATCGTATTACTCAGAGAGAACCCGTTGTTCCACTCTCACTGGGATCTGGTACCTTTTCCAGGCTGATAGAAAGTGCTGCCTTCCTTTGGTGCAGACATGGTGCCATGAATGCCGCTGTCACTTAGCAGCGCGTCAGAAAAGGAGTAGACTTCTTCACCTGAGCTGCTTGTTGAGATCTTTTTGGCCATGATAGCAATTTGTTAATATTCATGTTTTGTTTTACATTCTTTTTTTTTTTGTAAATTTATTTATTTTTGGCTGCGTTGGGTCTTCATTGCTGCACGTGAGCTTTCTCTAGTTGCAGCGAGCGGGAGCTACTCTTCGTTGTGGAGTGTGGCTTCTCATTGCAGTGGCTTCTCTTGTTGCGGAGCATGGGCGCTAGGCACGCGGGCTTCAGTAGTTGTGGCACGCGGGCTCAGTAGTTGTGGCTCACGGGCTTAGTTGCTCCACAGCATATGGGATCTTCCCAGGCCAGGGCTTGAACCCGTGTTCCCTGCATTAGCAGGCGGATTCTTAACCACTGCACCACCAGGAAAGCCCCTTGCTTTACATTCTTGATGTTGAAATAGTTTTTCTATCTTGTTCCACTTTTGAGAAATAATTTGATATAGTTATATAATGCTGTTTTCACAGAAAAGTAAGAAAAATATTTATTTTATAAGTTAATACTATCAAATTATCCCACAGGAAAAGTATTAAACATTAACCAGATGCCAAAAAAATTTATCTCGTTTTATAATTTCTGCCTAGGGTCAGGAATTACAATGAAAAGGCAACATATGTATTGGGCTGGCCAAAAAGTTTGTTCAGCTTTAAGTAAAAATAACATTTTTCATTTTCACCAAGAACTTTTTTTTTTTTTTTTTTTTTTTTTTTTTTTTTTTTTTTTTTCTTTTTGCGGTATGCGGGCCTCTCACTGTTGTGGCCTCTCCCGTTGCGGAGCACAGGCTCCGGATGCGCAGGCCCAGCGGCCATGGCTCACGGGCCCAGCCGCTCCGCGGCATATGGGATCCTCCCAGACCGGGGCACGAACCCGTATCCCCTGCATCGGCAGGCGGACTCTCAACCACTGCGCCACCAGGGAGGCCCTCACCAAGAACTTTTAAAAAAAATTTATTTATTTATTTATTTATTTATTTATTTAGGCTGCACCAGGGCTCAGTTGCGGCATGCAGGATCTTTTAGTTGTGGCACGCGAGCTCTTAGTTGTGGCTTGCGAACTCTTAGTTGCAGCATGTGGGATCTAGTTCCCCGACCAGGGATCGACCCTGGGCGCCCTGCACTGGGAGCGCGGACCGCCCCCCACTGGACCACCAGGGACGTCCCACCAAGAACTTTACTGAACAACGTATTCATTAACCAAACAAACTTTTTGGCCAACCCAAAATTTAAAACTGTATTTTTCTCATTTCCTTATAAATCTTACATGAAATTTCTTCCCTTAAGATCCATTTGATCTATGGGAACCATTCATATTTTGGATTCAGGAAATCTATCAAAACTGTGACAGTTACAGGAAATTCTTTTTTTCCACTGACCTGTCACAAAGCTGCAGCGAGGGTAACTGGAGAATCCCGTCAGGAGGCTGGACTGAGGCCTGGGCGAGGCAGGACTTGCCCTGGACGGGAGCACCGCCTGCTCTCGTGTCTCAGCTCGGGCCAGTTACGCCGTTCCCGCTGCCCTCGGGAGGTGCCGGGCTCTCAGGTGCCCCAGACCCCCCGCGGCCCTGGGCCACGCTTTTCTCCTCCTGTGTCCCTGAGCTGTGCCGCTGGGGCGCACTTCCCTGGGGCCTGACTTTGGGCAGCTCAGCTGCAGTGCACAGTTGCGGGTGTCGGCTCTGTAAAGTGTGTTGTCACCTCGTCAGTTATGGTGCTCAAACACTAAATACTTTCAGCGAGGATTATAATTCAGAGTTGGTTTTCTCCTTCCTACCACTTCTGGCCTTTTCTATGGCGCTAGTGTCTGCTCTTGCCTTGTCCACTAGAAGATGGCCTTTCATTGTTGTCTTGTCCTCAGTGCCAGAACCTGCACGATTCAGAGCACTTAACATGGCTCATCGTCAACCACATTCAGGACCTAATCAGCCTGTCCCACGAGCCTCCCGTGCAGGACTTCATTAGTGCTGTCCATCGGAATTCTGCGGCCAGTGGCCTTTTCATCCAGGCAATTCAGTCTCGTTGTGAAAATCTTTCAACTGTAAGTCTCCCTGGTGCCGGCTGTCACCAGTTTCCTCTGCCTTAAAAATGGAGGGCTGGCATTTTTAAACTGCTCTTTCCAGCAGGCAAAACCCTCTGCTCTCATTTCTCTCCTTCTCTCAAACCGCAGCCCACCACACTGAAGAAGACCCTCCAGTGCCTGGAAGGGATCCACCTGAGCCAGTCGGGCGCCGTGCTGACGCTGTACGTGGACAAGCTTTTGTGTACTCCATTCCGTGTGCTGGCTCACATGGTCGACACCCTTGCTTGTCGCCGGGTGGAGATGCTTCTGGCTGCAAATTTACAGGTACTGGGAGAAAACACGGATATCGTTTTTTACTGAAAACCTGGCAGGGCAGGCGAAACACTTGGCTGGCTCCTCCCCCATGGGGATAGTCTTCATGTGGCCACCGAGGGGAGCGTGCAACATGGATGAACTGGTCATTCCTTGTGTGTCCGATATGGGTGCTTCCTGTACTTCTTCTAGTCCGCCTTTTCTACCAGAGCCAGACATGCCCCTTTATCTTCTGTAAATGAGCACAGGTGACTTTGACTCTTGTGCGTTGCAACCCCACTGACGTGTTCTTGTCTGCTTTAGAACAGCACGGCCCAGCTGCCGGCGGAAGAGCTGAGCAGGATCCAGGAGCACCTGCAGAGCAGCGGGTTAGCGCAGAGGTAATGCCGGGGCCTGGTGCTCCTTGCTTTTTGAGTGTAAAGACTAGGGTTTGTGAGGGCACAGACTCGCAGGATGAGAGGCTGGCGTGCTGTATTGGTGGGTTCACTGCAGAAGGGCCTTGAGAGAGAGCCTTCCGAAATTAACACAGTTGGATCTCAGCGTGTGCACAGTGAGGACCAGCTGGCAGCGTCAGCTCTGCCGCGATAATGCGCCGTGGCTGTGTGAGGGTGGCGGGTGTTCCTGTGGCCTCCACTCACCACCTGCGATGAGTCATCGATCAGCTCTGTCTTAGCAAAAATCAAAGCCTGTGATCTAATTGCTAAATAAGACCTGGCAGAGCTGAGAGACGTTACCTAGTTCTCGGCGAGAATTGTTTCTACATCTTGTCAACATTTTGTCTCTCTATGGCTGTTTATCACCTAATTTTGTTTGCAAAGTCTTTTTGAGGCCTTTACCAGAAATCCTGATGTCTGTTACATGAGTGTATTTCCGTGACTGCAAAATAAATGAAGAGAAGCCCTTATCTTCTCTCCTCCACAGCAGGAAAACGTGTGTGAGAGAGAATCTGGTTACTGTACTGTGACTTCAGTCTTAAGAGTAGCTGTTGCTGGTTTCTTTAACCGAGAAGGGGTAGGACTTGGGCAGCATGAGGCTTTAGGTGACTTGTCAGTATGCTGGGTGACTTATGTTGTAATTTGCATCATGAAGTTGTTGTTCTCGTAGAAGGTGGTGAGAGGCGACACTATCCCTATTTTCGACCCTAGACTTATTCAGGCAGACGAGGAGGGGTAAAAATATTTTGTGCCAGATGAGGTGATTCTTTTATGAAATGAATGGAAATTGGTATAGGTTGTATATTGTGGGGAGATAAAGTAGGAGATTTTGTGCACTGGGATCTTAGGTGGTGTGTTTTGTGTTTATAAAGAGTGCCTGCATTAGCTGTTACGCCATGTATTGCCTGCTGCAGTGTTTGAGTATAAATGAAATTTCTGAAAAATACTTATGGGACATAAACTGTGGTTGTTACCAGTAAACTGGGACCTGAATTTGCATCATGACTTGAGTGTCGATGAGAAGTAGCTCTGAACAGAAAGTGTCAAACGTGTCGCCTCACTCCCTCCCGTGCAGCTGTGCCCTAACCTGTGTGTGATTGGATTCCAGACACCAAAGGCTCTACTCCCTGCTGGACAGGCTTCGTCTCGCCACTGCACCGGCGTCGCGTGGCCCCGCTCCTCCGGTCACGCCCCACCCGCTGGACGGGGACGGGCCCCTGGCACTGGAGACAGTGAGTCCTGACAAAGTAAGTGTCCAGCACGTCTGGGTGTGACACACAGGGCCCCCTCGGTGCACTGAGTGCCTCTGCAGCGGGTGGCTCAGGCGGCAGGACGTCCTGGTGCTCAGCACAGCCCCTGAGGGCTCTCGACCTGCCCTGTTTCTTGCCAGCAATGGGCACAGTCACATCAGCGACAGGACCCATGAGGTCCAGCCTGGGTCTTTAGCGGGGGCATGGGGTGAGAAAGGAAATGTTGACTTGGGTCATTAGTAGGGGGCTGAGGGTCATGGTGATTAATGGAGAATCAGGAGACGGGTGGCCACGGCTTGCCCACCTGGCCTGTCTCCCTCTCCTTACGCCTGCTGACCTGCTGCATATTGACCCCACCACCCCAGGGGACCTGGTACCCTGTCATCACCCTCACCGCTCACACCTCAGAGCCGGGGGCCCATTTGGGGCCTTGGTGGGGCCTTGGTAGGGCCTTGGTGTGCTCCTTTCCTGGAGAGAGTTCATTTTAAATATGAACTTGGAGTCCAAAATCCCAGGCGTAGATAGCAGAGTCTGGGCCACTGTTCTCAGGCATGGTTTGTTCAGCCTCTCCACTGCACTGGCCCTGGGGAGAGAAGAGCAAAGCAGACTCCCCAGTAGAAGATGATCAGCACGATGCCCAACAAGGGGTGGACAGAGAGGTGGGCCCGCTACCCTCAGTACTTTACTGAGTTTGAGGGACAGTGGAGCATTCACCAGGTGAGGGGAGAGGGGGTCCAGACAGGTAACAGCAAGTCCAAAGACACAGCCCTCGTACCAGTTCCCATGGAAAAGGCCTGTGGGGTGCTGAGCAGCCCGCACAGCGACAGCGTCCAGTTTTACCAAAGCTGTATTCATGGTCCGGGGAGGCCACTTGTCCTTTGGTCTGGGGCCGCAGGACATGAGGGTCAGTAGGAGAAGAAACAAGGTGTATCCGGTCAAGTTGAAGCCCCTTGAGAGCCTGCCCAGTCGCATCCCGTCATCCACCTTTTCTCCCCAGGACTGGTACGTACGTCTGGTTAAATCCCAGTGCTGGACGCGGTCAGACTCTGCACTGCTGGAAGGGGCAGAGCTGGTGAACCGGATCCCTCCGGGTGACCTGAGCGCGTTCATGATGAACTCGGTACAGTGGGGCCGCGGGACCCTTGGGAACCCTTTCTCTTGTTACTCACACGTGTTAGATTTGTTTCATTGTCACATGACCTAATAGCAATGTGCACCACTTACCTGTGTGCCTTAACAGCAGAAACCCTAATCCAGACAGGACAGGATGTTATTTCAGCCACGTTAGAGTCTAAAAGGAGGGGAATTGTGTTTAACTCACCTTTTCGTGCATTTAAAGACAATAGGAAAAAGAAGACAAAAAAAAAAGAAAGAAAATAGGTTCCCTTAGGTTATAATGAGTTCTAATTGCTTGTCTCGTGCTCATGAGCAAAAGTACTGGGGTGGTGCCATGGTGCGTGATTTAACTGACTTTTTCATGATGTTATGGAAGTTAGTAAGCCCCTCCCTACCTGGAGCGGGGTCCCCTCCCCCACTGTGTGCATTGAGGCCCCCCACCCTCACTAGGCGTCACACAGGCCTGCTGTGTGGAGCTGGCCCAGGAGCCCTGGCAGGGCATCCGTGTTCCTGTCCTCAGCTGCTGGACCGGCGCTGTGAGGGGTGGAGCCCCCTTGATGGTGTTGTCCAGCCACAGCCTTGGCAGGGTCCTTCTCAGACCTCCTGGGACCAGCAGCCGATAAACCTTTAGGTGTTAATAGTGCTGCCGGGAGATATGCCAAGTGGGAGTGAAGCAGGGATGTGGGGGATGGCAAGGACCGGCAGGTGTGGCGTAGAGAGCTTCAGGGTGCAGCCACAGTGTTCCCAAGCACTGACCCTCCCTCAGTTTGAAAGTAAGAGCTACATGGGGAAAACAGGAGAACTGGCCCAAAACCAGTTTGCCAAACTCATTTTAAGAGCCATTCAGTGAAAGCTGATTTGCTAATAAGTGATAAATTTGCTTAATAACCAACTGAATTTTCCAAATTTGCTCATTAGACTTTTAACAGCATTAAAGAAAGGCTCAGCTGCAAATGCTAGGGGTCGATTTTGGTCGCTGACAATGACATGTGCTTTTCTGAATATTAACTAAATTAAGATTGGCCAAAAAGATCCTTAAATGGCTTTAAAAAGTTGGCAAAGCACAGTACAAATTGAAACAGTATCGTATGAAATGCTGTTTTTCCAATCAAACTTGTGGCATTTATATGACTGCTTTGATTTATTTCAGCTGCTTTTGAACATAACTTGTCTTTTTCAAACATTGAGATGTTTGGTGTTTCACTGTTTCTTGGATGGCACATCAGCTTGATTTTGTATCTTCATCAATTAAAATTTCTTCATATTAAATTTTTGATTTTAAGTAAATCTGAAGACATAAAAAAATATTTCTTTAAAATTAAAGTACCCAAAAGAGACCAGAAATACACTTCACTGATCATATGTTAAATGGAGATGTTCATTTATTTATAACAGAAGTAGAATAAGGTATTCTTTCAAATGTTTTGGATGGCATACTAATCTGTTATCTCAGAAATGTTTGCATTCTCCTCTGCTGTGTTTCTCTTGCCCGACTAAAAGCTCGTAATTGTCATTGTTGAACCTTTAATGCCCCGATTCAGGAGTTCAACCTGAGCCTGCTAGCCCCGTGCTTGGGCCTGGGCGTGCGTGAGATCTATGGGGGCCAGAAGAGCCCCCTTTTTGCAGCAGCTCGCACGGCAACTCTAGACCGCGTGACCAGTGTGGTTCAGCAGCTGCCCGCTGTCCACCACGTTTTCCAGCCATTCCTGCCTGCAGAGCCCACTGCCTACTGGAGCAAGTTGGATGACCTCTTTGGTAATTAAAATCAAAGTCCCCTTATTTTTAAAAAATGCTGCAGAGCCAGTGCCATGCTCTGTACCGAGTGAAAATACAGGCAACACTGTCAATCTGATACACCAAAGGCACTTACAGAGGCCACCGAGAGCCTGCACTGGGGCCCTGGCTCTACGTGTCTTTTGGTGAGTTTGCTGCTTGGCTGTTCCTTGACGTGGCCTGGGCTCTGGGCCTGCAAGGAACGCAGGCTCAGCCTCGGGAATGTGGGTCCTGGTCTCTCAGGGTGGTGGGTTGTGTGCCTGTGTGCTTCTGGGAGCCATGTCTTTAGTCCCCATCATATTCTCGAATGGGGGCCCGACTGCCTGTCTTTCAAAGGTCAGAGCCTCTACTGAAGGCTCTTGCCCCCATGGAGGCCTTCTGTTTCAGGGGATGCCGTGCTGTATCGGACCCTGACCACTCTGGCCCAGGCCCTGGCCCAGTACCTGCTGGTGTTCTCCAGGCTGCCCGGCCACTTGCACCTTCCTCCTGAGAAGGAGAGGGATACCGTGAAGTTTGTGGTCATGACCCTTGAGGTAAGAGGCAGCTTGGGAACTTGGTGCTCAGTGCAGAGGGAAGAAGCTCTTCCATCTGAAAATGCAGAGCTGTGTGCAGCCCGGCGCCTGCGGCCTGTCCTTCCAGCAGTGACCGCTGTCACATGTCACATCCGTCCCCTGCTTTGCTGGGCTCCGTCACGCCCCTTATTGCTCCATTCCCCACGGTTGCCTTGTGAGGTTGACAACACAGCCCTTCTTCTCTCTGCCTCAGGGCAGGGGAGGGGGGCACTCTGAAGAGTCAGGTCTGGGGCCTGGGCTCCCTCCCGTCCAGGGTCTCCTGAGCATAGCATGGGGAGTCGTCATGCACTTATATGTGAATCTTGTTTCCCTGATGCTAAGATACTTTTCTGATTTAGTATAAACCATCCATTTAAAATTTTTTTCCAGGGAAAAAGAAGCTGTGCAAATGTAGTATGTATCCTAATTTTAGATACTTAGTAAATAATAATCTGAGAAATTTGTTATATTTTAAATTGAGCAATAAACCTGATATTTCAGCTGTGGGGAATTGAACACTCTGTGTTAATACTTATAAACACCCCCCAAAACGTGTACATACGTGTGTGCATTGCCTTTTTGTACAACTTCTGGAGAAGAGAGTTTGGCCTGCACCCTTGGAGGCAGAGGACACGGATGACCCAGTGCCGACACCCGCTGCCGCCTCCCAGCAGGGAGGGGGAGCGCCCAGAGGGCATTCGCACAGCTGTTCAGAAGGCAACAGACAAGCACCTACTTGAGCCAGGCCGAGCCAGATAGCTGTGACCCGTGCCCTTTAGGCTTCAGTGTAGTAGGAAGGCTGGCAAACAAGTGTACGGTTACAGTACAGGGTGGCCCCTGCCAGCCATCACGTTCCCGCTGCGTGCAGGACCATACGCCCTGCATCATCTCATTCAGGTTCTCACTGCAACCCTGTGAGGTGGGCTATTATCCCCGTTTTACAGACAAGAGAAGCAGGGCTTAAGAGGCTCAGCGACTTCACCGGGTTCACCCGCCGGGAAGTAGCCATTCCAGCATTTGAACCCCAGCGCGGCTGTCAGGTTCAGCCTCTGTGACTGCAGCTGAGGCGAGGCCCTGGGCAGTGGGAGCCCCGAGGGAGAGCCTAGCCCGCAGGCTGTGCGGTCAGGGCAGGATGCTGGGGGCGGGCAGCCACATCAGGTTGGGCATTCTGCGTTCCACTCCCAGAGTGGGAGGGGGAGGGGGGTACTTCAGTGAGCAGGTGGGTCAGGATTGAACCGGAGGGACTGGGGATGGTGGCCCGAGAGCCATCCCTCTGGAGGGAGCTTTGGACAGTTCCTCGACGGCAGGGGGTTCTCAGCTTCCCTGCCAGCCCCTGTGGCAGGAAGGAGGTGTGGGTAAAACCTGCATTAACACGCACCTGCCCCTCCAGGCCCTGTCGTGGCATCTGATCCATGAGCAGATCCCACTGAGTCTGGACCTGCAGGCGGGCCTGGACTGCTGCTGCCTGGCTCTGCAGCTGCCCGGCCTCTGGAGCCTGCTCTCCTCCCCTGAGATGGTGACCCACGCCTGCTCCCTCATCCACTGTGTGCGGTTCATCCTAGAAGCCAGTGAGTCCATGACCGTGACGGTTTCTTTCCTTTGTCACTTGAACCAGTAATCAGCTCCGCAAATGTAGTCACAGACGTTCATTTTGTGCCACCTGTTTGCCACGTGCTAAGTTGGGAATTGGGGGTGAAGAGGTGGATGAAATATGGGCCTTGCCTCAATCTCCAGTATCTTGGGATCTACACTAGAATTCAACTTGAATTTGCTTTTGCAGTCATTTTGTTTAGATTTTGGAATTCTAGCTTTCATAAAAAATACTTCTAATTTATGTCCCTTTGAGTTCTGGTCCTAGTTAACTGTTTCATCCTTTTAGTCCTAGATGATCACAAGATTAATAAGATTGTATTCAAAAAATTACTTGTTTTCTATTATAGTTGAAAGGCTTGTTTCTATACTGCATTGTAATGCTAGTATATTGAAAAATAAAAGTGACTTACTCTTTTCAAGGGACAATGTCCTTAACAAGGGTCATTAGCCACAATTTTTTAAAAATTGGACATTATAGTTTACATGTTAGAGGGTGTTTTGAAGTTTTGTATTTTTAAATTAAGCATTAAAGAGTGGTGTTTTGAAGAGTCATTGTTTAAATTGTTTTCATCTGTGCATTTGTAGTCAACTTGAAAACAAAGATCCAGGGGCTAATTTATCAAAGCCAGACTTCTTGGGGGTTGCATTGATGCTTTTAGCAGTAATGAATCATGAACCATCTGATAAAGACCTCCCGGGTTAGAGGTGGCAAACAGCAGACAGTGGGAAGGACTTGGAAATCCGAGTGTAGAAATCCAAATCCTTGTGCACTTTGGATTAACGTAGAGATTGATACCTGAGTCTGGTGCATCTAAAATGGTCTAAAGTTGATTCTAGGAAATCTAGACCTCATTTGACATAGTCTGTCACTTTGAAACCTTCATGAGGCTGCATGAATGTGAAAATCTGAATGAAAGGATGGGAATTCTTCTGTTTGTTCTGTTGTGGTTTTAGTTGTGGTGCAGCCTGGGGACCAGCTTCTTAGTCCAGAAAGAACGATGAACACCCCACAGGCCGCCAGAGAGGACGAAGTGGATTCAAACACACAGAGTACGTCTTACCTAGTGTCTTTGGGGGCTTGAAATTCATTCACAGAAGAGACCTTTAAAGCGGTCAGTGTGGATGTGTGAAGCTGCCTGCCTTCACTTGGCTGCATCCTGGTGCTGGTCCCTGGGTGCAGGGGCGATTCGAGGGGCTGCCTCGCGCATCCCGCTGGCGGGCACCCTCTGCCGTCTGGCTCCCCGTGAATCCCACACTCCGCTGGGGTGTTGCGCTCGTTGGGGAGCCTCCTGACCTCCATCCTTGCTCGCTTTCCCCGCCACCCCTCGCCTCTGTTTTCACCCTGCACTTGCTGCTTCTGTGTCCTTTACCTCAGACTCCGAGCTCCTTGTGGGCAGGGCGTCCGTTTTCCTTCTCTGTGTTCTCACTGCTGTAAGTGATCAACACATGTTTGTTGAGTAACGAATGAATGAATAAAAATGCTAAGAAACTTAAAGTTAGTGGAAATACCATGTGACTATTGGGTAACCTGAGTGTCTGTTTCAGCCATATATTTTGGTGGACTTTTTTTTTTTTTTTCAGTACGCGGGCCTCTCACTGTTGTGGCCTCTCCCGTTGCGGAGCACAGGCTCCGGACACGCAGGCCCAGTGGCCATGGCTCACGGGCCCAGCCGCTCCGTGGCATGTGGGATCTTCCCGGACCGGGGCACGAACCCGTGTCCCCTGCATCGGCAGGTGGACTCTCAACCACTGCGCCACCAGGGAAGCCCTTGGTGGACTTTTAAATCAAAGTTCCTCCTCTCCCTAAAGAAAAAAAAAAAAAAAAAATACACATCTCATTCATTTAAACCTATTCAAAATCATTCAAACCTAGATTTAGCCATGTACCTTAGTTTTTCATGTACTTTCTCCTGATTCAGGTGTTTTACTCTGAAAATGGTGGCAAGGCATGTTGTGAGGAAAGCTTCTTGTCACCAGGGGCCTCCAGGCTCTTTCCCCAGAGGGTCTGGTGGGAATGCCCACCTGCAGCCTGTCCCACAAAGCGGGGAAGCAAATGCCCCACCTGGCGGTTCTTGGCTGTTTTTCTTATGGAACACTCTTACTTGGAATATCGAAATCTTATCCATGCTCTGTTGGCTTAAGAAACATGCCTTTTTAATAGCAGGTAGATAAATGCTTTGTGTCTTTTTTTGCCAGCTTTTGCTCAACCCCAGTTAATGACGAGAGTGTTCCTGTCGGTGGTGTTAAGATAGGAATTTTTCTTCTTGTTACCCACTCAAGGTTTTACAGTTGCACAGCATCTAGAAGCAGTGGTGTTTTGTTCACAGCCAAGCTCTTCCCTGAGCCTCTGTCTCAAGACTCTGGTTCTGCCATCCCCGAGTTTGTGACTTAATGATTCCTTACTGATAACTGAGGAACGTGCAAACACTCACTTCCTGCTCAGCCACCTTGTGGCTGTGTGGCCTTAGCAAGTTACTACCCTGTGCTTCTGCAGTACTTATAAGAATAGTACTCACCTGATGGGGCTGCCATAGGATTAAGTAAATTAATCCACATAAAGAACCCATGACAAGTGCCAGGCTTGCTATAAGTGCTCAGGGAGTGTCACCGTATTTTAGTTGTAATTTGAATTTCCATTCCTCTGAAAATAGTTGCGGCGTTTCATGTGGTTGAGTCAGAGCAGGCAGGCCCACTGGCTGGAGCATATTTAGTTTGGGTTAATATAATTGTGCTCATTCTCCGTGGCCCCATTTAGGCTGGTTAATTTCATCCTGGCCAGAGGAGGAAGCTCGCTTTATCACCTCAGTAGGATGGTACCTCTTAAAGATGGTCCCGGAAACTGTATTAAAGTCACCCTTGTTTCTCTTAGTTCAGGGCTCGATTCCTTAAGTCCACTAGTCATTCCTTCTCTCTATGAAGAAGTTGCCTAGACTGTTGAATCTCATGGACGGTGGATAGTATCCATCCACAACCCTAGACATTTATGAACTTGGCAAATAATTTTCTGGCACATACTCTATGCCAGACTCAAAGTGAGGAAGAATGTGCCCCTGCCCTCGAGGTGTAGTGGTTCTTAAACCCTCAGCACATGGGGTTTTCCTCAGCATTCTGTCTCAGGATTTCTCGGGTGGGACTCGGCAGCCCATTAGAATCCCTTCACCAGCCACCAGAACCCCTAATCTTGGGGAAACGGTGAACTGAGGGTTACAGTGTGGGTCTCTACACGCCAGCCTAGGGGCGAGTGAGCACAGGGTCCTGGGAGAGCCAGAGAAAGCCAAAGCCCTGGGGAAGGGCTGCAGCCTCCTCCTGGGTGTCAGCTGGCTGCACATGCAGGATGGGTGGGAGACTGGGACCAGGTTCCAGGTGTTTGTGCCAGTCTTGACAGATGTGGAGAGGACTGCTTGTTTAGATGGATGTGGAGGAGGTGAGATCTGTAGGCCTTCAGCGACCGCCTAGAGTCTCACGTTTCTGGTGGGCGTGGCCGGCAGTGGGGCTGTGCCTGCTATCTGCGAGGGTGGGAATGTCAGGGGGAGGGGTGGTGGGTTTGGGGTGTGTTTTGACAGAATGGTCCTCTGTCACCCACGGTGCCTGTTTAGACCCTCAGTATGTCACTGCAGCCTGTGGGATGGTGGCCGAGATGGTGGAGGCACTGCCGTTGGTGCTGGCCTTGGGTCATAAAAGGAACAGCAGCGCCCCTGCGTTCCTCACGCCCGTGCTCAAGAACATCGTCGTCAGCCTGGCCCGCCTGCCCCTCGTCAACAGCTACACACGTGTCCCGCCCCTGGTGAGTCTGTCCCTCCCTTTGCACAAGACCCAGGTGATGGGGACGCACAGGCAGGCCCCAGGCTCGGGGCTCTGAGAGCGCGAAACCGCTCAGATGCCCACTTGCGGTGGCCAGAGCTTTCCTTGGTTGCATTCGCGACACCGGGCTGGTTTCCTCGGGCGTGATGTGGCTCAGTCATGAGTAGAAATGCTCCGAAATGGGGTGGGGCATCATCACATGACGAAATGAGATTTTTTTTCTCCCACGATGCTGGATGTGATTCCAAGGTCCTCAGACTCATCTGTTGAACGGGGGAGAGCAGAAATTGTGCCTCCTGGAGTGAGCGTTTCCCTTAGGTAGTCACCCTCGGGGGCAGCTCGGGGGTGTGACACAGCGGCAGCTCCTCTGCTCTTTTAAAGCTGGCTTCAGAACCAGGTTCAGGTGGGCGTCGTCAATGGGACCCGGCTCCACATCACAGAGGGGCCTGGGTGGGCGGGCCGCGGGCCGCAGGAGGCTGTGCTGCTGCCCTCACACCTGCTGGAGGGAGAGGTGGGGCGATGGGCTGGCACCCACGGGCTGGAGCCAGCAGGGGGAGATGGGCTGGGACCGAGAGGCAGGCGCTTGTTGCTGCCAGGAAGGGCGCGTGCCCGCTGGTGGGGCTCAGCCTCTGTGCGTGCGAGGTTCCGCAGCGGCTGCACCAAGGCCGTGATGCGCCGCGACACCGAGGGTGCAGAGGCTTTCGCTGTGGGAGCTCTTTCTGGGGAAAAGCCCAGTGACATGCTGTCCTGGGGTCGCCGTGGAAACTGGGAGTTGTGGGCGTTGGCGAAACCCGGCACCCCAGGGTGGGGAGAGCTGGGGAGTCAGGTGTGGGTCTCAGCCCGAGCGCCGTGCTTGGGCCATCGCTGCAGGTGTCGAGACGGCTCACCTTTGGGTGGGAGCGGGGAGCCGATGCAGGCGGGCACAGTCCAGAGGCTTCGATGGCCGGCCCGGACGTGGGAAGAGCCGCCCAGACCACGCACGCCATAGATGAAACTCCGCGAGCATGGGCTTGAACCCACGCGGCTCCACGACCCTCCCACGGGACGTGCAGGAGGGTTTGGGGAGCAGGTGAGAGGCTGAGAGAGGGCGTCTTCCAGAGGCCAGTGGGCGCTGGGGCTGCGGAGGCCAGCCGGCCACCTCCTTGAGGCCCACGTGGCTGGCTTCGGGGATCCAGAGTGCGAGCTCTGGCCGGCAGCGGCCTGTGTCCTCCAAGGGGGTCGGCTCAGCCGGTTGGGATCTGGGCTCCTGCTGCCGGGGCAGCCTCGGCCCCTCTGGTGTGCGTGGCAGCACCAGACGACAGAGCTGGACTTGACGGAGTTTACAAACGGCTGGCGTGGCTCTTGTCGTGCCTACTCGCGGTAAATATTGCTGAGTGCGGCCGAACCTCACGTGCTCCTGCCAGCCTCTAAGGGTTGGGGGCACCTGCGCAGGTGGCCCTGGGCAGGTCTGGGAGCCCCCGCGGCACCGGCGCCCAGGGCCCTCCCTCCACCGTGTCTGCGCTCAGGAAGAGGTGGTCCGCCAGGGAGCTGTGCCTAGAGAAAGCGTGTTTCCTGGCTCCCTCGCAGTTCAGCCATCCTGACTTGACTCGGGAGACTATGTCTCTTTCATCCTCTCAGGTGTGGAAACTCGGATGGTCACCCAAACCAGGAGGGGATTTTGGCACCGTGTTCCCCGAGATCCCCGTGGAGTTCCTCCAGGAAAAGGAAGTCTTCAAAGAGTTCATCTACCGCATCAATACGCTAGGTAGTCCGGGTCTCCCCTCCGGTGTGGTTACATGTCGTCACGTGCCTGCCCTGGGGGAGCCAGGGCTGCAGTAGTGGGACCCATCTTCTCCTTTTATTCCACAAAAGAGTTAAGGCATAACATAATCGTGAATACGTTCTGTAATGTACACAAAGCTGTCACGGTGAAAAGTTTGATCCAAGTTTGTGTGTGTGTGTGAGTTTAATGCCAAATTTTCATGTGTCAGGCGTGTTTCAGGTCAGGAAGGGTACCCTAGTAATTGATGATACTAAGCCAGATTCAGCCTTTGTATAGCACCTAAGCTGAAGGGCAGCAGTGATTTCCTCTCAGTGCTGCCTGTGTCGTCACTGATGCCCCTTTTCTCGGATGCAGAACCAGCAGCCTGGGCGAAATGGAGCCAGCAGTAGAGGCGGGGGAAGTAGGCTTTAGGTGGACAACACTGGGCTTTGTGTAGTGTGGGACAGGTCATTTTAACCTTTGGGTTTTCCTGTCCTCAACACCCCCATTCTTGTCACTTGTAGCCCTAATACAAGTGACATGGCCGCCTCCACCTCCAAGGTCACGGGTGGGGACATTAGCGCAGCCCTCGAAACAATCGTTCATCAAACAGCACCTTGAGTGCAGCTTGTGACGATGGTGCTTGAGGGTGGCCCCTCAGAGATGCCTTCCCCGAGGGCTTGAGCAACCCCCCCCACCACCCCGCTAGGATTACATTCTTTTTTTTTTTTCTTTTTTTACATTCTTTTTTTTTTTTTTTTTTTTTTTTTTTTTTGCGGTATGTGGGCCTCTCACTGTTGTGGCCTCTCCCGTTGCGGAGCACAGGCTCCGGACGCACAGGCCCAGCAGCCATGGCTCACGGGCCCAGCTGCTCCGCGGCATGTGGGATCTTCCCGGACCGGGGCACGAACCCGTGTCCCCTGCATCGGCAGGCGGACTCTCAACCACTGCGCCACCAGGGAAGCCCTACATTCTTTTTTGACCTACTGTTCTTCTTGGTGGGGTCAGATGGACCAGCGCTTTGACTTTTCTAACAGCTGTACTGAGGTGGAATTCACACAGCACACCCTTCACCCACTCAGAAGTGCAGTTCTGTGGTCTGGGGTGTTGCACTCAGTCTGGGGATGTGATTTCTGGAGGACTGTCCAGCCCTCTGGTGAGCAGGGCAGAAGCGGCTCAGACCCCATTTGAGTGTAGCCTGCTCAGATGTCCCTTTACTTCATTGCGTCTACACAGCAGGGCTCCAGAGGGTGCCTCTCACCGGGCTACCTGGTCTGAACTCAGCCTGGCCTCTTGTGTGCCTTTGGACCTGTGTGCTTCGGTCTCGTCACCACTGGGCTCGGCTGGCAATGTTGCCGCATCGCAGAGCTGCCATGAGGGTCCAGGGAGCGGCTGTGTGTGGCGCCTGGGCCAGTGAGAGCCAGAGGGCCCAGCTGCCACATGGCATCGAAAAGTCTGAGCAGCAGGGGACCCTCTGTCTAAAGTGACATTTGCATTTCTAGGGTGGACCAGCCGTACCCAGTTTGAGGAAACGTGGGCCACTCTCCTCGGTGTCCTGGTGACTCAGCCCCTCGTGATGGAGCAAGAGGAGAGCCCCCCCGAAGTAAGGCCGCGGGCGGGCGCCGGTGTCTGCTGGCCGGCGCACGGGCACTTACAGCAGCTCGTGAGCCGTGCGTGCTGGGAGAGGCAGGGCAGCAAGCTCTTGCTTTTCTGTCTCACCGTATTTTTAAAGGTAGCCAGATCATGTCATGACTGGTGTTCCAGAGCAGGAATGAGTCTCCCCAAGGTCTGGGTACCCTAGAGTCGCGGCCAGAGTGCCTTTATCACAGTGCACTGCCCTTTCAGGGTCAGTAGTATTACGTCCTTTCTTGAAAATATTTTTCAGTTTTGTTTCTCAATATTCAGGGTACAGTGTGTAGCAACATTTCATCAAAATGAAAAGGCACGTCATAAAGGCCACACATACGTACCTGTGTTCATTTCTCTTGACTGTTTTGCGAAAATTTTATCAGGCTTCTTGGGGTATTAATGCATATTATGTCACTTTAATATTAATAAAAAGCATGTTCAGATAAAGCAAAGCCTGAAACATTAAGTCATGAGATACATTTTTAATTCTGACATGAATTAAACGTCCAGAAATGGCAGTTCAAAGAGTATATATGTCAGAAATCATCAAAGTTGTCTTTCACAGGTGTGGAACTAACAGGTTGTTATATGCAGAGTCCCTAAAATCAGTGAGGAAATTTAAGGACAGTTTCTTAAAAAGTCATTCATATTTGGAGGTTTGTGCCTGTAGGAGACCTTGCTTTCAAAAGCAGCCATTTACCCATCAGATTCATCTCAAATCACAGATGTGTGTGGGTTCTGGTGAACTTACGCAGACACAGCAGGACCCTGGCTGGGAAGGCACATCCCTCTGTCGCACTCGGGGGCCCCCGCCCTCAAGGCCACGTGGCTGGACAGCCACGGCCCGCAGCTTCTGCCCACAGGTGGGGCAGCGGTGGCTGCCTGTGTTGTGACTTGGTGACGTGGGCTCTCCTTCCAGGAAGACACGGAGAGGACCCAGATCCACGTCCTGGCCGTGCAGGCCATCACCTCCCTGGTGCTGAGCGCGATGACTGTGCCCGTGGCCGGCAACCCAGCCGTGAGCTGCTTGGAGCAGCAGCCCCGGAACAAGCCCCTGAAAGCTCTCGACACCAGGTTCGCCCGAGAAGCTGTGTGTCTCCTGGGATGGCTGCGGTGGGAGCAGGGAGGCGCCAGGGTGCCCTTTCCTTTGCTGCCAGAATTAAAGACAAAAACCCCGTGCAGGGGGTGCAGATCCAAAGTGGCTTGGTGGCTGAGGCCTGATGACTCGGGCGTCCAGTGTTTAGGGCGGATTCCGAAGGAGCTGACAGAACACCTGTGCGGGGCCTACAGACGGCAACCGCCCACAGAGGGTGTGGGCACGGGGGTTGGAGGTGCCTGTGTTTCCTTGAGGCAAAGCTGGGGGAAGCCTGGTGGTTTTCACTTGTAAGATTCGGAGGAACCAGATGTCCTATAACCTTTGTTCTGAACTTGAGGTTTGGGAGGAAGTTGAGCATCATCAGAGGAATCGTAGAGCAGGAAATTCAAGCGATGGTTTCAAAGAGGGAGAATATCGCCACCCATCATTTGTACCAGGCATGGGACCCCATCCCTTCTCTGTCTCCAGCTACTACAGGTACCTGTGGGGAGAGGGCTGGGTGTCCCTGGGGCTTGTGGGGAGGATGGGTTGAGTGTGGGTGTCAGCCTATGCCCTGGGCTGGTGGGCACAGCTGGACAATCCTGGCGCCAAGGCGGGGTCCCAGGAGGGCCCGTCCACCAAAGCTGTCGCTGGGCTCCCAGAGGGCTGCCGGCTGGGTAGTCGCCTCGTTCGCGGCTACTGACTCTTAGCTTTTACACCTCAGCCCACAACCGGTTCCTGTTCAGAGTCTGAAGCTGGTTTGTTACAGAGAAAAAGTGGTAATTCAGCATCGCCCCACTGGCCCTGCCAGCTTAACGGGTTGTGAAGGGGTAGCACACCCCCGAGCTCCTGGCGGCCTTGCAGGCGGCACTCACGCGCCCTTGCTCCGCAGGTGCCCTCATCAGCCACGACAAGCTCCTGCTGCAGGCCAACCCCGAGCGGGAGCTGGGGAGCACGAGCTACAGCCTCGGCCAGGTCAGTCCCCCGGCCTCTGTCCAGCGTGAGGCCCCGTGGGGCACGTGGGGACCGGGGGGCCTGTCCGGGTTCTCAAGTTCCTCCCCACCGCACCCTCTGCAGCATAAGCATGGCATTCTGTTGCATTTGTGGGGAGATTTGTTAAGCAAGTAATTCAGAAAAGCGGGGTCCTCAAGTGACTACCAGTGAGGACAAGTTTTGAAAAGAGATCCCACGTTCTGGTTCAAGTTTGTGCCGAGACTTCACGCAGATGTCCCTTAGGAGCGAAAGTGTCCTTCCTTAGAGGCTCTTTCCTTCCCTCTCCTCGGCTGCTCCCGCCCGGCGCTTCATCAGGCCCTTAGTCCTGAAGGCAGAGCTCCCTGAACAGCCCTGCTGAGTGCTGGGAGCTGCTTGCCTCAGGGACCCTGGGCAGCACCTGCGGCTCAGTGCCCCTTGCCTCCGGCCCTGAGCATCGGCTCCCTGTCTTGTGCCCCTTGAAGGTGTCCATCCGCTCTGTGTGGCTGGGGAACAGCATCACGCCCCTGAGAGAGGAGGAGTGGGCCGAGGAGGAGGAGGAGGAGGCTGAGGCCCCCGCACCATCGTCCCCGCCCACGTCTCCAGTCAGCGCCAGGTTCCTGTCTGCCTTCTGTGTTCAGGAGCTCGGAGAGCTCTGATTAGTCACTTGACTTTCTGGGGTGCCTCTGGAAATGAACCTCTCATCTCTGTTGGGGGGAAATTGCAGGAAACACCGGGCTGGAGTCGACATCCATTCCTGTTCGCAGTTTTTGCTCGAGTTGTACAGTCGCTGGATCCTGCCGTCAAGTTCAGCCAGGAGGACCCCTGTCATCCTGATCAGCGAGGTGGTGCGGTCGGTGAGTGTGCCTACCCCACCGACCCCCGCCCGGGGTTCCCGGTCTCTGGGCATCCGTGCGGGGATGCGTAGACACAGGTGGAGGATGTAGTACTTCTGGAGCCAGTGAAGGAGCGGTTTCCGCTGGTCCAGTCCCTGGCATTGACACCCATCAGTCCAGTGGGAGTGTCGTGGGGACGGCACGTTAACTGTAAGGTCTGAAGGGTCACCGTCCTTGTCCATGTTGTCTCCTCGGGGGCTTGTGACAGAGGGTCCCCTGACCACCAACCCACCGATCAACCAACCACCGATTGGTGCTTGAGAAGTACCAATTTAGAGCAGTTGTTCTCCAGCTGTTGGCCGGGGGATTTCTTTGCATCCTTGAGATTGGTGGGGACCCCAAGGAGCGTTGGTGTCTGTCGGTGACATCCATCCATGCTTGCAGTATTGGAAGTCACATCTGAGAAGGTTTAAAAGTTACTTATTCAGTGCTGGCTTCTCTACGTCACCCAGGTTAGCCATCCAGCAAGGAGAGATGCCCAGTTACTGGAACCGTCTTGTTTCCTGTTCAGCACAGGGTTTTTATTATTTTTACCGAAAGATGTCTCTTTTAGGTAATGACAAACTTTTTTTTTTTTTCCAAGTCTGTTTTTCTCAATGCTCCTTTAAAGTTTTCTAAATTGTTTCATATCTGGTCAAGTTGAGATTTTTAAGAACCTCATTTTTAATGTGTAATGTAAGTTACAGATTGATTTTTTCAAAAAAGTCAACAAGTTTAAGTACTGCTAAAGATCTTAAATTTTAAAAAGTTATCCATTTAAAAATAATAAGGATAACAATTTCTATTTTAAAATAAGTTTTTTAAATTAGTTTTTGTACACTTTTGCAAATCTCTTTAATGTCTGGCTCATTAGAAGTCCCCTGGGGGGGACTTCCCTGGTGGTCCAGTAGTTAAGACTCCACACTTCCACTGCAGGGAACGAGGGTTCGATCCCTAGTCAGGGAACTAAGATCCCACATGCCGCATGGCGCGGCCAAGACTCTTGTATCTCCTCTGCATTCAGTCTGTCAATATTAAGTAATTTCTAGAAAATACCACTGTACAGTTGGGAGAGCACAGGAGAGAAAGGCAAGTAGGGTCTTAGCATTTTTAGGAAAATAGTTTTGACCTTGTGGCCCTGAGAGGCTCACCTAAGAAGTGCTCTTTTAGATGACTTGCTGAGTGTCCTGCTGGCTTGTTGGTTCAGCTCGCCTGGGGCCTCTGAGAAAGGGCCAACCCCAGCCTTCCCTCACACTCCTAAAGAAAAAGGGCCTTCATGCCTAATCAAAGTTTGTTTTTAGACTTAATGTGAAACCTGAACGTTTCAGGGAGACAAAAAGAATCATCGCCAAAGCATTAATTTTCGAAATGATCACCCATTTCTCCGTTCCGGGGCTTTGGGTAGCCATTTGCTGGCGGCGGCCTGGGTGCGGGTTCCCACACGGCAGCAGTGTGTGCGTACAGGCCCTAGGAGGACGTGCGGGCACAGGGTTACAGTGTAGTTTAGGCTTCCAGGTGTTGTTGGTTGCTTTTCCCGGTCAGGGCTCCTGTGAAGTCCTGCGCCGCGCACTTCCCATAGTGTAACTCACCCCTTCCCGCCCGAATGTCCCGTCGCCAGCTCCTTGTGGTCTCAGACTTGTTTACGGAGCGCAGCCAGTTTGAGACGATGTACCTGACGCTGACAGAGCTACGGAGGGTGCACCCCTCGGAAGACGAGATTCTCCAACAGTACCTGGTACCCGCCACCTGCAAGGCGGCCGCTGTCCTCGGGATGGTGAGTGGGAGGCGGTGTAGGGCCTTGGCACACGTCGCTGTGGAGTGTGTGGTGCTGGGCGAGCCTTGGCTGGGGCTCCTGTCCCCTGGTCCCTCAGGTTATCCCGGTGCCTGGCCCCGGATGGGCTCGGCTGTGCTAGCGGGGGCAGCGGAGCTGGCTCCTCCTGGACGGTCACCTGCGGCCCACAGCGCCCCACTCTCCGTCCCCGTGTGCTGCAGCCCCTGTGCTCCCGGTCCTCAGGGCCTCCTCCCGGGGCCGTTTGTCTCGGTGACCCTGCACTCCCACCCCGGAGCTGGATCCTGTGCTCTGTTCTGAGCCCAGGGCCTGGGCAGGCCTTCTCCTGAGCCTCGTAGCTGTGCTTCTAGCTGATCGGGACTCGCCACCTTCTGTGGCCACATCACCACGCAGTACAGACACAGGAAGTACTGACCGCGGGCCCTGCCATTTCTTAGAGCATGTTAAAATACCAGCCCTGCCGTTGGAGGCAAATAGCGTGACTCCAGGCCACGTGGCATCAGCCGGTCACTGCTGTTTCTCACTCAGATGTCTCCTGGAATCCAGCTCTATGCTAGAATAGAGACCCATTCCCTGAACAAACGCAGGGGTGGCTGCCGTGAGCCAGGCATTTGGGCCCATCGGCGAGTGGCGAGGGGCGAGGTGGCACCCAGGTGCCTCTCCCACGTCCCACACCCATGTTGTCTGTCCTGACTGCGCTGCCATTTGCGGAGCTCCCCCTCGCGCCCCACACACCCTGTGTACAGGCTGGTGGAGGTGGGGCCACCATGATCCCACCTGCTCCCAAGGATGCCGAGGCAGGGGGTTGCTGACTTGCTCCAGGTCGCACAGGACGGGGCAGACGTGGGCTGTGAGCTGGGGTCTACGAACGGAGCCCTGACCGTCCCCTCCTTCCTGACTGTTCCCCCATTGAATTTGTCCCTCCGAGCCAAGGCCCAGAGCAGGTACCATTCATCCTGGGTGGCCTTCGGCCCTGGGGCCACCGTCCAGGGAACAGAAACAATGAGTTGGCTTTCCGCTGAGCAGACAGCTCTTCCAAGTGTCGGCCCTCTGGGTGTGGAGAGGGAGGTATGTGCAGCCAGGCTTGAAGCGGTCCTTTTGTCCTTGCTGGAGTTTCAACTGCTGGGTCTGTTTTCATGGTAATTGTGTTTGTGCTCTGGCCTAGATCCCTGAGGTGAATGTTGTGTTGTCAGTAAACGGAACGAGTGATCGTGGTTTTCAGGAAGAGGCTTAGGCAGGATGGCACGGGACGCGGACTCCCGGCCCGGTGTGAAGGGCAGTGCAGTTTCCCTCAGGTCGCTGTCTCTCTGCACATCGTGGCCTGTGCCCCTGCACCCCCGTGCAGCACTGGTGTTCCCATTGCCCAGTGTGGTGGAAGCGGCGCCCTGCAGCGGGTCCTTGTGGTGGTGGCGGCCCTGGGTGCGGGCAGGAGGGGTAGGAGTCTCAGCAGTGTCACCTCCTCCGGGGCCACAGGACAGTTCCGGGGGTACTGCCAGGCCGGGCAGCCTCTGTGGCTTTTGCAGAGCGAGACAAGGTCCTCGGCCAGCGGTGGCCGCCTGTGTCTGGGCAAGGTGGTCTGTGAAAAGCAGTGGTCGCCATCTCTGCCTTGTGAAGGTGTCTTCTTCTCTGATAAAAAGCCAATCTGAAGTGCAGAGTGTGGTGCTGAGTGTTTAGGTTCCTACCTCTCTCCATCCTGCTTAGGCTGCTGAGGGAAACTAAGACCATTTTCATACAAGTTAGCATAGGCTACTGTGCGGGTCCCCAAGGCCACACCAGGAGGACATGCAGGGCTCACATACACTCAGGGCTCTGATCCATCACAGTGAAGGGCTGTGAAGCAGAACCACTGAAGGGAGAGGGCCTGGGGGCGAGGTCCAGAGGAAACAGGCGCCAGCTTCCAGAACCCCGTCCCATGGAGTCACACGGGCTGCACTCCACCCCCGAGCAACACGCTGTCCCCAGGGAAGCTCGTCAGCGACTCAGAACCGGGGCTCTCATTGCAGGCCCGCAGGCTCCGCAGGCCCCTCTGCTGGGCACACACTGAACTCCAGCCCCGGGGAGGGGTGAAGGGTGTCAGCACAGACACAGCAGGGTAGGCCCAGGGAGCACCCCATCCCAACACCCCAGCTCCCGGACGCCAGCCTGGGGCCAGCCCCGCACACAGGCCTCGCAGAGGGCTCTGTTCTGCACAGCGGCCCGACCGCATCGTGAGGCCAGCCTCTCTCGGCGCCCCCCCGGCTCTGTGAGGCTAGCCTCCGCGTGTGCTGCGCCCTAGGACAAGGCTGTGGCGGAGCCGGTCAGCCGGCTGCTGGAGAGCACGCTCAGGAGCAGCCACCTGCCCAGCAAGATCGGAGCCCTGCATGGCGTCCTCTACGTGCTGGAGTGTGACCTCCTAGACGACACTGCAAAGCAGCTCATCCCGGTCATCAGCGACTATCTCCTCTCCAACCTCAAAGGCATAGCCCAGTGAGTGGCAGCGGCCAGGACCTCCTGCTGCTGTCTCCCTCCAGGGCTTCTGTCTGACCAGAGGTGGGGGGCTGTGAGAAGTGATGTTGCACATTTCAAAGCGTATGTCAGACCCCGGCCGTATCATGGGCAGGGGTCAGCAGGAACCCAGGCGGCCACCCTTCTCACAGGGACAGTGGCTGAGGTCACTGAGACAGGAGGACACCACGTGCCATCAGGTGGGAGTAGCCACCATGCGTGGCTGAGCTTGGCCCTTGTCTCGTTCTCAGCTGCGTGAACATCCACAGCCAGCAGCACGTGCTGGTGATGTGTGCCACGGCCTTCTACCTGATTGAGAACTACCCCCTGGACGTCGGGCCAGAGTTCTCGGCAGCCATAATACAGGTGAGCGGGAATGGGCATGGGCTCCGTGCTCTTGGACCTGTGCAGTGGGCCCTTGGTTGTTTTCTTTTGGGGGAAGTAGCATGAGCGACAGGAGGCCAGATGTGGCTCTTTGACTGGGAGGTCTTCCTTCCTGTCCAGATGTGTGGGGTGATGCTGTCTGGAAGCGAGGAGTCCACCCCATCCATCGTTTACCACTGTGTCCTGAGGGGCCTGGAGCGCCTCCTGCTCTCCGAGCAGCTCTCCCGGCTGGACGCGGAGTCCCTGGTCAAGCTGAGCGTGGACAGAGTGAGCGTGCACAGCCCGCACCGCGCCATGGCGGCCCTGGGCCTGATGCTCACCTGTATGTACACAGGTGAGCAGGGGGCCACCTGTGCCCGGCGGGTCAGTGCCGCCGAGCTCCGGACGCACAGGACGCAGACCACAGGCCCCTCCAGTTCTCAAGGTTGCAGAGCTGTGCAGGTGTCGGAACCCTGCCTGGGAGAGGGTCTGCAGACAGACCCCTGGGCCCTGTATGGCTGGGCTGGGCCCTGTGGTGCTGGGGGCTCCTGCCACCTGGTCTCAGATCACCTCTAGGGGTTTAGTAAACTCCTGCGTGAGTTCCAGGCCCTATTTACAGAGCCTGTCCAGTTTTACAAATGAAAAGAACTGAACGGCTTTGTTTCAGGAAAGGAGAAAATCAGTCCAGGCAGAACCTCAGACCCCAGCCCTGCCGCCCCTGACAGCGAGTCAGTGATTGTGGCCATGGAGCGTGTGTCTGTTCTTTTTGACAGGTAAGAATGGAGCCCGCCCTGCCCTGCCCTGCCGCTTTAGCAGGGAGCTGCTGCTTCCTACACACCCGCTCTGCTCTCAGCCCGCCGCTGGGGGCTGCCTGCTTCCTGCCTGTGCCCTGAGTGTGCTCGCGCTGCCCTCGGGCTCTGCTCCAGCCGGCAGTCCTAGGACCCCAGCGCCTGGGTTTGGACTCGACTGGCTCCAAGGCTGTCCCCAGTGCTGGCGTGTCTGCTGAAGGCGAGGGGCGGTGCCGGCCATGTGGTGGTGTCGGGAGGGCCTGTAATGAGACTGGACGTGCAGCCCTGGTCAGTAATGGGACTGGCGGTCAGACCTGCTGCCTTGTGAGAGGAGTCTTGGAGCCACATTAGCAGTGGCTCAGGAGTCTTCAGTAGACCGTGGTACAGACTTAAATGACAGACATCTTTGAGAGCCTGCCCCCGACGTGTGTGCCCTTGTGTCCAGGACTGGCTCAATTTGCAGTCCTGCAGAATGGGTGAGGGGCCTCGTCAGGCTTTGCCCCAGGCCTCCTGGTCCAGGCGATGTGCTGTGTCTGTGGCCTTGGGGCAGCCGACTCTGCACCACTCAGCCTTGCAGGTCTGGTCAGCTCGGTCAGCAGGTGGCCATTTGGGGTTTCACAAGAGCACACTTAGCAGGACTTTGTCCGTCTGCTCTGGCCAGGTGAGGGGTTGTGGGAAGCTGAGTGCGTGGGCTGTTTTCACGTTGAGTGTTGAAAGCGTTTACAGTCATTCTTCCCTCACATTCATTGGGCCCCTCCACGGTGGGCAGAGGCGCCAATGCTCAGGCTCCTGCCCACGTGGGGCTTGCGTCCCCATGCCTGCTGGTGGGATAAACACTTCAGCCAGTGCAGTGCCAGCGTTCAGCCTGACCACCCTCCAGACACGCGGGGGGACAGTGGCTTGACAAAGCTGACTTTCAGTTGTGAGTGTCGCCCATGCTGGGTAGCGGCTGGCGTCCGCAGGCAGGTGGGTCAGGCACGCCTGGGCCAGTTTCTGGGTCCCTTCTGGTGCTTTTCAGTCACACATAGCTTTTCTGTACAGTCGTCTCTTGGTATCCACGGGGATTGGTTCCGGGACCCCCCACGGATTCCAAACTCTGCTGATGCTCAAGTCCCTGGTATAAAATAGTGAAGTACAATCTGCCTCTGTATCCTCGGGCTCTGCCTTCATCCAGCCAACCGCGATTGAAATTCGGGTGCGGAACCCATGGATACGGAGGGCCAACGGTGTGTGCTAACGGTACGGTAGCATGAGTAGCCTGCTGGCCGCCTTCCCAGCTGGCACCTGGAAGGACGCTGCCCAAGATGCCCGCTGAGGGTGTGTTGAGGGGAGGTGGCAGGAGGGCACCAGGGACAGGCGAGAGAGAAGGGAGCCTGGCCGAGATGCCGATAGGTTCCAGGAGCGTGTGGACACTGGTGAGGGCAGGCCCTAACGAGGACGCAGTTCTGTTACGACTGACTTAATTCCCCCATAATGCCACTGCCCCAACCATTTCTGCTTGGTACTTCAGGACCCCTTTTTGGCTTGGGGGCCCCCGCGCAGGTGGGGAGCCCTGGGCAGGCCGGGGCTCTGATCCGTGTCTCCTCCCTGTAGGATCAGGAAGGGGTTTCCCTGTGAAGCCAGAGTGGTGGCGCGGATCCTCCCCCAGTTTCTAGATGACTTCTTCCCGCCCCAGGACGTCATGAACAAGGTCATTGGAGAGTTTCTGTCCAACCAGCAACCGTACCCACAGTTCATGGCCACCGTAGTATACCAGGTGAGGGCCCAGTGCAGGGGAGCCCCAGACCAGGTGCCTGCTACCCTCTGAACGTGCCAGCCCCGGGGACTTGCCAGTTCCTCCCCTTGAAGCCAGGCACCGCTCTTCCCCCGAAGCCGGTGTTGACGGGGTGGCCCCCCGGGGCTCTCCGCCCTTGCAGGTGTTCCAGACTCTGCACAGCACAGGGCAGTCGTCCATGGTCCGGGACTGGGTCATGCTGTCCCTCTCCAACTTCACGCAGAGGACTCCGGTTGCCATGGCCATGTGGAGCCTCTCCTGCTTCTTTGTCAGCGCTTCCACCAGCCCGTGGGTTTCGGCGATGTATCCTTCCCTGGGTCCTGGGGCCCTGTGGGACGTAGCACCCACAGGGGCAGCACTTCCATCAACATCCAGGCTGACGTTTGCGTTAAGGTTTTGGAAACCTAAGCTCTGCAGGAAGCCCAGGTGTCAAGGTGTTGTTTACCTTAAGCCCCAAGAGAATAAGCCATGGACAAGGAGACAGAAAACCGTGTGTTCCCCACGCTGAGCAGGAGGGGCGGGGCCGGGGTGTTGCTCTGTGGAGTGCGGGGGCGCCGGCGGCCCCGCAAAGAGCTCCTCCCGCCCACTCCTGGGCCTGTGCATCTGGGTGTGTCCCTCGTGCTGCTTCTCGTTATTCTTTGTCACGTGCCTCTGTCACTCTCTTGGGTAAAAGCTTAAGTGAAGATCCAGTTCCCACCCCCAAGATGCTGGCTGCCAAAGGGACGTTCCCCTCCTGTCAAGCCGCCCCAAAAGACAGACCGCAGAGCAGACAGCCGTGCTGGCGCTGTCAGCGGCCCGGGAGGGCAGCTCGGCTCTGCCCTCGGTGCACGGGTGCCGGGCCAGGTAGGTGCTGCCCAGAGGAGTGCCTCCGCGGGGGGCTCTGGCTTCCCGGAGCCAAGGTGGGAGGCAGCTGCCGCCTCCACCCCGTCCGCGACTTGGCTTGGCACTCGGCGCTCCCGGGTCGTTGGCAGGCCTGTGTCGGGACAGGGGTTCCCGGGGAGGACGGGAGGCAGGTCCCCCCACACTTGCAGCCTTGCACCCTTAACTGCCCTGCCAGCCTTCCCCACGTCGTGAGCAGGATGGGCAAGCTGGAGCACGTGGATGTGCACCTCTTCTGCCTGGTAGCCGCGGACTTCTATAGACACCAGATAGAGGAGGAGCTCGACCGCAGGGCCTTCCAGTCTGTGTTCGAGGTGGTCGCGGTGCCAGGAAACCCGTATCACCGCCTGCTGGCTTGTTTGCGGAACGTCCACAAGGTCGCCATGTCCTGAGCGCCCACGCGGGCAGAGGCGAGGTGGCGCCAGGACTCGGGGCCCCACCTGCACCGCGCGGCTCGGCCTCACCGCGTGCAGGGAACGTATGCAGGAATCTTTGGGGTTGAGCCTGAGTCCTTGCAAGGGGCAAGAGCAGCCGTTGCTGACCCCCCGTGCTAGAGCTAGCGTTAAATGCCAGTCGCCCGGTGTGTACTTCCTCGCGTGCGGCCTGTTCGCTGTCACCGGGTCCCAGCTGCTCCTGCCTCGGCTCTCGCAGGTCGGCCGTTAGCCCCTCTGCTGTCCCGCAGGCGGGAGGTGACACCACGGGCCTCCCAGAGCACCGCCCACATCTCCCCAGTGAGGCATGGGGTCCTGGGGTCTCGCTGGCTCCCGCAGGCCTGCGTGCCGCGCTGGCGTCGGGCCTGGGCAGGGCGGGGTGGCTGGGAGCACGACGGCCCGCGCCGTTCTTCCCTGTCTGTTTTCTTCTCAGGATTTAAAGTTTAATTATATCAGTAAAGAGATTAATTTTAAGGTACCTTTCTATGCCCGTGTACAGTCTGTGCGTTGCTGAGTCTGTGCTGCATGTCACGGCCTCCGAGGAGGTCGACAGGAGCCCCTCCCTCTCCCTCCACGAGACTTACTCTGGCGTTCCTCTCGCCCAAGCCCTAGTCCCCCGACACGCCGCCCTTTTTTGTGCATTCACGTTTAGTTAGAGTTTAGGAAGGTGTTGGCGTGCTGATGTCTGACCAGGAGTTCCCCCTGACCCCTTATGAGTTGGGAAGGTTCCCCCGTGGCTGTCCTGGTCGTGGGCAGTCAGCTCTGGGGCACAGACAGCTCTCAAGGCTCTCCCACCAGTGACGGGTGGCTCCTGGGCACTTAGCCGACCAGGCCGGCCCGCCTGGCCATGAGCAGCCTCTGTCCTGACCAACACTGTCGTCCCCCCGCTCCTGTCCTGACCGGGGCTGCGCTCTACCCAGGGGCTGGCCGATGGGTGTTGGGATCCGAGTCCCCCGTGTCCCTCCTACACAGTGGGGCCCAGATGCTCGCCTGGCCTGGCAGCCCCAAGGGTGTAACAGCGTTAGTTGTCTGTGCCCCTCTTGGTCAAGAGCAAAGCTTGGAGTCCTGGCAACTGTTTGAGAAGGGCCCAAGCACCTCCTCGGCTCCCTTTCAGTCCATCCGCGGGGCCTCCTTTCAGCACAGGAGGGTGCGGATCTGTGCCCACTGGACCAGTGGTGGGGCAGGAATGAGGCCAGCCAGGGCTGCCACTTCTACCCCAGGCCCCAGCCCCTGGACCAGCTGTTTCTGGGCCCAAAGCAGCCACATCATCAAATGCACACGAGGCGTGGACAGTCGAGTGCCCTTGGCCAGGGGCTGGTGGAGCGCTTACGGGTGGGGCTCTTCAGGTCCCCAGAGGCAGCCAGTCATTTGGTCACCGTCATGCTGGCCAGTTTGGTCGTGAGCTCAAGTGCAGTCAGGTTTTGGGTGTTTCACTGGCAAGTGGAGATGACTATGAAGCTGACTTCCAGAGTCTGCCAAGGGGAGGGGTCCTTCGGTGCACGGTTAGCTACCCTCACGTCTGTCTGTGTGACGTCTCACCACGGCATACACAGCTGCGGGCGCAGACCCAGGCCGCTCCCACCCCCAGAGCTGCCGGGTTTGAGGCCGGCTGGGGTCAGAGTGTGCGGCCAGGGGAGGCTGTGGGAGACCCTCCTCAGAGCAGCCCTTGGCTTTTCCTGCCTGCCCCACCAGCGCCCGGCAGAGGCCTCGCCCGGCCAGGGCGTGAACAGTAGAAACGGGTCAGAGGTCCAAGTAGGACCTTGGGGAGGAACTCCTGACTCTGAACAAGAATTGAGAAAGTCACAGCTCTCTCTCCCTTTTCACTTTGGGCTCCCACGTTATTTCAGCAGCTCCGAGATAGACGCATCACAGGCTGACGTCCCTGCTTAGATGTTTACGCTTGTTAGAAATAGCACTGTGAATGTAAAACTGGGAACCGTTCCCCTTAGGAGTCATAGCACCAGGCTCAGCTGAGTTTGGTGGGTCCTCCTTGTCACCACGTGACATGTAACAGCCAGTGCTTAATGAGGGAGCTTGAGCCCAGCTCTGGCCCTAGGTGCCAACCCAAAGACTTGTCAGTGTGCCCCCGAAATGGATATGAGTTTATGAGTGAAATCTCTTTACCCGTGGATGAGTATGTGTGTACTGTGTGTGTATGTATCTATATTCATCACGACACAGACAGGCGAGGCCTCTAAGAATGGCCGTCAGTTCTCTGTAGAAGCCAACCTTCCTTAGACCTGCCCTGTGGAGTTGGCTGCATGAGGTCATTAAAATCCCACGGAGAAAATAGTCCCCCTTGTCAGCTCTCTGCAGAAGGGACTGACTTTACCAAGTTCCTGAAAGTCTACGGCGAGCACCAGTCATACTGCCGATCCAAATTGTGTTGAAAGTATCGTTGATTTGATCGTCAGGTTTGTTTTCTGTTTTTTTTTTGGGGGGGGTGTTTTTGTTTTCCTGCTGGTGACACAGGAAAGACTTGAGTGAAACCAGGGTAGGGCTGGTGGGCGATGCGCTTGCGCACCTTCTCGGAGCCGTGCCTCCCGGGCGGCCCCCTGAGCCAGGCAGGGGCTCTCCAGCCCCCTACTGCCCTTTACTGCTGGCTCTCCCACCCCTGCAGCCCTGTATCCTCTCAGGAGGAAAGAAGACGCTGAGGCGCCTCCAGACACCCCCAGTGTGGCATCAGAGGAGGCCCTGAACCCCAGAGGACCCCCTTCGTGGCCGGGCGTCACTGCCCAGCCCTGGGGCGCGGGCGGCTCATCCATGGAGCCGAGGGGAGCCCCTGCTGTCGGCACGGGTTCACAGAGCTGCGCTCAGCCGTGTCGCAGGGAAACTCCTCCGGGGCCGCGTGGCGTGGGCCAGTTGTCTGTGGTTTGCAGGTGTGGACTCGGTTCCATCTTGATAATGTCTCTTCCTGGCACGTGGCCTCACTTTGGCTTTTGTCCCCCTGCTCTGTGGCCGAAAATGTAGCTCCTGGCCAGGGTGAGACTCGGCCGTTCTGCCCACTGGAGCAACAGGCGGGGATGCGAAAACCACCCCGAAGGCCACCAAGGCTCGCTGGGGAGCTTGGGGTGCCCCTGCGAGGAGGGGACCACGGGCCTGGGCATGTGCTCAGCAGGGAGGGGCCGCTGAGATGTTGGTGACAACCGGAAGGGGCCTGGAGGGTTCAGGGGCACTCTTCCCCAGTGCCTGGCACTTTCTAAAGCAGCTGAAGCAACCCACTTCCCTCGAGTGCTTGTGGGAGCATCTGGCCCCAGACAGTCACTGCAGGGTGACCCCTGGCCCTGGAGGATTGTGGCCGTCGTGGACCTGCCAAAGGTGGTTGGGCTCTGAGCTCAGTGGGGCCACCTACCCGTACTTGCTGCCTTGAGCCATGGCGGAGTGGCCATCGGCAGGGGTTTGAGCTCATGCTGCGCCGCCGCCACTGTCCCCGCCGTCCCTGCCATGCTGGGCACCAGCAGGGCTGTGATGGGTGCGTCCCGGAGCCTGGCCCAGACGTGACTGTCTGCGAGAGGAAAGGGAGGTCTGACGTGAGATGTACATTTTAATTTTTTTAAACTGCTACAAACATTGTACTTATGAATTAAAAGAAAAGAATTAAGCGATAACTTGCTGGGTGAGGCCTGCTTTGCTTGTGGAGAGCCTAGACCCCGCGGTGGGAAGGCAGACGTTGCTGCCACACCAGCACGAGCCCAGTGCCTCGGTCGGGGGCAGCCGGTCCGGGTGGCTGGCCGTGCGGGGCTGAGGAGGCAACCCGCGGGCCACCTCGCAGTGGGCCTCCTGCTGGCACACGAGGCTGTGAAGGCTGCAGCGGTTCTGGCGGAATCTCCCAGGGGCCATGGGGTTTTGCCCGGAGCCCTACCCTGGAGGAGCGGTCAGGGCTGGCACAGGTTCTGGGGGGCTTACTCGGGGGCCAAGACCTGGCTTTCGAGCCCCACATGGTCCAGCTGCCCCTTCCGCCTCATTGGCCATTGGCCCCTGTGCTCCTGGGCAACAGTGTGAGGCGATGCTGCCCTGTCCATTTGAGCTGGTGAGTTCTTCCCGCCTGAAATGCTAGCTCCTCCTGGAAGTCTTCTCCACTCAGCTGAGTGGGCACCGTCCTTCCCAGCCCCCGGGAACCCTAGTAGTGAGTATCAGTCATCTCGGAGCGCTGGTGATTGCCCACCAACCTGCAAACACAGAGACCCTGGGCTGTGGGCTGCCCCGGGCAGCTGCTTCACAATGTCTGCTGAAGTCCCCCTAGTTCTGGGAAGTGGGCGGCCCTGAGCCCGACCGTGGTGGGTGCCCCGAGAGACGGCCGAGCACGGGTGGACTGGCCCCTGCCTGTGGTCACGGCCGTGTGACCGCACACGCCTGCAGACGGTGTCTGGATGTGTGCAGGCGCCGCAGGTGTGGGCAGTGTTGGCAGGAAGCTGCTTGGAGAGCGTTTGGCTGCTGGGCCTCGTGGACGGGCCGCACAGGTTCGTTTCCACCTGAGTTGCTCTACGCGTTTGGGAAGGTCATGTCGCCTCCACAGGTGTGTCTCCTCTGCGACACACCTCCAGGGCCCCTTCAGCTCACCCTTCAGAGCTGCCTAAGCTCTACCCACCCCTCCCTGGTCCAGGCGAGGCAGCCAGACCCTGGCCGGCACACCTGGTCCACCTGTTGTTTCCAGAAAGGAAATGTCCCCAGATCTCCTGGAAAGAAGCGACGGCATGTCCCCCGCTCACCCTCCAGCCACCGTGCACAGGTGCCCTCGGTAAAGGGCAAGACCCCTCTTGTCTTCAGAGGAAGCCCTTGCTTCCTGACCTGACACCTGAGAGCCCTTCTGGGTCTGGGGGTGCCTGGCCCAGCCTCACCCCTCAGGGTAGCCTGGCCATGGACCCAGGCACCGCTGGATGGGGCATTCTGCCAGGGCCCAGGGCCTGTGGGCACAGGGTGGGCCTGCTTTGGGGGTCACCAGGGCTCTTGGGAAACCATGAGGGTGTCCCGCAGTTTCCACGAGCTTGGGGACCTCAACAGCCTGGCTTCTCCATCTGGATGGCTCATCCGCACTGGCCTTCCAAGCAGGAAACCCGGGGCCCATCACGGCCACGTCCTCTAGGGGCCTGACACTCCCAGGCCTTCACCCCACGCTGTGGATGGGACGGACCACTGGCCAGGCCTCCACTCCCCTGGCCCAGGGCGTGCTCGGAGGCTGGCTGGCCCAGTGGAGCCGTCGGGTCAGGGTTGGGTTCTGCCTGCTGAGGCGGAGGTCTGGGCTCCCGTGCACGTGGGGAAAGGATGGTGGTGCCGGCACGGTTGTTGCCCCCTGGCACCAGGGAGTCCATCCTCCGGACCTGCCCTCCTTCAGCTCTGCCCTGCCCACACCCAGGCCTGGACCCATCTCCCACACTCCCTGTGCTTCCCTGCCTCTGCCCAGCTGGGGGGTCTTCCTCGGCCAAACCCCTGCCTTCAGAGACGGGCTCAGCTCACCTCTGCCTGCTCCCAGGAGGTGCTGGGGGCCCCTGAGGGATGCCCCTTCCTGCCCTGAGCCCCCGCGGGGGGAGGCGGAGGCCTGTGCCGAGGTTCGCAGCCCTGCCCAGCCGAGGGCATGCAGGCCCACCCGTGGGGCCGCTGGGAGCTGGGCCTGCCTTCCCCTCCTGCCTGGCTCCTCCTCGTCCTTGGACGCCGAAAGTGAGGGCTCTGCTTCCAGGAGCGTCCCCCGGGCCCCCCTCTCCAGGGCTTCCGGTGCCCCTGAAACCTGAGAAGAGACGGTTGGAGCCCAGCCTTTTACCCTGACTCTCCTGGACATTTGGCTGGGGGCCTAGCAGGGGGTGTAGATGCCTCCTCCGAGCCATCTGGCTGCCAGGACCCTGAGCATGGGCAGCGATGCCTCTGGGCCACAGCTGCTCTGCCGAGGCATTGGGACCCGCTGTCCTGGGGTTGACAAGGCCAGGTGCCCTGGGGCAGCAGCTTTTCCTGATGACGATTCACCAGCACCAGCCAGGCCAGCACACGGGCCTCTGCCCTCTCCCAAAGCTCCAAGGAGGGTTTGGGTGGGGGGAGAAAGGGGGCAGCAGGTAGGGGCCCCAGGGCCTTGGAGGTGCAGCCTCCAGCCGCATGTCTGGCGGTGGATACTTGTCCAGAGAGGATGACTCCTGTGCTCTTAGCCCCACTGTAGGTGAGGACACTGGGGCGTGGGGGCCGACGAAGTCACAACCCAAGTCAATGGAGCTGGGTCTGAGACCCTGAGCCGGCTTTGCCTGCCTCTCCCTTGGCCCCCCTGCCCCTGGTGCTGGGATGCACTGAGACAGCCCTGCTCTGCTCTTGGAGTCGTGGTTGAAGAAAGGTCCACCTGGAGGATGGTCAGGGTTGGCACAGGCTCTGGGGGACAGAGAGCCAGTGCTAGGGCCACTTGGTAGGTTGAATCCTTCGTCTAGGGCAGGGCCGGGGGGAGGTTTCCTGGAGGAGGTGGGACTTCCGGTCACTTGTTCACTTGGCAAGTACTACTGAGTGCTCTCTGCCAGGTACCCCAGACTGGAGGAGTGCAGCAGTTGTCAGCCTTCCTGGGCGGTGCTGTGTGGTGTCCCTGTGTCCCCAGAGAGGGAGGGTCCTCCACCAGGAGCTGTTGGCAGGCCCGGGGTCCTGACCCAGGGACCCCTGCTCCCCTCCCCCTCTGCACCCCAAGTTCTGACTGCGGGGAGGGGAGGGAGCCCCAGCCAGCCCACCCCATCCTGAGCACCTCCCCTCCTTCTGCCTAGGGCTTCAGCCCGCCTCGCAGGGTGTCAGAGGGCAAGCTCTGGGCACATGGGTACGCCCGGCGGGGGGGGGCACCTGGGCAGAGACTCAGGGACGCCTCGCATCCCAGGCTCAGCTTCCCTGTCCTGGGACGGCTCAGACCAAGAAGCTTCTGTCGTAGTCAGGCCCAAGTAGGGCCCTCTGTTGAAGGTGGAGGTTTCCGGCCTGGACTTTGTGCACCCTTCCCCCTGAGTTCAGGCCACCCCAGAACCCCGAGGATGCCAGGCAGGCTCACGGATGGGCACGCTGGCCCATGGGCCTGCGGGTGGGGCGGGGGCACCACATGGCCATCGCGGTCTGTCCAGCAGGTGTGAGGGCTGTTGCTGGCAAGCCACCTGCTTGAGTTTTAGGTTCAAAATGTTCAGTCCCGATGCCTTAGGTGGCCCTTCTCTCTGAAGCCCCCACAGGCTCCACTGCTCTGGTCTTCTGCCCGGCTAAGTCTTGGTCCCCTGGCCAGTCCCGGTGGGCACTCAGTCTCCAGGCCCTGCCAAGGTGGCAGCCCATCCCCAGCCTGGCTCTCAGGCCCTGCCGTCCTGCCCTCCCCGTTACAACCCCACCACCTCTCACTGCCCGTCCCGCACGTGCTCTGGGCCGGGTGGCCTTGCTGCCTCTCTTGGCCGGTCCTTCTGCAGAGCTCTCCTTCATCCTCCGCTGCACCACCTGGCTGGTGCTGGAGGTCAGTGTCCCTGTCCCCTGAGCCTCAGGCAAACACTGGTGGAGGCCTGCTGAGGGTGGGTGGCTGGCCAGCCAGTGCTGGTGGTAGCTTTGTCCAAGGTCAGCATTGGGGGGCCTCCAGGAGAGCTAGGAAGCAGCAGGGGCATTTGCCCAGGACCAGGGGCAGAGGAGGCGTGACAATGTCCTTCACGGGGAGCCTGGCGGCTACTGCACAACACAGATCAAACCCAGCCTCGAGCCAGCCTGCCTGGTTCAGAGCCCAGCTTGGTTCCTTGGCCACAGTGTGGCCTCACCTCTGTCCCTCAGGCTATTCATCTGGAAAATGGGAATAACAGCAGTGCCAGCCTCCCTCACAAGACTGCCGTGAGGATCAAAGTAGAAGACACAGATGTACCAGACATACTGCACTTAGAACAGTGCCCAGCGGTCAGAGAGTGCTCGAATTCTTATCACTGTCGCCTTAGCAAGCGTCACAAAGCTGGAAGGCAGAAAATAAATGGCTGGCTCAAGGCAGGTCCAATGTGCAGGAAGGAAAAAGGGAAGAAGGACCAAAGTGTATTGAATAGGAAGACTTCAGGGAGGAGCTGATGCCAGAACAGGGTTTTGAAGAATGAATAAGAGTTTGCCAGTAAGTCCAAAGGTGACGTCTAGGCAACCTGCTGGGAAGGGAGGGGATTTACTTGAGGTCGGTCCTTCGTTTGTTCATGCCTTTATTCAGCAAGGCTTACCCAAGCTGTTTCCTGTGGAGTCCTGGGGTACAGGAGCAGCCCACCCATCCAGGTGGACCAGGCATGTCTGGGTGTGGATAGTGCTGATTGATGCAGGGCGGTCAGGGCTGCAGTGGGGCTGCCCGTGGTGGGAGGGATCCACACCACCTGCTCCCAGCTACTCTCTGGCCTCAAGCACTGTGCCGGCTCCTCAGCCCACCCACGTGTCACCCAGGCCAGCAAGCATCCCGCCTGCAAGGAGGGGAGCAGGCAGACAGTGGCCGAGCCAGGGGTCTGCTCGGGGCTGGAGCCCTGCCCCCGCCCAGCCTGGTGGTGGTGGCATTTGTACCGTAAGTGTGAGTGTGTTGGCCGGAGGATGGCTGTGTGCAGGGCATGCAGGTGGGTGGGTGTTGGTGCACACGCGTGTCCCTGAGAGTGTGTTCCTGTGTCAGTCTCCCCGTCTGTCTGTCTCTGCCCCTCCCACACCTCTGTCTGCAGTCTCTCCTCCTCTGGGTCTCCCTCTTGGTTTGCCCGCGTCTCCTCATTTGGTTGCACCCCAATCCCTTACCCTGGGCCCCTGCCTGTGTGAGCTGGGGCGGGGCAGAGGCGGGGGCTGCAGCCTGGACCCCACCTCTCAAGAGCCTGGTCGCCCAATGGAGGTGCCTCGTTTGGTGGCCTGGGCCGGCCAGCCTGGCGACAGGGCTGGGGCGCGGGGCAGGGCCGGGAGCCTGGGCCGCCAGTTTTGGGTCTGGCTCGCTCACTGCAATATTGATGGCCCGTCAGGGCAGCCCTGATTCCTGCGCTTTCAGTTAAAAGGTTTCTGTTGTTGTAGCTTATGCAGTTGCTCTGTTGCTATGGAAACGTGACATCAAAATGACGTTTCCCGTTTAAAAGCTTTTAACTAAATTCCTGCCTGTCAGATGTAGGCCCCATTTTGAGCGAGGAGCTGCCTTCCAGGAGCGGGGCTCCCGCCGCCGTGGTGCTCAGGCCCCACGCGGCCCGGCCCGAGCGCGCTCTTTAACCCCGCAGGTGCCCCCGGCATGGCAGCAGCCGAGGTGCCCGGCTACCTCGTGTCCTCGCAGACGGAGAAGCACCGGCGGGCCCGCAACTGGACGGACGCGGAGATGCGCGGCCTCATGCTCGTCTGGGAGGAGTTCTTCGACGAGCTGAAGCAGACCAAGCGCAATGCCAAGGTGTACGAGAAGATGGCCAGCAAGCTGCTGGAGATGACCGGCGAGCGCCGGCTGGGCGAGGAGATCAAGATCAAGATCACCAACATGACCTTCCAGTACAGGTAGGCCCACGGGCACCGCTCTCACCGCCACGGAGCCCCAGGGTGCCCCAGGCTCGCCGGGCAGGCGGTCCACACAGGGACACCCCCACCCCCCGCCCCGGCCGGCACATCCCCGGAGCTGAGTCAGGAAGTGGGGGGTGGTCCTGGCTTTGTGTAAGCGAGAGGGGACCTGCAGAAGCCATGGGGGAGGGGAGGAGGGAAACCGAGGCACAGGAGGGCCGGGCTGGGGCTGACCCCGGCTCCCCGGGCCTTGGCCAGGGCACCACCCCCCAGGCCCGCGGGCCACTCCCACTTGACCCCCCAGGCTTGGCTCTGCTCCACAGGGTGGAGGGTGCTGCTGTGTGGGCGGGAAACCGAGGCCGGAGGAGGCTCAGCCACCAGGCCCGCGAGCCGGCCTGTCCTGCCGCTCTGTCATCTTCAGCATCCGCTGAGCCTGCTGTGAGCACAGCACAGCGCTGGCCTCAGGGCCTGGGCGGGGGCGTGGAGGGCTCACGCGGAAGCCCCGAGTGCCCAGGAGGGTCCGCTCCCAGGAGGAGGCCCCCTGCCCTGGCTGCCGTGGGAGGGCCCGGTCAGGGCCAAGCATGCAGCTCCGGCAGGGGCAGCTCTGGCGTCCGGGACGGAGCCCTGTGGCCCCACGTGCTCAGCACCTTGGAGTGTGAGGCCAGGCCTATCTGCAGGGGCTCAAGATGAGGAGAGGGTCACAGGGAGGGCAAAGGTCAGAGGTGTGGAGTGGGTCAGGGCAGGTAAAGGTCAAGGAGGAGCTGGGCTCTAGGGGGAGAGTGGCACCGAGAGCACGGGCCCTGGGGGCGGCCTGGGCAGCCCCCGAGAGCCTGTCAGTGTGCGGGTGGCGGGGGGGGAAGGTGCCATCTAAGGGGCCGTGCAGGGACCCAGCTGGTCCCAGCCCAGGCTACCTCTGGCCCTCCTAGTGGCCACCGTGGGCAGGGGCACAGAGCAGGGTGTGGACAGGGCCCTGCAGGTTGGCCTCGGGCACCTTGAGCCACACCGCGGGTGAGAGGACCCTCACCCCGACTCCCATGCCCACCTCGAACAAGCAAGGAGAGACCTCCCCCCTCCTGGCCTGTCGCCCCCGGCCCGTCTGGAGCCTGGGGACGTGCAGGGGCTCCCCAGGGCCCTGGGCAACCAGAGGCTGTTTCAGTTGCATCCATTTAACATTTTCTGGCCCTTGGAGGTCCTGAGCCTGGCCTGTCCGAAGGCCCATTTCTGACCCCCAGCTTGACCCCCAGCCAGGCCTCGGGGCGGAAAACAGGTGGCTACTGGGGTCCAAAGGCATCCCAGTTGCTTAGGTAAAGTCTGTCAGATTCCAGCCGCTGGCTCCTGACGGGAGGGCCGAGTTGCGTGTAGGTGCACCTGCCCCCGGCCCCCCGCCCCGCACCGTAAGGAGGGAGCTGCGGAGGTGACGCAGGCTGTCTTACGGGGCTCCTGTCTGACTCCATAGCTCCAGGGCCCTGACTGGTGTCTAGCCGGGTCATTCATTATTTATCCTGAAAGCTTCTTCAGAGTCCCAGGGGAGGGATTCTGTTCCATTCCTGGAAGAGAGATGTGGGCCCCAGAGGCCACAGAAGATGAGGGTGTGGCTGAGAGGGCCCAGGGCCCCCTCGCAGACAGCACTTCACAGTTTAGGAAGCACTTGCACACCGTGGTACCTGTCAGCTCCCATTCACCCATGGGGAAACGGAGGCCCAGAGCAGGAGAGGGTCTTGCCCAAGGCCACACAGCCCCTCGCAGGCCAACGCTTTGGCTGCATGACTGGTTCTTTCTCTCTCCCCGCCACCACCCAGAGCCTCCCACAGCAGAGACTTTAGATATTTTTTCATGACAGCTTTTTTTTTTTAAACAATCCTTGTTTATTTATTTTTATTTATTTATTTTTTGGCCGCACTGCAGGGCTTGCGGGATCTCAGTTCCCTGACTGGGGATTGAACCTGGGCCCTCGGCAGTGAAAGCACGGAGTCCTAACCGCTGGACCTCCAGGGAAGTCCCGAGACAGCTTTTTAGATATTAAGATTGTTAAGGGAATTCCCTGGCGGTCCAGCGGTTAGGACATGGCACTCTCACTGTCGCGGCCCAGGTTCAATCCCTGGTTGGGGCACTAGGATGCCGCAAGTCGCTCAGTGCAACCGGAAAAATAAAATGCTGGTTAAGGAAGCCTGGGGGTGGCCCGGTTCCATGGGGGGTGTTTTGTTGGCACACCGTTCAGGGGCTCCCTGTGCCGGGGCTGGCCTTTCTTCATTTCTCCGAGTAGTGGGCTGGCTTGAGTTGACAGACCAAGAGCTGGGGGGCACCTGCGGAGGGCCTGGTGGGGAGCCCGCGTGGGGACTGGGCCCCGGGCACCATCGACCACCCCCTGTGCCCATGTCCGTGTCGCTCTCTGCGGGATGGACAGTGGTCCATGGTCAGGAAAACGGAGCGGCCTGCTCGTCCCCACGTGGCCTGTCCCTGGCTTCCTGCTGAGGACACTCTGCTTGCTGGGCGCTGCTCGAGGGCACGTCCTGCCTGGCTCCCCTCTGCCTGCTGCCCTGAGCCACACACCTCCACGGGGGGACGACTCTTTCAGGTGGTCAGCTCATTATCTCCAGTGACCAGTGTGACCGGCGGCCACACCCTGGCAGGGAGCCCCTTGTCAGAGACAGAGGCCATCTGGCCACGGGGAGCTCTGTTGCTCAGAGGCCTCCCCACAGCGGGAAGAGCGAGGGGCAGGAACATGGGGCCTGGAAGCTGAGGCTGGGGGCCCAGGAAACCCTGTGGCTTCTTTCCTGGCCTGGCTGGTGCTGCCCAGCTGTCTTGCGGCCGCCTCTCCCCATCCCTCACCTCCCAGGGGACAGCCAAGGCCCAGGGACCTTCAGGTTCTGTCTGCAGGGGTGGGGGGCAGGATGCAGGGCCTCGGATGGGCTCAGGCCCACAGTGGGCAGAGCTGTACAGTGCAGACCCTGGGCCTGGGGCCCGAGTGGGGATGGGGGATGTCAGGCAGAAGGGACCTCGTCCGGCCCAGCCCCGGTCCTCCTGGTACCTTCAGCCAAGAATGATGTCTGACAGCTTGCTGTTTGCCAGTCCCCGGGTGTTTTCTTAAATCTTCCCGAGAGTGACGAACATGTGAGGAGCTTAGTTTGATCATCCCCATTTTACTGATGTGAAAATGGAGGCTCAGAGAGGTTAATGGACCTGCTGATGGTCACACAGCAAAGCAATGGAGATGAGAGACAGACTCAGATGTGCTGGACACTGAGGCCTGTGCTCTTACCTTCTGAGCTTCTTGCTCCCCAGGGCGTCCTCTTCAGAAAAGCACGTTTATTATATGACCGTATTTTACGTTTGCATTACACATCATATTACATTTTATTCCCATGTTGGTATTATACCATATATTTGATTATTGCCGGTTAACTTATTAAAAAGCAGTATTTGTTCATTGCAGAGAGTTTAGAAATTCCAGAAAAGCAAAGAGAGGATGAATGAGCCCAAGGTCCCGGCATTCACACTGGGGCACGTGCATCCTTTCCAACATCCAAGGCGGTGTAGGTCCCGAGCCTGACTTCTTGCTGAGTCCCACGTCACCTTGGCCCTGGGGCCTGGCCAATTTTTCTGGGGAGGCCTGGCTGCCACGTGGCTCCGCCAGGTCCGGAGCCCCCAAGTGCCCCTCCGCCAAGGGCTGGGCAAGGCAGGGCCGGGAGCAGCTGTTTCTCACCCTTGGCTCTTGTGTCTCTCGTTTCAGGAAATTAAAATGCATGACAGATAGCGAGTCCGTCCCGCCCGACTGGCCCTATTACCTAGCCATTGATAGGATTCTGGCCAAGGTCCCCGAGTCCTGTGATGGCAAACTGCCGGACGGCCAGCAGCCGGGGCCCTCCACGTCCCAGACCGAGGCGTCCCTGTCGCCGTCTGCTAAGTCCACCCCTCTGTACTTACCGTATAACCAGTGCTCCTACGAAGGCCGCTTCCAGGACGATGGCTCCGCCAGCTCCTCCAGCTTACTGTCCCTTAAGTTCAGGTAGTGTGTGTGCTTCCCTCTCTTGCCTCCACACCAGCGGGGCCGGGCGCCCGCCCTCCGGAGAGGGGGCTGAGGGCCGCGAGGGGGCTGTCCTGGTGGCGGCATCCTCTGCCGGCCCGGGCCGGCCGCGGAAGCCTAGGCAGTATGCACCAGCCCCCAGGGGCAGGGAGGCCAGAGACAGGAAGGCAGGTGGTTCCCGAAGCTTGGGCTGTCGTGTCCACAGACTGGGTGCATCTCCTGCTCCATCACCGCTTAGCTGTGTGGAAAGTCCTTGATCTCTCTGGGCCTCAGCCTCCCTCTGTGAAATGGGGATAAATCAGGACCTTCTCCAAGGAGGGCCGGGATTAGAGGCGAGCACTCCCGCCTTCCCTCGGCTTCTGGCTCTTGCGCTCCCCCTACCCCAAGCAGACCATGCCCTGGGGTCCCCTTCTGCCTGGCCTGGCCGGGCCGGCTGGTCTCTCAGCACTGGGGAGGGGGTGTCAGGCTGAGCCTCCAGGGTGTGCTTGGAGCCTGGCTGCAGTGGGGGGACGCAGCCCCTCTGCCGTCCACAGCGTCCTGCCAGGCATGTGCTGACCCCGCCTCAAGATGCCCTCAGTCAGGTGTGTGGGAGACACACCCCTGTGGTGTGGGGGCCGGGGAGCCAGAGGAGGTGACGTTTGGGCTGGGCTTTCACGGATGAATAGGAGTTGGCCATGGGGGAGAGAACAGGAAGAGTGTGGATTTGAGCCGTGGCCCTGCCTCCCCTGAGCCTGGTCTCAAGTCTGTCAGATGGGAGTAGGGTGGGATGAGGAAGGCATCTCTGGGGGCCCTTCCAGTCTGACACCCCCAGTCTTGGGGGCTGCTGCTCGGTTTGTTCTCAGCAAAGACCCCAGACAGAAATGCCTTTGCTGGTGGCCAGGCCAAGTTGCAGGGAAGTCTGAGATTTACGGACAGTTGTTTCCATGGATTGAGCCCAGTTCCCAGACAGACAGCTGCCCTGGGCGTTGCACCAGGACCGGGACATGGGGCTATTCTCCCTCTTGGGGCCGAGCCCTGCTCTCTGCCCCTGAGGTTGGCGGGGTCACGATTCTTCTGCACAGAAGCAGAGGGCCTGGGCTCAGGGACGGGCAGGATCTTGGGGCCTGGTGGGGTTTGGCAGCTCCCTGCCCACCTGTGGGGGCCGGTTAGACCCGGGATGCCCCACCCCCGAGCAGAGATCCCAGGGCATGCCCACCCAGCTCAGCGGGTTTGGGGGTGCCCTCGTGGCAGGGACACCCCGCCTCCTAAGCCTGCCCCCCACTTTGTGGTGGGAGGGCCTGGCCCTCACGTGCGTGGACGGTGGCCCAGCTCCCCGTGTGCCCAGCGGCGGCCGGGAGGGTCGGGCAGGCCTGGGCTCCATGGCCAGCCGTCCACACGCCGGCGCTGTCCTTCCAGGTCGGACGAGCGGCCCGTGAAGAAACGCAAGGGACAGGGCGGCCACTTGCAGAGGAAGAAGCTGCGGCTGCTGGAGACGATGCTGGAGGAGCAGCGCCGGCTGAGCCGCGCCCTGGAGGAGACGTGCCGCGAGGTGCGCCGCGGGCTGGACCAGCACAGCCTCCTGCAGGCGCAGGGCCTGCAGCTGCAGGAGCGCATGATGAGCCTGCTCGAGAAGATCATCGCCAAGTCCGGGGTCTAGGCCGCCCACCGGCCCCCCGCCGCTGCTCCCGGTCGGGCCTTCCCTCCCAGGGGCCCGGGAGCCCCCAAAGCCTCGGTCTCCAGCATTAAAGCCCCCCGGACACGCGGCCGGGGCCCCAGGCTCACTGCAGGGCAGCTGCCGGGAAGAGCATCCCGGAATCTGCTCTCTGGTATCGTCACTGTCGACGGTACTCGGAACGGCTTTTGATGTTAAATGTGTCATTTTCATCACTGCCTGGAAGCGGAGGTCACGGTGCAGCCTTGGAGGGAGGCGGCAGGCGGTCCCTCCCAAGACGAAGCAGGTGGACGCAGCGCGGGGGCAGGTGTGTCCCCCTCCCTGGGTCTGCTGCGTCGGCCCCGAGAACCTCGAACACTCGGGCCAACCCCAGAGGCCCGCACCGCCTTCAGCGGCCTTTTCATCTGTCCCCCCGGGACGTCGGGCGTCCCGACGGCGCTAATAACAGTGGTGACCCTGCCCTCTGGGGACACCCTGCCCTGTTCCACCATCTCTGCCCAGGGATGCGGCGGGGATGAGACAAGGCCCAGCCTCGGGGAGCTGACACTTGGGGGACAGGCAGGCGAGTGAGTGGAGAAGCCAGGTAACAGCAGGTTGTGAAAGTGCTGGCAGGGCAGGGCCGGGCTGGACACGGCACACATAGCCGGCAGCCATCCAGGAGCTGCCTCCCCGGGAGGGAGAGGGGCTGGGGGTGGAAGCCTCAGTACTGCAAGATCTGCTGGCAGGAAAACCCTTCCAGAGCCCCCCGCCGCTCCCCAGTTCCTCCTGAGTCTCATCCGGGCCCAGGTGGCTGAAAGAAGGCACCACAGGAGAGATGGGGGTTACGCTTTGTTCAGGGCCTCCTTGGGGACGTAGCCTGGGACGCCGCCACTCCGTAGCTCTGAGGACGCTCTTCCAAAAAAGTGAGGAGAAAGAAGCCTCTTGATATGTGACTTTTGGTAGGAGATATGGCAGTCAGGTCCCAGTAAAAGGTCACAGCTAGTCACAAAGAACAGACGTCTCAGTTAATGGCTGTAGCGCTTTTCTCTGTATGGGAAGAACTGATTCATTAAAACTCTTGCTGAGATACATGTCTACCTGTCCGAGGGCCTGATTGTTTGTCCAAAGCACAGAGTACCCCGTCACGGTCTTCACGTCCTCTGTCTGGAGTGTGGAGGGCTTCGTCCTGTCACCTTTTTTGGGGGGTGGGGGCCATGCCGTGAGGCGTACGGGCTCTTAATTCCCCGACCAGGGATCAACGCCGGGCCCCCTGCGGTGGAAGCGCAGAGTCCTAACCACTGGACCGCCGAGGGAGTCCCCATCCTGTCGCCTTGATCCCCTCGCAGGGTGCACTGTGGCTCCACCCCCGTGCCGCTGGGTGATGAGCAAAAACCCTCCGTTGCTCTGTTTTACAAGGAATGTCTGGTTCACCCCTGAACTAGCAAGTTGCTGCCCCACACAGGGTTCTGAGGAGACACAGTGGGCGGGTTAGTGACAGGTGACTTACAGGGTGGAAAAGTTCCTTCTGACCATTGCTCAGCAGACTGTTGGGATTTTTTGTGGGGCTGCGGGGTGGGGAGTGGAAGCCGGGGCCCTGCAGGAGGCTGCCTCAGTCTCCCTGTGTGACAGCCACCAGCTCATCTGAACCTCCAGTGACCCTTGAGGGCAGCCAGGCAGTAACCAGGGCTCTGCTGGTGTCAGAGCACCCCTGGTGAGCCAGGTGGTGTAGACGCCTGTCTGCTGGAGGGAGGGGCTGGGTGTCCTGTGCAGCGTGGAGGGCGGGGCCAGGTGGACAGGACGGCCCACCGGGACCCCCTCGGAGAGCACGTGCTGTGGACTCAAACCATTGCACTTTGGGACTGAAGAGGTGGTGTGTCTGGGGAATGTTTACCCGGCTCTGCAGCAGGGGTGGAGCCCTGCTGTGTCAACTTGCAAGTATTCCCACAAGCCCCAGCTGCTGGGAGTGCCCTGCCGGGTGTGCGCTGCTGGGAGTGTGCTGCCGGGTGTGCACTGCGGGGTGTTCACGGTGGCTCCCGCATCCACCACAGAGGCCCAGAGCCTGGAGGCGCCTCATGCTGAAGGCCTGTGTTTGGGGGCTGCCCTGGCGAATTTCTAGCTCTTAGAGAAGGCACCAGCACGGGAGCTCACTCAACCGACACTGGGCCCCGGCCAGGCTGGGCCTAAGAGGGTCTGGACTGAACCCCGACAGGCAACCAACCCCATCAGGGTGGTCATGCCCAGAAGCCCTCCAGGAGGGGTGGATCGAGTCATGTAGCAGAGTCTTCACCTTAAACATCTTTGCGTTCCTAGAATCAGGGTCATGAAGTATTAGTATTTCAGAAACTGCGAGGCCTCAGTTACAACATGTAATTTTGCTTTTTTGCATTTGTCTTTAGAGGTAATTTGGTCTGTTTTCTTTTCCCTGCTCTCTCCATCAGAGTTTGTAATTAGTGCCCCTTCTGCGTCCTTGGTGGAATCAGCTTATCCCTGTCCTTGGTCTGGACAGAGCCATTTAGGGTCCAGCGGAACTCAGCTGAGAACCGCCCAGGTCGCGCCCTTCATAAACAGTGTGTCTTTGCCACTTTCCAATGTCTTCTACAGTTATTGGTCCGTTAAGGAAGGAAAAGTGGCAATCAGTAAAGGCTAAAATATTTGATAAGATTCAGCAAAACAACATGTTAACACTGACAAGTAAAATCAAGAACCAGACAACTGTGCTCACTTTCACCATTATTATTTTGTTGCCTTGACATTTATCGCTAATGCATTAAGACAAACAGAATAAGCAGGATAAGAGACGAAATGAAGAAATTAAAAATACCTTTATTTTCAGATAATATTTTTATATACCCAGAAAACCAAAGTACAGAAAAGATCAAGAGCACTTTAAACTACCTTAGACCCGTTAAATATGAGGATGGAAAAATTCACAGTTATGATTCAAAGCTATAGAATATCTACAAGTGAATTTAAGCAGAAAGGTATAGGATTATATGAAGAAAACTATTCAGTCTCATTGAAAAATGCAAAACAGGCCTCCTGCCTTCTGAGATGGCCCACACTCTGTCTGTGAAGTGTGTTTCTCCCAAGGCTGTTCTCACCTTTTGAGACAGACTGCATTATGTCTATGGAATGTGTATCTCTCTAAATAAATCCACTCTTACCTATCAAAAAAAAAGAAAATTTAAAACAATATCTGAGCATGTGGAGAGACTTAGCATTCTCCCAGAAACTCCAAAATATAATATAATTTTATTAATGTAATCCCAACTCTGCTCTCAATAACCCTGCACTTCTTTGTTTTGAAATGGATGGAATTATTTTAAAATTCACATGAAAAAAGAATAGGGCAAAAGCTCCGAGGCCGATAAAAGTGGGAAGAGGTGCTCAGCTCCAGGAGGCATTGGGAAAATATGAAATTAAATGCGAACATGCATTTCACACTCGTGAGATGGGGAGAACGTCAAGAAATGAAGACTCGGACACGGCCGGTGGCCATATAAACTGATGCAACTATTCCGAGGAGCCATCTGGCATTTCCTAGTAAAACTCATCAGCCGGGCCGTTCCCACACGTGCCAGCCCAGGGCTGAGTTCTCAAACCGGGGCCTCAGGACCCCCATAAATAACACTCTTCAAAATTATTGAAGATGCCAAAGAGCTTTTCATTTATGTGGGTTCTGCCAATATTAATACCTGATAGATGACCTTATTAGAAATTAAACCTAAGTTTTAAGAAATATTCACTTCAAAATAACAATAAACTCACTACAATGGTAACCTAAGTAACAATTATATGGAAAATATGTTTTCCAAAACAAGAAGTTTTAGCGAGAAGAGTGGCATCATGTCCTCAAATCTCTGGCTTCAGAGAGGTCGGCGTCCACTGTGGCACATGGCTTGGTTGGAAAATGTGAGAGAATCTGGGAAATCCAGACTCACACGGTTACACGTTTGGGAAAGAAAGTAAGGTTTAATAACATCTGCAGGTCACGGACGTTCTTCCTCGTGACAACACCCAAACTCAACAAGCGGTGGTCCCTCTCGGGCTGGTTGCAACGTGGAATCTGAAATCGTATCGATGAACTTTCACTTCTGTCTTATTGGAATCCATCTGTCCGTCCTGCGCCTGCACCAGTCCTTATCCACATTTGTTCCTGTGACATCACACACTGGGCATTTGGAAGATAACGGATCACCAAGCAATGGAGGTGACAGTCATGTATCAAAGTGTCACTTTTGTGAATATCACCGTCAGTCTCAGCAGAAAAGTCTTTAGTTTGGTAAGTTGGCAAGCTTATGGTGGCGGATGCAGGTTTTTCAAAATCCCAGTCTGCATGAAAGCTTGAATTTTATTATTGGTCACAAACACTCCGTTTTCCTTGAAGGGACGGGCTCACTTTGTCGTTTTCAAGAAAATGTCTGCCAGGTCTGAATAATCAGAGCTTCTATCAGTCCTTCTTTTAAGTAGAAAGTTGTTGCATTAAAATGTGTGTGTATTTTTCAGCCAGCAACTCAAACACCTGCACATGTGCTTTTCCCCAACCTCCCCTCAGGCCTGGAACTGAACTGCTTTGTGTGCATCTGCCATTTGGTCACACGGCAGATTAAGCCATGGACTCAAGGGCCAAGATTTGATAGAATTAACCCTTCTCCAGCAGGTGCTGCCTCTGAGGGCCCCAGGCAGCTTTCTGACACTGTCTTCTGGAGTGTTCCATTGGAACCGTGCTGACCAGAACTCCTCACCCCATGTGGTCCCAGGGTCCCAGGGTCAAGGGTGAGGTTGTGTGAGGCTGGGAAGGCGGAAGTGAAGGGGAGGCCAGGATGCTCTGAAGGCCGCGGTGGCTTGCGGTCATGGGGGGTTAGGGGCATCGACGCAGCAGGGGAGAGACACAGCTGTCTCAGCTGATCCAGTTTGTCTGCTGCAGTGTAACTGGCCACATGAGCCATTTCAGGGAACTAGTTCCACGGCATTTTGGGGTCACCTGCTCAGGTTCAGGTGCTGTGATACTGTGTCTCTGCCCTCGAGGAGCTGAGGACAGACCTCAATTCCTTCATTCAAATCTCTGCTGTTTGGTGTCGAGGTTGATTCAGGTTTTCCCCTGTAACAGACAATGCACCGAAGACCCTCCCTCCCCTCCCTCATGGCAGAGCCTGCTAAAGGCCCGTCAGTATCCATGCTTTCCTTCCTCAATGACAAAATGCTTATATTATTCTGGGCAACAATGTTCCAACTAAATCTGACCAAAGTCCCTTGCAATTTAGGGTGACAAGTAAGGCATCTGAGGAAGTTAGGTGCAAATTCTAGGAAACCTCCTTAAGAAAGTAATAGGCAGATATGTGTGTTTTTCTTGCCCTTTCCCCACTTTCTCCTGCTTCCTGCCCAGCAACAGGGGAGATGGAGGAGATGTCTGGCTCTCCAGCAGCCTTCCAGGATTATGAGGCCCTCTTGAGGATGAAAGCCACAAGCCCAACAGATCAGAAAGACTGAGGGCCCTGGCATCTGCCTGCACCGTGAAGCTGCTGTGTGGGTCTGGCTTCTCTTATGTGAGAGAGAAATAAAATTCCATCCCATGTCAGTGTTATTTCCAGCCTCTGTTTTTTGCAGCCAAACTCAATTTTTAACAGAGAATTTAGTACCAGAAAGGGGAAAGGGTATTGGCAACAGCAGCTCCTAGAACAATGTGCCAGCCAAGTGGAGACAGCTGAATAGGGGGCAGAGGGGTCATGAGGGCCTACCTATTGCAGCTGGAAAGCAGGTGACATGTGCCACGTCACAGGGATCGTGTGGCCAGACTGCCACCTGGCCCACCTTAGCAGGCAGACACACACAGGCAGGATGGCAGCGCTGGGGGGATGGGGAGGAATACGTGCAGAGCCCTGGTGAGAGCTGGGCCCTTCTTGGCACCTTGAGCAAGGCCCCGACAGCAGAAGGGGAGCCCGGGGGGCGTGCAGCATCCTAGGACCAAGGCTCCTCACACCATGCGTGTACAGGGTCCCCGAGTCGGGATAAGGGAGGCTGGGAGGACCGCAGGTGTGGGCAGGGCCCCGGGGACCTGGGCTGCTCTCAGCTCAGAGGCCACAGTCAGCACGGGGGCCTCGCTCCCCGGGGAGGGCCCGGCACACAGACCCTGCCCTCCCTCCGGCTCCAGCTGCCGTCTCATTTCATATCCACAAAGTGCCCTCAACGCAGGCCTCGCCCCCCAAGCTTTCCACCAGCTTCTAGAACTTTCCCATCTTATTACACCGGTGTGTTACTACTCCTCCACCGCCGATTCCTTGTTAATCCGTTGCACCCACCCTCCTCCTTTCAAGCCCACAGCTCAGGCTGCCGGGGGTCTGGGGGCCCGCCTCTCCCCAGCTGCTTGCCCCGAAGGCCACGAGCTCAGCTCACAGGAGCCCATTACTGTTGAAATTTAGATTCCGGCTTCATGCCTGACCCCCACCTCCCTCATTTTCCAAAACGCCTTCGTCTTTTCCTGTTCAGAGAACTTTCAAGAGACCTTCCAAGTTCTCCGGGAACAGTGCGGCTCCCCAGGGTGGCAGCTGGCATCTCCTGCAATTATCCTTAAATTATAGGGACAATTTTAATTTCACAATAATTAGAAATATCAACTACAGCTCAAGCCTTCGAAACTAATGGAATTTTAATGGGCAGCTGCTCAGGTTACAGCCAAGGACAGTAACGCTCCACCACTGGGCGGAGGGGGCCGCTGCAGGCGTCTATGCCGGGGGGTGGGGAGGGGGTGCAGGGCAGGCTGGCCGATGCTCTGGGGCCGCCCCGGAAGCTGGGAGGTGATGGGAGCACCCAGTCTTGTGGATCCTGTGGAGTACAGCCTGCACCCCGGACTTTGGGCCCCAAGCTGTGTATTTCCCTCCTGAAGATGCATCCCGGGCCCAGGTCCTCCCACTGGCAGCCCCCGACACGCTTGGATCCGAGCTCCTTCCACCCCCACCCGGGCCAGAGCCCACCCCACCCTGGCGCCCACAGGGTGGGCCGCGAGGAGCTTCCTCTGAGGGATCTGAGAGTCGTGATGCTCACCCACTCGTGTCTCTCCTCTCAGGATTGCAGTCCAGTGTCCGAAAACAATTGTTTCACGTGTTTGGTCCAGTTTTCAGTTGTTTGAAGTGGGTGGGCGCGGGTGGGGGAGTGATTTCATCCAGACCTGTGACACCACCGGGGTGGAAAGTATAAGTTAATGGTGCCTTTAGGTGGGCAGAGGTTTTGCTTTTGATAAAATCAAAATTACCTAACGTTTTTCTTTTATGGCTAGGGTTTTTGTGGCCTAAGAAATCTTCACCAAGGTCATGAATTTATTTTCCCATATCCTATTCTAGCAGCTGTGATGATGTTTGGATCTTTGATCCAACTGAGATTAATTATTGGGTATGATGTGAGTTAGATATCAATGTTCATTTTTCTCCATGGTTATCCAGTTACTCCAACACGTTCCCCCATGGAATTTTTCTGGTGCCTTTGTCAAAAATCAATTCACTGAACACGAGTGGGTCTAATTTCTAGACTCTGTTCAGTTCCGCTGGTCAAATGCCCACATCATCATGATTACTGACTGTAGCTTATAGAAAGTTTTGAGGTCAGATAGTGTGAATCTTCCAGCTTTACTTCTTTTCTGAAATTGTTTTGTTTACTACAGATCTGCATTTCCTTATACATTTTTTTTTTTTTTTTTTGCGGTACGCGGGCCTCTCACTGTTGTGCCCTCTCCCGTTGCGGAGCACAGACTCCGGATGCGCAGGCCCAGCAGCCATGGCTCATGGGCCCAGCCGCTCCGCAGCATGTGGGATCTTCCCGGACCGGGGCACGAACCCGCGTCCCCTGCATCGGCAGGCGGACTCTCAACCACTGCGCCACCAGGGAAGCCCTCCTTATACATTTTAGATCAGCTTGTCAGTTTGTATCCAAAAAAAAAAGCCTGCTGAATTTTGATTGACACAGCATTGATCTACAGATCAACTTGAAGAGAATTGACATGTTACCAATCAATATTGAATCTTGCAATTTTTTTTTTTTTTTTTTTTTTTTTGCGATACGGGGGCCTCTCACTGTTGTGGCCTCTCCTGTTGTGGAGCACAGGCTCCGGATGTGCAGGCTCAGCAGCCATGGCTCACGGGCCCAGCCGCTCCGCGGCATGTGGGATCTTCCCGGACCGGGGCACGAACCCGCATCCCCTGCATCAGCAGGCGGACTCTCAACCACTGCGCCACCAGGGAAGCCCAAATCTTGCAATTTTTGAACGTGATATATCTCTCCCTTTGGAGAAATCTAATGCATACTTTATTAAATCTATTCCTAAGTATGTACATTCTCCAATTATTTGTTGGTAGTATATAGAAATACAATTGTCGTTTGTATCTGTAGCTTGCAACCCTGCCAAACTTGCTTATTAGTCTAATAGCTTTTAAAATAAGTTCCTTAGGACTTTCCAGGTTTATAACCAGGTTTTCTGTGAATAAAGGCAGTTTGCTTCTTGTCCTGTAACGGGTATGCCTTTTATTTTTGTTTCTTGCTTTATTCCTCTGGCTGGGACCTCTAGGACAATGTTGAAAAGAAGTTATGAGAGTGGCATCATTGCCTCATTCCTGAGCTAAGGAGGAAAATAGTCTTTTACCAATGAGTATGATGTTAGTTATAGGTTTTTCATAGATGCCCTTTATTAAATTGAGGAAATTCCCTTCTATTTTTAGTTTGTTTAGAGTTTTTAATCACAAATGTGTATTGAATTTTGACAAGTGCTTTTTCTACATTTATTGAGATAATTGCAAGATTTTTTTCCTTTATTTTGATAATGTGGTGAATTATAAGGGTTGCATTTCAAATGTTAAATCAACCTTGCATTCCTGGGATAAGCCATACTTGTTCATGGTTTTATTTATAGTAATATTTTGCTGAGGATTTTTATATCTATGTTCATGGGGACATGGGTCTGTACTTTTCCTCTTCTCATTATGTCCTAGTCAAGTTTTGGTGTCAGAGTTATGCAGGCCTCACAAAATGAGTTCAAAAGTATTCCATCTTTCTCTGTTTTCCAAAAAAGTTTGTGTAGGAATGGTGTTATTTCTTCCTTAAATATTTGATTCACTCCAGCAACATATAGTTCTGAGATTTTATTTGTTGGTAACTTTCTATATGGAAAATGCTGGCTTTTTCCCTAAAAATTTATTATGAAAATTTCAACCACTCAGAAAAGTGGACAGAATTGTATAATGAACAGTCATATCTATTTCCTAGGTTAACATTTTGCTGTACTTTCCTTAGCAGATATCTATCCATCACACCATCTTATTTTTTGATGCATTCCTAAATCACAGAACTCAGCACATTTTCCCTTAAAGATTCTTAATTATTTGTTCAATTTATTTAACTGATATAGGGATAGTCAGACTTTCTACTTCCTCTTGTGTAATTTTTGTTGTGTTTTTAAAGGAATTTTTCTATTTTTATATAAAAATTTATTGGCAAGTTTATTGTCATCAAGTTGTTCATACAATTCTCTTACTATTCATTAGATATCTGTGGGCCCTGTAATGATATTCCTGATATTAGTAGTTTGTGTTTCCCTTTAACTTTCATTTGTCTTACTAACGTTTAATAAATTGTATTAATCTTTTTGAAACACCAACTTTTGGCTCTCTTGTTTATTTGTTTGTTTGTTTTCCCTGAGGTTTGGCTTTTCTGTATTTCACTAATTTCTGCTCTTTTTTTAAAATTATTATTTCCTTCCTTTACTTCATTTCCTTCATTTACTTTAGGTTTAATTTGCTCTTTATTTTCTTGCCTCTTAATGTAAGGCTTAATTTCAAACCACTTTTTGTCTGTTTAAACACTTGAAATTGAAAGCACAATTTTTTTTTTTTTTTTTTTTTTTTGCCATATGCGGGCCTCTCACTGATGTGGCCTCTCCTGTTGTGGAGCACAGGCTCCAGATGCGCAGGCTCAGCAGCCATGGCTCACGGGCCCAGCCGCTCCACGGCATGTGGGACCTTCCCGGACCGGGGCATGAACCCGTGTCCCCTGCATCGGCAGGTGGACTCTCAACCACTGCGCCACCAGGGAAGCCCCACAATTTTTGATATACTGAGTTTTTTACAATTCAGTTTAATGTATTTTTTTAAATTTCCCTTGTGATTTCTTCTTTGACCTTTGGATTATTTAGAAGTGTGTTACCTAATTGTCAAAAGTTGAGTGATTTTCTAGGTATCATTATTGATTTCTGTTGTCAGAGAATATATGCTGTATGACTTCAGTCCTTTAAAATTAACAAGATTTATATTATGGCCCAGCATATGTTCTTTCTCGGAAAATGTTTAATGTACACTTGAAAACAATCTGTATTCCTTAGCTGATGGGTGTAGTCTTCTATACATTTCCTGATTATTTTGATTTTTCATCAATTTATGATAGAAAATGTTAAAATATTGCTATAAATCTATTAAATTATTTGTCTATTATTATTGTCTCCTCTTAGTTCTCACAATTTTGCTTCAAATATTTGAAGATATAGCCACTCCAGCTTTCTTATGGCTATTTTTCCATGGTATTTCTTTTTCTATCCTTTCACTTTCAATCTAAATGTGTTTTTCTATTTAAAGTGTGTCTCTGTTAAACTAGAATGTAGCAGTTTTTTTTTTAAATCCAGTCTGACATGTCCTGCCTTTTAATTGGAGTGTTTAGCCCATTTATATTTAATGTAATTAGTGATATTGTAGGTTTAAGTCTACTTGTAATCTTCCTAATTGTTTTCTATTTGTCCTATTGGTTCTTTGCTCTTTTGTTTCTCCCTTTCCTATCTTCTTTTGGATTAACTGATTTAAAATTTAAAAAATTTTATCTTCTCCATTGGCTTTTTAGCTACAATGCTCTTTAAATTATTTTTTTAGAGGTTGCTCTAGGGATTCCAATATGTATCCTTAATCTACTTTTTTTATAAATCTTTTTTATAAATTAATTTATTTTTTAAATTTATTTATTTTTGGCTGCATTGGGTCTTCGTTGCTGCGCATGGGCTTTCTCTAGTTGCGGCAAGTGGGGGCTACTCTTCATTGCCATGTGCGGGCTTCTCACTGCGATGGTTTCTCTTGCTGTGGAGCACAGGCTCTAGGAGCGCGGGCTTCAGTAGTTGTGGCATGTGGGCTCAGTAGTTGTGGCTCACAGGCTCTAGAGTGCAGGCTCGGTAGTTGTGGTGCACAGGCTTAGTTGCTCCATGGTATGTGGGATCTTCCCGGACCAGGGATTGAACCTGTCTCCCTTGCATTGGCAGGCGGATTCTTAACCACTACGCCACCAGGGAAGTCCCCCTTAATCTACTTTGAAATCATATTATACTACTTCATGTATCATGTAAAGACCTTTCAACATACAATTCCATTTCCTTCCCATCTTTTGTGCTACTGTTGCATATAATTTACATGTACTTTTATTATAAACCTCATAAAACATTGTTATTATATTTGCTTTAAATGTTCAATTGTCCTTTAAAGAAAGGAAAAACAGGGAAATGGGTCTTTCTATTTACACACATATTTACCATTTCTAGTGCTCTTCATTCCTTCGTGTGGATCCAAGTTTCCATCTGGCATCATTTCCCTTCAGCCAAAGAACTTCATTTGGCATTTCTTGCAGCATGTGTTTACTAGCAACAGATTCACTTTTGTTTACCTGAAAATGCCTTTATTGTACCTTTATTTCTCAAGGCTATTTTCACTGGATATAGACTTCTCAGTTGACAATTTTTCCTCCCAGTCTTTTAAAAATATTGCTCTTTTGTCTTGGGGCTTCCATTGTTTCTGATAAGAACTCACTCATTTTTATTATTTTGGTAATGTATGTAATATTTTTTTCTCTAAGCGTTTCTAGGATTTTAGTTTTTGTTTTCAACAATTTGTGTCTAGGTATGTTTTCTTAGTATTTATCCTGTATGGAGTTTGTTGAATTTGGAGATCTATGGATTGATTTTTTAAAAAATCACATTTGAGAAAACCTTGGCTGCTATTTCTTCTAATGTATTTCCCCCATTTTATCTTTCTGGGACTCCAGTTACACATATGTCACACCACTTTATATTATCCCATAGGCCATAGCACTCTTTTCCTTTTACTCAGTCTTTTTTCTCTCTTTGTGATTTAGTTTAGATTATTCATATTTATCTGTCTTCAAGTTTACTGAAATTTTCTTTTTCAGTGTCTAGAAGCCTAGCCAATCATTTTTTATTTCAGATACTGTGATACTGTAGTTTTCAGTTATTAAATTTCTTTTGAGATTTTAGAGTTTCCATTTGTCTTCCAAAATACCCCATCTCTTTATCTATTATTTCTTTCTCTGTAAATTCTCCTAAATATTCATAATTTTTTTAACATTATGTGTCTGTTAATTTCAATTCCTGGACCATCTAGGGTCTACATCTTTTGACTGTGTTTTCTTTTGATTGTAGGTCAAGTTTTTCTGCTTTTTCACTTTTCTTATAAATTTTTATTCCATTGGAGACATTGTGTGTAAATGAACAGTGGTGACTGATTTGTAATGTTTTGTTTTGATTTTGTTCTGTTTATTTCCCACAGAATGCAAGCTGTTTCCTCAGTTTGGGTGGGGAGCCTATCATTCAGATTCTTCCAAGAGTCAAGGTGGCTCTGGAGCTGGGACACACCTGCTGTCAAGCCTCTCCTTTCACTTGCTTTACAACATTTGAGTCTGGGTGGGACTTGGTGATTTGTCATCTAAGACGGCTGGTTTCTCTCCATCCCGGCTCCTCCATCGGCTGCTATGTTGACCAGACTCCTGTACCAGGTGTGGACGTTGCTGCCATAGTCTGTCCTTTTTTTTGTTTTCTTTTTTACATTTTTAACTTATTTTATTGAAGTACAGTTGATTTACAATGTTGTGTTAGTTTCTGGTGTACAGCAAAGTGATTCAGTTTTATATATGTGTATGTAAAAATGTATATATATATATTCTTTTTCATATTCTTTTCCATTATGGTTTATCATAGGATATTGAATATAGTTCCCTATGCTACTATACAGTAGGACCTTGTTGTTTATCCATTCTATAAAATATTTTTTATTGAGGTATTTTTACTTGTCCTAATATTCATCCATTTCAAGTTATACAGTTTAATGATTTCTTTTTCGGCTGTGCCACGAGGTTTGTGGGATCTTAGCTCCCCGACCAGGGATTTAACCTGGGACCACGGCAGTGAAAGCGCAGAGTCCTAACTACTCGACTGCCAGGGAATTCACTAATGATTTTTTTTTTTTTTTTTTTTTTTTAAGGTTTTCAAAAAAAAATATGGAACGCTTCACGAATTTGCGTGTCATCCTTGCGCAGGGGCCATGCTAATCTTCTCTGTATCGTTCCAATTTTAGTATATGTGCTGCCGAAGCGAGCACCACTAATGATTTTTTAAAGTAACTTCACTGAGTGATGCAACCATCACCGTATGTTAGTTTTGTTTTCATTTTTGTTTTTTAATTGAAGTATCATCGAATTACAGTGTTTCAGTTCTACAGCAAAGTGATTCAGATTTATTTTTTTAAGATTCTTTTCCATTATAAGTTGTTACAAGATACTGAATATAGTTCTCTGTTCTATACAGTAGGTCCTTGTTATTTAACTATTTTATATACAGTCGTGTGTATCTGTTACTGTAGTCTGTTCTTGATGAAGAGCTGTCTTTCTCCGGAATTCAGTTCATAAAAGTTTCCTTGTACCTACTGGTCTACTAACCCCATAGAAAAGTATAATTATTTTTTTCCCTGGATTTTTCTTGCTGTTACCATGGGCGTGGAAGCCTTTGCCACCTTCTACATCCGAGGTGGAGGAAGCGCCATTTTCTTTCCTCGTTATGCTCCGCATTGAAAGTGCTTAAGTTAAGATAGAAGACAAATTAACACATTTGTCAAATCCTTCCTCGTAGGTGGAGTGAACGCCATAGATTCTCACATAATAAATGCTGTTTCCCAACAGTGCTGATGTCCATTTGCCTTGCTTTCCTTCCTATTTCTATTCTCGCTTGTTTCCAGAGGTTCCCAGAAGTTAGTAGAGCATTTGCTGCAGTTTCCCTGAGAGCTGAGGAGCATTTGCAACACGGAGTGTCCATAGCCCCGTACATGTAAGTGCATGTGGCATGGGACCTGACCGCGACAAGGGACCCTCATTGCAGACCCCCAGCAGGGTGGACACTGGACATCAAAGCTGTGAATTGTTTATTTAAGAAGATTCCATTAAATTTTCAACTATCAAATGCAGCAATTTTACCCTCATTTAAATACTTTAAAAGATTGTTGGGGGAAGATTGTGAAAATGGTGCTAAGATGATGTATAAAGGAAAAAGTAAACAAACCAAAACCATGGCCAGAAACCCAGAAGCCCTCTTTGTGCCACCTGTGGCACAGAGTCTGAATTCCTTATTGGGAGACGTGGGTCTGAGGGTGCCAACAGTGACATCGCACTCAGGAATCAGGCAATGATTATATTTGATGGTTTTTGCGTCTGCCCAAAGATAGAGCATCTTGATGAAATGTGTATCGTATTTGACCTTAAAATCACCCTCAGCAACACAAAAAGAACGTCAATTAAATGCTATTAAGGCAATTAAATTTAATTTATATAAGATTCAAGCTGCATTAGAAGAGTTCAATGAAATAGTAGAATATCCTCAGATAAAGATGAATCGTGGTCTTCAGAGGAAAATGAAACTGATTTCAGGTTTGCTCTATTCAGTCATTTGGTACACTGATGGCTATTGATAACACTAGCAAATGCTTACCAAAAAAGTAAGTAAATAAGGTTGACTATTTCATGTTTAAAAAATAAAAAACTTTTTTGATTAGAGAGAAAATAGTTTTCTCCATCGAGAAAAACTGCACATGACCTAAGCAACAAAAATAGTATTCTAGTAAAATGTAAGGAAACCAGAAGAAGGAAATGAAAACATTTGCATGACAGTGAAGGAGATGATTCACATAAAAATAATCTTAAATAATTCCATAGAGATTATCTTCGGTTTATTTTTTTAAGTGAACTTATTTTATTATTTTTATTTATTTATTTTCAAAATTTATTTATTTATTTTTGGCTGCGTTGGGTCTTCGTTGCTGTGTGCAGGCTTTCTCTTATTGCAGAGCACGGGCTCTAGGCAGGCGGGCTTCAGAAGTTGTGGTGAGCAGGCTTCAGTAGTTGTGGCTTGTGGGCTCTAGAGTGCAGGCTCAGTAGTTGTGGCACACGGGCTTAGTTGCTCTGCGGCATGTGGGATCTTCCCAGACCAGGGCTCACACCCATGTCTTCTGCATTGGCAGGCAGATTCTTAACCACTGTGCCACCAGGGAAGCCCTAGCTTCTGTCATTTTAGACTAAGAAATGATCTCAATTGAAGAGATATTTAAATAAATTGAGTAATATTTTGGTATTTAAAAAATAATATCTCAACATGGAAAAGTTGAAATAAGAACTTTAGAAATACTCCGTGAAGCTAGATGTAGTTTTAAGAGATGGTGAAGGGCTTCCCTGGTGGCACAGTTGTTGAGAGTCCGCCTACCGATGCAGGGGACATGGGTTTGTGCCCCGGTCCGGGAAGATCCCACATGTCGCGGAGCGGCTGGGCCCGTGAGCCATGGCTGCTGAGCCTGCATGTCTGGAGCCTGTGCTCCTCAGCGGGAGAGGCCACAACAGTGAGAGGCCCATGTACCGCAAAAAAAAAAAAAAAAAAAAAAAGAGATGGTGAAAATCTTCCTATGTTATAGTGATTTCTATGATGAGATTAAAGTAGTTTGTAATAATTTCTGTGATAACAATAACGTATTGTATGCCACCCCATAATATTTGAACATGATACATAAAATCTGTGGTTCTTTTCCGACTATAAATATTTGCTCTAAGAATTTTAGTCACAGTTATGTTTGCTTCTGCCTCAGCAGTGAAAAGTTTCTTCAGATTGAAAATACAACACAAATTATGTGGAAATCTGAATTATAACAACATAATTACAGATTTTGCTGAAATGAAGGCAGGAAAAGTTACTTTTGTAATAACTATCATTTATGATATTTATCATAAATAACATTTAATTAATCATTCATGAACAGTGTATTTTTTCTGTAATTACTCATCCATTCACAGTTGACCCATCCAAGTCCCTAGACATAAGCAACAATACATAGTTTTGATAATTTGATATTGCGTGGTCATATAAAAACCATAGCTTTAGAAGATATACAAATGGCCAACATGCACATGAAAAGATGCTTAATGTCAGTAACCATCAGAGAAATGCAAATCAAACCCACAATGAGATATTACCTCACACCCATCAGAATGGCCATCAAAAAATAAAAAACAAAAAACAGAAAATAATATGTGTTGGTAAGGATGTGGAGAAATTGGAACACTTGTGCAGTGTTTGTGGGTTGTGAAATACAGCTGTGGAAAACAGCGTGGCAGTTCTTCAAAAAATTAAAAACAGAATTATCATCTGACCCGGCAGTTCTACTTCTGAGTATAAACCCAAAAGAATTGAAAGCAGGGACTGGAATAGATACTTGTACCCCCATGTCCATAGCAGCATCATTTACAACAGCTAAAAGGTGGGAGCAGCCCAAGTGTCCGTGAATGGGTGGATGGATGGATGGATAAACAAAATGTGGTCCATCATACAATAGGATATTATCCAGCCTTGAAGAGGAAGGAAATTCTGACACGTGCTAAACATGGATGAACCTTGAGACATTATGCTCAGTGAAATAAACCAGTCACAAAAAGACAAATACTGTATGATTCCACTAATATGAGGTCCCTAGAGGAGTCAGATTCACAGAGACAGAAAGTAAAATGGTGGGGCCGGGGCAGGGGGATGGGGAGTGAGTGTCTAATGGGGACAGGTTTCAGTTTGGGAAGATGAAAAAGTTCTGTGGACGGATGGTGGGGATGGCTGCACAGCAATGTGAATGTACTTAGTACCACTGAACTGTACACCTAAAAATGGTTAAGATGGTGAATATTATATTTGTTTTTTTGTGGTTTTTTGGCTGTACTGCATGGCTTGTGGCTTGTGGGGTCTTATTTCCCTGACCAGGGATTGAACCTGGGACCTGGCTGTGGAAGCGCGGAGTCCTAACCACTGGACTGCCAGGGAATTCCCTATGTTTGTCTATTTTACCAAAATAAAAAAAAAAAAAAATTGGAGAAAAGCCCATAGCTTTAGCTCTTTTTTTTCAATTTTGTTGTTTTATAGGAATTTTGTCAAGGTGGAAGGACAGAAGGAAGACATTTTATTGAACACTTTACTGGCTTCAGTTATATTTATTTAGTATTTTTTAGTATTCAGGCAGATGTGGTGTGTGGTTCCCATCTGCACTGTGACTCGGGGGCCCTGAGTATTAGGGATGCTGTGGAAGAGCTGAAGGCTGGCAGGGACCCTGCCCCTGGGTCCTGGTGTCCTGGGCGGCTTTAATAAACTCCTATAGACTGGGGGCTTAGACAACAATCATTTATTCCTCACATTTCTGGAGGCTGGATGTCTAAGATCAAGGTGCTGGCAGATCTGGTGTCTGGTGACGCTTCATGGCTCATAGACTGTGGCTGTCTTCTTGCTGTGTGCTCACGTGGCACCGGGGTGAGGGAGCTCCCTGGGGGTCTCTTTTCAAAGGGCACTAATCCTATTCATGGGGGCCCCACCCTCAGGACCATCCACCTCCAGGACACAAACGTTCAGACCACAGCACCAGCCCTTAGGGTTCCTGCCTATGTATGAGCCACAGCTGCAGACACTCAAATCACCCACCTGGAAGGTCCCACCTGTCTCAGGACCCTGACATGAATGTCCAAGGCAGCACTGACCAGCAGGGCTCCAAGAGGGCCCTGGAGGAACCAGGGTGCAAGAGGACGAGGCCTGGGGACCCTTTGCCCTCAGGTGAGACAGTGCTCTTGGTCTCACGCAGAGGGGAGCACAGGCCCCCTGAGACAGGCACGCAGGCCCGGGATCTGAACCTGGGTGGGCAGGTGGTCGTCTGATGGGCGGTGGTTGGGTGGGTTCCTCTCCTTTCTAAAGCAAGGGAAACATAGCAGCCTTCCCAGGAGGCCATGTCTCTCCTGGGCGGACACAGCCTGTCCTGGCGCTCCAGCAAGCCCCCTGCTCCTCAGGGAGGGAAGGCCCAGAAATGCACCCTGTCACCTTGGATCTGAAAGGAGTGAGATTGAAAAGCGTGTGAAAACTCCGAGACTTCCTGCTCTTGGGGTGCTCAGGGTGCAGACAGGGCTTTGTGGAATCGTCTATTCCTTCTCAGTTCTTGCCCTATCGCTGCCATATTAGCAGAGACATCCTGCAGCCCCAGGCCAGGGACTGCCTCTCCAGCGAGCCAGGAAATCCCATCACAGGACCAACTGGGAAACGTGCAGAGTTCAGATTCCTTTAGGTGTGAGAGGCAGTGCCTTTGTCCAGCCTGGGTGTCTCCCTGGTTATTTGTGACATCCGTCAGAGGTGGGGGGACTGAGGGCTGCGGGGGATCCAGGGACACAGGACTTCCGATGCTAAAGCCTGGAAAGGCCCAGATGAACTGGGAGAGCTGGTCCTCATAAAAGGGAAAGGTCAGACCTTCAGCCCGCAGTCTGAAACGTTTATTTCCTATGCAGTTGGTGGGTGGGAAAAGCATTTCTCACCATAGAACCAAAATGCAACTCTCTTTACTTTCTCCTTCTTTTTCATCGCAGCCCGTGCAGGGGGGCAAATTCCTAGGTCCCTAAAACTTTCTGGTGGCATTAGTGTTTTCCGCTCACTCTTACAAAAAAGGCAGCTAGCTTTCCATCACTTAAGTGGCAAATATAGTCTCAATTCAGAATCAGTCCAAATCAGTGATATCAAGTCTGAGATACTAATCAAAGTTCCACACTTGAAATCAAATCAAACTCTCCTGCCCTGGGCCAGCTGGGGGCTGGAATCCTGGGAAGGGGAGAGGTGAGCGTTTCCCCTTCCCCAGTCTCCTCCTCCCACTGTGCCCCACCTAGTTGCCACATTTCTTTTCTTTTTTTTTTAAAGAAAAAAAATTTTAAATATTTATTTATTTATTTAGGCTGTGCCAGGTCTTAGTTGCGGCATGCAAACTCTTAGTTGCAGCATGCATGTGGGATTTAGTTCCCCTACCAGGGATTGAACCTGGGCCCTCTGCATTGGGAGTATGGAGTCTTACCCACTGGACCACTAGGGAAGTCCCTAGTTGCCCCCATTTCTGTCCCTGCAGGTGGAATGGAGGGGGTGGGGGAGAGGGAGAGGACTGAGGGAACTTCTGGGGTCTGGGCCTGCCGGTACAACATTCCTCTCTCTGCAGGTACTTTCATGGGTCCTTGGGTGAGTACACAGGTGGACGGGTGGGGACCTCCCCAGACACCCCCTCCTTCCTCAGCCCTCAGGAATCAGGGTTCACTCCTGTCCTTGCTGTGGGCCCTCTGCCTCTTGGGGTGGCCGGCAGACAGGACAGTGATGCTGGCACCACGCATGGTCCACGGGATTCCTGGGCATCCTTGTCAGGGTGTGGGATGGGCTTGGTGGCCCAGGATGCCTCCCGGGTCTCCAGTGCCTCGTCTGCAGGGGCCGCAGGACACAGAGTGACTCCTGGATGTGGAGGAGGCATCAAGTCTCCCCCATGCTGGGTGGGACCCGCAGCAGGACACCCCAAAGAATCTCTCCTCAAACCCTTCTCCACTCCCTCCGGTGGGCAAGCGGTCCGGCTGTCTTGCCTTTGTAAGCTCCCCCTCTGCACTTCCCCGTCCCCTTACTCATCCATCACAGCTGTCACACTGTCGCCTGAATGCCGATGGACCCTGGCTCTGGCCTGCCCCTGGTGGGGCTGGGGTCTTTCCCTCCTGCTCGGTCTCATCACCTGACAGTTGGGATAATACTAATAATACCCACTCCATGAGGCCGGCTGACTAGGTGATGCCAAAAAATTCCCCATGCAGAACCCCTGTTGTCTCCCTAGAAAACGCAGGAAGCACCCGTCCGAGGGGCGCCAGCACGGGGTGGGGAGCGGGGTGGGAGGCTCCGGGTCCGTACTGAGAGGTTACCCTGGGGCTTTGTCGTCCCTGGAGGTGGACGTGGGCGGCCTTACAGGCAGGCGTGCGGCCCGCTGGGCCTTGTTCCTCGGCTAGTGTGAGCGTCCTGGCGCCCTGATCCCACGCGGGGCTCGTGCGGCCTGAGAAGGAAGCTGTCCTGAGAAGCGCGCCTGTCCCCCACCTGCCCTGGAGCTGAGCTCGGTGGCGTGGGTCCGAGGGTGTCTGGGTCCCAGATAGAGGAGCGCGCATGACGGACAGGGCGACCCTGCCAGCCTCACGACATTCCCCCCGGGGAACAGCGGGAACAGCAGCGCGCGCCCCGTGGCCGCGCTCCGGCTCCTCTGGGCGCCCTGCGGGGCCACGGCGGGCGCGTACCGAGCACTCCCGAAGCTCAGAGCAGCTCAGGAGGCACAAAGGGCAGCGCGCCCCAAGGCTGGAGGCCCAGCCCGGTGCCGCACCCTGGAGAAGGCTTGGCACCGTCTCCGGGAGCCCGGGTCCCCACCCATGGCTGTGAAGGGGCAGAAGCGGGGCCGGCGGAGTAGAGGGGCCAGGCCGGGGAAGCACCCGGGGTGCCCGCGCCCAGAGGCGCCCTGACCCGGTGCTCATCCTGCCCAGGGGAATTCTGCACAGGCCCTGAGGCCCCCCAGGATGCGGCCTCGCTGCGCCAGGAGCATGGGCTCGTGCACACCACAGAGAGGGATCAGAACGGGGACTTCGCCATTCGAAAAGGGATCCTCGTCCTTTCCAAGTCCTGGTCCTAAAGGTGAGTTCCGGACACTGCCTGCTCACCGAGGCCACCGCCGAGCCGTCTCGGAATCGCTGTGGGACTCAAAGTGCAACGTTCAGAAATTACTCCCCAGTCGTTTTCCTGTTTTGAGGAGGTGTTTCTGATTTATTTCTTGTCGATTTCCCGTGGAGGAAAACACAATCTCCTGACATACATTGTCCCCCCGTAGGTATTTTTCCAGCAGGAAGGGTTCTGTTCCAGTGTGTTTAGGCGGTCGGTGGAGAAGAGACATTTCAAAGTGGGGACTGCCCAGGAGGGGACATTCACGCTGCGCAGGGGCCTCCCTTTCCTGCTCCGTGAACTTGGCCGAGGCCAGGCCGCCAGTCCCCAGACCACCAGCAGCCCCGCGATCCTCCTCGGGGCCCCCAGTGTGTTCAGGTTGATTATATGTTCTGTTTCTGTAACAAACTGGTCTGTTTCATTAGTGCACACTCTATTTGGTAACAATGTCTCTAATTAATACAAGTTCTATTTAGTGACAATATGCTCTATTTAATTAATTTCATGTGTTCTGGTTAAAAACAACATAGTGCTTCACTTGATTTATTTCATCTGTTCACTGATCCTGATGAATTCCAAAACACAGGGCGTGGAGGGTGGGTTCTGCAGACCTTCGGGGCTGGTCGGCTTGCCTGCCTGCAAGGGAGGGGCTCACGAGGGGCCACTTGGGGACTTCAGGTGGGGACAGCGTGTGAGCAGGGCCCGAGCTGGGGGTGCTCAGCCCCATGTCTAACTTGCTGGGGTCCCCCAGCTGCCCTAACCCGCTGGGCTCCACACCAGCCTTGCCCCTTGGGTCTTGGCCCAGGGCCCCTGCCCCTCCCCTGCCCACACCACAGCCTCCAGTCTCTCACACCCACTGCTGCTCCTTCCCCAGGGCCCTGTCCCTCCCCAAGGCCAGGGCACTGTCCCCACTCCCCAGCATCACCACCACTGCCCCTTTCCATTGTCCCTCCACCCAGCCAAGGGCTCTTCTGGAAACACAGCTGCCCAGTATCCTGGACGTGGTTCCCAAACTCCTCCTGAAGTGGCCCTGCAGGCCTCTCTGCCGGACGGCCCCCATGGGCCATGGCACCCGCTGGGCTGGTCCACCTGGAGTTCCTGGAGCCTCTCCTGTCCTGGACATTGTGTCCCCAAGCCTAGCACGTGCCTGGTATGCGTGGGCACTCCCACCCTTCTGATGCTCCTTCCTGTCCAGGAGCTCCAGGGTAGAGGGGGGTGGTTTGGGGGTTGTGGGACAGACCTGAACTTGGCCCCTTTACAGAATGTTGGGACAGTGGCAGGTGGGTGTATGGGTCTGGTGGGTGCATGGGAGGGGTGTGTGGGGTGGAGGCGGGGTGTGACAGGTGATGCGTGTGGGAGCTGCTTCCCAGCAGGCCGGCCAAGGACAGGCAGGCGGGAGGAGCACCAGCTCAGGAGGGCGGAGAGGACCTTGGACCACGCTAGTTGCTTGACCACTGGAGCTCTGATCTGGCCTTGTGTCTGGCTACACCAAGGGCGCCTGGCTGAAAGGCCCAAGGTCCCGTCCCCTTGACTTCTTGCAAGGCAGGAAGGGGTCTTGTGGAGGGGAGCCTGGAATGCCAGCCTTGGACTCAGACAGTGGATTTCTTCCTGCAGACGGTGGGGCCCCCGGGAGATTCTGAGCAGGGATGGTACAGCAGACGCAGGCTGGGGAGAGCAGCCTGGCAGTGTGTGCCCGCCGGACTTCCGGCAATGGCTCAGGGTGCGGGGAGGGGCTGCGTGGCACTGCGTCAGCTCCCAGCACCCTCCCCCCCCTTAGTGGTGACCTGTGCAGGGCCTGCCAGGGGGCTAGACTCACAGTGGCCTTGCCTGTGATGAGTGCCTGTGATGGGATTAGTGCCCTTATAGGAAGAGACATGAGTGAGCTTTTGTCCTCTCTCTGTGCTAAGAAGACAGCCATCTGCAAACTAGGAAGAGGGCGCTCACCAGACCAGGGATCTGTCCCCACCTTGATCTTGGAACGCCAGGCTCCAGAACTGTGAGAAATAAACATTTGCCGTCTAAGACCCCCAGTCCATGGTATCTGTCATAGCAACCTGAACTGACAAGATAAGAGGCGTCCAGTGCTCTCTGCTGGCTCAGAGCACAGGTAGGGCCGAGCAAATCTAGACACCACGTGGAAGACCCTACATTCGCCCTGTTAACTGCTACCCCAATAATACTACAGACTGGTGGCTCAGAAACAACAGAAATTTATTTCTTGCACGTTGGAGGCTAGCAGTCCAAGATCCAGGTGTGGGCAAATTCAGTGTCTGGTGAGGACTTGCTTCCTGGTTCACAGTGTCTTTGGTCTGTGTTCTCACATGGCCCATCGGGTGAGGGAGCTCTCTGGGGTCTCTCTTACAAAGGTACTAATCACGTTCAGGGGTCTCCACTCTTATGACCTCATCACCTCCAAATACCATCACATTGGAGAATAGGCTTCAACATGTGAAGTTTTGGGGGGGACACAGTCCATAGCTGTGCTGTTGTAGAGACCGTTGGCCCCAATGCCCGAGATCTCACCACTACCTGCTCTCAGCAGAGCATGGCAGCCCTTCTGATGGCCAGCACACTTCTGCCAACACAGGTCCACATCCCCAGATGCTATCGAGCTATTTCATTTGCAAACATAAGGGGAAGATGCATCTTGACAACATGTCAGGTAGTGAGAAATTTGTCCTTCGCTGCCCTTTTGGGAGCACTGAAGGGAATATGAAGCATAACTTAAGATTTTCTGATTTTTCACAGTCAGCCGAGGGGCTTGAAGTGTGATGGTTGGTGTATTTGTCACGATGATTTAATATACAACCCAGTAGGCTCCAGCCAGGTTTGGGTGCTGGCTGCATAACTGAAAGTCAAGGCCTGACTAGTCAGGAGTCCTGGGCTTGATTTTTTCCCACACTTAGCTTGTACAATAAATGCCCAGCAGACTGTTTCCTGAAAATACTCTGGCCGGTCACTATGACTAACGGGAATGGGATTTCCAGAGTAGTGACCGCTGAGGAAGAAGACAACCGGAGGGGAGGAGAGCCAAACCTGGACAGTCTTCCCGGGCACAAGGCCCAGTGTCTGGACAGGTGGGAGGGGAGCAGGCGCCCTGGGGACCACCAGGGCAGCCTGGGTCGTGCTGGGCACCTGCCTGGCCTGACTGGCCTCTGCCCCTTGTTGGGGGACTAGGGGGCGGCTGTGATCCGCGGGGGACACCACACTCCCTTCCGCAAAAATAAAGCGATTTCCTGGTGGAATACGGTCTGATGATCATCCAAGGTCGCGGAAGGCAGTCGAGAGGAGGGGGCGGGGTCCTCGAGACACGGGGCGCGGAGGAAGTCTCAACGCACCTCCCGGGACCGGGGGGCGGGGAGGGCGCGGGAGAGAACCCTGTGCGGGAGGGGACACGGGACGACGGCGCAGGGCACCCACGGCCAGAGCAGGACCCGCCACGTCTCGCGGGTAGCGGAAGTCCCGCCCCTGTCCGGGGGTCCCCGCCCCTCAAGATCCGCCCCCTCAAGATCCGTTCCTCGTCTCCTTCTTCCCTTGTCCCGTGGAAGCGCCGCCCCCCATCCCGTCCACTGGACTCCCCGTCCCAGCTCCATAGACCAAGCACTCCGGCCCCATGCTGAGAGCCTCCCACGCCCCTGGAGGCCACGACCCCGCCCCACCTCCCTCCTGGAGGTCCCGCTCCTCCCAAGGCCCCGCCCCCAGGGGGGTCCCATCCCTCCCTCGACCCCGCCCCATCAGCCCCTCCCCTCCCCTGCCCCGCCCCCTCACCGGTCCCTCCCGCATTGGCCCCGCCCCCAAAGAGCCCCTTAGGCCCCGCCCACGCGCTGGTTTCGCCCCCCATCGACCCCGCCCCTCTCTGCGGCCCCGCCCTCTCCCGGCCCCGCCCCTCGGCCCTGGGAGACAGCGGAGGCGACCGTTGGGCGCGCGGGCGGAGCGGATCGCGGCCGGAGAGCGAGCGGCCGGTAGGTTGCGGGCCGGGCGCTGGCCGCCCCGCCTCCGCTTTCTTTCTTCTCTGGGCGCGCGCTCGCGCCCTCCTCGGTCCGCCCCGCCCAGCGGAGCGGAGGGTGCTGGGGGCGGCCGGCTCCTCAGGGTCGGGGCCGCCCGGCCGCCGCCGCCGCCCTCCTTTTGTTCCCAGGCCCGACTCCGGCCGGGTTGTGGGGCCGCCGCGGGGCCGGCCCTTGGCGGGACAGGAGGGCCGGGGGTCGGGGCCGGGCCGAGCCGCGGGCCTGCAGTGCCCACCGCGTTCGCTCGGACGGCGGCCGAGCCCGCGCGCCCCGGGCCGAGTCCGCACGGCTCCCGAGTTTCCTGTCCGATCTCACGGGCGGCCGCATTGTTTGGCCAGAGGCCGCCTCCAGAGACCCCAACTCTGGAAATCCACTGCAGCAACGCAGTGCAGTGCCGTGCCGGCTTCCCGGTGCAGGCTCCGTGCTGCAGCTCAGGGGTGGAGGGGTGAGACTGGGAGGCCCAGAGTTGTGGGTGTAGACAGAGTGGCCCAGAGTTGTGGGTGTAGACAGAGCGGCCCAGAGTTGTGGGTGTAGACAGAGTGGCCCAGAGTTGTGGGTGTAGACAGAGAGCAGCCCAGAGTTTTGGGTGTAGACATAGTGGCCCAGAGTTGTGAGTGTAGACAGAGTGGCCCAGAGTTGTGGGTGTAGACAGAGCGGCCCAGAGTTGTGGGTGTAGACAGAGAGCAGCCCAGAGTTTTGGGTGTAGACAGAGCGGCCCAGAGTTGTGGGTGTAGACAGAGCGGCCCAGAGTTGTGGGTGTAGACAGAGCGGCCCAGAGTTGTGGGTGTAGACAGAGAGCAGCCCAGAGTTTTGGGTGTAGACATAGTGGCCCAGAGTTGTGAGTGTAGACAGAGTGGCCCAGAGTTGTGGGTGTAGACAGAGAGCAGCCCAGAGTTGTGAGTGTAGACAGAGCCCTTGGGCAGGCGACCACCCTCTCTGTGCCTCAGTTTCTCCATTGCTGGGTTGGGTGTGTAACGGGACCTGCCTGTGAGGCTGCTCAGGGTTGTGAGTGGATCCGTGTGGTCAGTGCCCGTTACTTTCACATGCTGTGATGGGATGGGCCGTTGTGAGGCCGGGGGACCTGCAGGCGGGACAGTGAGGCCTGCGGGCACGGCGCCGCTTCCCCAGAGCGCCCCCCCCGCACCCAGGTCTGATGCAGGAGCCCAAGCAGGCAGTGGGGAGAGGGCGGTGAGTGGAGAGAATATGTTTGAAGTTTTACTTTGGAAACATAATGGCCACAGCGTGAGGTTTCCTCAGAATGCCTTCCGACCCAGTGGCCTTGAGGCCTGGAGATAATGGGCGAGAGGTGGCTGGCACAGGACCTGGGCTTCAGGGATGCTCCTCAGATGGGGACAGCCCATCGCTGAGGCGCCCACAGCCGAGGCGCTGCATGACCGCCTGTGGGCCGGGATGGGCAGAGGAGGACCTGGGCTGGACGGACGTGTGGAGCTGACCTGTGGGCGGGTGCTGGGTGGCAGTGTCCTGTGCAGGGTCAGGAGGTGAGAGGCAGGCACTGAGTGGGCCTGTGCAGCCGAGAGGAGCGGGCCTGGACACTGCTGCGCCCCGGGGTCAAGGGCAGGCCTCCTTCCCCCTCATTCTAGAAGGAGGGCATCTGAGAGGAAGGGGCCAGTGGCCAGGCAGAGGACAGCTGCGGGCTGGGAGGCCGGGACCAGTGTGGCCCTGGCGGAGGGGCCAGCTGGCCGGGAGGCGGGGGAGGTGAGGGCGGTCAAGGCTGCCTGCCCAGTGGAAGGAGTGGCCCATGCCGTCCGCCTGCATCTCCCACAGCAGAGGTGAGAGCATGTTTGCGTTCTGATTATATTGTCTCTTGACACTTGTCTTTGTCTGAAACGGGCCAAGCAAAAGGATCAGAATGAAGGAGGAAACAGTGTGTTAGTGAAGACTTAACACATGCTGTGTAGCAAGTACACAAAACACAGCGAAGCCAGGGAGTCTTACATTTTCTTTGAATTTGGTGGAATTCCCATAAACCTTTTACTTTCTGGTTAGCACGTGTATGCGTTTCCCGTGACCGCTGTAACAAATTACCACCAGTTTAGTGGCTTAAAGAGCAGAAATGTACCCCTCGCAGTTCTGGAGGCTGTCCCACACACCTCGGCCCTGGGCCCCATGTCACACTGCCCTGGCGCCCCTGCTTCCGTCCTTGTGTCCTGTCTTCACACCTCCCTCTGCCTCCCTCCCCTGAGGACACCTGTGGTCGCACCTGCGTGTGGAACCCAGGGTCCTCTCCCAGCAAGGGCTCTTTAATGTAATCCCACCTGCCAAGTCCCTGTTGCTTATAAGGTGACATTCACAGTTCCAGGGCCTCGGACCCGATGTCGTTGCGGACCACCCTGACTACTTTTGGAAGGGCTGTGGTCTCTCCTGTCCTGGGCTGGGGAGCAACCATCTCGTACACCTTCCCCGACTGGGCGCTGCCGCTCCTGCGTCCAGAAGGGCCTTGCGGTGTCCCCTGCTGTGCGCCGGAGGAGAGGCCGCAGCTGTCCCGGGAGAGAAGATGAGCTTTGCTTGGCGTTCCAGTCTGGCAGATCACTCATTCTTACTTTTGGGGGTGGTGGTTACCAGCTCCTTTAGCCCTCTGACAAGAGCTGTAGTCAGTCCTCAGAAGTACACTTAACCCACGTGCACGTGCAATTTTAATACAGACACAAGTTTACCTGCGGTTTTTGGGGATTCACCAGATTCATCCCCGAGATCATGTACTCCAGGCAAGTAAAATGCCTAGTTTGTCCTTTCTGCTTTCTTTCCTCTCTTTTCCTGTGGCCTTACTGTCCCCAACCCTGTAATCAGGTGATATCCCGATGTGTCTCCTTCCTTGGTTTTTTTTTTTTACACACACCATGCTGCACCATTTTTGTCCCTTGACAGTGGCCATCCTTCTAGGACACCAGATGAAGAGCTAAGGCTACTGATTAAAGAATCAGACAGCAGGTACTCTCCTGTCCTGCTTGTCCCCATCTCCAAGGGGCAGTCATCTCAGGCATCCTATTTTCTCAGGCATTTACTGCCCATTTAAGCTGCTAGTCTTAAAATGTGTGTATTTGATTTCTTTCGAAGGTGTGAGGGAGGGCTGTTTCTCCCCTCTGCTGCACCACTGCTTCCTCTTCCTCCATTTCTCAGCTTCGTCACATCACCTTCTTTTGGTTAGACTAGTGTCCACTGCTCACGTGTTTGTTACTGAACCACACGGTACCTGAGCACAACTCCTTTCTCACCCAACCCTGTTGCTCCCCTATCAACCTCTCTCTTCTCACCCCAGCACGTGCCCTGCCACACCTCTCTTGTGGTGGCCCTTGTTGTTGGGGACTTCGCTCCTGGCATCCCGCTTCCTGCCCCACTCTGTCCTGGTCCCCATGGGACCTGCACGCCTGCGCTCCCGTGTCCCCACGCTCGGGACGTCTATTCTCTGTCTGGCTCACTGCTTGTTCTGTTGAGTGCATATTCATGATAACTAAGAAACATTAGCTAGATTTTTCTTTTGCCCTTGATTCTGAAAGTATCTTTGTTTCACTCTTCAGTTAACTTTTAGTTTAGCTGGGTATAGAATTCTACTGAAAATTATTTTCTCAGAATTTTGAAGACGTTGCTTCACTGTTTGTAGTTTCCGGCACTGGTGGAAGCTGATGCCATGGTGATTTCAGGTCTCTGTGTGTGATCTGGCCCCACAGGAGCTTCTCTTGTTCCCCATGTTCTGAACTATCAGTTGATGATGTACGTTCTCATCACTGTCCTGGGCCAGGTGGCCCCCCTCACCCCAGGCCTGACTTTTTTGTTTGTTTGTTTGTTTTGTTTTTGAGGTACGTGGTCCTCTCACTGTTGTGGCCTCTCCCGCTGCGGAGCACAGGCTCCGGACGCGCAGGCTCAGTGGCCATGGCTCACGGGCCCAGCCACTCCGCGGCATGTGGGATCTTCCCGGACTGGGACATGAACCCGTGTCCTCTGCATTGGCAGGTGGACTCTCAACCGCTGAGCCACCAGGGAAGCCCCAGGCCTGACGTTCTGTGTTATTCTTAGTTTTCTTTCCTTCGGTTTTGTGTCTCTCTGGAACTCCTTTTATTTGGAGGCTGGAGCTCCTGGGCTGACCTTCTAATCCCTGATCTTCCTTCTCCTCTTGTTGATCTCTTTGGTGTTTGTTCTGCTCTTGGGAGATTGCTTTGCATTGTCTTCTGACTCTTCTGTTAATTGTTTTATTTCTGTTATGCCTTTTATTGTTCAATAGTTCTTTTTTATTTTGATTTTCCTTTTCTATTTATCTCTTAGAAGGTAATAATTAATGATACTTTGAGTTTTTATTCTGTCTTCTTATCTTTCTTTTTTCCCCCTATTTTTTACTAGACTATATCCTTCATGAGAACAAAGATTTTCTTTTTTTAAATAAATTTATTTATTTTGGGCCACGTTGGGTCTTTGTTGCTGCGTGCTGGCTTTCTCTAGTTGTGGTGAGCGGGGGCTACTCTTCGTTGTGGTGCACGGGCTTTTCACTGCAGTGGCTTCTCTTGTTGCGGAGCACGGGCTCTAGGTGTGCGGGCTTCAGTAGTTGCAGCACACGGGATCAGTAGCTGTGGTTCACGGGCTCTAGAGCGCAGGCTCGTTAGTCGTGGTGCACGGGCTTAGTTGCTCTGCGGCATGTGGGATCTTCCCAGACCAGGGCTCGAACCCATGTCCCCTGCATTGGCAGGTGGATTCTTAACCACTGCACCACCAAGGGAAGTCCCTTGAGAACAAGGATTTTTTTTTTCCTCAGTATTATTCATGGCCAAATTCAAACACCTAAAATTGTGGCTGGCACAAAGAAGAAACTGGTGTTCAGATCTCCTATATTACTGATTTTTTGGGGGGTAGGGATTCTGGTCATTCTAATAATTGTTGAGAAAAGTGTTAAAATCTCCATCGTTGACTGTGGATTGTTTATTTCTGCCTTGGGTTCTTTCAAGTTTTGCTTTATATATCTGAAGCCCTGTTATTAGGCTTGTACACTTTTGGGATGATTTGTCTTCCTGATGAACAGAGCTTTTGTTTTGAAGCCCATTTATGTGACACTGATACGCTCCCCCAGCTGTCCATGTTTACTGTCTGCACCTTATGGCTTTTCCATCCTTTTACTCTCAGCCTGTTTGTATGCTGACATTCAAAGTTAGCTTCTCATAAAGCCCATTTCATACTTTCTGCTTTTGAATGTGAGTGTTTTTTCCATTTCCATTTTTAGTGTTTTAATTTCCCCCAAATTGAAGATTTTTATTAGCTAATAAATACACAAATAACAAACACAAACTTTTCCAAAGCAGTTTTGGGGGGGAAGGGGCATAAATAATATTTGGAACACTCTTAATACCAATTTTTAGAAAGTGTTCATTATAGAAATTATTTGAATAGATACAGAGTAAACAGAAGAACATAGTGAACGCCCAGGTACTGTCACTCACCTGGGACGGCCTGTGACGACTGTCGATGTCTGGGCCTTCTTGTCTCACCTTGACTCCACCCGCTCCTCACTCCTTTGTCGTAGCTTTTCATTTCCGTTCCATGTGACTGTTAATAGGGCTGATTTGTGTCTCCACTTACTTTCTGTTTGCCCTATTTTTTGGTGGTGTTGCTGTTTTTCCTCTCCTGTCTTGTTTTGGGTTAATTGAATGCATGCATATATGTGTGTACATACACAAAGGTATGTACATGTTTGTATCTATGTATTGCATGTACCAGATGTGTATTTATCTATAGTAAATATACACACATATTTTCTAGTATTCCATCTTAATTCCTGTCTTGGCTTTTTGGCTGTACATCTTTGCATTAATTTTTAGTAGTCTAAAATATGTATACTAACTTACTGCAGTCTGTTTAGAGTTAATTGTGTAACACTTTAGAAAAAATGTTAAGAATTTTATAATAGTAATTCCATTTATCCTCCCTTTGAGCTATTTGTTGTCATTCGTCTTGTATCTACATATGTTATAAACCATACAACACACTGTTATAATTTTTGCTTTAAAAAGTCATATGTATTTTAAAGAAATTAAGAGAAGGAAAATAATATGTCAAAACATTTACCCGCACATTCACCATTTCTGTTGTGCTTCATTCCCTCTCGTAGATTTGAGTTTCCATCTGGTATGCTTTCTCTTCAGCTTGAAACACCTCCTTTAGCATTTCTTGCCTGTTGGTGACAGATTCTCCCAATTTTGGTTTATCTGAACTGCCTTCATTTTCCTTCAGTTTTAAAGGATCTTTAGAATTTTAAAGATCCGGCTGTAGAATTCCGGTTTCTCCTTCCCAGCCCTCTGGTTCGCTTTGTCTTCCGGCTGCTGTTGTGTAGGTGTCAGCCTCGCCATCGCCGCCTTGTCCCCATGTGTCACGTGGCGTCTTTGCCTTTGACTTCAGCACTTGGACTGTGATGTGCTTATGAGGGTTTTCTTTGTATTTATCCTGCTCAGGGTTTGTGGAGCTTCTTGGATAAATAAGTTTATAATTTTTTACCAAATTTGGGGAAAATGTGGTCATTGTTTATTCAGATATTTTTTCTGCCCCATTTGTTCTCCTCTCCTTCTGGTACTCCTATTACATGTATGGTTGATGTTTGTTATTGTCCCACAGGGCATTTAGGCCCTGTTCTAATTTAAAATTTTTTTCTCTTTCTCATCTCCTTTTCTTCCATCTCCAGTCTAAATTAAGTCCATTTCATTCAATGAGTTTTAAAATTTCAGTTACTGTAGTTTTTATTTCTAGGGTTTCCACTGGCTTCTTTACTATAGTTTCCATTTCTCTACTGAGATAGGCCACCTGTTTATTTGACTGTATCTTCCGTTAAGTCCTTGAACACACTGTATTAGCGGCCTTAAAGTTCTGATCTGCTAATTTCAACTCCTAGGTTATCCCAGGATCAGTTCCCACTGGCTTCTTTGTCTCTTGACTGTGGGTCACACCTTCCTGTTTCTGTGAACATCTAGTAATATTTGATTGTGTACTGGACATTGTGGATGATCCACTAGTGGTGCTTTTTTCTGAAGAGTGTTGATTTGTTGGGACGCACACTGACCTCTCTGTATCACGTCTGCTGCTGTGCTTGGACTCTGGCTTCCTCCTCGGAGGCTCTCTGTGCGCAGGCTGCTCAGGGGCTGGCCGAGGGCCTGGGCAGAGTTTACCAGCAGATTTCAGGGCTTCCTCTCTCCCCAGCTACCTCCTGTCTGAGACACTGAGATGTTCTGCTCACTTTCCAGCCACCTGCCATGCCCAGACTCCATCCTGTGACTAGAAACTGGAGGATTGCAGCTTCTACCTGAGCTCCAGACGTGTACAAACACACACCTTACCCAGTGCACCCCTCTTCTTGTAGAGGATAACTCCCCTCCGGTTTCTGCCTGCTTTCATAGCTCTTCAAAGAGTTGGTTTGTATATTTTGTACCTGGTCGGAACTTGATACAGCAGCACAGGTGGATGCATGAGGCTTTCACTTCACTGACGGACCTCCTGGCACTTTGGTTAGTAGCCAGGCGTTGACCTTTGGGGTTTACTTGTTTCTCATCTAGAGAATCAAGTAATTGGGGAGTGAGCCACTCCAGCCTAGGAGAAAGCTCTTCCTTACCAAGTCTTGGATGAGATGAAGTCCAGGGCGGCTCTTCTAGGATGTCTTCTTAGACACATAAAGCAGTGTGGGGAGCGTGTTGGCCGGTGTGCACCCCTCGCTGCATCCGTCCGACGTGAGCCACCGAGGGGTGAGGACGAGGGTTTTGTCCGCTCACCTCTGGTGGGGGGGCGGTCCTGCTGGTGTGGGTTCCCTCGATGCAGGGCTCTGTTTGGTACCTGCTCTTCACCCCACCCCGGTGTCTAGCTCGACCTCGGCAGACTGCTTTTCTGTGCCAGTTTCTGTCTGTAAAATAGGGTTAATGATAAGGCTGTCGTGAGGATGAGCTAGAATAACGAGTATGAAGTGCTGGGGACCATGTGGCCCGTAGGAAGTTCCTGGTGCCGTTAGCGTGGCTGCTGTGAGTGGACGTGCGCCTGTGGGCACATCCGTGTCCAGCCCCTACTGCGGGCCAGCCTGTGACTCCGTGGCTCTTGAGTACAGTCCTGAGGAGCCCGGCCTGGGACACACTTTACCTGGAGGCATTTGGGCAGCGTGAGGTGTCCAGACCGCCTGCTCCCCAGAGCCCCATCCCTAGTGGCCTGGAGCCCTGCCCGGAGTGTGCACCTAGCGTTTCACAGCCAGTCCACTCCTCACCACAAGGGTGGGGCGGCTGGGCCCGGGCTGGGGGGCTCCTGGGCCCACCTTGTGTGAGTTTCCTGGGGCCGTGGAACAAAGCACTGCCAGCTGGGGGGCTTACACCAGCAGGGACTTATTCTCGCTGTTCTGGAGGCGGATGTCCACATCAAGGTGTGGGCAGGGCCCAGCTGGGCTCCCCCTGGGGGCCCCTGTTGTCAGGAGATCCTGCCCACCTCTTCCGGCTCCCGGTGGCTGCTCGTGGCCCCTATGCTCCTGTCTCTGCCTCCTTCTCCACGTGGCCTCCCCTGTGTCTCAGCTTCCCTCTGCCTCCCTCTTATAGGACACTTGTGATGGCATTTAGGGCCCCCTGGGTAACCCAGCACTGTCTCTTCATCTGAGAATCCTTCACACAAGCCCATCTGCAGAGACCCTTTTTCCCAATAAGGTCACATTTCCAGGTTCTGGGGATTAGGACCTGATGTCCTTGGGGCCACCATGCGGCCCACCACACCCTGCCTGGACCTGGAAGTTGAGGAGCCCTGTGGGATCGTGGGCAGGGGATGCGCCTCCTGCCACGTGGCCTGGCCACGCGTCCTGCCTTGATTTCCGAGGGCTCTGCCTGCCGCCCGCCTGTGTGCAGGCTGAGCCCGTGTGTAGGCTGAGGTGGGTACTGGGACTCTGTGCGCTTGCAGATTTCTGTCTCCCTGAGAGTAACTGAGAGAGATGCCGAGCACAGAAAGGTTCCCGTCTGCCCCACTGAAAAAGACAGTAAGGGCAGTGCAACACCCTGCGGCTTTCTCCTCTTGACTCCTGTAGCGAATGACCAGATTTGGACGTGGCGGGATGTTCTGTAGGAGGCCTGAGAAAAGACCCATTTCTTGGAGAGGAGAATGGTTCTCCGCCGGTGCCGGCCTTGGGGTGAGCGAGGAGGCGGGGACCAGGCAGCCAGGTGGGAGGAGGGTCTGGCTGTGCCTCCTGTCCTGGGCCGCCGGGAGGGTGGCGGGACAGCCAGGTTCTGGGGGGGGCTTCTGCCTCAGGACTGGGGGGCTGTCCCTTCATAGTTAGATTCGCTGGATAAAAACTGTGCGATATTTGGGACACAGTTATACTAAAAAGTTATTCGTCTTTTATCTGAAATTCAGGTTTAACTGAGTGGCCTTCCTTTTCATTTGCTACATCCAGCAACTTTATTTATAGTCCCCTCCCGCCCAGGTTTAAAAACCACAAACAGAAATAAATACCAAGCAGAGCTGAAGAGGGAAAGTCAAATAGCAACAGGAATGGAAAATTGAGATGGTTTAACCTTCAGTATTTCAATTTGTAGAATTTGTTTCTGGAATCAAAACTAGTCCCGCAGTTCCATCAGCTATAGAGCCTGAAACGTTGTAGCCCCAGCTTGTCCTGTCTACTTTCTGGAATCTGTATGGCCAGGCTGGTGCCCAGAGCAAGCCGGGAGCTCGAGGGCAGGGTCTGCCTGTCGATGGCAGGCGTAGAGTGTCACCGCTCTCGGACCCCTCCGCTCAGCCCTGGCTGCGGGGGGCTGGGTGGGAGCGTGGGAGGGCGCCCGGCCCGCCCGAGCTTCTGCTTGGTGTGGTGCTTCTGGGCAATCGGGATTTCTGGGGCTTCCGGCCTCTGTGTGTTCTAACCTTGTGGCAGGTGGACCCTGGGCTGACGTTCCTGCCACTCCTTATGGCTGTCTTGTTCCACTTCCCCTGCCCCCTCAAACCTGCCTCCTGTCCCCTTCTCCCCCATACCCGACTGTGCACCCACAGTAGCGTGTGGACCACTGCCCAGGGCTGGGAGGGGAGGGGCTGCTGAGCAAATGGCAGGCGTGGCCCAGGTGTGGGTGTCCTCTGCTGGGGCTGCCGGGTAGCTGGGGGGTGATGAGGCTTGGGGGAGTTCGGGGGTCTGGGGGGCCACCTGAGCCAAGGAGGGGGGAGAGGGTAGGTTCAGGGAAGAGCAATTTTTCAAATGGAGTCAGGGCTACGGTTGCCCTCCTGTGGGTCCCTCCAGCTTCCGTGTGTGATGGTACTGGCCCGTTGAGCTGTTTTGTCCCCCAGGGTGGCTGGCCCTGGTTGGGCGGGACCGTCACTGGTCACCTGATCGTAGTTGTCTACCCCGTGCTGCTGTAGAGGCCACTGGACAGTTATTGAATGAATGAATGAATGAATGGGCGAGCAGGGAGGTCATGGGTGGTGAAGGTGGACCTGCCCGGGGTGAGCGTTGAGGTTTGGACTGGGACCCTGGGCGGCAGCTGGGGAAGATCCCGGGCTGGAGCAGGGTGGGCTGTGGAGGTGCGGCCGGCAGGTATGAGCAGCGGCCGCTGCAGGTGCTGGCAGCCCAGCCAGCCTCTCCCCTGCTTGTCTCCTGCCCCGTCTCTGCCGCCATCACGCTGCCATCTCCCACCTGGATGTCCGGCTGCCTGCCTTCTGCTGAGCTCCTCCTTTCCTTAGTTGAGACCTTTCTTAAATTCCTTCCTGTGTAGAAAGTGTTCTTATTGTGATGGGAGTTTAAAAGTTACTTCCCAAGGCACTGACCTCAGCATCTTTGTTACGCCCGTCACACTGGAGAGTGAGGCGAAGTGGCAGCAGCGGGTCCCTGGTCAGCCAGCAATCGGGCCCGCCGTGTGCTCGGGAGACGGCTTTTATGGACACGGGTTCCTGGTTACAACATAGGTGTCTTTTGTGTCCTCTCAGGCTGCAGGGTCTGTGCCCCTCAGTGCCTGTGTGAGCCTAGCTGGTGTGAAATGATGCTGCCTTCTGCTTGTCGGAGGTCTTACGCCTTTGAAAAAATTTTTTTTTTTATTTTTTAAAATTAATTGTTTTATTGAAGTATAGTTGATTTACAATGTTGTGTTTTACACTTTTATTTATTTCTTTTAGATGAGAGAGATCTCACACATTTGTTGCTCTTAACTGGTTATCATTTGGATTTTTCATGATGTAAACTTTACAAAGGATTAGAATCACTCAGAAAGGTGTAATAGAGTAATATTTTTGCACCAGTAAAATGGACCTTTGTAATTTGAAATAGTATCTTTTCTGCTAAATCTAGACTTTCTTCTCCACACTTTGAGAAAAGGAGAACTGCTGGTGAGGGGGCTGCTTGGTTGAGGCCTGGCGTAGGCAGGGGCACCGGGGACAGAGATAAAATATTCAAGCTGCCCTGCAGGTATCCTGTTCCCACAGGCCCTTCTGTTCTGAGCGCTTCGGGCGCTCGCAGGGGTCCGTGGGTCTCCCTTCCTTGGGGGCAGCCCTCTCCTTCCTCCGCAGCTGAGGTGTACTCGGCCCGTCCCCTAGAGAGAGTTCAGTGCTGTAAAAAGAACACCCGTGATGTGTTCTCTTGAAAGAAGATGGAGCTAGATGAGTTTTTCTTATTTATTAAAAAAATTTTTTTTTCCTTTCTCCATATTTTTTTAAAATTCAGCTATGCCAGGTCTTAGTTGCAGCATGTGGGACCTTTAGTTGTGGCATGTGAACTCTTAGTTGCAGCATGTGGGATCTAGTTCCCTGACCAGGGATTGAACCTGGGCCCCTTGCATTGGGAATGCGGAGTCTTAGCTACTGGACCACCAGGGAAGTCCCATCCCTGGAACTAGATGAGTTTAAAGCTAGTGTTTAAACTTTCTTTGCATGGTAAGTACGACATCAACAGAGCTGTATGTCTTCAAGTTCACATTATTTTCAGAATTCCATTTCCTTTTAACGTTATTAGATTGTGAGTAATAATTCTGTATACATTTTCCTGATTTGTTTAAAAGTTCTTAAGGTTGCCAGTCTTTCATTTCCCCTCTTTCTTATTTTTTCTCCTCTTTCCATATTACTTGTATTTGTCATATTTCCTAATTCTAAGAGCTGCTTTGCTGTTTAGTAAGTTCTCGTCTCCATCGCTAGTCGATGGGTGGCTGCCTCGTGTTGCCCTGAGTCTTGCTGAGGCTGACTTGGGAGCAGGAAGGCACGTGCCCCCGGAGGCCAGAACCCAGGCATCTGCTCCGTGTCCCTGCAGCCTGGCCTCTTGGTTTCTCTGGGCTTAAACTGTTAAAACCCTAAGAATTGACATTTTGAAAAAAACCCATGCAAAAAACTCTGCGTAATAACAAAATGCTGAGCTGGAACATTTTATATGTGGTACTCTTCTGTTCAGTCTATCATAAATTATTCAACAACCATGCATCCTAATAATTTTAGGGGCTGCTGACCTGCCTCCTAAACTTAGATTAATGTACAAATTTGGGAGATGAAGTTACCAAGGAATTGAGATAGACTGTTCGAGAACCAGGTGGATAATTTTTGTTAGCAGAAATACTTCAGGGGAGGCCAGTTTCTACATAGGCATTTGCTCGTGTGCTAATAGTAAAAAGTGTGGTTAAGGGCCCAAACTGAAACTGGTCAGCCTGAGTTTGAATCCTTACTGTGTCTTCGGACATGGTTGTAGGCGAGATGCCTGAGCCTCGGTTTCTTCATTTGTAAAATGGGACTGTTATATTTAGCTTGTGAGACTGATTGATTAGGTGGTCATCCAAAAGTAGTCATTTTTATTAGCTAGTTTTTCCCATTCCTGGTCAGTTTATCTCTGATTTATGCAGCATGATTTCCTTAATCACCTCATCACAGATTAGATTTGAGGGAAAAATACTTAATCATGCATTGCTGCTTAGAAATAAATATGGCGCTGTATTGTGTATATTTACAGCAGGAATGGTAACAAATCAAGGGATAACATTCGTGTTTTGGATCACGTGGTACATGAGTTAGTGCTGGCAGGCAACAAATCCCGAAACGGCAAGTGTTTTCTGCCTCCCAGCTCCTGAGGTCAGGAACCCGGGTGTGGCTTAGCTGGGTCCTTGGTTCCAGGTCTCACACAAGGTTGTGATCAGGGTGCAGTGGGGGAGGAGCCACTCCTAAGCTCACTCTCATAGCAGCTGGTGGCCTCAGAAGATCCACTTCCAAGGTCACACTGTGACTGTTGGCAGGCCGCACGACCTTGCTGGCTGGTGGCCAGAGACGTTGTTGTTTGCCATGTGGGCTGCTTCTCAGGGCAGCTCACAGCCTGGCCACTGACTTCCCTGAGCGAGGGGGGCGGGGAGGCAGTCTTTGGGTAGCCTGTCTTGGCAGCGACGTCTCATCACTTTTGCCATATTCGGTTTATTTGAAGCGAGGCCCCAGGTGGAGCCTGCACTCGGGGGAGGGGGCTGCCGAGGGTGGGACAACTGGGGGGCAGGATCGTTGGGGCCATCTCAGAGGCTGCCTCTCTGTGTCCAGCCCACGGCCCCAGTGGTTCACGTCCCTCGCACATACAAAACACACTGCTCCCAAGATCCCTCCACAATGGCATCAGCTCAGAGTCCAGAAGGCCGTCATCCGGACGGGCTCCAGGTGTGGGTGAGGGTCCCCGGCTGTAGTTGCTTGAGTACAGCTCCGGGGGTGCCCTTCGTCTCCATCTGTAGACCAGAACTGAAGACCAACTATCAGCCCCTCCCCAGAATAGTAATGCAGTGTTGGGACAGACATAGGGTAACCACTGTAGACGCTCCTCAAAAAGGAGGGAAAAGGGAAGGCGTAAAGGAGTCACAGGTGCACAGCAACTCTTTAATCCAGCCTGGAAAATGGTGGAAATCTCTTCATTGGGTCTGAAGATTTGGGGATAGTGGCTCTCGCTCTGCCTGCTGTGCTCCTCATTCTTCTCTTTCCCTTTTCGTGAAGGCAGCACACATTTGAAGTTGAGTCATTCTCTCAGCCTTCTTCCCGCCAGTAGACTTTCTGGGATCCAGTGCCCAATTTTCATTTTGTACTACCTGTGACTCTTTCAGTTCAAGCTGGCAGTGTTTCCACTGATACCGTTTTCTTGAAAACTTTGTGGGCCTCCTGTGAATCTCATTGGTGTTCACGCCGTCAAACAAGAGCCATCCCTCAAATCTCTCTGAGATAAGCCCTTCTCTGCTTTGGGCTCCTGCAGGGTGAGGGACGGTGCCCGTGGACATCCTAGAGGCCCAGATGTTCAATGAACAGGTCTCTTTACGGGGCGCTGTCCATCTCTTCCACCTTTCCTCACACGCAGCAGCTTTCACATGGCATCACATGCACTAGGACTCTGCCCTGAACAGAAGCGGAAGGTGAGGTGAGGAGTTGGCGTTTGGGGACATTCGGGTTCTTGTGGGTGGGTTGCTCGGAAGAGAGTTAGGTGGCAGGAGGTGACAGTGATGACGAGTTTAGAGCAGGTGTGGAGAGGAGGAGGTGGATGCAGGCGAGCTTGCCCAGGGGGACAGCTCAGCCGTGCAGGAGGAATGCAAGTGGGGTGAAGACAGGGCCACTCTGGAGGTCATACTCATGGCAGGTCCATGTCTCCCCTCTCTTGTGTCACCTAGATGCAGTTAGGCTAATTGGATTTTAGTTTGGGGGCTTTCTGTATGCATTGCTTGTGAACATATGACACCATATACTCAACAAGTTCCTGGCCCTGTGGTCTGAAAAACGCCTGCCCGTTGTTCCCCTCCTTAAGTAGAAATGTGTCAGTCCGCTCTGGCACTTGACCCTCAGGACCATCCTTCAGGGTATAGGTCGTGTACTTGGAAGAGGCAGGTGACCCGAGCGGAGAGTGACCCGTGGCCACCTGATCCAGCCCACCGTGGCTCCCTGCTTCTCTTGGGTTGGATGCTTGCAGGGACTTGGGTGCCTGGGAACTCTGCGTGTCTCACCTGATGCGCGGTTCGGCTGCCAGCTGTCCTTGGAGGTGTTGGGCTGGGTTCAGGGGCTCAGGGCTGATGAGCTTTGGGAATAGGGGATGAGGGTGGGATTCTAGCTTCATTTCAGGGAAGAAACGTAACAGAGTGGATTTCGCCAGTTTTCTGATGTCTGGCTTCCTCGGATCCCTTTCCCTCTTCTGAGTTGGCACTGATCCAGACCTCTGTTGATGGATGTAGTGATGGGGCGAGCCTCACCTTCTGCCCTGGACTTGCAGTTGGACTTGCTTTTGTGCGACCAGGGCAGGGGGTCTTGCTGAGGTCTCACCCCCTTGCTGATCCCCATCGCAGCTCTGGCAGAGTCTCCTGAGACCCCACAGCAGTGGGGGGGGCCTGCCGCAGGGCACAGGTCTCCTCTGTTTTGTCCCCGCCGTGGGGCAGGATTGATGTGGGTCTGGAGAGAGAAGGCAGCCTTCATTTTTGTACAGCTGGGAATTAGGTGTTCCTGATGACGGTGGCCCGGGTAGAAAAACCCATTGCCCTCTTCAGTTAACTTTTTTTTTCTCCTTACAAAAGTCATATCTATTCTTTTTAGAAAGTTTAGACATTGTGGACTAAAGTAATTAAATTCTAACACTTAGAGACAGCGAGGCCAAGTCCTGGACAGTTATCGGCTCAGCAGGTGCTCACTGAGCCTTCTTCCCGCTCCAGTGGGCACAGGATGTGAGCGCGGAGACCTCCCGCTGCACCTGCACCCCCCTGCACACCTGCACCTGCACACCTGAACTCGCACCTGCACAGCTGCACATGCACACCATGTGTCATCTGGGCTAGTGAGTGGTCTGGGAGGGACGTTCCAAAGGGGAGGGTGCAGGCGAGGCTGATGTAGGGGTGAGGGGCTCAAGCCCTCGGGGAACTGCGTGGGGTCCTATGTTGTCCACCGGGCCTTGTGACTCCTCAGACCATGGAAGAGTTAGGGTGAGCTTGGCTTCTGCCTGCCCCCCAGGAAAGGTGCTCTGTGGTCTCCATTGTACAAGAGCAAGGTCATCATCTGACCAGTGTCACACGAGAGATATGGCTGGGCCCCCAGCATCCAGCTCCGCAGTCCAAGAGCCTTGACTGGAATGGTCTGCTGTGCTCTGTCTCAGCTATTTTGCACAGGCAGGAGGTGGGCCCCCCAGTGTGGACTCCCCAGGACGGGCTGCCCCCAGGATGGGCTCCCCCAAGATGGGCTCCCCCAGGATGGGCCCCCCAGGATGGGCTCTCCCAAGATGGGCTCCCCAGGTTGGCTCCCCCAGGATGGGCCTTCCCAGGACGGCTCCTCCAGGACAGGCTCTCCCCGGACGAGCCCCATTGTCTCTGTTCCTCTTCCCAGAACAGCACTGCCTGCACAGCAAAGGCTTCCTACGTGTTTGTGGGGCGGACATGGACAGGCAGCTATCAGTAGAGCTAGTTTAGTGCCTCTGGTATTCAGGAGAGGGGTGTAAAATTCTACACGCAGAAGGTACTGCCCGACCAGAGGTCCTCTTAAAAAGAGCCCTCCCTTCTTTTTCCAGAGGCCAAGAAGTCATTTGCGGGGAGCGTGGCACGTGCTCTTGGCCTGGTGTATCCGGACTCCGGCCACCGACCAGCAGGTGGTGGAGGGTGGTTCCGGAGCACCGCCCGCAGTGCACCTGTCTGTCTGTCTGGTTGTTGAATTCAGTCTGTGCCTCTGCTGCTGTGTGCATGGGGGCCGGGGCCCAGCCCTCCTGGGGCCACCCCACACTGGGTGGGAGGCTGTGTCATGGGTGAATAAAAAGAACCCCCCGAGTCAGGCAGATGGGGACTCTGCTTCCAGCTGAGGGGTGTCCGGCCCCTCCTGCCGGCGGGCGCAGGGGTGGCTGTGGACCCGCAGTGCCTTGCTTCAGCGCCTCCCTGAGTGTGCGTGACCATCACATCCAAATGGCCGGACTGGACGTGCTGCTTTTTCTGGGTACCCTCACCTTTTAGAGCTGCCACAGGCTGAAGACCTGGCCGGGGGTAGGTTAATAGTACAGCTCACTCACATAAGTGCCTGGTGAGCGTGGCCGGTGTACCCGCACCTGCACCCAGCCTTGGCCTCCACCTGCCTGGTGCCTACTCAGCAAGGGTGCGGGAGCCATAGAACCTTGAGGTCTGGGCTCTGCTGTCCTCAGACACCTGCTGGCAGGTTTTCTTCCTTCATGTGAGACCTTTCTCTCTGAAGGTTTGGTGGGACTTCTTCACTTACCCTGCTTAGCACTTGGTGGGCCCTTTGGATTGAAAGGTTCTTGTCTTTCTGTAGCTCTGGGAAGTGGTCCATTAATTTTTGGGCCAACAAGGCAGAGAGGTGTCATTGGGCAAATGCTGACCACCACGAATGAATTCAGTCAGTCCATCCACCCACCATTCATCCATCCCCCAGTCCCCACCTGTCCATCCCTCCATCCATTTATATATTCATTCATCCCCATCCCACACCCATTTATCCATCCCCCATCCATCCATCCATCCATTTATTCCCCCATCCATCGTCCCATCCCCCATCCATCTCCCCATTCTCCCCATCCATCCATCCCTACCTTCTCCCATCCATCTCCCCATTCCCCATTTGTCCATCTGTCTGTCCCTTCACCCATCCACCCATCACCAGAGCTGTGTCCCCTGGCACTGTGGTAACCAGTTTCTTGCGCAGAAGCAGCCTGGCTGCAAACCATTCCCTGAGATTTGGCATAACTTGTGGCTTGAGAACGTGGCAGTGAAACCGCAGTGCTTTTCTCTGTCTGGGGACCTGAGCACGGTGGCCTGCGTCCCCTGAGTTGTGGGCGTGGGACTGGGGGGGATCTTACCTTTGTTTTAGCTGCTATTGGATCCCTCTGCTATTTGTTCCAGTTTCTTTCTCTCCTTTCCCACTTCTTTTTTTTTTTTAAAGTCAAATGAGGTCAAATATCCCACCAAATGCTAAAATCTGGCTTCAATTTCAGCTGCCTCCAAAGTTCTCCAAAGAGAATTTTGTGTTTTCCACATAAGCTACAATTTAAGTCATCCAACCCCAAATACACCCTGCTCATTTGGGAAAACCCTTTCCGGCTGCCCTGTGGGTGATGCAGTGACAGATGAACAGAGAGGCTTCTCACTGAATTTATCCACGTGCTTTCCTTCCCCCGGTAACTCCTGGATCCATCCTCTTGGTCTCTTAGCTTTCCTGTGGTGCTCCATCTCCTGGTCCTTCTGTGGAAACTGCCCTGGACTGTCCTCCAGCCCTGGGTTATTGTGGATTTTTTCAGACTCTGTTTCCATGGTTGTTCCCTGTTTGTGATAACCTTTGCTTGAGGCTTCATCTTTTTGTTTTGCTTTATTTTGTTTTTTGCAGGGCAAGTATTTATTTATTTATTTAATTGAAGTATAGTTGATGTACAATATTATATGTTATTGGTGTACAATATTATATGTTACAGGGGTATAGTTTAGTGAGTCACAATTTTTAAACGTTATACTCCATTTATAGTTAGTATAAAATATTGGCTCTATTCCCTGTGCTGTACAATATATCCTTGTAGTTTATTTTATACATAATAGTTTGTACCTCTTACTCCCCTCCCCCTATATTGCCCCTCCCCCCTTCCCTCTCCTCACTAGTAACCACTGTTTTGTTCTCTGTATCTGTGAGTCTGTTTCTTTTTTGTTATATTCACTAGTTTGTTGTATTTTTTAGATTCCACATATAAGTGATATTTATTGTAATATAAATGATATTCTGCATGTAAGTGATAAGTATTTGTCTTTCTCTGTCTGACTTATTTCACTTAGCATAATACCCTCCAAGTCCATCCATGTTGTTGCAAATGGCAAAATTTCATTCTTTTTTATGGCTGAGTAGTATTCCAATGTATGTATATACACATCTTCCTTATCTCTTCATTTATTGATGGACACTTAGGTTGCTTCCGTATCTTGGCAATTGTAAATGATGCTGCTATGAACATTGGGGTGCATGTATCTTTTTGAATTAGAGTTTTTGTTTTTTTGGGGGTATATACCCAGGAGTGGGATTGCGGGATCATATGATAGTTCTATTTTTAGTTTTTTGAGCAACCTCCATATTGTTTTCCATGGTGACTGCATGAATTTACATTCCCATCAACAGTGTACAAGGTTTCCCTTTTCTCCACATCTTCGCCAACATTTGTTTTTTAAAAAAATTTTTTTATTTTTGGCTGTGTTGGGTCTTTGTTGCTGTGCATGGGCTTTTCTAGGTGTGTGAGCAGGGGCTACTCTTCCTTGCAGTGGTGGGCTTCTCATTGTCGTGGCTTCTCTTGTTGCAGAGCACGGGCTCTAGGCATGCAGGCTTCAGCAGTTGTGGCACGCAGGCTCAGTAGTTGTGGCTTGCGGGCTCTAGAGCACAGGCTCAGTAGTTGTGGTGCACGCGCTTAGTTGCTGCGTGGCATGTGGGATCTTCCTGAGCCAGGGATCGAACCCATGTCCCCTGCATTGGCAGGCGGATTCTTTTTTTTTTTTGCGGTATGCGGGCCTCTCACTGTTGTGGCCTCTCCCGTTGCAGAGCACAGGCTCTGGACGCGCACGCTCAGCGGCCATGGCTCACGGGCCTAGCTGCTCCGCGGCATGGGGGATCTTCCTGGACCGGGGCATGAACCCGTGTCCCCTGCCTCGGCAGGCGGACTCTCAACCACTGCGCCACCAGGGAAGCCTCGGCAGGTGGATTCTTAACCACTGTGCCACCAGGGAAGCCCCCAACATTTGTTATTTGTGTTCTTTTTTATGATAGACATTCTTTTTTTAGAATTAAAAACATTTTTTTATTGGAGTATAGTTGCTTTTATAATAGCCATTCTGACAGGTGTGAGGTGATATCTCATTGTGATTTTGATTTGCATTTCCCTGATGATTAGAAATATTGAACATCTTTTCATGTGCCTTTTGGCCATCTGCACGTCTTCTTTGGAAAAATGTCTATTCAGGTCTTCTGCTTATTTTTTTAATCAGATTTTTTTATGTTGAGTTGTATGAGCTGTAACCCCTGACTGGTCATATCATTTGCAGATATTTTCTCCCATTCAGTAGGTTATCTTTTCATTTTATTGATGGTTTGCTTTGCTGTGCAGAAGCTTTTAAGTTTAGTTAGGTCCCATTTGTTTATTTTTGCTTTTATTTCCTTTGCTTTAGGAGACAGATCCAAAAAATATTGCTACGATTTATGTCAAAGAGTGTTCTGCTGTGTTTTCATATAGGAGTTTTATGGTTTCTGGTCTTACATTTAGGTCTTTAATCCTTTTTGAGTTAATTTTTTTATGTGGTGTCAGAGAATGTTCTAATTTCATTCTTTTACATGTAGCTGTCCAGTTTTCCCAGCACCACTTATTGAAGAGATTGTGTTTTCTCCATCATATTTGGTTGGCTAAAAAGTTAGTTTGGATTTTTCCATAACATCTTACGGAAAAATCCAAATGAACTTTTTGGCCAACCCAATATATTCTTGCCTCCTTTGTCATAGATTAATTGACCATAAGTGTGTAGGTTTATTTCTGGGCTTTCTATTCTGTTCCATTGATCTATGTGTCTATTTTTGTGACAGTACCATACTGTTTTGATTAATGTAGTTTTGTAGTGTAGTCTGAGGTCAGGGAGTGGGATTCCTCCAGCTCTGTTCTTCTTTCTCAAGATTATTTTGGCTATTTGGGGTCTTCGTGTTTCAATACAAAATTTAAAATTGTTTTATTTCTGTGAAAAATACCTTTGGCATTTTAATAAGGATTGCTTTGAATCTGTAGATTGCTTTGTGTAATATGGACATTTTAACAATATGAATTCTTCCAATCTATGAATATGGTATATCTTTCTATCTGTTTGTGTTGTCTTCAATTTCTTTCATTGGTGTCTTATAATTTTCTAAGTACAGGTCTTTTACCTCCTTAGGTAGGTTTATTCCTAGGTTTTTTATTCCTTTTGATGCAGTGGTAAATGGGAGTGTTTCCTTAGTTTCTGTTTCTGGTAGTTCATTGTTAGTGTATAGAAATGCAACAGGTTTCTATATATTAATTTTGTATCCTGCAACTTTACTGAATTCATTGATGAGCTCTTGTAGTTTTCTGATGGTGTCTTTAGGATTTTCTGTGTATAGTAGCATATCATCTGCAAACAGTGACAGTTTTACTTCTTCCTTTCCAATTTGGATTCCTTTTATTTCTTTTTTTTTTTCTCTGACTGCTGTGTCTGGGACTTCTAAAACTATGTTGAATAAAAGTGGCAAGAGTGGACATGCTTGTCTTGTTCCTGATCTTAGAGGAAATGCTCTCAGTGCTTTCAGGAGTCAACTGAGGGATTTTACTCCTTTTAGGGCTAGAGAGGCTTGGGTGTTTTCAGACCCAGGCGGGTGGTGTCAGCCCCCCGAGGTGGTGGGGATGGCGTCGAGGGCCTGGGGGAGAAGCTGGCCTGACGGAGGGGGAGGGTGTGCACTGCGGAGGGAGGGCCTGCGGGGTGTCTTTCTTCTCTGGAAAGGAGGGGACAGGACACGAGCCGAGGGCAGGGAGGCGAAGGCCGGGTGGGTTTGGGTGGTCGTGTGAGTGACCAGAGGAGAGTTGCGAGGTTGACGGGAGTGCTGAGAGCCCCGGGGCTGGGAACGTGGCTTTGGACAGGGGCCCGGGCGCCCTGTGTCATGGCGGCCCCGCAGCACGTGCTGTGGAGAAAGCCCAGGCCATTCCTGCGGGGGAGGGGGTCCCCAGATGGGGGCAGAGGACATGAGTGGGGGGACAGGAGCGTCCCTGGGCTGATGCCTGGCGGGCAGGGTGGAGGGAGCGGAGGCGGGCCGGAGTAGCAGGACGGCTGAGGGGGCTGTTGCGACGGGGGGCTCTGGGGCGCAGGGGCAGCGTGTGGCCGGAGATGAGCAGGCTGGACAGGGGTGACCGCGAGAGTGGCCGCTGAAGTGAGGAGGAGGAGTAGGGACGGAGAAGGCTGGGGGTGGGATGTCCATGTGGGTGGAAGGTGTCGGGGACAGGGGGACGGTGAAGCCGGGTGGGAGGGACGGCGTGGAGGGGGAAGTGGGTATGACCGAGGCACTGCCTGGCGCCTAGAAGGGTGGGTGGGCTTAGGTGGACGTCGGGGCCGAGGAAGAGGAGAAGCATGCTTCCAGCAAGGGTGTGTTTGGGTGTCAACACGCAGAGAGAGGTGACGGGCGGCTGAGAGCGCAGGAAACGGGTTTGGCGCTCAGGAGAGAGTTCCGGGGTCAGGCCTTGGGGTCACCCACGTGGGGGCTTTGTGTTCAGAGAGGAAGTGGGTCCTCAGGGAGAGGGGACAGGGACAACGGAGCTGACAATGCTGCCCCATGCGCGGAGCGCAGCAGCTGGGCTGCCTCCCTGGAGGGTCCCTTGGGAGCCGCTCACCAGGCTGCGTGGCCCGAGCAGCAGCTGTGCAGACGCCCTCGGGAAGCTGCTGCTGTCGGAGCCTCCGGTTCCCGGTCCCCTGCGGAGAGGTCTTCACAGGAAGGGACCGTTCCCTCCTGAGGCAGCCCCGTGTCTGGCCCAGTCCCACACACAGTGGGCACCCGGTGACACCGATGAACAGGTGAAGGGTCTCCCCGACGTCGGTGGGGGCTGTCAGGTGGCAGGCAGTGGAAAAGGGGCCCTTTCAGGATGAAAGCTTGGCGAGGGCCTTGGTTGTTGGTGGCAGTAAGGGGCCCGGAAGTGGCCCTGATGAGCGGAGTCCACCCGCGCATCCTCCCGGGTGATTCGGCACTGCTGCAGGCCAAGTGGCCGTGGGCTCGGGAGGGCTTCGCAGGGGTCGGGAATGGGCGCTGGAATGGACCGGCGGGGATGAGGCGGCCGGGACATGGGGACCAGCAGCGTGCATCCTGGCGTGGGTCTGCTGGGGGTGTGCTGGGTCCTCCACGCGTGTGTGTGTCCACAAGGGGTGTCGGGGGAGGTGGTGTGTGGCGGGTGCTGGCGCTGTGGGCACTGCTGGGGTGGTGGTTGTAGGTAGCTGCTGGGACACAGTAGCTTTGGGGTTGGGTTTGAGGAGCAGGGGTCTGCTGCAGGGCACGGCCCACCACTGCTCCGCTTCCTCTCTGAACCCCTCCGCATGGGGAGAGAGAGCCCAGAACAGCCGCGTTCAAGTCCACCTCTGACACTGATTAGCTGTGCAGCTGAAGACGAGTTACTTAACTTCTCTGTGCCTCCATTTCCTCATCTGCAAAATGAGAATAATAATCGTACCTACATCATAGCGACGTTTCACACACACGAGTTAGTAAGTGTAAAGCCCCAGAGCGGCGCGGTGCACGCCGTGGACCGTGCAGCTTCCCCACTGCCGCCGTTCCAGGGCTGTCTTGCCCTTATTCCTGGACTTCCCGCTTCTCCTCCGTGTGCTGGGTGCTTTCTGCCTCCTGGTCCTCAGTTTCTCTCCCTCCCGCTCGTTTCCGTGCCCTGTTGTGGTTGTTCTTTGTTGCTTTGGTCTTTTGACCCCATGCTCAGCTCGGCCTGTTGCCCCGTGAACATCTGTCGCCTTTGCGGCACAGCCATGAGACCCGCAGCGCTGTCCCCACAGATCGCCCGTCTGCATGGGCAGAGGTGGAGGCCGAACTGCGGCTGTGCCAGTCGCGCCCTCCTGGGATGGCTTTCCCGGCCCGTCTGCCGCAGACTCCTGGGCACCCGAGCATAGGGCCGGGGCTGGCACTCGCCCTGCTCCGGAGTGATGGCTGTTCGCCTCCTCTTGCCCCTCCCTCTCTGGGGACGGCGGGCTGCTGGACAGGGCTGGGACCCTCTCTGTAGCTTTTTGGTCTGGGGCGCTGCCTGGCCCAGGTAGGCACTCACTCAGTGCCTGTGAATGGAGAAATTCATCAGGACAGGACTCATTTTGTGCCAGATCTAAACCGGGGAAATGGGTAGGCACCTGGTGTTTATTTCTAGATCTCATTGGTTTGAAGAATGAGTGGCTTACGGTGGTAGCGGGGTGTGCAGAGAGGGGAGGCCCTGGTGTTCTAGCTGACTGAGCCATTAGGAGGTGGCCCTTGGAAGAAGCACTTCTTTCCGACCTGGTTACCTTTTCTGCGAAACAAGGATGCTGGCTGATTAGATGATGTCTTCATCCGCTCCGCTGCTGTAACAGAATTCCCTACGCCGAGGGGCTTAAACCACAGGTGTTTATTTCTCCTAGTTCTGGGGCTGGAAGTCCGAAGTCAAGGCGCTGGCAGATCGGAGTCTGCTGAGACCCGCTTCCTGGTTCTTCACATGGTGGAGCGCAGAGCGCAGGGGCTCCCGTGTCTCCTCTGGAGCCACAAGGACACTAGTCCCATCATGGGGGCTCCACCCTCATGACCTCATCCAACCTGATCGCTGCCAAAGGCCCCGCCTCCAGATCATCCCACTGGGTTAGCATCTCCACGTATGAATCTGGGGACACAAACATTCAGCCCGTAGCAGACGGTGTCAAGTTGGGGTGTTGCAAATGCTGTCACCCATGTGTGGATCACCTGGGCCGTGCGTGGTGGGTCGGGGCTGGCCTCTGCCCAGAGCTCGGAAGCCGGGGCCTTGGAGTGCGGGAGCGAGAGCGGGAGCCTGGGTGGCAGACGCGCCCGGTGAGGTTGGAAACTAGTGCCCTGTGGTTTCTTCTGAATTCCACTGTCTGCTCCACCAGTTTTACTATTAATTGGTACAGTTTAAGGAAAAATTAACCTGTAGGTTGGATTACAAAATGTGATTATTAGGTATCAGATATTATTAGTATGAATTAGAAACTATTTTTAATCGATAGAAGAATATGACAGTGAGTCTAATAGAAATGTTTGGGTAAACCACCTACAAGACTGTCATTGAAAATTGTGTCACACAGTGTTGTGACTCCATGGTGGTCGGATGAATCATGGAGTAATTCTGCATATAAAACTGAGAAATTATTTTTTTCATACAGGCAACATCTGTTACTGTTTGGAAGAGAAAGCCGGGGGTTTTCTGTTCCTGGAGGAACCGGGAGGGCCTCACTAACCCTGTCCCAGTGAGTTCATGGTGACAGCCTACACTGCCGGGAGCCAGACGCTGTTGTGAGCATTTTTCAGGTGGGATGTGTCATGCGTGCACTGCATCCCCTCTCCCCACCAGTAGGGCGATTCCCCTTTTGCGAGTTTTCCAGTGGCTGCTGAAACAAGTGACCACAAACTCAGTGGCTTGAAACAACTCAGATTTACGCCCTTATAGTCTGGGGCCAGAAGTCCAGAATCAGTGTCGCGGGCGGAGGCCGGGTGCGGGCAGGGCTGGTTCCTCCTGGGGGCCCCCGGGGAGGCCCCTTCCCTCGCCTTCCAGGCCCGTCGCTCTGCTCTCTGACTCCCCCCTCCTGCCCCCCTCCCACCTCCCTCTTCCAGGACCCTGTGATCATGGCCCCCCCGCCACCCCTGGCGAATCCAGGGTGACCTCCCATCTCGGGACCCTTCACTCAATCACATCTGTAAGGTCCCCTCGGCCACGTGAGGTGACAGGTTCCAGGGATCAGGATGTGGCGTCTCTGGGGTGTTGTGTAGCCCACACCCCTTTAGAAGATCCAGTGAGAAGACCCTGAAGCACAGTTCATGGCAGACTTTAATATACACATTTTTAATGATGAATATTAAATAGTTAAATTCCAGTCCTAAAATTTAAATGATTAATTTAACATCACTTAGATATTGAATAACATGGTAGTTTATAAATAAATTGCTTTTTTCACTCTTATTGTCATAAAATAATTCTACTCAAGCATGCGTCCTGCATGTCAGTGTTTTGTCACTTGCAGCTGCTCCTGGAGTCATCGAATAATATACTTTACATTTTGTCCAGTCTTTCACTTTTTGGTGTGTATACATCAGTTACTCTGAGTTACGCTTCTGTTACTGGAAACTTTATCCCAAGACGTGAGAATTTCTCCTGACAACTTTAAAACAATTATTTAAAAAACATATACTCTTTAAAAAACATGTTCTATTATGTTTTGGATCTTCACAATACAATCAATCACTCACTGTATTGCTTTTCAAAGTGATCTCTAAAGGGTTTTGTGGGGAGAGGAGTCCTCCCAGTGGGCCTGGCTGCCGCCCTCTGTGAGGCCTGTGTGCGGGGCTGGCCCTGGGCTGGCGTCCGGGAGCTGGGGTGTCGGGATGGGGGGCTCCTTGGGCCTCCCCTGTTGTGTCTGTGCTGACACCCTTCCCCACTCCCCGGGGCTGGAGTTCGGTGTGTGCTCTGCAGAGGGGCCTGCGGAGCCTGTGGGCCCACAATGAGAGCCCTGGTTCTGAGTCTCTGACGAGCTTCCCTGGGGACAGCATGTCACTGGGGGGGTGGAGTGCAGCCCACGTGACTCCATGGGACGGGGTTCTGGAAGCTGGCGCCTATTTTCTCTGGACCTCGCCCCCGGGCCCTCTCCCTTTGGTGGTTGTACTTCACAGCCCTTCACTGTGATGGTTCAGAGCCCCGAGTATACCTGAGCCCTGCGTGTCCTCCTGCTGGAAACCCAGGGGTGGTCTTGCGGATCCCGACATGGGTTTGTTTTCAATGACAACCAATACTTTCCATTGTGAAATCATCCCCCTGGAACAGTTAAGTTTAAATTCCTTTGCTCTTTTTGGTTGTTTCCTCTGTGCTGTCAGGCAGCCTCTATAGTATCAGGTTGGCCAAAAAGTTCCTTTGGGTTTTTCTGTAACATCTTATGGGAAAACCCAAACGAACTTTTTTGGCCAACCCAATATTTCAGACTAATGTGTTTTCTCCACACGGTGCTTTGTTTAAAATAAGTTACTTGAGCGAGGGTGGTGGATATGAGGGAAAACAAGCTGACAACACTCCCTGGGGGAGAACTTCGCGTGGAGGGAGCTTGTGATCAAAGACGAGGCTGGACTAGGGGTCGTGCAGCTGCCTTTCCACCCTCGGCTCCGCCCCTGGCTCAGTGCATGGCAGGGAGCTCCGGGGAGCTGGGCACTGGTCCTTGGACCACAGCCTTGAGTGATTAGGGTCCAAGGGCTCTCCTCTTTCCATCCAGACAGGGAGGAAGCAGATTTCTGCGGGAGTCCTGTGTGCCTCAAACCCGGGTGGGATTAGCCTTGGCGAGATCGGAGTTGGGGAGGATACCAGCCCTGGGAAATGCCTTCTGCTTTGCAAGATTTCTTAGGCTGACTTTAAGATTTGCTGCACAGAGATAGTGTGTCTCCTTCACGCTGACATTTGTGTGGCAATGAGAGACTCTTCCTGTGACGGTTTTGTTGTGAATTATCTTTTTATGTTTGGGTAGTAGCAGTAAGCAGTATAAATATGAGATCTTTAACAACGAGCTCTTTATTCTTCTTCCTTAGGGCATTATTTCAGGGAGAACTACGGTAGCTTCCAGCATTCCCTGAACCATGGATCCGCTGGCATAGTGAGCTATGCTCCTGGTCTCGGAAGCACTTTGAGATGTACAGAGCAGGGGACCTGGGGGAGCGGCCGCTGCTCGGGACGGCGCCCCCCCGGATGCGGAGCGTGGAGGTGGCCAGAGGAAGGGCGGGGTACGGATTCGCGCTTTCCGGGCAGGCGCCCTGTGTGCTCAGCTGTGTCATGAGAGGCAGCCCTGCGGATTTTGTGGGCCTCCGTGCTGGCGACCAGATACTTGCTGTCAACGAGATCAACGTGAAGAAAGCGTCCCATGAAGACGTGGTGAAGTTAATCGGGAAATGTTCTGGTGTCCTGCACATGGTGATCGGTGAAGGCATCGGCCACCTGGAGTCCTGCTCTAGTGACGAAGAGGTTGGATTTTATGAAGGAAAAGGCTGGCTGAAGCCCAAACTCGACTCTAAGGCATTAGGTATAAACAGAGCAGAGAGAGTCGTTGAGGAAATGCAGTCCGGAGGGATTTTCAACATGATCTTTGAAAACCCTGGTCTTCGAGCAAGCAGTTCAGAGCCCTTGAAGTTGAAACAAAGATCCCTTTCAGAATCAGCCACTGGGCGATTTGACCTTGGTCATGAAAGTGTAAATAATCCAAATACCAGCCTGCTTTCCAAGGAGGAGATACCTAGAGTTGTGAACGATGATTCTGTTTTCAGCATTGGGCTGGAGACTCATGAAGACTTTGGGGTGGACGCAAGCATTTTGAACGTGGCCATGGTTGTGGGCTACTTGGGCTCCATCGAGCTGCCGTCCACCAGCTGCAGCCTGGAATCGGACAGCGTGCAGGCCATCCGGGGCTGCCTGCGGCGCCTGCGGGCCGAACAGAAGATCCACTCGCTGGTGACCATGCAGATCATGCACGACTGCGTGCAGCTGTGCACGGACAAGGCTGCCGTCCTGGCGCGATACCCGGCCGAGAGGCTGGCATTCAGCGCCGTGTGCCCAGACGACAGGAGGTTTTTCGGGCTGGTGACCATGCAGGCGGCCGATGATGGGAGCCTGGCGCAAGAGGAGGAGGGCGCTTTGCGGACGTCCTGCCACGTGTTCATGGTGGACCCGGACCTGTTCAGTCACAAGATCCACCAGGGCATCGCCCGGCGCTTCGGGTTTGAGTGCACGGCCGACCCTGACACCAATGGCTGCCTGGAGTTCCCTGCGTCCTCGCTCCCGGTCCTGCAGTTCATCTCCGTGCTGTACCGCGACATGGGCGAGCTGATTGAGGGCGTGCGGGCCCGGGCCTTTGCGGACGGGGACGCAGATGCTCACCAGAACACCAGCACCAGCAGCAACAGCGACAGCGGCATCGGGAACTTTACTCACGAGGACAGAAGCAGCCGAGTGCTCGTGCTGGACCTGGGCGCCAGCTCGAGCAGGCACGGCCCCAGCGGCAGCGCCTGGGAGGGTGTGGTCGGGAGGGGCTCCCAGCCCTGGGGGGGCCCCTGGAACGGGGCCTTCGGCCACGACCCCGAGGGAGCCCCGTTTGAGGCCGCTCCGCAGGCCGACAGGTGCCGGGACCTCGGTAAGCACCTGGGGCCCACTCCTCACGCGGAAGGCCCCCCGGCCTCCTTGCGGTGCTTGGTCCCTCCTTCCAAGAGGGGCGCTGCGGGCCCCGGTGGTGGCTTTGGCCAGCGGTGGCTCCCGGTCCACGTCCTGCAGGAGTGGCAGTGTGGGCACACCAGCGACCAGGAGTCTTACACGGACTCCACCGACGGCTGGTCCAGCATCAACTGTGGCACGCTGCCCCCTCCCATGAGCAAGATTCCCGCTGACCGCTACCGGGTGGAGGGCAGCCCCGCGCAGCCCCCGCCCAGCACCCAGAAAAGGGACTGGGCCAGGAAGGCTCTTGGGATGCAGAACATTTTCGGCCCCCATCGAAATGTTAGAAAGACTAAGGAAGACAAAAAGGTAAGCCTGTTTGGGGAGGGTCAGGAAAGGTGAGCGTGGTTTCATAACTCGGTCAGTTACTGACGGCGACGGCACCTTCATTGCCCAGTTCCGCCTTCCTCTGGCTGCCCCGGTGGCCTATGTCGGCTTCAGGGCATGTCTGCCTGGATTTGCCCTGGCTCTGGGCGGGGCAGGGCGGGACGTCAGGTGGGACAGGCAGTGGTGGAAGAGATGGTGACCTCCTGGCCAGGGTGAGGCCCTCCTCCCTGCTTCCCACCCTTTCCTGCTGCCGTGGGTGCCGGAGGGGCCTTTCCCGGCAGCCCCTTTGAAGCCCACTTGTCTCTGGCCCCAGTGGCTGAGGCCTCACGCCCTTTTGAAGCAAGAAAATTCTGGAAGCACAGAGACTGGTCGCTTCAGGACGGGGAGCTTCACCTTGGTGTTTCCTTCATTGAGAAAGTCCTGCTGTGAGAGAAAAACGCCAGCTGAAGTCGGCAGTGGCTCGTGGCTTGAGCATCAGACAGCTGGGGGCGGGGCCGGGAGCTTGGTTCGGAGTGGGGGGAGGGGCTCAGCACAGCAGGAGGGCTGGCCCTGCAGGCTGGGCGGTGCTGGCATCTGTGCTGGCCGGGTGGGCTGAGACGCAGCCGTGGCTGAGAGGAGAGCTGCCTCTCAGCTTGGCTGGCTTGGAAGGAACCGTCCTCTGAGGACCTTTGTGATTTAAAACACCTTTTCTGGGTTTGTTCACATTTTTGTTCCCAGCAGCTGAAAATCCCACACGAAAACCCTCCAAAGACTGGAGGAGGCTGTGGCCTGGGCTGTGGAGTTTGTTGAACGTTCCGTTCAGGATCCGTCCCCTTCCCAAGTCTTACTACTTTTCATCGTAGAACACATCAGAGAAAACTTAAAGACGAAGGAAAAGACAGGCCTCCCATAGTTTTAGCTCCCCTAAACGACCATGTAACACTGTGATGTATCTAAGCATAGATTGGTGCTTTTGTAAACACAGTTGTAGTCACGCAAGTTTTGACTGAATTCCTAAGTGGCCGGGCCAGCAGGACTTCTGCCCTTGTGCGCACCTTCCCTCCCGTTCCCTCGGTGGAACTGCATGGGCTGGGGTCTCCTTCCACCTGTGGGGTGGGCAGTGTGGGTGGCGTGGGCGGCAGCTTCGGCCTGGGCTTCCCTGTTGGTTGGGGGAGGGCTTGGGGAGGGAAGGCCCTGGAAGGTGGCTAAAATGTTATCAGAAATTGGGGAATTCACCACCTCTTTTAATACATATCCCACAAATGGGTTTTCTCCATTGCCACTGTGCATGTGAATTGTTACACTGGCAGGAATAAATGGTGTTTGTCTGGCGTACTGCGGAGCACCCTCATGCCTGTTCACTTGGTGGCAAGTCTCAGACCCCCCACAGGGCCTCTGACCTCAGGAGACCCAGAGACAGGGTGCCGTGCTACCCGCTCTCCAGGTGAGGTGACCGGTCCTCGAGGGCTAAGTGACTTGTCTAAGGCTCAGCAGTCAGGACGAAGCAGGTTCATGAGTCAAACCTTGGGCTTAGTCGTCTCTTTTGTTTTAAAGACTTTATTTTTAAGAGCAGTTTTAGGTTTATAATGAAATTGAGAGGAAGGCACAGAGAGTTCTCTCCTACCCTCAAAGGCGCGCAGCCTTGCCACCATCAGCATCCCTCACCGGAGGGTACCTTTGTCACAGTCAGTAACCCCGGAGTCCATAGTTTATATTAGGGTCGCTTTCGGTGGTGCGCATTCTGTGGGCTTGAACAGATTATAGTGACGAGTATTCACCATTGTAGAATCAGACAGGGTGGTTTCACTGCCCTAAAAGTCCTCTGTGCTCTGCCTGTTCAGCCCTCCCCTGCCCTCCCCCAGCAACCACTGATATTTTTCCCTGTCTCCGTAGTTGTGCCTTTTCCAGCTGTCGTATAGTTGGAATCATACAGTCTGTAGCCTTTTCAGATTGGCTTCTTTCACTTAGTGATATGCATTGAAGTTTCCTCCATGTTTTTTCATGGCTTGATAGCTCATTTCTCTTTAGCACTGAGTACTATTCCGTTATCTGGAGGTACCACAGTTTATGTATCCATTCACCTTCTGAAGGACACCTTGGTGGCTTCCAAGTTCCGGCAACTATGAGTAAAACTGTTATAAACATCTGTGTGCATGCAGGTTTTGGTGTGGACATAAGTTTTCAACTCCTCTGGGTAAGTACCAAGTAGTGGGATTGCTGGCTCGTGTGGTGAGAGAATGTTTAGCTTTGTAAGACACTGTCTCCCAAAGTGGCTGCACCGTTTTGCATTCCCACCAGCAATGATGAAAGTTTCTGTTGCTTCACATTTTGGCCGCAGTTTGGTGCTGTCAGTGTTCAGCGTTTTTGCCATCCTGACATGTAGGTAGTGGCATCTCACTGTTGTTTCACTTTGCATCTCCCCTGATGACATGTGAGGTTGAGCATCTTTTCATATGCTTACTTGTCATCTGTATATTTTCTTTGTTGAGGTGTCTGTTAAGATCTTTGACCTATTTTTATCGGATTGTTTGTTTTCTTACTGTTGAGTTTTTTTTTTTTTTTTAAGAAATAGGCCTTTAGTTCCTTTTTTAAAATATAAATTTATTTATTTATTTGTTTTTATTTTTGGCTGCGTTGGGTCTTCGTTGCTGTGCGTAGGCTTTCTCTAGTTGCAGCGAGCGGGGGCTACTCTTTGTTGTGGTGCGCAGGCTTCTCATTGCGGTGGCTCTCTTATTGCGGAGCACGGGCTCTAGGTGTGTGGGCTTCAGTAGTTGTGGCACGCGGGCTCAGTAGTTGTGGCTTGTGGGTTCTAGAGTGCAGGCTCAGTAGTTGTGACACACGGGCTTAGTTGCTCCACAGCATGTGGGATCTTCTTGGGCCAGGGATTGAACCCGTGTCCCCTGCATTGGCAGGCGGATTCTTAACCACTGCGCCACCTAAGTTCTTTGTTTATTTTGAGTAACAGTCCTTCATCAGATGTGTCTTTTGCAAATGTTTTCTCCCATTCTGTGGCTTGTCTTTTCATTCTCTTGATACTGTTTTTCACAGAGTAGAAGTTTTACATTTTAATGAAGTCCAGCTTATCAATTCTTTCTTTGGTGGATCGTGCCTTTGGTGTTGTACCAAAAAGGCATCACTAAACCCATGGTCATCTGGGTTTCCTCCTGTGCTATCTTCTAGGAGTTTTATGGTTTTTTATTTTACATCCAGGTCTGTGATCCGTTTTGAGTTAATTTCTGAAGGGTGTAAGGTCTGTATCTAGATTCACTTTTTTTTGCATGCGGCTATCTCTTGTTCCAGCACCGTTTGTAGAAAAGACAATCATTGCTCCCTTGTATTGTTTTTGCGCCTTTGTCAGAGAGCAATGGACTATACTTAGGAGGGTCTTGGGCTTCTTTTTAATGTTCTTTAACCTTCAACAAAAATGTAGTGAAAACGAAGGTATTGGCTGTTATTGCTTATACTGTAACAAAAGAATGAAGTACTTGACATGGGATTGATGTTTCCAGTGCTGGAAAATAGCAGTGTAGCATTCACTGTTTGCAGTGTGCTTTATTTCCTTATTTGCCGTCTGAGCTCATTATCTTACTGACGAGGAGAGCAGGGTTTATACACATTGAGCGACTTGCCCACAGTCAGGTGGCGTTCCTTTTGTGATGTGATGGGACACATGATTTATCTAAAAATAAGTAGTAATAAATTGTATTGTATTGCATTCCAGCTCTAATCTCTGGAAGTGTATCCATTGCTCTTTGCTAACTGGGTTCCCCTGCATTATTAGTGCAGTCTAATCCCACAGCCCCTGCTGGAGCGGCAGAAGCTTCCAGGGTCCGAAGGTGGGCCTCCTGGTGTCCCTCCTGGCCTGGTTCGAGCAGGCTGGCGGCTTGTCAGGATGAGCAGAGGACGGGCCAGGAAGGGATGGAGGAAGGAAGTGCTGGAAATGGGAAGAGGAAGAGGGGTTAGGAGCAGGAGGGGGAGGGGCCAGAGGTCGTGGAAGGTCGAGCAGTTGGTGTCCGGAGTTACTGTCAGTTCCTCTCTGTGGTGACAGTGGCTTCAGTGTCCTACTCTGTGCAAAATCAGGCTGTGTCCATCAGGATCTGGCCAGGAGACAGAAAACACACCAGCGATTTGAACAGGGAGACGTTAGCATGAAGAATCGGTAGCCAGACCAGAGGTGGCCCACTGCCAAGCGGGCACTAACGGAACCCAGGGAGGAAGCAGCAGAGGGGCAAGGGCGGCAACTAGGCGGAGACTTAGCACCAAGGCGAGGAGGCCACGGGGCTGCAGCCAGGGCTGCCCAGGGACAGGCTGCCAGAGGACGATGGCCCTGAAGAGGAGGCGGGCACAGTCTGCTCCCGCCGCCTGGAAAACAGCCCGGCGGGAACCAGCGCAGCCCCCGCTGGCATAGCCGGCCATCGAGCCCACGCCGGCAGAGCACCGTCTGCGAGGCCCAGCTCCAGTGTCCAACGCTGGCAAAGAGGTGTGGGCTGGGCGCTAAGAGGCGAAAGACTCGGCCGCCTGGCTCAGCCCAGCATCTGGCGCCCTCTGCACACTCCATCTGATCTTCGCGCAACCCATAAACGGCAGGGAGCCCCGCGCAGCGCGCAGCTATCCTGGGAGCAGAGATGCGCTCTCCCCTCTTGCTGTTTGTTGTTGTTTGTTTAGGGGCTTTTCTGAGCACATTCTGTCCGGTGCATTCTTTGTTGTATGTGACCACGAGGCCTCGGCTTGGTTCGCTTAGAGGTCAGCTAGTGACGGGGCAGAGATTTCCTTAGATGCCTGGAGCCGGTCAGTCTCGGTCTTTGCCGAGGGGCCTGTGTGTGTGGAGCCTTCAGGGCTCAGCCAGGCAGCTGATGGCCCCGCTTGGGCCTCCACTCCTGCCGGTGCAGCCGCAGCCCTGCTCATGGGCACAGCCCTCCATGGCCTTGTGGATTCTGGGGAAACCTTGGAGCTTTTCACACCCCTAGTGGACTTCTAACCCCCCCAGCTTCTCCTTTTAAGCCAGCCTTGGCTGCCTGTGCCCCTGAGGGGTGTTGCTTGCGACCAGTGAGGGGCAAGCACACCTGATCCCGGGCCTGGGGAACGGCCACTGATGCCCTCCCCATAGCGCCCTCTCTCTCTCTCTCTCTCTCTCTTTCTCTCTGTCTCTCTGTCTCTCTCTTGTAGCCCTAGGATGGTCTTTAGTGGTCTCTGTGTTTATGATTGCTTCCATGTTATACTTGACAACTCTTTGTATTAAATGTTCCCCTTGAAACTCTGGCACGCAGCCTTTCTATTCTGTATGCACAAAGAAAGCCAACTCTTAGAGGGACTATACCACTGCATTCAGTCACCAGTTGGTCTCTAAGTCCTATTAGTTCTCTGTCCAGACAGTCATCTTTTCAGGATGCTCCTTTACCAGGGCTTTGTCACTGTCTTCTTGATCTTTTATACCCTAGCTCAGTCCAGATCTCGGCTTTCTGGGACCCCTTGGCTTTCTGGGACCCCTTACTCTTGTGGAAGCCTGGAAGGAAACCGGCCAAAGAGAAGAGGCCCACTTTTCCTACGCTTGCTTGTTCAGGTGGACACCTCTCCGCCTCTCAGGCTCTTTCATTACACTGGTCAAGTGGGAGGTTTGCAGAGGGAATGCTCGGCATTTTGACCTTCTCCCAGTCACATCCAGGGCTCTGACTCCTAGTGCGCTGACTCAGGTGATGCTCCTGAACTGTTTCCTCGTGGGGAGCCGTGAGATATTGGGCTGGGGGCTGGGAGGGCATCACTCGTAGACTTAGCCGAGTGTATGACATTGTTGACGAGAGTTACATAATGTTTATAAATGGATGCTTTTCCATTTTATTAAGAGTTTGTTAAGAGTTTGGGTGGGGCTGCCCAGGGCTGGTGTGGAGCCTCCTTGTTCATGAGGAGCCAGGTTCCTGCTGTTGTTTGTTGCCATAGTCCACCCGGCTGTGCCTCCACTTGAAGGTGAGACAGAGATGGCTTCCGTCTACATTCCAACCTGCAGGAGGGGGGAGCCTGCAGGAGGGAGGAGCCTGCAGGAGGGGAGGGAGCCTGCAGGAGGTTGGGGGAGCCTGCAGGAGGAGGGCTGAGCCTGCAGGAGGAGGGGGGAGTCTGCAGGAGGAGGAGCCTGCAAGAGGTGGGGAGCCTGCAGGAGGAGGGGGGAGCCTGCAGGAGGCGGGGGAGGAGCCTGCAGGAGGAGGGGGGAGCCTGCAGGAGGGGGGCCTGCAGGAGGAGGGGGGAGCCTGCAGGGGGGTGGAGCCTGCAGGAGGGGAGGGAGCCTGCAGGAGGTTGGGGGAGCCTGCAGGAGGAGGGCTGAGCCTGCAGGAGGAGGGGGGAGTCTGCAGGAGGAGGAGCCTGCAAGAGGGGGGGAGCCTGCAGGAGGAGGGGGGAGCCTGCAGGAGGCAGGGGAGGAGCCTGCAGGAGGAGGGGGGAGCCTGCAGGAGGGGGAGGAGCCTGCAGGAGGAGGGGGGAGCCTGCAGGAGAGGGGAGCCTGCAGAAGTGGGGGAGCCTGCAAGAGGTGGGGAGCCTGCAGGAGGAGGGGGGAGCCTGCAGGAGGCGGGGGAGGAGCCTGCAGGAGGAGGGGGCAGCCTGCAGAAGCGGGGGAGCCTGCAGGAGGGGGAGGAGCCTGCAAGAGGTGGGAGCCTGCAGGAGGAGGGGGAGTCTGCAGGAGGGGGGGAGGGAGCGGTGGAGTCCCAGCAGAAGCTGCAGGAGCTCTTTTGCTGCTCCTCATTGTCCAGGCCTCCTCACGTGACCGCACCCTGCTGCAAGGGGGGCTGGGAAGTGTGGCTGCACAGGCAGGTGTGCAGCCCAGATGTCCATCACTGGTCCGAGGGGACTGTGGCTCTGGGCTCTGCCGTGGGGGTGTGGGGCGGGTTATTACCCACGTGGACAGCCCCCCAAGGCGCCCGAAGTGAAAAAGCAGGTCACATGTGCATATTTAATATGATCCTGCTTTTGTGTAACGTATTTCAATACCCTCCAAATAAACCTATGACATTTTAAAGCATACATATGTTTATCTGTAAGTATATAGAAAAAATTAAAAGGAAACACTCCAAACAGATAGTAATAGTTACCTCAGGTTAGTAAGTGAAAACTGGGAAGGGTCCAGGACACTATTATTTTATTTTGTATTGTTTTGATTGTTTTATTATGGGAATCTGAACATATTTTACTTACTAAAAATAATGCCTTAGGAGAAAAAAATGAAAATTACTTTCTTAATTCTTTTAATGAGATCAAAGTGAGGATTGGTACTGGAAGCTGTAGTGGTATTTTTATGGCATTGCTAATGACAGGCTCATCAGCTATCCAGCCAGGAGAGTATTGGATTCAACAGACAGATCTTGTGCAGTTTTTCTAGTACAATGAGAGGAAGTTTTAAAATAGATTCTAAAAAATTCTGGAGAATACTAAAAAGGCCAGGTTAGGGCCCCATGATATAATTCCCTCTAAAAACAGCAGCTTTGATCTTCACGCCTTGTAAACAATGCCCTTGGGCAACATTGCATCACTCTCTGCCCAAGCAAGAGGAAAGGAAGCGAACAATGGAGAGAGTCAGCCGGTCTGGGGAGATAACACAACCGGGCAGAGGGGCCGGGGCTGGGGGTGGGCTGGGAAGGGCACTCTGGGCTCCTTAGCTCCCTACGGGCTCGCTCTCCACAAGGCCTTCCTTCTGACCACGTGCACTGAGCGCTCTCTGGGGGGCTCGGTGCTGCATGTGGACCTTGAGACCCAGGCCGGTGGAGGTGCTAGGGGGAGCAGGGGAGAAGCGCTTGGGCCCTCCTGGAATAGGCACGGCAGGGCTTCCCAGAGCTGAATGCAGTCTGTAGGATGGAGAGTGGGGAACACTGAGGTGAAGGAAACTGGAGCAAAGGAGCAGAGACACAAAGCAATGCCACCCCTTACTGTTCTTTGGTTTTGTATAGTTTCCAGGAAAAGTGAGAATATTCAGAGCTAAGTGGCCACTGCCAGAAACAAGTGTTTGAAGTGCTTGAATCCCTTATTGGTTAGTTTTGCTGTTTCTTCAGCTTTATAAAAATGGCTTTATAACACAGTCTCATGCAACCTGTTTTGAAATCACTGAATATCATTTCAAAGATTTATCCATGATACCATCTGCAGCTGCAGTTCATCATTCTAACTATGTAACATTCCATCGTGTGAGTATACCACCACCACACACACGCACGTGTGCACGCACACACACACACACAGAGCCATTAACAAAATGACTGATGATGCGTTGGTGAACATTCTCGCACACGTCTCCAGGCATGTATATGAAGACATTTCTCAGGGTCTATCCAAAGAATGGAATGGCTGGTTTGTATCACGGCCGGGTGTTAAGCAAATACAATCCGTTTGTATTGACAGTAGACAGGTCTCTGGAGCAGACACAGCTTTAATTACTGATGTACAATACGACAGTGGTTCCCTCATGCCCAGTCCTTGCCCTGGACTGGAGCAACGAGAACCACATCGGGTATCACCCCTCAACTCCCAAAACAGGGATCCAGGAGATTATACACATGCTGCCCCCTTCCCCTCCTTAAGGGGGAGAGAAACCGTTACTCTAAGCAAATCCTCTTTGTAGACAGGGGAAAAATCCTGGGTCTCTCCTCTCACCCTTTGCAGTGCAGGTGGGTGTCTTCAGGAGGGACATAGATCAGCCTCTCTGGGAGGTGTTCCAGGCCTCGTTCCTTTGAAATGTCAGTCTCACCTGGAGTTCTCACCATGTGTTTGGTCATAATTTAACTGCTGAGTCCCAGGACGTGGAAACTTTTAGTACAGGTCCCAAGTCTCAGTAAAATTTGCTCAGAATGCTGTAACCGTGCAGAAACATGCTGTTTTCCTGGCAGTCCTGTACCAGCTACTGTAAGAACTCAGATCGCTCCACATCCTTGCTGAAGCTTGCCTTCGCCAGACTCCTCCAGTTTTTGCCAATCTATTAGTTGTAAAATGGTATCTTGTTGTGGCTTTAGTTTGCATTCCCTCGAGCACAAAGATTTGATTTCCTCTTTGTGAGGCACCTACTGAAAACTGCCCATTTTTCTGTTGGGTTGTCTTTCTCTCTAATTGGTAGGAGTTACAGATTTTGGCTATTAACCTTTGCCGATTACAAGCGTTCCACAAATGCCCTCTCCATGTTCCGTGTGCTGTGGCATTTTGATGAACAGAAGTTCTTGACTTTAATGTCGTCCAGCTTGTCAGCCTTTATCTTGCACTTTTGACATAACACATTCACTACTACCCTGAGGACAGAAAGATTTTCTCCTTTTTTTCCCCTAAAATTTTTTGGAGTTGATTTTTGTGAATGAAATAATGTGGGTGGCAAGTTCATTTCTTCCTCTATGTGGACGACCAGTTGTTGGAGCACTAAATTCAGGCTCTCACGAGGCCCAGTGGTGCCCTCTGCCGTGTGCTGTGTGTTCACATACATGGGTCTCAGTTCTCTGTCCTCCACTGTCAATACCCCAACTGCACTTTACCTTCAAAATTGTACCTTTGTAGTAAGTCTTCGTATCTGATAGGCCGAATCACCTTTTCTGATCTTGGCTTTTCTTGAGCCTTGCTCTTTTTTTTTTTTTTTTTTTTGAGCCTTGCTCTTTCATATAGATTTTACAATCAGCTAATAAATTCTCCAAAAAAAAAAAAAATGCTATTGACTTTTTTTTTTTTTTGCTGTTTGCGGGCCTCTCACTGTTGTGGCCTCTCCCGTTGCGGAGCACAGTCTCTGGATGCGCAGGCTCAGCGGCCATGGCTCATGGGCCTAGCCACTCCGCGGCATGTGGGATCTTCCCGGACCGGGGCACGAACCCGTGTCCCCTGCATTGGCAGGCAGACTCTCAACCACTGCGCCACCAGGGAAGCCCTGTTGACTTTTTTATTGGGAGAACTGACATACGTAGGATATTGAGTCTTCCTATCCATGAAAATGGTACCTCTCTTCATTTATTTAGGTTTTCTTTATTTTCTTTCAGTAAAGTTTTATAGCTACCTTCATAAATGTTGTTAATTAGATTTTTTCTTAGATTATTTGGCCAGATTTATTCCTAAGTACCTTATACATTTTATTACTATTGTAAATGGGTACCTACTTAAAAATTGTAAATGTCAACTTTTGTGATATATAAAAGTACAATTGATTCATTGCTTTCTTTGTGCAGCTACCTTGCCAGGATTACTTCTGTTCGTATTTGTTAATACTTGTCATCATGAATGGGTGTTGAATTTTGGCCTTTCTTTTTTGGTTCTTTTTGTGTTCATTGAGACAATCAAATGGGCTTCGTCCTTTAAAATGCTAACATGGTATATTACACTGATAGAGTTTTGAATATTGAACCATGCTTGCATTCCTGAAATAAGCCTAACTTGTGCTTATCTTTTTATACACTAATGGGTTTGGTTTGCTAGTATTTTTGTAGAATTTTTGAATCTGTGTTTATGAGTAAGACTATCTTGTAGTGTTCCCTTTTCTCATTGTTTTTGTCTGGTTTTGGTATCAAGTTTATTCTAACCTCATAAAGTTATAAAAACAATGGTGGCATTTTCCTCCCCCTTTTCCTCCTCTCTTCCTCACTTTCTTCCTTTTTGGTGTATAGAATCTCTTATTTAAAAACCCTATTAGAGATGAAATCTGTTTTGTCTGTTATTAACATAGCTACACAAGCTTTCTCTGAGTCAGCATTTTCTGTCCTTTTATTTAAACTTTTCCATTTCTCTATGTTCTAGGATTGTTACTATGAGTGGCAGGTAGTTGGATGTTTTTCCTGATCCATTTTGACATTCTGAGATTCAAGAGTAAGACTGTAATAAATTGGCAAATTTAGTCCATTTATATTTATTGGGATTACTGGTATGTGTAGTTTTGGTTCCATGATATTACTGTATACTTTCTGTAAGTCTGTTTTTTCCTAGGCTCTCTCCTCCTTTCCTGCCTTTGTTTGTGTGTTTTGTTTTCAAGGCTGTTGTTGGTTTTCCTGCTTTCTTCATCACCTCCTTTATTGGCTTGGAAGTTTTGCCACATACCTTGTTTCTGTCTTTTTAAGGTTTTCACTCTTGATGACTGCCTGGCTCTTAGATATTTATTGAATAAACAAACATATTCCTTAATTTTCTTTCTTGAGTTGGATGTCCTTTCCTACTTATTCACCCTTTTCTTCCTTGAGCAGGACACCTAGTCTTGGCTTCTTTCTCGAGAAGGTGATTCACTGTGACCAGGAGCCCTCTTCAGCTCCCACATGTTATTCCAGAGTCACCGCTCTGTGTTTGTCCAGTGTTGTGTTGGAAATGGAATTTTGTTGATTTTAAAATTGATTTGATTTTGGGCTTAGAATTCTTACTGATATGGAGAGTTTTGTAGGAACCAGATCTCACAAGTTGTGCTTGTTACTCAGCTGTTGTCCCTCAGCCCCAAGCCTGCCTTTTGTGATGGGCTCTAGGACGGGGGTCTGTGCCCTCTTCCCCTTGCCAGCCGGGTCCCCACCTGGCTCTGCTCCCAGCGGCCAGGCGAGAGGAGGAGGGTCCTCCTGCCGCTGCCACTGAGTCCAGTTTGCGGTTTCCCCGCCTTGTCCGGGGTCTTGTCATCCCCCAGACACCAGCCATTGCTTGTGCCCCCTCTGAGGTCCGAGGTCCGGGTCCCACCTGCCCCTCATCTGGCTGCAGAGTTTAAATAAGTCCTCCTCGTCGCATACTGTCCCAGCCCCGGGGGTGCAGCCGCTTCCCGTCCTGGCATCTTGGAGTCTCTTTCTGCTCTTTCAGTTCTCTGATTCCTGGTTAGCAGTTCTTTGTGGGAAATTCTCTGTTGAGCAGTTGCTATGGTTTTGCTTTCTGACTGATATGACGGGAGAAGTAAGTATGTCAGCTGGAAATCCTACTCCTTGGCTTCTCTTGGGCAGGTCTTCAGATGATCTGGTCTCTGTTTTAAGCTAAATGGCATCCTTGGTTAATTTGTTCAGTAAGTGCTTACTGAGCACCTGCTGTGTGCCCCGCACTGTTGAGGGGGGACACAGCCCTTGCCCCACTGGGGCTTCTGGTCTAGTGTTTATACCCTTAAGTTAGGAGTTTCTGGTTCTGACTGTGGTGCAACGAGATCTGGGTCTGGGCCCTGCTGGCTGTGTGGGCCCGAGCAGGCCCTTCACAGGCTGCCGGGTTCTCATCTGTAGGTTGAGGAGGCTGGACTGGCTGGCTGGTCCAGGTCACTGCTTGTGCTAAAATGAGACCTCTCCTTGGGCAGTGGGCAGGTGGGCAGGCGTCAGCGGCCCGGTTCTGCCCTCACTCCATCTGCTGGCTGTTTCTCCTCTCGAAGGCTTCCCTCAGGGGCCCTCTGCCCTCCTGTTCTGAGTTGACCATCCAGAGCAGGGTCCAGGAGCACGAAGGGCTCACGCTGAGGTCCATGCCGGCGGCTGGCCCTCGTACGGGGCGCTTGCGGGCAGAGGGGTGGAGCTGGGACAGCCCTCAGCCCCTCACCTTCGCAAGCAGTTGAGATGAGTTTGCGATTTAAGAAGTGGAGTTGACTTTGAAGAAAGCGGATTTGTAGCCATTTTTGCCTAATCGCTACTGTTTAGTTCTGTCTGGGGAGAGTGAGTGATGTAGTGCCAGCAGGGGGCGCCAGATCAGCGGGGATTTTCCAGCAGTTTATTGATGCACAGCCGTCTTCATACACTGGGGTGGGGGCCAGGGACTCTCGCTGAGGAGCAGCCGATAAGAGCTGAAAATTCTCCCTGTTGGTGAAATGTCACCACGGGGTCGATTCACACCTCTGTAGGCGTTATTCCTTCTCTGAGGCCCCAGTCCCGCAATGCGCCCGTGCACGGCCACGTGTAGACGGCTGCTTTCCTTCCGGCCGCGTGGACCCCCTGTCCCCAGTGATGGGCTCCCTGTTACTGGGCACCCGGGTCCTCACGCAGTTTTGCTCTTGTGCGTTCTCTGAGCAAGTGCCACCCGGCCAGGCAGGTAGTCCCAGAAGGGAGCACACACAGAGCAAAGGCCCCTGCTGCCCGCGGCCTCCAGGCAGCTGGGGAGATGGTGCAGGGGGGTGGTGCTGGGGACCTGTGGTTCCAGTTCCTGCTGAGAGTGGAAGCCTTGGGACACCCCGCCCCCCAGCAAGGGGCTGAAGGGGGCTCTTGAAGGGGCACACCGTGCGGCGAGGAGGGTCCCTGGGGCAGGGGTGAGGGTCTCTAGAGAGATCGCTGGGCTCCAGGTACATTTTACACATGGACAGCTTTGGGCATATTTTTTGAAAAAGGCACTTCTTAGACAAATCTTTCTCGAAAATATGTCAAATTTAGTAAGTTGCTAACAAGGCCCCACAGTGAGCAGAGGATGCTGCTCCTGGGGGTGGGGTGGGGGCGGAGAAGGGGGGACCTGGACACAGATGCGGGGAGGGGTGTGGGTCTTGACAAGGCCTGAGTGGGCTTATCAGTGGTCACAGCGCAGCCCTGTGGGGCGGGGCCTGGGCGCCTGTCCCTTTTTCCGGGAGCGAAGCACAACTGGAACCACAGGCTCACCCAGCTCAGGGCAGGGGTGGGGTTCTTGGAGGCCAGGCTCCTGTAAACAGGCTTTTCCTCAGCTTTTGAGAGCCAGTGTGACCAGTCTCCCGGGCCCATTTGGGGACAGGCAGGACTTCTGTGCAACTTGATTTCTTTAGAGGCATCCTGGCCAAGCCCCAGCCCAGATGCAGCTTCACCTCTGCATGACTCCATGGCCATTGTCCCTTTCAGAGTGACGCTCTCGAGCCCATGGGGGTCTGGCTGTGGCCGGGCACCCTCACTGCCTTCTTCCCTCCAGTGGCCCCCGCCTGCCCTTAGCCCCAGCTCCACGGCAGCCCCGTGGGGCGTCTGTGTTGCCCTCTGTGCTCCCAGCACCCTCTGTGTCACCCTTGTTTTCCGCCACTGGCCTGGGGACTGCGGGTGGGCAGGCTGGCGGCACATCACCGCCTGGTGTGGACATACGGAGACGGAGGATGCGTTTGCTGGGACAATGTGCACACGGCTTCTCTCTTGGGCTCTTGCTGCGATGCTAGGGTTTGCTGAACACATGTGGTGACGCGATACTACGCCCTGGGAGCCCTTTGCTGGTGGTGACGACGCATCTGAGATGGAGCCTTGGCTTGTCTCTGCGTCTTCTCTCCCTGAGTCAGCTCCTTTCTCCCTCTGTCTCCGCCGCTCTCTGTCTCTGTGTCTCCCTCCCTCCCTCTCTTTCCCTGTTAGTTCGTTCTGGATCTTTCTCTCCCTCCGCTTGCTCTGCAGGGGGTGGTGTCTGCGAGGTTGGCTGTGCAGAAACTTAGCCCAGAGAGCTTTATAAGGGAGTGCTGCAAGGTTTTGTCTTTCTGCAAGATGCCGGCGTCCCTACGCAGGTGGGGAGCAGGGAGAGCCTGAGGCCTCGCAATCTTTAGAAACCCATAGCTTCCTTTATGCCTGAAGCCGGTCACTTAGGCTTTTGAGTACCCAGGAAGTCAGAGATTTTCAGCTGTGATGCTTTTTATTTTTAAAATGTGATGACATTTGCTGGAACCACATTTGGGGAGATGTCTGGCATAATGACAGTGAATTAATTCTGGTCGTTTCCCAGAGAAAGAATAAGATGTTTTAATGGCTGGTTATTTCATGCATTTGGGTTGGTTTGGTCTTCAGACACCAGCTGAATGTCTAGAGATTCTTTAATTTCCTAAAATGCTTCTAAAATTATGTGAAAGCACGAGCTTGTTGAAAACCAGCCTTTATACTACTAATGATTTCCTCCGCCCACTGTGCTTTCCTAGACATGCGCACATGTTTTTCCGTTGCCCTTGGACGAGGAGTTTGAGGCTGGGGTTGTCCTCTGGACACATAGTTGGAAGTGGCACAGCAAACGCTCGGGGGCCCTGGGATGACTCTTTTTTTCAACTTTGCGTTTTGGGTTGTGGTGACTCGTTCGTAATGTGAGGTTGACCTGGACGACCTTGAGGCCTCCTCTCCTCCGGTCTCTCCAGGCGGTGTGTCAGGCAGAACTAGTGTCTCCTCCCAAGAGGGTAACGACATCTTTTTCTTGTTTTAGGGCTCAAAGTTTGGGCGGGGCATTGGACTCCTGCCACCGGCTCAGCGTACCTCTGCCCGGAGATCTTTCGGGAGGTCCAGGAGGCTGAGCATCACCCGCTCCCTCGATGATCTTGAGGTAACTTCATTTTAGGGTTTCTTCTTTCATTCTCCAGGTTTTAAAAACTGATACATCTGAATCTCCTTTGAATACCACCCATTTTCTACCACCTCTCCCTCTCCTGTAAACTCAATCTTCAAGTGGGGCTTCTATGCACACCCAGCCCCTCCCCTGCCCCACCCGCTCCTGCCCTGTCTGGACCCTCTTCCTTTGCTCCTTGGTCTACAAAGCATCAGGGTGTGTCCCGTCCTCTCTTACGTGCCAGATGCCGTAATAGACACAAGAACCCTCTGGGGGCCTATCATTGCCCGTTACCAAATCAAACTTGGGTCCGTTTGCCCAATACACAGAAAAGCTAATCTACTGACACTAGGTTGTGGGGAAGGAAAGTACAGGCACCAGACAAGGAGAATGGGTAGCTCATGCTCAAAAGACCCAAACTACCCAATGGATTTCAGGGAAGGGCTTTTAAAGACAGTGTGAGGTAGGGGGTCATGGGGTATGTGATCAGCTTGTGCACAATTCTCTGATTGGTTGGTGGTGAGGTAACTGGGTGATGTTTCAGGAATCTCAACCCTCAACCTTCCAGCCGGTTGGGGGTCTCCGTGCTGGTGGGCAGCCTGCATAACTTCTTCCACCTGGTGGGGGTTTTAGTATCTGCAAAACAGCTCAAGGACACAGCTCAGGATGTTATCTGGAGCCCTTGAGGAGGAACTAGAGGTCCTTGACACTGTTCAGTGGCTAAACTATTGTTGTTTTGTCTTGCTTGACTGTTTTCTTTTGATTCTGAATTTTCTCACTTCTCTGGTTAAATTTGCTGTTTGGAATTTGGGGAGGGCCTAGGAGGCTAAAGCTTTTCTACAGACAAGAGGTGGGGGGAGGCACTGGGGATGCGTCCCCAGGAGGCCCCCCCCAGGGTCCTGCTCTGTTTCATACCCACTTTATTTATTTATTTTTTTAAATTTATTTATTTATTTATTTATTTTGGGCTGCATTGGGGCTTTGTTGCTGCACGTGGGCTTTCTCTAGTTGCGGCGAGCGGGGGGCTGCTCTTCGTTATGGTGCACGGGCTTCTCCTTGCAGCGGCTTCTCTTCTTGTGGAGCATGGGCTCTAGGTGCATGGGCTTCAGTAGTTGTGGCGTGTGGGCTCAGTAGCTGTGGCTTATGAGCTCTAGAGCACAGGCTCAGTAGTTGCGGCGCACGGGCTTAGTTGCTCCACAGCATGTGGGATCTTCCCGGACCAGGGCTCAGACCTGTGTCCCCTGCATTGGCAGGTGGATTCTTAACCACTGCGCCACCAGGGAAGCCCCATACCCCCTTTAAAGATATGATATTGATCCACACGTATTGAGAGTATCCTCTTGTGTGGTTCTCTTCTTTGATATGTAATCCTTAAAAAATTAATAGACTTTACTCTCAGAGCAGTTTGGGGTTTACTGAAAAGTTAAGCAGGAAGTACAGGGAGTTCCCATGTGCCGCTGTGCTGGGTACAGGATTATTAGTTTAGGTTGCATAGCGTGCATGGAAGCCACTCCTTGTGCTGTACATTCTAAAGGTTTGGACAGATGGATTGAGGTCACACAGCCACCATCATAGTGTCACACAGAGCAGTCTCACTGCCCTAAAATCCTAGGTGCCCCGCCTGGTCGTCCCTCCCTGCTCACCCTGGACCTTGCAGCTGTGGTCCTTTCACTGGTTCATTTTGTGTGTTTTAAAATTTTACACAGTTGTAATCATACTGCATGTCTTATCCTGCCACTTTTATAACATTGTATTATGCTTTCAAGCTTTACCTTGTAGTTTTAGTTTATTTTACTTGTTATGTAGCATTCCATTATGAATATGTCACAAATTTTTATCCATTCTGCTATTGCCGGCCACATGATAGAAGGTTGGGAACAGACCTCTCTGAGAGGAGCTGCAGCGGACAGTGTCATGCAGGTGCCCGTGTGCACAGCCGGGGCTGTGAGAGCGTGTTCTGGGGAGTCAGTTGCTGTGAGAGTCTCGGCCGATCCTCACCCAGGCTCTGGCCGCCAGCAGGACCAGGGGCCTTGCTACCCAGCTCACCGACACTTGGTGCTGTCAAACTGAAATTTTCCCTGTTTCAATAAAATGCCAACTCATTTTAATTTGCATTTCACTGATTGTGAGTGAGACTGAGCATTCCATCACGGGCTCTTTGGCTGATCAGGTTTTCTCTTTTTTGAATTAGTAGCCTATTCATGTCCTTCTTGTAGTTTTAAAATTTTTATTTTATTTATTATTTTTAAAATAGATTTTGTAGTAGTTCTTTACATTTTGGGGATACAAATCCTTTGTCAGATAAAGGTTTTGAAAATATCTTCTTTTTGGCTTTTTTCTGCCTTTGTCTAGGGTGTCAATAGATATATATTTTAATTGTAGTAAAATAGAGCATAAAATTTACCATTTTTAAGTGTCCAGTTTGGGGCAATAAGTACGTTCACATCATTTTGCAAAAATCACCCATCAACTCCGGAAGGCTCCTACCTCCTACAGCTGAAACTCGGTGCCCATCACTCACTCACTCACTCCCCCTCCCCTCCCTCAGCCCTTGGCACCCACTGTCCTACTTTCTGCCTTCAGGAATTTGACTTTTGTGTCTGGCTTTTTTCACTTAGTAGAGTATCTTTGTGGTTCACCCATGTTGTAGCAGGTGTCAGAATTTTTTCCTTTTTAAGGCTGAATAATATTCCACTGTATGGATGGACCACACATTGTGTTTATCCGTCTGTCTGGTGATGGACACATGGGTAGCTCCCATCTCTTGGCTAATGTGGCTAATGCTGCTGTGAGTATGAGTATGCAAATATCTGTTCGAGTTCAGTAATGTTTTAAAAATTAACCATAATTTCTTACAAACTCAATAACAATTATCTGGAATAACTTGACTTTGGGTTTTTTTTTTTTTTTGCTTAAAACAGTAAGTTAATTTGTGTTCTGATGCTAAGCTGGAATCCTTGGCTGTTAGAGCTAGAAAGGGCCTTGAAATCACCTCATTATCCAGATGAGAAGGGGGACTGATGCCAGAGGGTTTTCAGAGAGTCCTGGGTGGGTTTTTTTTGTTTGTTTGCTTGTTGTTTTTTTTTTGCGGTACGCGGGCCTCTCACTGTTGTGGCCTCTCCTGTTGCGGAGCACAGGCTCCGGACGCACAGGCTCAGCGGCCATGGCTCACGGGCCTAGCCACTCCACGGCATGTGGGATCTTCCCGGACCGGGGCACGAATCCGTGTCCCCTGCATTGGCAGGCGGACTCCCAACCACTGCGCCACCAGGGAAGCCCCCGGGTGGGTTTTGGGGCGGCGGGGCGCATGGTTCTGGGAGGTGGGAGCAGGAGAGGCCATGGGGCAGCCCCGGGGGGCCCTGAGGCTGGAACAGGCCCCTGCTCAGGGCCTCGGGGCTCCGGGGTCCCAAGAAGAGGGGTCCCCGCCAAACCTGCATTCTCCCTCTGGGAGTTTGGCCAGGTGTCATCTCTGCATCGTCCTGGGAGAAGGGTCTCTGCAGGGGCCTGAGCCCCAGGGGACCAGGAGCCAGCGCATGTGGCTTGGTGGTGGCTCGAGGTCTGCTTCCAGACAAGTGCTCCAGGCCCTGCAGTCACCGCTTACTTCTCATCACGACAGACACCCAGGGGTCTGCTGTTATCTGCGTGGCTGATTGAGAGCAGGCTGGACCTCCCCTACCCTTTCCCTCTGAGTGTCCCCATTTCACAGATGAGAAGCTGCGTGCAGGCACAGTGTCCTTTAGATCACGGACTGCAGAGCACACGATCTTTCTATCACCTGTGAACCTCTTTTGTCAAAATAGTATGTTAGAGACATGGGATTCAATCTTTGCTACCTTTTTGCCTGAAGATTTCAAAATGTAGAAGCACAAATAACTTTAACACTCACCTTTGGGAAGCCTGTTGAACGCCCTGTCTGTCTGTTCTTCCCTCTGTCCCACACTCTTCGGCAGGTGTGCTAGGCAGCCTCTGGGCCATCCCCGTTCCTGGGCCTCACACCTTTGTTTGGCCCCCTCCCCAGAGGCACCAGCTTTCACATCTTGCCTTTAATTGTCCCTGCCGGGGCCTCTGCATGCGGCTGCCACCAGCCCGGCTCTTCTGCATGAGGCCAGTTCCGAATCCATTTCCTGGGCCCTTGGGACACTGTGTCTTAGTTTGGGCCTCCTGGAGCAGACTCAGACGGAGGGCCCTCTAAACGCTGGGCGAGGAGGAGGACCCAGGAAGGACCGCACAGAATGGGGCGATAAAATGGTGAATGTATCAATCAATCCAAATGAGTGGTGACTGTGTAAAACAAGAAGAATTGTGTTTTGTTTGGTTTGAAAGTACATGGAATTAAATTACAGCACAGCAGGATGAGCACTGGCAGAGGGGAATGGAGGTCAGGTGTTTCTGGGTGCTCATCTCCGCTAGGAAGAGGATAAAGGTGTGATTAAAATTTGATTTTTATAAGGTAAGGATGCATGTTGTAATCTCCAGGGTAACTTAAGACAATAAAATAATAAGTAAATTTTAAATTAATGGAAGGAAAAAAATGGAATAATAAAAAATACTGAATTTGAAAGAAGGTGAGACAGGAGGAAAGAAGAGACAAAGGGTGAAGAGCAGGAAGGACAAGTAGGCAGCCTCCGTGAGGGGGTTCAGTCCAACTGTGCTGGTAGTTACAATAACGGTAAAGGGGTCAAATATCCCAGTTAGAAAGGAGAGACTGTCAGGGCAGCATTAAAAGTCTGGCTATGCTGTTTGCTAAGGACACATCAAACTTGAATGGAAGAACGGAAGAGGAGACACTGTGCAGTACTAATCAGAAGGCTGGTAGCAGGGCCGCACTGATCTCAAAGTGGTCTCCCAGGCAGAGCGCCCCACAGATAGACAGGGAGCCTCCGTCATAGTGAGGCAGCAGGGAGCTGCAGTTATAACTTTTGTCTGCATTCAGTTACACAGTCTCAACACGTCCACAGCAAAAACTGACAGAAGTAGGAACAGAACTGGACTAATCCGTACTCACAGTAGGAGATTTTTTAACTCCTTGCTCAGTAACTGGCAGACTGAGCAGGAAAAGTTCAGTAAGAGATAAAGGATCTGACCAGCTTGACCTGCTGGACTCATGTGTGCGGCACCCAGTAAATTCATCCTTTCCTCCCCGTGGAACATGTAGGAAAGCTGACCATGTGCTGGGCCATAAAGCAAGTCTCAACAGGTATGGACGTCTCTTCATCCAGAGTCTGTCCTTGGCCACAGGCAGGTGTAGCAGAAACCAGTGGCAAAGAGGAGATACCGCACTCACGTCCAGAGTGAGAGGCTGAGTGATCTAGAGTTCAAAGAAGAATCACTGTGGAAATTAGAATATATTCTGAATGATAAAGAAAATACATCTAAGCCTGTGGGATGTAGCTAAAACTGAGCTTAGAGGAATATTTGTAGCTTTATGAGTGAATGTTAGACATGAAGGAAAGTAGGAAGTCACCTCAAGAGGTTAGAAAAAGAGCTGTAAAACAGACGCAAAGGAAGAAGCTGACAGTGATGAAGGTCAAAGCTGGACAGTGATGAAGGTCAAAGCAGAAATTAATGAAACAGAAAAACTATCAAAACAATCAGTAAAGAGGCATTACTTCCTAACTCATTTTATGAGGCCTCCAAAACCTTGGCACCAAAACCTGAGAGACACCTTAGAGGAAAGGAGGGTTATGGGGCAGCTCACTGGTGAGAGAGGTGGAAGGTCCTAAACTATATCATGTCTCCTGGATCCAGCTGTTCATGTTTGTTCCAAGGACAGTGGTTTTTTTTAACATTTGAAAATCAGTCAGTGTAATTTACCACATTAACAAAGTAGAAAAATCATATATCATCTTAACAGAAGCAGGAAAGGCATTTGGTAAAATTCAATATCTGTTCATGGTTAAAAAAAAACCTTAACAAAATAGGGATTAAGGGGAACGTCCTTAACCTGATAAGGATATAAAAAATCCTATAGCATGTGTCAGACTTAAGCTTTCCCTCTGAGATCGAGCGAGGAAAGATGTCTGCTGTTACCATTTCCACTTAAATGTTTACTGCAAGTCCTAGTCAGTGTACTAAGAAAGTAGAACAATGGAGGTTAAAAAAACTTGCAGAGGAAAATGACAGTGTGATTATTCTCCCATGATGTGATCGTAACATGGAAAAATCCAAAAGAATCTATGGATTCTTAAAATTAATGAGTAAGTTTAGCAAGGTTGCTGGATATATGGTCACTATACAAAAATCAGTTGTGGACAGTTGGAAAATGACATGTAGATTCAATGTAATTTTAACCAAAATCCCAACAGCTGTTTTGTGGAACTTAAGATGATTCTAAAAATTTTGGGGAAATGCAAAGGGCCAAGTGTAGCCAAGATATTGTTGAAGAAGAAGGTAGGAAGACGTCCTCTATGAGCTGCTGAAACTTATTATAAAGTTAGAGAAACGTAAAACTATGGAAGTGGCGGCACACAGATAGATGGATAGACAGACAGTGGAGTAGGAGAGAGCAAGAAACAGACCCGGCACCTGTGGACGTCAGGCCGTGTGTGCAGAGCAGGGGTGAGTGTGGTCTTTTCAGTGGTGCTGGGGTAAGTAGGGGTCTACATGGAAAAAGAGAGTGAAAGAGAACCTGATTCTCCCTCACGCCGTGCAAACGCAGTTAATCTAGCTGTGTCGCAGATCTCCCTGGGAAGGGCAAAACGCGAGTTAGTAGGGGATAAAGTAGATGCACATGTCCGTGGTGTTGGGGAGGGAAAGACTTTTTTAGCTGAACACAAAACGCACTAACCATAACATAAAGACCAAGGCTGACTCTGACTCAGCGAATACTCGGAACCTATGTTCATGCAAGCGCACCTTCCCTCAAGGGCAAGGATGGGGGGGACACGAGTGTGGTGACCCACGGAGGCTCCTCACAACACCTACCAAAGCAAAGCGGGCAAGAGATTCAAACAGGACTCTGATGAGAGATGACCCACAGTGGCAAATGCAGCCTTAGAAAGGCTTCCAACCACATTAGTCACCAGGGGGGCAAATTGCAGCCAGTGGGGTCCACATCCCAGGAGGTCTGGAGTGGAAAAGACTGGCGGACGGCATGAATGTTGGTGCAGACGTGAAGCAGCCGGACTCTTGCCAAGCACGGGGGAGTGTTCGCCATCACTAGGGACGCTGAAGACACAGGTGTCCTGAGACTCAGCATCCCTCGTGTCTGAGATGGCATCCTGTGGACCACGGGACAGGCAGCAATTCGAGGCAGCGTTGTCGTGAGGCTCCCAGACGAGGCCGCCTCTCCCACCCACAGTGTGACCGGCTCGTGCTGGAACGCCCTGCGGCTGCCGCATGGTGTGTCATGGGAGCAGGTGGACACCAGAGAACGCGTCTGCACAGTTCCATCTGTGTGGCCGTGGCTCGTGGTGGCATGTCCAGTGCAGAACCATGGAGAGAAGCGGGGACGTGGCTACGCTTTCCCTGTGACTTGGTGGGGCTGCGTCGCAGGGGGCGAAGGGGGAGGGAGGGGAGGGGAGCTGGTGACAGGTGGGGGGAGGTGGGGGGCGTCCCCCCTGGAGGGCTCTCGAGACGGGAGGTGTGGAAGCATCGGGTGGGTTTCTGTGAGTTTGGGTCATGCTCACGGCAGACGGTCACCAAGGAGCGCGGGACCCGAGAGGCAGGGCAGGAAGAGTGGAGTCTGCACTGCAGGCCCGCCTCTGCCTGCAGTGTGTAGAGACAGTCTCAGAAAGAGGGCCTTGCATTTTGGGACATCTTCAAGGTGCCCAGGGCCTCGAAGTGGGGCCCGGGTGCAGGGGTCCCAAGCTGAGCAGTGCAGGCCTAAAAGGGAACAGTGCCCCAGCCCAGTTTCCGGGAGCTGCCCCTCCCCATCACCCACTGGAGGCTGTTGACCCGTGTTGTGCGTGGAGCTGGCTGAGCCACTGCTGACCATTGGCAGGAGTTTCTCCGCGCCTGGCTGCTCCCTCCATCAAGGGCAGCCTGTGCTGGTTGCTCTCACCTGAGCGGGCCCAGGGGTTGTTGGCAGGACTGGCAGTGCCCGGCCTGGACAGCAGGGGGCGCTGAGGCCACGCGGTTCCCTCCTTGGCCACTTGTCCAGACTTCTCTCCTCTGGAGGGAGGGGGGCTTTGGGGGGTAGGGGGCTTCGCCTGGTCCCTCTGATGCTGAGGCTGAGGTCGAGTGAGCTGCTTTACACCAGCTCCCTGAGCTATGCTGGGCTGGCCCCTGAGACTGACCCCCTACAGCAAAGGCAGCAGGACCCCGAGCTGGGCCTCAGACTGGAGACTGAGAGCCCAGTTGCCGGCTGTGGCCACTTGTCTGATTTGGTTCACTCCTTCCCACCTCTGGCTCACCTCTGGGACACTCTGGGCGATTTACAGAAGTCCCATTATCCAGGGTGAAATCTACTCAGACATTTCAAAACAAGCTCTTTTTACCCATTTCTTACTTTTGCTGTTTTGCTATTTCTAGGGGAATTTAACTTTGAAGTTTTTGCTTATTTTTGAAAAAATTTTATTTAGTTTTTTGTTTTTGTTTTTTTTGGCTACACTGTGCAGCGTGTGGGATCTTAGTTCCCCAACCAAGGATTGAACCTGCTCCCCCTGCTTTGGAAGCGCGGAGTCTTAACCACTGGACCGCCAGTGAAGTCCCAGTTTTTGCTTATTTTGGTTTTTCACATGCTAGTCTACTCTTTAAACTATTTACATAGGAAATTATCTTAATTCTCTTTAAGATCCTATTAACTCAGGGGCATATACTAGGTTTTCTCAGTACCTTGAGTGTCTCCTCATTCAGTGACTGTTTTTTGAACGCCTACTGTGTGCCGACGTTATTCTGGCTCTGTGGACAGCACTGGACAAAACTGACACCAACCCCTGCCCCGGAGTAGCTGGCCTCCCAGCAGGGATGGATGGACATGAGGGGCGGGAGGTGGGGCACAGGTGCTGTGGATGGGCAGGAGGTGGGCAGAGTAGCTTCAGGGTTTAGAAAGGGTCCCTCTGGCTGCTAAGCTGAGAATAAACAGTAGGGGTGTTGGGGCGGGAAAGGGGACAGTTAGGATTACCCTTTGGGCCGTGTGGTGGTCCGGGTGAGGGGAGGGGTTGGGGAGTGGGGGGCTGGGGCCAGGTAGATGGCGAATGGTCAGACTTCTCACCTCGGATGAGGGATGGAGGGCAGCACTGTGGGGAGACTCGAGGGTCCCCACCCACAAGGGTCATAGCCGAGACCCTGAGGCGGCCACGGGAGGCCTGGGGTGAGGAGCTGGGAGGGCAGGTGAGGCCGCGTTTCCTGAGCATCTCCCCACGGCGGTCACCATGGTCACTGTGCACCCTCCTCTGGTTGTGCCTTTACCCACTTAGCCTCTTCCTCGGGAAGTCTGGGCATCCCCGAGCGAGGGTGGTCTGGCCCTCGCCGGCCTCCTTGCCCTCGTGAAGGGGCGAGGGGCCAGGCAGGCTGACGCAAGCCTGTCTCTGAGCTTGTCTGCGCTCATCTCCCTTGGTTACTTTGAACCTTGAGTAAAGTGCGTGTCTGTCCCCTCCAGGCCCAACTGTGCCCAGGGCTAGGCGGAAGCCTCGGGAAGCCCTGGTGGGTCCAGGGTATTAAGGAGAATATACCCTCCCTTTTCCAGGACTGGCGTGGGGCGGGGGATGGTGACTGGTCAGAGGCTCCTGGGGAGACAGGTGACTCTGCAAGGAACCCAGAACGAAGAAGGAGCTCTTTGGCCCTGAGACCCCACCTGCAGCCCCCGGCCCTGGGATGCAGCTCGCCAGGGTCCCCAGTTCCCACTGGACGCCCTCCCCTCCCTCTCATCTGTCCCTTCTGGCCGGAACCCCTCCCCAGCATACTCCCTGAGCTGCCCTGACCCCGGTCCGCGCACCCCACAGGCACTCTCATGCCGTTTTTAGCTCAGGACGGACCCCTGGGCAGGTGCGGCCCCAGGGAATAGAGGCCTCTGGGTTCCTCCAGCTGCAGGACTCGCCCGTGGGTGCTGTCGTTGGGCTTCCGGGCCGGGGTGCCCCCCAGGCCCCCCTGCTTTCCGGCCGTTTGCTCTCTTGTGGAGGTGCCAACAGGGTGGCTGGCCTCAGCTCACAGAGGAGGCTGTCCTGTCAAGGCCGAGCTGGGCAGCTCCACGCCGTCCGCTGCCACCAGCCTTTTCTTCTCCTGCCCGAACCAGCACTTGCTGGGTTTGTCAGGGGCTCTGCTGGGCTTTGTGGCCCTGGGTCTGAAGCCGCCACCCCCTGGCCCCGGGTCAACACTCCCACCAGAATAAGGAGGATGCAATGGTGGGTGTGGTTGGTGCTCAGGATGTCCTGGTCACTTGTTCCAGGAGCTCCGGGCACCTCTCTTTCCCCAGGAAGTGAGCCGGGCTCTGGGCTGCCCAGGACACCATCTAGTACCGGGGAGTCTGTGGCCAGATTCTCGCCCCACCCCTTCCTCTCCTTGCCTTACGGACAGCAAAGGAGGAGACAGAGAAAGCCTGAAGGGACAGAAGAACCCAGAGGGCACAGCTGCACGTGGACCCTGATGGTCCTGGGCTCCTTTTTGGGCTGAACATGATAAAACACGCAAAGTGAAATTGTTCTGCTTCTGCAGGGACACATGTATTTCTGTCTGAAATGATTAAAATAAAGACAAGTTTGACACCGAAGTGGTAACCATGGGCGGCCCAGCACCTGGGTGCTGGGTTTTCCCAAGGTCCCAGGAGGTTCTTTGCTTTCCCTGTGGGCGTGGCCTATCCTGCAGTCTGTTGCCCTTCTTGGTCCCTGGTGGTCATCTCCAGGGTCTGTCTGGTGGGCCTTTGGGGCTAGGATGCTGCTGTCCCCCGCTCTGGCTAGGAGGCCAGCACCTCCTCCAAAACCTTGTGAATTAGTACAGGCCCCTCGGAAATCAGCGAGGAGGGTGATCAGGTCACAGACTCACGGGCTCAGCTGATCGCTGTGAAAACCCCGTGGTTATCTTTCCAGAACCCTCCAGCAGGTTTTCTCTGGACATGTGCTTGTGTGCACGTGTGCGTGTGGATGGTGCGTGTGTGCAGGTGTGCACATGTGCATGTGGATGGGTGTGTGTGCAGGTGTGCACGTGGATGGGTGTGTGTGCGTGTGTGCACGTGGATGGGTGCGTGTATGCGTGTGTGCGTGCTGGAAGGGGAGGCTGGGCAGTGGAAAGGATGTCGCTGTGTCTGATCCCGCGTCTCAGCCCTGCAGGCCTGCAATGCGTACCTCACAGCTCCTCCCGCCGTGACGTCTGTGTGCCCAGAGGGCCTCGTTTGTAAGGGCACCCCCCCTTTCCTTAGAGATGAGGCCCTGCCAAGGAAAGGGTTCGAAGCCCCTCCAGGCCAGGCGGGCACCGGGGACCCCGGGAGCTGGAAGGAGTGGCTTCTTATGTCCCGGAGCCCCCTTCCCGGGGCGGGGCAGGGCGGGGGCGGCTGCACAGAGGGAGAGGCGGGGCTGCGGGTCCCCTCCCTGCCCCTCCACACAGCCCTCCCTCCCTGTCCGCCAGCCGCCGAGGTCTCCCCCATCCCTCTCGCTGGCTCACCACAGCCCCCAGCCTCCCATCGGCCTGTTCCTGTGCCCCGTGGTGGCGGAGAGGGTGACCGTGGCAGCCTCTGCTCCTTCCCCTCTCCTGCCTCCGTACATTTATTGCGTGAGAAAGCCTGTCTGAGGCAGCGCGAGCCAGTGCCCGCTCGTTATCTCTGACAGTTCTGCCCGTGCACAGGACATTATCTCTGACAGTTCTGCCCGTGCACAGGACACTCACGCTGGCCGTGTGCGAGTTTCTCCCACGGAAACAGAGTAGGGTGGGCTCGGCGTGTTCCGGCTGGCGGCCTGACCCCCAGCCCCAGGCCATCATCCCCGCCCGCTGGCCCGTGGGCACCACTGTGCTCGCAGCCCTGGACAGGATGCGTGCCGAGGTCCTCCCGGTCTAACACGCCAGGAGCGAGGGCCGTTCCTGGAGCCCCTCAGACGAGACCCCGGGCACCTGCTGCGGAGAGGTTTTGACAGGGAAGCACCTTGGGGAGAGCAGTTTATCCCGAATGTCCAGAAAGCCAGCAGGTAGCTCTGCAGTGATACCTAGGTTCTGGAAACAATTTTCTTTTTCTTTCCTTCTTGCTTTTAAAACCAGGACCTGCATGGCCCCCTCGCGTTCAGGTTGTGTCAGGTGTTGGGAGGCAGACGGCAGATGGTGGAGCAGGGGCCGAGGCCCCGAGACAGGTCTTAGGAACACGGCAGGTTCCCAGGGCTGGCCCTGCACACACGTGCACGTGGAGCTCATAATAGACTCGTCAGCCTCTGTAATTAGGCGGCGCACTGCACCACGCTGCTAAAAAACAAATTCTCTGCAGCTGCTGTACTGACTGAGCAATTACCCCTATCAGCTGAAGGTTTATTCTTCTGATTTGGTAGAGGAAATACTTTTAAAATGATCTCACAGCATGATTTATGTAAACGGAATTTTTTTTTTCTTTGTACGAGACAATTGAGATAGTCTGAATCCCTGGCAAACCACAGCTTCCTGCAGTGTCCTGTTGCCATGGGTTACGGAGGGAGCGGGATGGAACTTCATCTGAAATGTCTTTAAACTTTCTGACGTGCACAGGCGTGCGGCGGGGCTGCATGGTGTGTTTTAGAGCTGCGTGCCTGGTGCGGGTCAGAAGTTCTCCTGTCTTAAGATGAATTTGGAAAAAGGGTTGCCAAAGGAGACTCACGTTTTAAACAGTCAGCAGGTAAGCTACTCCAGATGTTTCTCGTCACTTAAACGGAATTGTTTTAAGGAAACTTGGCATCTTGGTTACTGCTTTATTTTCAGCGTGTTTCGAGAATGGTAGCTTTTAAGTGTAAACTTTGAAAATGTCTTTCTTGTGTCTACATCATGGAGCCTGAAGTGAGTCCCGTGGAGGTAAAAGCCCGGCTCTGGGACCACAGACCAACACCCAGAGCGAGGCTGTGCTGGGGGTCAGTCACACTGGGTCCCCCCCAACCTTTCGGGGGACACTGCCCGCGTTCTAAGTCAGGCTTACAGAGAGCATCCATGTTTCCTTGTCCTTACCATAGTGATTCTAGTAGATTTTGAAGATGAGTGAATTAATTTTGTTGAGATATTCAGTTTCGACCAGATACCTGTATTACAATTTTTCTTACTCTTTAAATTACTGTTTTATAACTAACATTTTCTCTTGTTTAAAATTGAAGTATAGTTTTATTTTTTTAAATGGATTTACGATGTGTTAGTTTCGGGTGTACAGCAAAGTGATTTGGTTGCATATATCTAGCATTTTTAAATGTAATGAGCTGGTTCTGCTTCATATACATACTTGGGGAACTACTTACTGGCAATCGTATGGAATGATTGATTAGTATCTAAGCTTATAGAGTTGAACTTACTATAAACTGTTTTTTAAAAGATTTGAGATTAAATAAAAAGAATAATTTTTACTTTCCTCTCGTGGCTGTGCTGTGTTGATGTAAAGGCAAAAATAAATTTAAATTATTTACAAAAGATTGTTCCTAGTTACTGGGTACCAGTTTAAATGCATTCTTTTCTGAGAGTTGTTTCGTCTTAAAATGTTCTCTGAAATCAGTTAGAGCCTTCTGTAGAGAACAGCAGGAGGAACTACTCACTCAGAAGTGACTGGTTTGGGTGTTGGGTTTAGGAAAATGACTGCATCGTTCCCTTTAAATAGAAAATAGAAGTAGGTCTGCTGGACAGGCCAAGAGTCATGCCTGTGAAGGAAGTGCAGATTTTAATGGATTTTAAAAATATTTACTATGTATTTTGAAAACTCCTTGTACTGATAAAGCTCACTTGAGGGGGTGGGCTGGCGGCTTTGATGTTTACGGGAGTGCTTGCTGCCTGCCCGCCTCTGGCCCTCTCTGCAGGAGTAGTACTAACGTTTCCTGTCCATTCCATTTCATGTCCTGGTGGAAAAGGAAACTTTGGATACACTGTGTCCAATATATGCACCAATTGACCAGTTACTAACTTGTACATATATGTAGGCTGCATTTTCGTTCCCATGGTATATAGAAGCAAGTTTTAGAAAATGTTTTTTGAGTGAAAAAAACAACAACACTAGAAATCTGCCTTTTACTTGCCTACATAAACGATTTGGATTCGTTTTGAAATTTTGCAAATGCTCAACCCAGCAAATAACAAAATCTGGTTGGTAAGGTCATATTTTAAGCAATAGGAAATGGGCTGGAAGGTGGTAGGGCAGTGTGCAGTCCTCCGGGTCTGGCCGGCTCTGCCTGCGGGCCGGTGGGAAAGGGGGCAGAAAGCACCGTGGCCTCCAGGTCAGTCCTAGCGAGAGACGTCTCGGGGTGAAGGGCAGTAGGGCTGGGGGGTCCGTGTGGGAAGGCCGCCCTCCCCTTGCCAGCTCTGTGCCTCCCCCGAGCCTCAGATTGTCCATTTCTACCATGGGTGTGTCACGGGCCCCGTCCACTGTGCATGTCCTCAAGGAAAGCCGTGACTTGTGAAGGGCGCTGTGTCTCTCGTAGCGCCTTTCATCTTGGAGAGGAGAACCTGTGAGCCTTGAGAGGAGACATCTCCCGTAGCCATCTAAGAAGCGCACAGGGAAGCTGATGGATGCGGACCCGGCAGGAACGCAAGGCCCTCACTGGCCAGATGAACCTGTCGGTTTCCCCATCTTTTAGGAATGAGGTCCAACATAAGTAGACTTTGAAATGTATCTGCCCCTTTGCCAAAACAACGCTATCCATCATATTTAAACCACACCACGATCGGCTGTTACAGCCTCAGGGGCTAGGAAGATTGCATATTGAGGAGGCACAAGAAATTGTTGCGGGAAGAAGGAAAGCTTAGTGGGCTCCCTCTCTGGACCCCCTTGCGGACCTTGGAGTGGCGCCCAAGCACCCCTGCCGTGTCTGACTGGCTCACTGGGGTGGGGGGCTGCGGCGGTGCTCCACGCTGTGGCCGGGCCGCCGCCCAGGAAGGCTGCGACAGAATTGGCCTTGTGCCGTCCGGTGACGCAGCCCTGCCAGGCAGAGCGCCGGGCCGGAGAGTTTGGTGACCCCGCGCCACCGCAGCCAGCGGCAGGCTCCACACCGCCTTCTGGGCTGTGGGAGCAGCCCCCCGTGAGGTCGGGGGCCCCGGGCACCGCCGTGGGCACCACCTCGGCCGACCTGACCCTGCGTCCCCGCTCTGCTCTCACTGAGCCAGACCCACAGTCCATGTCCGCAGCACCCAGTGCCGCCGGGCGGAGATGTCCGGTCTGCTTGGGCGTCCGCTCCGGTGGCCCAGTTGCTCCGGGAGGGCGCTCAGCCCTGTGGGTCCCGGACGTGCATACAGGTTCTGCCGCATCGCACTCGGGCGGTCTTTGGGAGAGTCCGGTGTGGCAGCTCCGTGTGGCCTTCCCTCTGCCCAGGCAGGTGCCTCTGGGCTCTGGAGTCCCAGGGAGAGAGCTTGCCTGACACCAAGGGCTTTACCCCTGCGTGTGCTGGGCTCTGGGTGGGATTTGAAAATAAAGTCTGCCCTGTGAAAAACTGTAGAATAGTCTTTTCTGGGCGGCGCTGAGCAGGGAGGTGTCAGGACCAGCCTCAGTGGGCGGGCTGCATGGTGGTCAAGGCGGCGGCAGCGGTCAAGGCTGCGGGCGCCCGCTGAGGGGATGGCGCGGTCCAAGCACAGCTGAGGGAATGCGGATGCTGAGCAGCGTGTCCCGGGGAGGAGCCCTTGAGGAAGGCAGCTCCGTGTGCTGGGGAAGTGAGAGCCTAAAGCGGGAGGCGCAGGGGTGGCCAGGCGTGGGCCCCTGCTTCCTTCCCTGCAGAGCGCACACTAGGACCCCACTGGCCCTCTCCTGGTTGGGGGCGGCGTGGGCAGGGGGCAGATCTGAGCTCGTGCCCTTCTGTGGGCTGGCGTGTCTGAGGCGCTGGGCCCGCTCTCTCTGAACCTCTTCGGGAGAAGCTTGATGGGCTGTCAGCGAGCCCTTCAGTTGACCGAGTTTCTTTTTAGCTCAGATGAGCTGACTTTTGCTCACTGGCCTCTCCCCCTACGTCAGCTTCTCCTGCTTCTGCCGCCCTGGGTGGTCCTGACCAGAGCTGGCCGGGGTGGCACCGGGCTGCGTGTCCAGCAGTCTTTGCCAGCGGGCATCCCGTCGTGCTGGGTGCACCCCAGTCGCTCAGGCCTGCTCTGCCCCAGGCCTCTTCGTCTGAAAACTGCATGGGGCAGTGGCTTCGGTCTGTCCAGGACCGTCCACTGTTCCCCACTTGATCTGTGGGCTACACAAATTCTTTTCTCCTTTTTTAACACTCTGATTCTTGTTATCTGTAGAAGAAGAAGGCCTCCTAGTATACTTGAAGGAAACGATCATCTTCCCTTTTGTTCACATCTTCCCTTTCTTCTGTAAGAGGCTGGTCACTTGGAACTGGGCTTCTTCCCCTGCATCCTGTCCCTCCTTTCTCTTGTTTGTTTGCGTGGCCGCAGGCGGCTCCTTTCTCCTGGGTCCTCTCAGTGAGCGCTTCTCCCCTCGACTCTGAGCACACGGTTCTCATCTGGCAGGCGTGGAAGCTGGGCCCACCTCCTCCTGAAACAGCAGGACCTGTCTGTGTCCCAGCATCCCGCTGCTACTCGAGGCTGCCCTCCCCGCCCCACCTCTGCAGATCTGGAGACGCATCCCTTAGGACGTGCGGGAGGCCTGGGGGAAGGGCCCAGCCCTGCTCCTGCCGGGGTCCCCGACCCCGGAGCCCTGCGGTCAGCAGGCCCCTGGGCTCGACCCTCCGAGACCCTCCAAGTCTGTCTGACCTTATACTTCCTCGCCCGCTGACTCTCCTGCCTGGGGCCCTGGGGACCCTGCTCGCTCTGCCCCACGTCAGCCCCCTTCTGTGCCATGCGCTCCTGGACACCTGCCTCCCCGGGACGGCGGGGACCCTCGCATAAGCGCCTGGGTTGCAGGTTTGTGGCAGGCACCCGGCATCTGGAGGAGCGTGCGTTTTGTTGAGTGAGTGGAAGCCGTCCCAGCACGTTCCCCACTTCCCACGCTCCCTGACCCCCAGGGCCGGCGCCTCCCCACCCCCACTGCCCCTGGCCCGCCTGGGGAACAGGGGCTCCAGCTCCGCCGAACAGAGGTTTTCAAGTGGTGGCTGCATCTCGGCCTCCATGAGAAAACGTTTCAAACGTTTCCTGGGTTTGGGTTCCAAGTTCAGAAGAGAGGGGGCTTCGGATTCGGTGGACTCTTTATCCAGAAGGAGCTCCTGGTGAGCGAACCTGTCTGAGGCTATACTCAGTGCCACTTCCTACCCAGGACATCCCAGGACGCCAGTGTTTACGTTAACTTGACTTGCAGGAGTCCGGCTGTCCTGTGGGGATGCAGACGTGAAAGTTGTCCCAGACCCTCTGAGACTTCCCGCCCTGTCTACACAGTGGGGATGCGGGTCTTTCTTCTGCTGGGCTGGCCAGTGTGGAAGGGGTCTTTGTCTTCATTTCAGCAGTGAGGCCAGAGGGTTCTCGTGTAAATTTGGATGCTTACCCCAAACCCCTAGCGTTAGTGTGGCGCCCATGTGCCACCTCGTCCGTGTTCCTTTGGGCTTTTAAGTGTTTGTAATGAATGATCTGAGGCTTCTCCAAGGGCACATGGAAATACTAGCTGTTAAATTCTTAGGAAAATGCTGTGATTGTGGGTTTTCGTTTTTTTCTGATTTTACTGGAGATTGAAGAGCTCTTTGGGACACACACACACACACACACACACACACAGGAGACGCACAGATTGCATTCTGAGCCGGGGCCCCTGCGCCCTCCAACTTCAGGCCCCCACTGCCTGTCCCCACCCGTCACAGGAAGTGCCGTGAGCTGCCTGGTGAGCCCCAGCCTGCCTTGTGTCCAGCCACCCCGCTGGTCGCTGGGCAGCACTGAACACACCTGTGGTGCTGTCGTCCTGCTGTCACCACAGTCTCTGGATCGCAGAGACCCTCTGCTGTGAAGTCGTGGTTTGAACCTAGAACTACTTGCCTCTTCCTTGCTGCACGTGAGCCTTGTGTCCAGGTATCTCTGGCTGAAACTGCTGGGAAGGAACAGTGCGGGGTGTGTGTGAGTGCACAGTGTGTGTGCAATGCTGTGGATCCTGGGTGGGCTGGGGCGCGGGCACTGCCCCTTTGGTTCGGGCCCCTCGAGGCCTATGGGAGGTCTCCCCTGTGTCCTGTATGTAACCGGAGCACTGGGCGTCGTGGCTGTGGAAGGCTTCTCTGGAGAAGGCGTGGGTGAAGCTGCAGCCCAGGTAGTGGGCTCTCCAGGTGAGGCTGCAGGTGAGCGTTAGGGAACGGGTGGGGTGCTCCAGGCCGAGGGGAGGGAGAGGTTGCCTCTCTGCTCTCAGAGCTGTTCACACACGGCTTCCCCACGTTTGCACCGGTGCTCTCCACGCACCACCCCAGGACTATAGCCTGCGCGGGGGATGCGTGTCACATCAGGACACATGGGGTGTGTGTGCTCACGTGCAAGCAGACGTGCAGCTCTGAGGCCAGGCTCTAAAACAGCGGAGACCCCGGGGCATTCGTGGTGTTTTTCCTTCACATTATTCTATCCCATCTTATCTCATTTCTTCACAAATGCTGCTAACGATCCACTGAATTGATTTGATAGCTCCTTAGAGGGTCGTGGCCTGGTGTGAAGACCCCTGAGCTCTCGGAGCAGAGGGCGGGCTGGCGTGTGGGTGGGACTAGCAGAGTGGCCCTCCATCCCTTGTCTGATGGCCCTTCATCCTGCCCCTTGGGGTCTTCCTGCCCCATACCACCCGCTCTCTTCTGTGCTTCATCCAGCGAGCAGTCGCTTTAAAACTTAGACGATCGGGACTTCCCTGGTGGTCCATTGGCTAAGACTCTGCGCTCCCAATGAAGGGGGTCTGGGTTCGATCCCTGGTCAGGGAACTAGATCCCACATGCCGCAACTAAGGGTTCTCATGCCTCAACTAAAGATCTCACATGCCGCAACTAAGACCCGGTGCAGCCAAATAAAAATCAAATAAATAAATATTAAAAAAAACTTAGAGGATCAAGCTTTTAAAAGGCCAAATAAATATAAATTAGATGCAAATTGAATTGTTAGATTCTTAAGGCTTTTCATCATTGGGATTATCTCTTTTTTCAAAACGTTTGGGCAGGTTACAAGCCTTTGGTCTCTTATTTTAAGAACCAGAGAGGGTTATTTAATATTTATGTTCAAAGTAGGAAATTTTGCCAGTAGCTCAAAACTGAAAATATATATCTGTATATTACTATGTATCGTGTAATTAGGAAATGATATATTCTCATAACTGCTATTGTCAAATGTTACTGACAGAATCGGCCTTGATAAACCAGAATCATATAGCACTCTTCATAGAAATTATCTAAAACGTTCAAAACATTAATTAAAAATAAAATATCCATTCACATGTGTGGTCCAGACACATTTCCTGCTGGGAATAGATCCAAATCAGTTAACACTGAACTATCAGGTTTAAGAGGCTGACCTGAGGTATGGAGATTGTTTGAACTTAAATTACATATCTAAAATACTTTGTAAGTTTTTAAAAACAAATGTATTTACGTTAGTGTAAACTCCAGTCTTGGAGACATATCATAGACCTTTTTAGAGCTGTTTAGTTATGGTATGTGTTTAAACTGTAAGCACAGAAAAATGCTCACTTTCTGGCACCTTTTAACTGACAGCTTGTTTTCTGCAGCTGTACTTTTTATAAGAATAGCGTGTGATATGGGAATGTGAGAAGCACCCAAGATGTACAGGCTAATGAAAACACGTTGATACAAATTATACTGAGTATCAGAACAAACGTTAGGCGAGTTCAGTTTTAATTTGTGAAAATGTTTATAGTGGTCTAAGCATGCCAGGAAATTTGAGGATGCCTAACTTTAAAAGTCATGTTGGGGCTTCCCTGGTGGCTCAGTGGTTGAGAGTCCGCCTGCCGATGCAGGGGACACGGGTTCGTGCCCCGGTCCGGGAAGATCCCACATGCCACGGAGCGGCTGGGCCCGTGAGCCATGGCCGCTGAACCTGCGTGTCCGGAGCCTGTGCTCCGCAACGGGAGAGGCCACAACACTGAGAGGACCGCATACCGCAAAAAACAAACAAACAAATAAACAAACAAAAGTCATGTTGAGCTGCAGTTAGTCCTTCTTACCCTTTGTGGGGGATTTTCTTTGGGAATTATCTATGGGAGTTTCTGAATTTTTGCCATTTTGGATGCTTCCCCCATCAACCAAGATGTGCTTGAAAAATGTAAGCCAGGCTTAACAAGGGTAATTTGGTCAGAATTGGACATGTCAATCCCAAGGTCAATAGAAACGATTTGGGGGTTGCCTGCCTTTCCCCCAAGGCTGTTGTTGGCATGTTGCTTGCCTGCACCACCTCATCGGCCCCTACGCCAGGCACTGGCCCCCTCCCCTGCCCCCTCCCATGACAGCACCTGTCACCCGTGCTGCACTGTGTCAACTCTTTTAGCCTCACCTCCTCTGATAATGAAGCCCCTGCGATGTGCCCCGTAGCCTGCTTCCATATCCTTCTCAAAATGGCCAAGGAATCAGACTCTGACTAGGGATCCAGCGGGCCCTTTTGGGGGATATCTCATGTCGGTTCATGTGATGGCCCAGCTCTGTCACTCCCAGGTGTGTGCTTATAAATAGAATAAATATTAGATAGTAAATGGGAGAATTAGGTTAATGATAATTATACATTATTTGCAGTTTAAATAATCTGGTCAGGAAGTCATCATCGACTTCTCCAAAAGTATGGAAACTTGGAGGGGGACAGTAGTTTTATGTCCAGGTGATATTAAAGTGCGTCTCCATAGAGCTTTACTTTCAGATTAACGTCTGGTTGGGATGGAAACAGTTGCCAGGATAACAAGTCGTGAACAGAGAAGGTGGGAGACGGCGAGGCAGGGCTGCGTACCTAGTTCCGGCGATCCTTCTGCATTGATTCATGTCAGGAGCCATCCCAGCGCGAACTTGCCTCTCGTCAAGGATTTCTGTGCAGAGCTTAGGGCCTTGGGTGGGTGGGGATATCCGTCTGCTCCGGGAGAACCCTCAGCACATGGGGGCCACCAGCCTGTGGCTCCACAGACGCCTAGTACTTGGAAGGCACTCTTGGCACAGCTACCCAAAGTGGGGAAAGGGAAGGAAGTACCTCCTCTGAGGCTGCGGCTTGTAGACTTCGAGCCCCTCCTGGAAAATGCGGAACAACTGAGACTTGCACCCAGGATGCCTCTTCCCGGTGGGCATCCTGGAGAAGTTCCCGGAGGGACGGCCTGTGGGCAGTGGGTGCCCATCTGCAGAGCAGCTCTCATTCCTGAAGGGGGTTTCGCTGGCCCTGCTGCAGGCTGGCCAGGATTTCCTGTGCATCCTCCACCCTCTCTGTGCACCCTCCCAGTGCAGCCTAGTCTCTGCTGCTTGTTTCCTGTGCCTCCTCTCCGTGCTGCCATCAGTGTGATTTCTTTCAGGTCTGTCTTCCAATCCCCAAATTTTCTCTTCAACCTCTATTCTCTGTTAACCTCTCTACTGAGTGTTTGATTTCAACAGTTGTAGTTTTCATTGTCAATCATTCTGTTGGGTTATTTTTCATATCTACCACCTTACTTCCTCTTTTCTTTATTGCAACTTTTATTTCTTCACAATTTCATGGTTATTTGACATCTGTATTAGAACCTTCCAGTGTCTGAGATTCTGTTAATTGCTGTTTCTGCTGATTCTTTCTCGTGGTGGGGTTTCCTTGGGTTTGGGGGGATTTTTGAATTGTGAGCTCACGTCTGGGCAGCCTCACACTCTTGGAGCTCCTGTGGGCCTTCCCGGAGGATTTGTGTTTGTGGCTGCCGGAGTTGGGGCTCTTTGCCCCAGGAGCGTCCGAGTGAGTGGACACGCACCACTCAGCCCTGCGTCCCACCTGGCGGCCTTGGCGTCTGCTGGCTGCTCTCCGTTCCCTCCCCCTCTCTCCACCCTCAGGGTTTCCCCTTGCTTCTGTGGAGCAGCAGTATGTTAGAAAGCATGTTTGTTTCTGTGCTAGCTTCACAATGTGTCTATAAATCTAAAACTGCTCTAAAAGCACATTTGGGGAACTTTACCTGGATCTGTTCACACTGCACAAGAGGGCCCCCCACGCTGGAGTCTGGCGGCCCCCCACGCTGGAGTCTGGCAGCCCCCCAGCTGGAGCCTCTTCAGATGTGCTGAGCCCGCCCTGCTCGCCATGTCCATGCTCCCCAGCCCACCCCGCCTCCCCATGGGCTGCCCGCACTCAGCTGCCACTGCCTTCTTGGCTTCAGGCACACTCCTGTGTCCTGGATCTTGAGTTCAGTTCATTTTGGGGATACGTGTGAGATTTTTTAGCGCATTTTGTTCAGTCTGCTAAAGCCTGAGACTTTAGTTTTAGTCATGATTGTAACAGGAAGTGAGCCACGTCCTTCGCATTCGTGGATTTTGCATTTTATGACTAATTTTTCAAAATTATTATTGATAGTATTTCTGCTTTTGTGTATGGCCTTGCAGATTTTCGTCTCATAATCTCATGGGAGTAATTTGCCTTTGATATTATTTAATTTACAACACATTGTAGGTGATTTATTGTGAGCATGGGCAGAAGGACAGCTTCCCACAGTGCACTCGTCAGCCCTGGGAAGGAGACTCACCCCACGCTTCTCCGGTGAAAACCAGACCCTTGGCATGTGAGGGCTGGTGGCTCGCTGGGGCCTGCTTATTGCCTGCCTGTCTGGCAAGATGAAGGTTTAAAAGCTGGATCCACAATAGCCTGTGTTTTTACTATTGAAAAATATACAGATAAGGTACCAGGTTATAGTTCCAGAGTATTTCTGACTGAGGACTCACGATGGTGTGAAATGCTGATGAGCCCCATCCTAAAACCGTCAGGAAGCCTCTTCCTCTCGCTGTCAGAGGACAGACGCTTGGGGGCAGGAGGGTAGGTGTAAGTCCCACAAGGTGAGGGGCTGCGACCAAGAGGGTCCCCTGTCTTCTGTGAAGTCCAGGAGGCAAGGTCTGGGGGTCCCTGGCGCTGGCGACGGGAGGGCCAAACAGTGAGTAGGGGATGCAGTTGACATGGTGGCTCTTTTCAAAATTCGGCCACAAATACATGCTTTCTCTCCCCCAGGGGGATGGGGCTTCCACTGGAAGCAGCTAATCTGGGGCACCTCTGTCCGCACTTGTTTGGCTTTGGCCTTAGGGGTCTTAAAATATGACCTCTGCTTGTTGGGGGGGCCCAGGACTTGGGAAGGGGCTCCCCGTTCACTCCCCACGCCATGCACTCTGGTCTCCCTTCCCTCTGCAGAGAGGAAGGCGTGCAAGGCCTGGGGGTTCTGCAGTGGGTTTATTCTTAGGGCGTGGCTGGGAGGTTTCCTTGCGCCCAGCCCTGTGCTGGGCAAAGACGCAGAGGGCAGCACACCCGCTCCGGTGCCCGGCACCACACCAACAGCCCGCCGGCCCCCGTCCCTGCCTTGGGGCCCTGCCTGCCTGCTGCTCTCGGAGCTGTGCCTGTGCTGTGACCAGGACATGTCAACAAGGCAGCAGGTTGCCCTGCACTGAAGCCCGCTCCCCTTCCCGTGGTGAAGGCTCCCTGGTGTCTGTGCCACCGACACCCTCTCCTGCCTCCGCCCAGCTTTTCCCTTTCCCAACTCCTTCTCCGAAGCCCTCTCCCTGCATGTCCCAGGTGACCTTCCCTGGGTTGCAGCCTCAGAACTGTTGACCCGCAGGTGGGTCCCCAGGGGGTCTTGCTCAGCTGTCCCCATCGGAGGATTGATTGCTCAGAGCTCTTTGGGAGCCCAGCCCGCCTGTCGTTCTGGGACCTCTCTCGATGGCCTCCTCCCTCCAGTCCTGGCCTGTCCCTATCTGTCTGCTCAGGGTGGCTGGGCCTGGCGGTCGGGGTTGGCTGTGGGCCGGCCCCTACTCTGCTACCACCGGGGTGGTTTCACCCCTGCGCAGGCCGGGCCTCGGCGTGAGAGCGCTGAGCAGGGCTGTGATGTGCCCAGGGCAGCGGCTGGCCCTGGACGGACAGTGGGCAGGGTGCCTGCCTCCTGGACTTGGGTGTGCCTCACGGACTCCAGCCCGGGCTGATCAGACTGAAGTTTGTAACGCTGCTCTCACTGAGGTTGTTACTAAGACAGCGATGTCAAACGTGCTGGGATTTGTCCCCAAGTGGAGACGGGCTGCTTCCGCCCGGTCCGCTCCCTGGCTCGCCCAGGAAGCGCAGGGACGCGCCCCAGTGAGGTGGCTGGTCTCCTGGACACCCGCTCCCAGAACGGGGGCGGCCAGAGTCTGCTTTTGCTCCTCACGTGGACGTACTATCTCCTGACCTGTCATGAGGCCCAATTAACTCATGTCTCTCTCTCTTTTCTTTCAGTCTGCAACTGTGTCTGATGGTGGTAAGTCACAATTTCTGATGTATATTTTTACTATTTTTAACAAAGTTTTCAAATGTGGAGTGTATTTGCTGTGGGCTCACTCCTAACGATGTTTCTTGGCCTTTCTGCATCCCTGGGTGGGGAGAGGGTTTAGTCGGGGCCAGCTTGGGGGCAGCTCTCCATTCGTCCCAGTGGCTGCTACCTGGGTTTTGGAAGTTTATTGCAGGGACGTGCTCGGTGGGACAGCACCCTCGCCCGTCCCCTGGCATCCCTGTGCCAGCAAGTAAAGACCTGCTGCCCGCCTTGTAGAACTAGCTTGTAAACCAGCAAGTGAAGGTTTTTAGAGCTCTTGCTGAATTTGAGCAATTCTGGAAATTCGGGTGAGAAGCTCAGTTGCTAAATTTCCCTTTCTTAGGAAAAGTTTAGTAGATAATTGGAGAGGTGTGGGATGAAGAGGAAGCTTTCTTTCTGCCTTTAAATGATTTTGTTCAGGGGATTCTTTTAATGGGACTTGCCCGAAAAGCAGATGGCCAGAGATGTCCTGCTTCACTTAAGATATTTCTCGATGTAACCCTTATCATTTTAGTTCCGTGAGTTTTAAAAACTCTTCAAAATGATTTGGAGAGTTTCTTCCAAATGTTCTTATTTCTTATAATACTCATAAAAGTCCTCTGCTCACAGTTTTGTTTTTTTTACTTGTTTTTAATTACTCTGTTCTGTCTATTGAGAGTTGAATTTTATAATTTGTCAAAATGTATCAGCACTTTATTTTCATTTATTTGCTGGCTGTGGGTCCCAAGTACTGCCAGAGCTGGGGAGTCACGGGGTTCAAGGTTACCCTCTTAATTGTAAGTTAAAGAGAAACCAAGGGTTTCTATTGTCCAACAACCACAGACTTCAGTCATGAGCCTTAGACAGGGTGGCAAGTATGTGGCGGGGCTCGGCCTGGAAGGTGACGCCAGTCACCCTCCGCCGGCTGGGGTCAGTCCAGCCGTGGGAAGTACAAGAAATGTGCAGATACCTGAAGCTGAGACCAGACAGATCCTAAAGTTTGTGTCTGGGGATTTATTTTTTTAATAAAAGGAATTATGTTACCTGTCTTATGTTCAACAATAATCATGTCATTTAATCACCTTAAGCTAGGAGTGGGAAAAACTTCCTTAATGAGAGGAAATAGGACCTGTAACCAAATCCAGGATAAAAGTGAGTGGTTTTTACAGTATTCTGTTTATGTTAACCTTTCTCCTGTGTGCTCATTTATCTTTTCTGGTAGAAGGCATTCATTTCTGCAGGAAATTTATACATTTGAGAAGTTTATTTAATATGTTCAATTTAATCATAATTATTAAGCCTTATTCATCTCTAAAGTTTTCTTCTGTCAGCGGTAGATGCAGGAACCCCGGGGAGTTTTATTATATACTTCATTTTACAATTGTTGGAAAGCTAAACTTCCCAAGTGTGGGAAGCCCCAGACTCACAGCCCTGTGTCCTTTCTAAGGAAGTGGTGCCCTGGCTGGTGGCAGTGGTTCCCCTGCCCTGCTCCCCACCCCCTGGTCCCTCCTCCTCTGCCTGCCTCAGGCCCCGGGCCACTCAGGATGGGCCCCTCCCTCATGAGTCCTCTGCGGCAGAGCAGGGAGGGGCCAAGGTCGCTATTTCTTGAGCACGCCTTCAATTTCAGGGACTGCACCAGACAGTTATATGTGTCCTATTGAGTTTTTCCATACTTTTATTATTTTCCATCTTCAATTTCTTTTCTGATTACAAATAAGAAGAAAAAGTGATCTCATTTATTTTGCATGTTAGTTCCAGGAGGTATGTATTATATTCTGCCATCTTTACCAGTAAAAGCACCCAGGCAGAAAGAGGGTCACATAGACGCCAAGTTAAGAGGCTGGGACCCAGGCTCTGAGGTCTGCCTCACTGCAGAGCCAGGCTCACGGTGCCCTGCTCCCCATCTCAGCCCTGGACACTCCAGTTCCTGACACCTGCTTCCTGGGGTCACCTTACCCCATCCGCGGTCGGGGCTGGTGAGAGGATCCAGGCACAAACTCAGAACGTGTGTCCACAGAGATGTTTCATGTTTGTGCTGAGCAGGAGATTCCGGCTCCTGGGGGCCTGGGGGCTCCAGGAACAAACTGTTTCTATGGGAAACAAGTCCTGCAGTGACTCAGGGCCGGCTTTGGGGAGCAGCCTTTTCACAAGCTGTGCGGCCCCCACCTAGTCGTCGGCCTAGTTTGGGTGACTAATAAGTCATCACTCAGAAATATTTTGTGTTCAGTTAACCTTGTCGGTGAGATCATTTGGACTCATTTAACTGTTGGACTCATTTCACACTTTATACTTTTATTATGTGTGTTCTCACCACATAGTTAGTTTTGTGGCTTTATTTTAAGGAAGTTGGACAATGCTACTTTCACAATCTTTGTCAACCAGAAGTGTGTCTTTTCGATTTCTCAGGAGAGTGGCCCAAAGCCAGAGACCACCCTGTGAAGGAAGGATTAGAGGTCAGTCTCTGTGGAGGGCAAACCAGGACCAGGAGTGAGTCCAGGGAGGCAGATTCTACCTCAAGAGAAGGAAGAACATCCTAGCACGTGAGAGAGGCTTAAAAATGCAATAATCTGCCTTGTGGCAAATTATCCAAACGCTTATTCACACCGAATCCCCCAGCGTGGGAACGGAACCCTGGGGAGCTGGTGGCCATAGTTTGGTGGCGTCGTAAGGCCTTCCCGTGCGGAGGGGAGAGAGCCTTCCAGTCCCTGAACCTGGGGTTTGGCACAAGGCAGCTTTATTGTAATTAAAGTTTACTCTCTTCTTTTCTTTCTTTTTTACTTTGTAGTACCAAGCAGCTTCGCCAGGACTTCCCCTCCCACCCAGCTCCCACACCCTGGAAGGGCCAGGCTGTCTCTGCTGATACTGGACCCGCCCTTTGAGGTTGGGAAGTTGGGGCGTTAGGGAGCTTTCAAATAAACGCCTGCATCTGCAGGCACGTGTCGGGCTGTGTCCGTGGGGGACGCGGCTCCAACTCCTGGGGTCTGGGGTCTGGGGTCTGGGGCACGTCCTCTCCGGCTGCTTCATACACATACCAGCCTAGCCTTTCCAACCTCGCTCTTTCTCCACAAGCATGCTGTGGCCCCAGGGTCTCCCGGTGACCTTCCTCTGTCTCCGCCCCCTGCATCCCGGCCCCTCCCACTTCCTCCGTCTATACTCCGCCTCTCGCTGTTCGCTCCGCCCCACGGGCTGGCAGGCTTCCTCCCCGGTCTCCCGTGGCCCCTCAGACGCGTGGAGTCTCGGTGGGCTCGCATAGTACTGTCCGCTGCCAGCGTGGTCTCCCTGGCCTGAGGCAGCGCCCCCCGGAGCCCTGCTCTGACCACCCCGGCCTTCACTTGAGTGTCAGCCTAGGCTTCATCTCCTTCCGACACTGTTGACGAGGTCCCGTCATTTAAATTATTTATCGGTGTCACTGGCTTGTCTGCTCCCTCCAACCACTTGACAGTGACCTTCGCGCGGTGGCTTCAGCACAGCGATGGCACAGGAGGTGTTTGTCAAGTGAAAATTGAATTCGGGCATTTACAGTATGGCAGACAGCGGCCAGGGCCTCGGGGCTAAGACCTGCGTTAGGCCATTAGGGCGGTGGCTTTCACAGTTTTTCCTTCTTAGTGAAACCCTCTCAAAAAACAAGCAAGCAAGCTTAGTAGAATCCCATTCTGTAAAATACAGCAGCAGAACTGTCTGTTGGACTCGTGGGGTGTGGCCAGGCCCTCTGAGGATGCTTCTGCATCCGAGGCCCAAGGACCCGGTGGGGGCCAGTGTCCACGGGGACACGTGTGCAGTTTCTTTTGTCTTTCTCCAGAAGCTGCCGTTTATTACCTCTGATTAACAAAGACAAATCGTTTTGAAGTAGATTTTAAACTCTGTTGCCGTAAATTAATAAGCAGTACTTTGCAATATTTCTGATTATTGGTCTAACGTAAAAACCAGGACCTTTTGAAATCAGAAGTAATATCTGAGATGAAAGACATGCATTCTTTAATTGTTGTTTGTTTTCTGAATGGAGACGGCCTTTGATTTTATATCTACTGTCTGCCCTGCTTTTCTCCGTCTGCCCCTTTCCAACGAAGTACAACTTCAGCCAAGCGATAGGGCATCAGGAAGGGGGCTGGCAGGTTAGGAAGTGAGAGGGAAGGCCGAGTGGTGGGGCTCCTTGTCACCTGGCAGCTGAGGAGCCCTGACCACCGAGCCTGGGTGTCACCAGCCTGGGGCACTGACGTTGGCTCCATAAACTCTGGGCCTTGCCTGAGCCGCCTCAGTCCTGCCGGCTCAGTACTGGCAGAGGGGGACGGGGGTCTGGTGGAGGCTCTGCGCTTGCTGGTTAGTTCCTTTGTAACTGGTAGCTGAGAGTTGTGCTGGCAGGTTAGGATCATCGCTAGTTACAGTCAACATGGAGAGCAGCTGAGTGTGTGGTGTCGAGCCAATGGTCCTTTAGTGACCAGGACTACGTCATAAACCTGGGCTGTGAGATGCAGCCAAAGAGAAACCGGTTATAGGTGAGGTCAGCGCCCTAGGTCGTGCTCGGTACCCACCCGTGCGTGTCGTTCGGACTCGCTTCTGATATCAGTAACTGCTTCCTACACAAGGCTGTTTTTCTTTTTCCCTTTTAAAAATTATTTTATTTTACTTTTTTCCAGCTTTATTGAGGTATAATTGATAAAAAAATTGTGTGTTTAAGGTATATGATGTGATATTTTGATACACGTACACACTGTGGCATATGGTCATTACAGTCAAGCTAATTAACACAGCTGTCACCTCACATCGGCACCTTTTGTGTGTGTGGTGAGAACACTGAGATCGACTCTCTTCTCAAATGTCAAGTGTACAAAACACTACGACTAGAGTCACCACGCTGTACTGACGCATCTCACAGCTGAGACTTTTCATACCTTGACCTACGTCTCCCCGTGTCCCCTCCCCCCAGTCCCTGGCAACCACCATTCTACTCCCTGCTTCTGTGAATTTGACTATTTTAGTTCCCACATAGAAGTGAGGTCATACAGCTTTTGTCTTTCTGTGTCTGGCTTATTTCATTTAGCATGTCCTCCAGATCCATCTATGGTGTTGCAAAGGCAGGATTTCCTTCTTTTTTTTTAAGACTGAATAATATTCCATTATATGTAATATATATATATATATACACCATAATTTCCTTATCCGTTCCTCCATGGGCACTTAACTTGTTTCCATATCTTGACTATTGTGAATAATGCTGCAGTGAACATGGTGACACATATATCTTTTGAGATCCTGTTTCATCTGGATGAATAACCAGGAATGGAGTTTCTGGATCATATGGTAGTTCTAGTTTTAATTTTTTTCAGGACCCTCCGTACTGTTTTCCACAGCAGCTACAGCAATTTACATTCCCACCAACAGTGTAGGAGGGTTTCCTTTTCTCCACACCCTCTCCAGCACTTATCTCTTGTCTCTTTGATAATAGACAAGACTGCCGACTAATGGGTGTGACGTGATATCTCATTGTGGTTTTGGTTTGCATTTCCTTGAGATCAGTGATGTTGAGCATCTTTTCATGTACCTGTTGGCCATTTGTATGTCTTCTGTGTCAAAGTATATATTCACCTCAGGTCTTTTGTCCATTTTTTAACCTGGTTATTTGGGTTTTTGTTATTGAGTTGTATGAGCTCCTTGTATATTATGTTTATTAATCCTTTATCAGATAGGTTTGCAAATCTTCAGAAGGAATTCTGACCACATGGCCACCATTAAGCAGTTCAGACCATCAGCCTCTTTACTCTCACTCACCAGGGAGGTTTCTAAGAGCCCAAGAGTGTTCTCTTCTGCTTCTTTGAGAAAGCCAGTCAGTTATACTCAAAGGCAATTTAGTTGTAAAAGGTTTTTTTCTATGTTATTAATTTGATTTTTCAGACATATCTTGCCTCTTATTTTACTTTTTATTCATTTTGTAATAGTATTGATTTTGTCCTCAATTTGTTTCATCAACTGTGCTTTTTCCCCTTTCTCTCATAGAACATGAAGAATTTCTAAAGTTTTTTAGGCTATATTTTCTTCCAGACCAGACTTTGTGTTTGCTTTTTGCATAGTCTATACCTTCTTTCCTCTGTCCACCCACTCATCTACACATCCATCTACCTACCCATCCATCCACCCACCCATCCATCCGTCCCTCTGTCCATCCACCCACCCACACATTTACCCATCTATCATGTCATCCTCCCATCTGTGGATGTCAGCAGTCCCCATGGCCCTTATCACTGTGCTTTCTGGCACTGACATTCTTGAGCCCAGAGAGACCACAGTGCTGAGCTCCCGTGTCCTTCCTGCCTGAGCTGACACCCTCAGTACTAGTTGGGCTCTACCCACAGGGGTGTATCCTTGACTTTCCCTATTTTGTCGGTGCACCTTCCTTCCCCAGGACACCTGCTGGGGACTCAGGGATGGGTTAGACTCAGAACCTGTCAAAACGTTTTTATTTTTTCTCTTTTCTTGGCTTTTTTTCTTTCTCTTTTCTCTTTTTCTTGTTTGAAGCTTATGGCATCAGACTGTGCCATATTTTTTGGTTGCTTTTGCTAAGTTTGTGGCTGATTTTTAATCCCCCTGCTCCGCCCCCGCCTGTGCTGGACGTGGGGAAAGGAGAGTCGGTGGCTCTTCTTCACTTTGCCCATACTTACCTGGGGAGCTGCCATGTGCCGGTTTGTCTTGTCTTGTTTTGAAATAGCTTTCAGTAGGAAACGAGAGAGGAAAGTAGGTCATCACAGACTAGAGCTTCCAGTCCTCTCCACCCGTTCCTCCAGGTGCTGGGTGGTGAGTAGTCTCAGGCCCAGCAGATCGCTTCCCAGGGCCCACCAGGGCTCTTCTCCCAAAAGTTTGTACACACCTGGCCAGGGCTGAGCGTAGCTCAGTGGGCATGGCTGCGGGGCCACATCTCCCGGTTCTGCCCGCTCCGTGACCCTGCTGGACACCCGGGGAGCCATGGTGAGCACAGTCTGGGTCAGCTCCAGCCGAGGGTCCTCATTCCCCACCTCCAGCCTTGGGACCCCTCCTGCCTCTCGCCTAAGTCCAACCCTCAGCCCTCCATCCAGGTCTGCCTCTCGGCTCTGTTTCCCTCGCGCTTTACGTTCACAGTAAACGTTGGTTTCCAGAAGTGACTCTTACTGCTTCAGATATTTGGGGTTTAGAGGGTCTCTCCTTGAACGCCTTTCTGTGTGAGAGAATACATCAAGGCACAGAAAAACTCCTGTTGCTTTGGTCATTCTCTGGAAAGAGCTGACTCCCCCGGGCAACTCCTTGGCTAGCTGCCCGCCCCAATCCGCTCACACCGTGCGCTCCGCGGCCACGGAGGGAAGCTCACAGGCCGCCGTCCTCTCTCTGTCTGTGCCTTGTCTTTTCTCGAGGCCTGATGGCACCTTCTCTGCCCGCCTGGTGGGGTCGCGGTGCGGGAGTGGGCCCTGCGCGTCAGGCCGCTTCCGGGGCTCTTACAGCAGCTGCCTGGCGGTGAGGGTTACGTGCCTGTTAATTGAGGGAGTTAAACTGCACCCTTCTTTAAAATACTAGGTATTGAGTCTTCCCTGGTGGTCCAGTGGTTAAGACTTCGCCTTCCAGTGCAAGGGTGTGGGTTCGATCCCTGGTCACGGAGCTAAGATCCCATATGCCTCGCAGCCAAAAAACCAAAACAGAAAACAGAAGCAATATTGTAACAAATTCAATAAAGACTTTAAAATTGGTCCACATCAAAAAAAATCTTTAAAAATAAAATATCAGGTACTATAATCTCTAGTATTTTTGGCAATGAATTTGCATCCTGTAAAATTACGAAAGAGAAGGAGAAATGTAAAGGTTTCAGAGTGGTGTCATGGGTATTTGTACAGAATTCTGGTGAAGTCATATTTTCCTCATCAGAAGAACAGTGCAGCCTAATTGCACATTTTCAAAAATGTTTGCTAACTAGTAGAGATGGAATGTTAATTTGTTATTTGCTGCGTGAGAGGGGTTGTTTTAACCAGAAGTCTTTGTTTTGGTTTAATATATTGTAACATACCTTATGGTTTGCTTTGAACCTAAAAATTATACCCAGAGTTACATAGTGTATTTATAGGGTACGAAGTACTAAGTATTTTGTAAACACTAGTCAGACTTGGATTTTAGTTTTTGGAAGGATAGAGACTTGATTTCTGCCAAGATTCTTTCCAGTGTGCTGATTTCTTTCCAGTTCTACAAGATATTTGGAGAGAGTTTTTATTAGTAATTATTTATACTGTGAAATTTTTTTCAAGCAAACAGAAGTTCAAAAGTAATAAACCAGTGACCACATACCTTCCTCCTAGAAGTCACGCTGGCTAACATTTGGGCATATTTGCCTGAGACCTTTCTTCCAAAGCACTGCAGTCACTGTGGAGGTCCCCTTTGTGACCCTCCTGTGTCCGTTCCTCATCCTCCCCGCAGAGGCCCTACCTGGAAGCAGGTGTGTATCCTTCCACTCCAAGGGGATTGATTAGTTTGATTCCTGGGGGGAAAGCATCTCTTAGGAAACCGTAGCATGAAGAGCCGTGTAAGGACTGGTCTAGTAAGCCGTGTGTCCTGTCAGGGGAGCAGTCACCCTGAGGCAGCTCCCGCCAGAGCCCGTGTTCTGCCTCTTACACAAGTGTTCACTCATGATTTGTGCCCTTTTTTGGTATGTATTACACTTCAATGAAGAGTTTACTAAAATAGTTAATATTGTTTTAAATGCTTGAAGCTTTTTACCTAAGGACTTGCCAAATGGTTTGAAAATTTTATTAGATTCACTCTCAGGAGAATAGGTATAAAGTTGCCCAGAGAAAGTATTACATAGATTGGGTTGAAAATCTGATTGGCCAAAATAATTTAGGGGAAAGGTCTAGAAGTCGACCTTGAGATTGGGGAGGGCTCAGTGGCTTTTTGCAAGAGCTCTACCTAAGCAGCTTTTATGCAGATTAGGAAAACTAAGAAGAGAAAGTAGATGCCTTTGGGCCTGCCTTCTCAGCTTGTAAGATTTTCTCTCTCTCTGGTTTTCAGCAACTTAATTATGATGAGTCTTGGGTTGGTTTTGTTGTGTATCTGCCATTTGGGCCGTGTTGAGTGTCAGATATTGTTTACCCCTCTCCCACTCTGGGGACTTGGGTTTTTCCTACAGGCCACTGAGACTTGTTCATTTTCAGTCTTTTTTTTTTTTTTTTTTTCCTCCATATGCTTCATGTTTCATAGTTTCTTTTGTTCTGTGTTTAAGTTCACTGATCTATTCTTCTGCAGTGTTTAATATGCTGTTAATTCCATCCTGTGGACTATTCATTTCAGAGATTTATTTTTCATCTCTAGAAGTTCCTTTCGGATCTTTTAGAACCCTTCACTTCTCTCCTCATATATTCACGCTTTCCTTTAAATTCTAGAGCGTGTTTACAACATCTTTAAGTGTCTTCAAGTCTCTGTCTGATGACTTATCCTTGCTGTCACTCCTGGGTCTGTTCTATTGCCTAATTTTTCTCCTGGTCGTGGGTCACATTTCTGCATCTTCTCATGTCTAGTGATTTTCGACTGGGTGCAGGATTTTGTTGTCTTCCCTTGAAGAGTATAGGGGTTTGGTTTAATTGGCAGTTAAGCTACTTGGGGCTTGGCTTGGCCCCTTTTGAGGCTTGTTTTTAGGCTTTTTTTTCCTAGGGCAAATCTAAAGTAGCTTTCACTGTAAGCTAGTTTAGCCCCACTACTTAAGCCTGACACATGTGGGGTCTCCTTTGAAGGCCAGGCGTTCAACCAGAGCTAGTGGGGACTCAGAAATCTCACAACCCTGTGTGAGTTCTGGGAACGTTCATCCTGCAGCTCCCAGCTATTCTTTGCCTGATCTCATGGGTTTCACCCCGTGTGCACACACCTTAGAATTCAGCAACAGACTCCAGGGGTCTCTTTTGAGATTTCTGGAGCTCTTTCTTCACTAGCTTTCCTCCTGGCACCTGCAAATTCCAGCCTGGCCTGGCCTAATTCTAATCTCTGTCTCTTCAACTCAGTGCTTATGCAAGACTTCTGCCCATTTTCCTGCTAGATCATCTACCTTTCCTTATTGGTATGTAGGAACTTTGAAAAATAGATCCTGGAAATGATTCTTACATTGGATTTATGTATTCAGGTGAGCTCCCCCACAGCTTACCTGTTCATTCTCTTTGTGGTCTCTTTTTTTTTTTTAATTTATTTATTTTATTTATTTTTGGCTGCGTTGGGTCTTCGTTGCTGTGTGCAGGCTTTCTCTAGTTGCGGCGAGCAGGGGCTACTCTTCATTGAGGTGCTCAGGCTTCTCATTGTGGTGGCTTCTCTTGTTGTGGAGCATGGGCTCTAGGCGCGCGGGCTTCAGTAGTTGTGGCACGTGGGCTCAGTAGTTGTGGCTCACGAGCTCTAGAGCGCAGGCTCAGTAGTTGTGGAGCACGGGCTTAGTTGCTCCGTGGCATGTGGGATCTTCCTGGACCAGGGTTCGAACCCACGTCCCCTGCATTGGCAGGTGGATTCTTAACCACCGCGCCACCAGGGAAGCCCTCTTCGTGGTCTCTTTTGATGACCAAAAGTTTTTAATCTTTGTATCATCCAATTTATCATTTTCCCTTTCTGTGATGCTTTTTATATCCTTTTAGAGCAGGCATTGCCCTTCCGAAGATCATGAAGGTAAAGCCATCATTGTTTTATCTTTTGCGTTGAAAGTTCTGATTATCTGGAGCTGATATTTGTGTATGATGTGAGTTAGGGGACAAGATTCATTCTCCCCCTCTGGGACCCAGTTGATCCAGCTCCATTTATTGAAAAGGCGATCCTCTCCCCACTGAAAGGAAGCAGAACCTTTATCAGGTAATCGTATATTTGTGGGTCTGTTTCTGGCTTCCAGCTTCTGTTCCATTGGTCTCTTTGTCATTGGATCAGCACCTTGTGTCGTCATTACTGTTGTTCTGTCGTGTGTTCAGAGATCTAGTTGTGTGGCCTCAGGATGGTTTTGCTTATTCCAGGCCTTTTGCATTTTATATACATTTTGGAGCTAATTTGTGAGTCACTGCCAGTTTTCCAGAGTCACCTTTGCTTCTTTCTGTCTGAGCTGGTGGAGATACAGCATTTTTGGAATCTGTGTATGATGCTTTCACTGGAAGTGTAGCACAAGCCACAAACAGCCATTGATATTAGGGCAGTTGGGTTTTTTCATTGTTTTGTGACTGTACATTTGTGATCTTCACTATGTAGCCACTTACTGTCTTGCTCTTTAAAAATCTTCAGGTCATTCCCCCAGGAATAAATACTAAATCTGGCTTTGTTTGCCTTTTAAAAAACTGTTTCTTTTAGATGAGTGACCTCCATCAGTATCTACAACCAGCATTAATCGAGATTACTTCAGGCCAACGTGTCACCCTCAAACAGATGCTGTTGTTCAGAGAAGGGAGGGAAAGCCTTGTAACGTACAAGACTTTGCAGGGACTTGCGTGTAAGGTGACCCGAGCCTCCGAGAGAGGCTGCTGGACAGGCCGTGCTTGCCTCTGGGAGATGGTGGATTGTCGCGGGATGTGCTGCTGCTGGTGGTGGGAGAGATGGAGCCGGGCGGCAGGGCCTGGTCCAGCCAGAGGCCCGCGAGTCCAGCGGAGCCGAGCCCTGAGATGAGAGCAGAGGCTCTCCCTCATGTGAGTTTGGGGAGATGGGAAGAGCCAGGAAAAAGCCGAGAAGGAGCAGCTGGGGTAGTGGAAACCTGAGAGAGGGTGATTCTGTGTCTGTGAGGAGAGCACAGGGTGAGGAGACCTCCACTGGGGGACGGTCACGGCGTCGGCAGGGGTGGGAAGGAGCAGGGTCGGGAGAAACAGATAACGGCAATAACAAGAGCTCTGCTTTGGACCTGTGACTTTTGAGATACTTCGCAATTTCCAGGTGGAGATGTGGTGTAGACAGTTGGGTAACTGAGTATGGATGCCAAAAACGGTTGGGCCTGGAAAGCATGAGCTTAAGGGTCATCAATCCACCAGTTGAATTTAGTGCCTTGGTAAGCTTGAGTAATTAGAGATCATGCAGAAAAGAGGAGTCTCAAACCTATGAGACAAGTGGGAACTGGAAGATGGCTGGAGACGTGAGAGGTGATAAGACACCCAACGAGTCAGAGCACGGACTGGGTTAAACCCTGACCCTGCCACCAGCTGGCCACCTCAGTTCTCTGTCTGTAAGATGGGTACCAGGACCCATCTTACAGCATTACTGTGAGAATGACAGGAACTGATATCTGTGATGCATTTAGAACAGTACGTGGCACATAATGAAAAGCTACGCAAATGATAGCTGCCATTATTATTGTCAATATCACTGTTGCTGTTTTAATTGCATTTCCAATATAAATGGTACTAGGAGTGGATGAAATTGCGTAGAAGAACTACATAGAGAAAAGAGCCTAGGAGAGACCCTGAAGAAGGTTATAAGATCAGTGGAAGAGAAAGGGCATCAAAGGAGAAAACTCTCCATTTAGATTGTTTAAAATTCAATTTTAAAACAAAAGGACACAGGAAGATTGAAAAAATTAAATGAAATTAATTATTTTCTTCGGTAGATACTAAGGAAAAAGAAAATTGGTACCAGACAAAATAATTCAAGTGAAAAAACAATAAAAAAAGAAGAAAGCAGGCAATGTGCACCAAAAATAGAGTCTCTCACTTGTAAAAAAAGTTAGATGAACTACAGTAAAAGTGGACAAGTATTCTTAGGGGAAGACTATAATATACCTTTTTCAGAAACTAAGAAATCAAGCTGATAAGAAATAGAGTAAGATCACAGAATGTTTGAATTATAAAACAGACAACTTAAATTTTATATATATAAAATTTTACATCCAATAGAGAGTACACTTTTTTCCCAAAGATACATGAAGTATTTACCAATGTTGACAGTATTCTACTCCAGAAATGCAGTTGCTACAAATTAAAAATATATTTATAGCATACAGATCACATCTACTGTCTGCAGTGTAATTAAATAGAAGTCAATTACAAAAAGACAATACAAAATAAACTGTACATTTGAAAGTTTAAAACTATATTTCTAAATAATCCATGGGTCAAGGAGAAAATTAAGATGGAAATTATAATACAGTTTAGAACTGTTCAGTAATTACAGTGCTACATATTAACACCAGTGGGATATAGTCAAAGTGGTTTTCAGAGAAAATTTTGTAGTATTAAATGTATATATTATAAAAAAGAGAAGTTGGGAAATACAGGAAATAAGCTTTCAAAATAAGGTAGGGAAAAACATAAAGTAGAAATTAACAAAATGGAAAACGAAACAAACAGTATATAACTGATTAATAAAACAAAAAAAATGAGTCTTCAGTAAGTATGATCAAGAAAAAGAGGGAAAAACATTAAGAATGAGGAAGAAAGAAGACAAAGATAACTTCAAAGATAACAGAGAGCTAAAGTTATAAGAAAATTCTATGAATAACTTTATACTAATGCATCTGATTACCAGGTCAATTGGACAACGTTTAGGAAAATATGGTTGGCCTAAGAAGAAAAGGAAACTTTGGTTAGATAAATCAACATAAGCAAAAATGATTTGGAAGTCAAAGATCTACACCGCAAAAGGCAACATGCCCAAACCAATTTATAGGTGAGTATATCAATCAGCTTGGGATAAATGATGTTGCAAATAACAAATAACTCCAAAATCACAGTGGCCCTAAGAAAGCAAAATTTCTTTTTTACTTACATTATACGCCCACTGCAGTTTGGCCTTGTTTTGCTTTGCGTGTTTTCGCTGTTGCAGCAGTTCCTCTATGGGACACTGTGAGTCTTGTGGCAGAGCCAGGCAGTGCTTCCTTCCCAAGCACTACGTGCTACGCTCTCTCACATCACAAGGCCAAGACTGATGCTGAGGTGGGGGGCATGGGTAACCCTCTCACAAGCAGGGGCAGCAAATATTTTGGACTTAACATGGTCTACCACACAGGGTATATAGAAGATGGGAAGCTACCCTACCCTGCTCATATCAAGCCAGCATAACCTTGATACCAAAACTGGGCAAGGATGGCACAAAATTGAATTATTGGCCAATTTAACTTAGTGAACAAATATGGAAACTTCCTAAATAAAACTTTAGCAAATTGAATCCAGCAGTGTTTTCATTTTTTAAATGCATCCTTATGAAGTGAGGTTTATTCAAGGAGTGCAAGGATAGTTTAACATTAGAGAATTTTCCACTCAAGTCACCATTTATTCATTTGACAGTTATTTTTAGAACTCCTACTTTCTTCCTACTTTCTTCTAAAAACTGTTCCAGGCACTGGGGATACATTGGTGAACAAAACGAAGTCCCTGCCTTCATGGCGCTTACACTTCAATAAAGGAATATCACGGTCACATAAGCAGATTGTGTTATATTAATAGATTAAAGGGGTAAAACTGTATGATTATCACAGTAGAGGCAAAGGAGTATCTAATAAAATTAAGTCCCCATTCCTTTTTTTTTAAATTGAAGTATAGTTGATGTACAATATTATGTAGGTTACAGGTGTGCAATATAGTAGTTCAGTTTTTAAAGGTCATACGCCATTTATAGTTGTTACAAAACATTGGCTATATTACCTGTGTTGTACATTATATCCTGTAGCTTATTTTATACACAGTAGTTTGTACTTCTTAATCCCCTACCCCTATATTGCACCCCCCTTCCCTCTCCTCACTGGTAACCACTAGTTTGTTTTCTATACCTGTGAGTCTGCTAATACCCATTTCATTTTTTAAAAGTTATACTTAATAGTTAAACATTAGACCCAGGAATAAGGCAAAGATGTTTCATATCTTAGCAACTATTTAACATTATATTGGAGATTCTGGCCAACACTATAAGGCAAGAAAAATAAATTTTAAAACTTGTAAAGGAAGAAACGAAATAGTCATTATTTACAAATAACATTCTCATCTAACTAGAAAACCCACAGCATATCAGTCACATGGCCAGGCCTGACTTTTAGAGCTAATGGAGTTCAGGAAGATGAAAAGTAGTAGCTTTCCTAAACAATATACATTGTTTTGATAGGAACACATATATGTTCATAAAAGCATAACAAAAATTTGGATCAACACCAAATTAATAAGATGGGTTTCCTCTAGGGAGGGGAGATAGGACTAGAATTTTAGGTAATGATCAATAAGGGATTTTATTTTTTATGTTTAAAAATTTTAAGTAGAAAATATTTTATGAATTGTGCGTTAAAACTGCAAGATGTTTATAATTTGAAGTTATATGCCTTTCAGCCTGTGCCATCTCATTAGCTTGTATTTGGAACACGTGATCTATTTATCCAACCAATATTATTGAATGCCTACTATGTGCCTGGTACTACTTGTCACAATACTCTTATGATGCCAGTATACAGTTACTACTGTGGCTTTATAGAAAGGTGAAGTGACTTGGTGAGGAGTAGAGTTCTCACAGCATCCCTGTGACATTAGTACACGATTGTTACTGTAGCATTACAGAAGGGGGAGGACAGTGTGACTCCAGAACCCACACCGTGAACCACCACAGCTGTGCCAGGTAGAGCTGGGCTGGAGACTCTGGCTCCCAGGACAGAGCTTGCCACAAAGTAGACCTTCAACAGATGTATGTTGAGAAATGAGGAGGAGGGGGTGGCCCCATTTACTTCTTACTCATTTTAACGGCCCATCCAGTTTGAGGAAGAGAACGTGGAGGATGGTTGGGTTCCCCCGTGTAGTGGAGCCCTGATCTTCTGCTTATTCCATAGAAGAGTCAGGCTCGGCAGATCCTCAGGGCAGGCGGCGGGGAGAGAGGGCACACCTTTATTTTTATTTATTTTTTGCACCATGTAATTTGTTTTCAGTCTGAAACTATATCAGACTTTCAAAAATTGCAGCTGTAGGACAAAGAACTTTTCCTGTACCATTTGAAAGTAAGTTGCTGATATGATACCCTTACCATCTTGAATACTTTAGAGTAAATTTCTTAACAAATGAATACATTTTCCTGCATAACCAAAATACAACCATCAAAATTAGGAAATTAACACCGATACACTGCTACCATCTTATCCTCACACTCTATTCATTTCGCCAATTCATAGTAAATGTCATCTTTATGGTAAAAGGATCCAGTTCAGAATTACATTTGGTATTTAGTTGTCGTGGTTCTTTTATCTCCTTCGGTGGAGCAGTTCCTCCTTCTCCGCTTGTTTTTGACATTCATGCCGCTTGTGAAGATTGCAGACCCCTTAGTTTGTCGATGCTACCTCAATTTGGGTCACCTCTGCCATGAGCGCCACCCACTGGAGACATCCAGACCAGGGGTGGGGCTTTGGGAGCCCCACCACTCAGCACCGCCTCCTGCAGGAGAAGGGGCAGGAGAGCTGCCTGCCTTCTTTGGGGGTGAGGTGGGGGCGGGGTGAGGACCCCTCCTGGAACAGGAGCCAGCCTGGTGACCAGATTTTTGGAGCCCAGTCTGGGACAAATGACTTTCTGAATTTGATTGCTTTATTTGGAAGTCACGTAAAAGACACAGGTATTACATTTGTTTAGTTTTGCACCTGACATATTATCTTCATTATTAAAATTATGTGCAATCATAACTGTTCCAGAATCCCAGGCTACGGATGCCATAGCCAAAAAGTACAGTTTATACCTGACATAAAAGTAAAATACCTGTGTCTCGGTATTACCTCTTTTCCACTGACAGGAGTGGCCTCTTAGTGCCATCCCTGATGAAGGTGGTGCCTGCCCCGCATGTCCTTGATGATTTTATCCCCTTGATCCTTTTCCTTCTCTGATGGTCAGCCCACTAGCCCCCTGTCCTGTTGGGGAGGGTGCCCGTTGCCTGGCCCCCCACCTACACGGTCTCAGTGTAGGCCTGGCGCCTGCAGCTCTGCCTTTAGTCTCCTGTGCCTCGGCTGCAGGCAGGGGTGAGCACCAGTTTTGAGTCTTCCTTGTGGAGCCCCCCATTTGGGGTCCTTGGGCTTCTGCACTGAGCAGTGGCCTCCAGACAGGGTCAGGCCACAGCTGGAGGGTTTACACTTCACGTGTGGCTCTTGGCCCCAGAATAAAACGAGGTCTTCACAGAGTGTATGTATTTTATTCACTGAGATGAAATACACTGATTTCACTAAGGAATTAGTAAGTGAATAATGTGAATTTTTTTCATTCAAATCAGCATAATAAATGAATTTGATTAGGGCTAATCTTTGAAAAGTGTCCCACGTCCCTTTCTGGTGAGTCCTGGAGGCCCCCTGTGGTCAGATGCCGGCTAGTGGGCAGCCCACGTGTGGTCACGGTTGCTAGCGCTGCGCCTTGAATCCTGAGCACTCATGTGACAAGTGACACGTCCCCTTTGCGTGTCGCATTACTTCCCACGCTGACCCTTTTTGGCTACGGTTCTGCCCACTCACACGGCCTCGCAAGCTCTCCCAGCATCTCACCCCCATCTGCTTGGCATTTCAGTCTCCAGAAGGACTTGTGTCATTTCAGACACGGAAAGTTTGTTCTGCTCTGCTCTGCCAGAACAGTTATAAATCGACTCTCTGGTAATGACTCCAGGAAAGACTCAGCATTTAGGTTTCTGGTGTTTGGGCCCACATTTCCCATGGCCCTGGGAAGTATATGGAAGGATACCGTACACTGAGCGCTGCCCTATAGACCTGTGAGGCATTTGCCTGCTCGCCAGGGCTGTGACATCTGGCCAGGAGCTCATGAATGGTGACACTGGGAGCGTCCCTTGGAGCACATGGACGCTGTCTCAGCACCTTCACCAGCTAATCTCAGGCTGGTCATAGGAGGGCTTCACACTTCAGCAACTTCCTTTGTAAAATGGGCTGATGGATCAATAGTTTGCAGACTCTGTGCTGAGGAGGTGCTGTCAGGCTCCATAGACATTTCATTCTCCTCGTCAGAAGGGCTCTGTAAATAGTGGCAGATCTTTCATGAAGGAGGTGCTAGGCTGCCTGCCCGAGGCTGCACCAGGTCAAGCAGAGCGCGGCCGAGGTCTGTCCCACCTGTTCTTGTCTGTATCTTCTTCCTTCCCAGTGGCCCAGCCCACACACAGGGATTCCATATGTGATAGCTTTGAGAAAAAGAAAAGGCCTGCTGCTTTAAATTTGTAAGACATGCCAGGGCTGCAGCTGGGGAATGGAGTGAATACTCTTAGGGAGCCTACTGTGCGGCGTGGGCAGGACGTGGCAGACTTGGACGTGCAGCTGAGGCGGGTAGGGTGGGGCGGGGGGGAGGGCCGGGCAGCCCTCCCTGTGCACCTTTCAGCGCAGAACTGGGGCAAGTTCCAGAATTCTAAGTTCAAGCCTAGCCTTCCAGGGCGTTTGAAGAGAGGAGAATAGAATATATCTTACTTAACAGCATGTTAGCTTCTTTGATATTTTTTCAGTATTTAGATGCATGGTGTAAAGATCTTAACTTGTACTCTTGCCCCAAGCCCTGCAATTGTCAATTTCTCCCCTAATGAGAAAACCAAGACATAAAGATATTCAGGCCCATGCAGTCTATTGCATTATGCCACCCAGAGCCAGAATGACCATCATGGGCCTGAGTCTCCACCCGGGTTTTCCCCCAGAACTGAATTTTATTGTTGAAATGGCCATATGGCAGATATTCTCAAGGCCTGGTTTGAAGGGTGGACCAGTTCACTTGATGAACAAGTACAGGCTTTAAAAAGTAAATGACGTGGGCTTCCCTGGTGGCGCAGTGGTTGAGAATCTGCCTGCCGATGCAGGGGACACGGGTTCGTGCCCCGGTCCGGGAGGATCCCACATGCCGCGGAGCGGCTGGGCCCGTGAGCCGTGGCCGCTGGGCCTGCGTGTAAAAGTAAATGACGTGATGCTAAAACTCACAGGATCCTGCACCTAAGACTATATATTTCACTGTATGTGGATTTTATCTCAAAAAGAACTGTAAACAAAGATTAAAGTCTAGTTAGTGGTTTTGTTTTTGGCAGTGTATGCATCATCAGTTCTTTTTTTAAAAATAACTTTATTTATCTATCTATTTATTTATTTATTTATGGCTGCATTGGGTCTTCATTGCTGTGAGCAGCTTTCTCTAGTTGCAGCGAGCGGGGGCTACTCTTCATTGCGGTGCACGGGCTTCTCACTGCGGTGGCTTCTCTTGTTGCGGAGCACGGGCTCTAGGCACGCAGGCTTCAGTAGTTGTGTCACGTGGGCTCCGTAGTTGTGGCTCGCGGGCTCTAGAGCGCAGGCTCAGTAGTTGTGGCGCACGGCCTTCGTTACTCTGTGGCATGTGGGATCTTCCTGGACCAGGGCTCGAACCCATGCTCCCTGCATTGGCAGGCGGATTCGTAACCATTGCACCACTAAGGGAAGCCCCAGGCCGGGAGCTTTTAAAGAGACACGACCACTAAGCGATCCTGAATTGGACCCTGGACGGGGAAATAGCCAGAAAGGACATCGTTGGTGAAACTGGAACTCGGACTGTGTCACTTTCTCCAGTTTTGATGGCTGTGCTGTGGTCGTGAAAGAAAATGTCCCTGTACTTCAGAAATTCTCACTGAAGTATTCAGGGGTGAAGAGGTATGCTGTCTCCACCTTAATCTCAAATAGTTGGGGAAGAGTTACAGGCCTGTGTGTTTAGAGAAGGAGACTGGGAGGAAGGGAGTGACGGGGAGAGGAGAGAGGGTGACACGGCCAGTAGAGCAAGATGTAGACGACCAGTGAATCCTGGAAAGGGTGTATGGGTGTTCCTTTTACTGTTTTTGTAATTTTCTGCAAGGTTAATTTATATCAAAATTAAAAGCTGCCCCTAAAGGATGGCACGTGTGGCTCTAAGAAAGGGGGAGCTTTAGGTCCAGTGGAGGTGTTTTCGGACCTCATTCAAGGTCCCGTCTCCCCAGTTTATCAGCTGTGCTAGTAGCTCTGCCTTTCTGAGCACTGCCTGAGTCCCTGGGCAGATGAGGGGCCCGACGCAGAGGGACTGGGACCCCACGTCCCGGCCTGACTCTGCCTCTGCGCCCCCTGATCTCTGCTGCCTCATCGGCAGATGGCTGCACTTCAGAAACGTGAGGTCAGAAAGGACATTGATAGGAAAGTGGGGCCCACTGGGGCTCTGCTGCATCGTTAGACCCTTTTCCTGAATTGTTTTCTTGGAAAATGTTGAGATTGATTTAACACCTTTTTAACAGAACTGTCACCTAGTTGTAGCTGTTTATGCAGCAGTGTCCATCCAAGAATCTATAGCCGGGTCAGCCTGAGAGCCAGATCCAGCCGCTGCCAGTTTTTATAAACAAAGCTTTCAGGGAACAGTCACGTGCATGCTTTGCTTTGACCTCAAAATGCTCCTTACGGTTTAAAAGTGGTTCAGTTTGGGGTAGTTGCTTATTACTTAGTGAATACTTATTCCTGATACTATGCAATTTTGGTGATCACCTTCTCATTAAAAAGATAAGTTTTATGTTTATGGGATTAAATTTTTTTAAATAGGGGAATTAAGAGTTTTATTATAAAAAGTATTTTTTTTTTTCCTTTGCCACTGCTAGTTTAACAGAAAACAAATGCCCAGAGGCCCCCAGGGCTTCAGCCTCAGCCTTTGTGCCTCTGAGAACAGCTTCTGGAGCTGTGTTCTGCCTGCTAAATAATTCACATTCGTCAGAGGTAGCAGCAGGCTAAAGGTCTGCTCTAAATTATGGATGCGTCTTCTGTGATGCTTTGTGTTAAGTACACTGGTGGTTCCTTCTCCGTGAGCTCGAAGGGAGAGACTCGCCTTTGTCAGCCTGTGGACTGGGATCTCTGGAGAAAGTGCACTAATTTACCTCTTTGGGGAGCGTGAGCTAAGCAACAATGTCTCTGTGTGTGGCCCGAGCCTGGGGCCCCAGGGGCTGTGCTGGCTGACCCTGGTATGGATTCAGAGGGGTGGTTTGCGGTGAATGGTTGGAAGTATTTGGTTAAGTGGCATCACAGTGGCTCTTATCGGCTCTGCCCAGGTAAAGTCCCTCTGGTCTGTGCCTTGTCGTGGTTGGCGGGGGCAGGCAGACTGCGCGGTCTCCAGGTATGTGTGCCGAGGGGGCCCGTCTGCTTGGAGGCCGGTGGCAGTTAGCCCTATTACCTGACCTTGAGTTGTGATTTAAATATTTAAAGTGCTGGAGGTTATGGTTTGGATGAGATATTCTGGTGAGATAATGATGGATGAAAGCCCTGAGTTACAGAATTATCTATAAAATGTTAATAGTAAGGCATTCTTCAAGTTATTTGCAACACGGTAACCTGCATGTTTGTCCAGCCAATGTAAAGGTGGTGGCTTTCCTAGTTTTCAGCAGATCTGAAACAGACTTCAAAAACTTTCTCACCAGGAAAGCATTACTCTGACTTAAACTGGTGAATTGAAAGGAAAAAAAAAACCCAACAGCGACAACAGAAACCAGGAAACATTCTCTAAAGTGAAGCTGTAAGGTGGGATGTGGGGTGTCTTCCATGGACGTCTTCTTCTTTGGCTGGAGGATGAGTGTGTTGTTTTCCAAGCACCTGACACCCCAGAGAGACTCAGGCAGTGGCTTAGACATAGTGGGGTTTCTTCCATCACCTGTTCTGGCCTTGGAGTTGGGGTAGGAATCCTGGCGTTGGAAGGAATTTCATTTGTGTTCAAGGGCAGTCCTTCCACACATGTGCACTGTTTTCTGTGTGTCGAGAGCAACTCCAGAGTGAGTTTAAAGGTGGCATGAATTATGAAATTCAGAACTTGACAATGGCTGTCAAGGCCCAGGTGACTCTCCGTGTGTCATGGACACACGGAAGTGCTAGGATCTTGTCATCCCCGAAGGGCTCTGCACCCACCGCATGGCTCTTCACGTTCTTCTGCAAGAATCGGCCACCTAAAGATTCACCAGGAGATCTCATGATGACAAGAACTGTGTACCGACGTGCTTTACGCAGCCAGGCATTGTCTCTAGTTTTCCCACTCTGAAGTGTGTGCACATTCCCAGAGATCTGGCCGAGGTGGAGGGAAACGGCCGGGGCCGCGGCCTCAGGCAGCGTGGCCTGGCCCTGGAGCTGCTCCTGCAGGGTCACTGCTGTCCGCTCTCGAAGCTCCTGGTGCCTGAGTTGAGGCCCAGGGAGCAGGCATTCAGGTCCCAGAAGCAACAGTGTGGGTGTGTCTGCCAGAAGAAGCAAAAGGAGCCTGCGGGGAGGCCCGGGAAGCCAGCGCAGGATAACTTTCTGACTTCGTGGGTCAGATGGGAGCTGGGGTCCAGGGCCTGCGTCCCCAGCTGAAATGACTCTTCCCAGGAGAGGCTCTGTCTGCAGGCAGAGCCCAGCCCCAGCCCTCCACCCCGCCGCCACCCCCGCTCCCCTTCTAGGCCCAGCGCATCTTTCTGTGCAGGACACCAGTGCCCCTGAGACTCCACGGCAGGAACCGCCCTGCTCCTGCCAAGGCATCAGAAAAGGCAGGCCTCAGGGTGTGCCTGCCGCTGGCCGGCTGAGCCGCGCAGCCCACAACGAGCGGCCAGGGGGGTCCTTTCTTCTTTTAATTGTAATGTTTCTTTATCGATTAGACTTTTCAAGTGTCAGTTATTGATCTGTGAGTCTTCAAAAATAATTCACATTGGCTAAATCTTATAAAAATGAATTGGTATACGGGTCTTCTTTCCCTTAACACGTGTATTCGGTCAGCGTTCATTTGTCCTTCACTCAGTCCCTCCACAAACTTGCAGCACTGGGCAGGGTGGGGCTTGGCGCCTGGGAAGCCTGCCCACCCCCCGCCTCCCTCGTGTCCTGTGTGCACTGGTCGACATCGCTCTGCCTGTTGCGTGTTGGAATCCACACACCTTTTGTTTGACAAGTAAAAGCTGCGACATCCTTGATGGGTTCAGCTGCTCTGTCTGCAGTTTGCCCCCCACCCTGCCCTCACCATCCAGCCTCAGCCGGACCTCCGCTGGCCACTCTCCACGTGCAGCCAGAAGGACAAAAAGTCCCTTCTTTATTATTATTATTATTAACGGAATGTTTTATTTTTAGCATAGATGTGATGACTTTTTTTTCAATATTTTTTATTGAACTATAGTTGATTTACAATGTCATGTTAATTTCTGCTGTACAGCAAAGCAATTCAGTTATACATATATATATACATTCTTTTTTAAAAATATTCTTTCCCATTATGGCTTATCCTAGAATACTGAATACAGTTCCCTGTGCTGTACAGTAGGACCTTGTTGTTTATCCATTCTTTATATAATAGCTTACATCTGCTCATCCCAAATTCCCACTCCATCCCTCCCCCAACCCCCTCCCCCTTGGCAACCACAAGTCTGTTCTTTATGTCTGTGAGTCTGTTTCTGTTTTATAGATAAGTTCATTTGTGTCATACTTTAGATTCCACATGTAAGTGATATCATATGATATTTGTCTCTCTGTATGGCTTACTTCACTCAGTATGATCATCTCTAGGTCCATTGATGTTACCACACATGGCATGATTTCACTCTTTCTTATGGCTGAGCAGTGTTCCAGTGTGTATATATGTACCACATCTTTATCCATTCATCTGTCAGTGGACATTTAGGTTGTTTCCATGTCCTGGCTAGTGTGAATAGTGCTGCTGTGAACGTAGGGGTGCATGCATCTTTTTGAATTATAGTTTTGTCTGGATATATGCCCAGGAGTGGGATTGCTGGATCATATGGTAATTCTATTTTTAGTTTTTTGAGGAACCTCCATACTGTTTTCCACAACGGCTGCACCAACTTACATTCACACCAACCGTGTAGGAGGGTTTCCTTTTCTCCACACCCTCTCCAGCATTTATTGTTTGTAGACTTTCTAGTCTGACCAGTGTGAGATGGTACCTAATTGTAGTTTTGAAGTGCATCTCTCTAATAATTAGTGATGTTGAGCATCCTTTCATGTGCCTATTAGCCATCTGTATTTCTTCTTTGGAGAAATGTCTATTTAGGTCTTCTGCCCGTTTTTTGATTGGGTTGTTTGTTTTTCTGTTGTTGAGTTGTATGAGCTGCTTATATATTTTGGAAATTAAGCCCTTGTCGGTTGCATTGTTTGCAAATATTTTCTCCCATCTTGACATTCCCTTGTTTATCACTGTCCTCCAGGGTGAAATACACACAGCTTGGGTGCCCACCTCCCGGCCCTGCTGGCCTTGCCTGCCAGCTCTCCTGCTCCTCGGCCGCCCAGCCACACTGGCTGTGAGCCGTGTTTCTTCTGCCACAGGGCCTTTGCACATGCTTGTCCCCCTCGTGGAAGGCTTTTTCCGCTTTTCTGAGGTCGGTTAAGTTCTGTTCATCCCTCAACTCTCAGCTCAACCATCATTGCCTTAAGGGAAAAAAGCTGGAGGAAAATGTCTTGGTGCTCATACTTTACTGAGTGTTTTTAAAATAGACTGTTTCATCTTTTGAGGATGACCCTGTTTATCAGCATGAAATGTAGCAGGAAAGCTTCTCTGCTTGGCCCCTGACACTGCCCCTGACGCTGGTTCACGGTTCACATTCTCTTTGGCTCCGTGTGGGGGTCCCCGGGGCTGGGGGCATTTTAAGCCCCTACTTAGTGACAGATCATACTCTTCCTCCACTTTCCTTTGGTTTATTGATCTTTTTTTTTATTGATGTGTAGGTGTTCTTAAATATAAAGAAAATTAGTCCTTCAGCTGTGTAATGTGTTACATGTATTTCCCGTAGTTTCTTATTTGTCTTTTGCCTTAGCTTACAGTGTTTTTTACATACAGAGATTTGATTTTACTTTTTTGAGGTGTAGTTGACATACAACATTATGTTAGTTTCAGGTGTACAACATAATGTTTCAAAATTTGTATATATTGTGGAATGATTGCCACAGTGAGCTTAGCTAACTTCCCTCACCAGGCACAGATGCAGAATTCTTTCTTGTGATGAGAACTTACAAGATCTAGTCTCTTAGCTCCTTTCGCGTGCGCGATGCAGTGTTGTTGCTTACACTCGCCGGGCCGTGCCATCCATCCCCAGGACCTGTTTCTCTTACGTCTGGACGTTTGTACCCTCTAACCCCTCCACCCACATTGTCCCCCACCCTGCCCACTGCCTCTGGCACCACCCGTCTGCTCTCACACACAGAGACTTCAAGTCTGTCTCTGACGGCTCTGGGCGGGAGCCTGCTGGATGTCCTCACTCAGGTATCTCAGAGAACTGTCCCGTGCTTTCTTCTAGTGTTTCTCTGACTTCACTGTTTATGTTTAAATCTTTGGTCTGTGTGGCATTTATTCTAGTGCATATTGCAAGCCCCCCAACTTGGTCACTGTCCAGCTGGTCACAGTTGACCCTGTAGCGTGTATTGAGTGATCCGGCTGTGTCCTGTCCCAGTGGCGCATCTGCTTCTGCAGCGGCATCGTTCAGGGTGTGGGTGTGCGACGTGTGTAACGTTCGGTGGGGCTGGCCCTGCCTCTGTGCTTTGTTTTGTGTAGTTTTCCAGCATTTCGTGTTTGGGTTTCCACGTGAACCTTTACACGCAGTTTGTCTGGTTCTAATAGAACGTGTACTGGGAAGTGTGTTGGGAGGAGAGGTTAATTTGGGGGGTTGAGCGTCAGTGGTGTTTAGTCCTTTGTTGCCCCTGTTACTGGATACAAATCACATGTGAAGACGTGGGGTCTTCCAGGACCCCAGCCCCAAGGAGAGAGGGGAGGAGGGTGTGAGTGTGTGCCTGCCTGTGAGCATGTCAGGATGCGTGCGTGAGCGTGTGTGAGCGTGTGCCTGCCTCTGAGTGTGTTGGGGTGCGTGTGTGAGCGTGTGCCTGCCTGTGAGCGTGTATGAGCATGTGCCTGCCTCTGAGTGTGTCAGCGTGCGTTGAGGAGCGGGTTTCCGGTCACATACACACAAAACCGAGAGCTGTTCTTGTGGGGAAGTTTTGTGTGTTGGGGTCTAAGCAGAGCATTTCCAGGTGGTTCCGTGTGCCCTGGTCCTCAGCTCCCTGCCTGGGCACTGCGGTGCACTTAGCAACAGTGCGTGTTTCTCCGGGTCCTGGGAACCCCACTGGTGCCCCTTTCTCTCTGCTCAGCCCGCCCGTCACCCAGCCCTGGCTCCTGGCCCGTCCCGACCTCAGGTGGACTCACTCGGAGCCCCTGCCGTGCCCGCGGCCAGGGCGGCCGCGACCTGTGACGAGCATCCTTGTTGGGTGTGTGCGTGCGTGGCCTCAGGAGGTGGGTTCGGTCTCGTTCCCACTCGGCCCGGTACCCAGGGTGCCCAGAACGATGCAGCCACAGTGTGGGCACTCACCACACTGTGTCGGCTGAACGCACCTCCTGTAGAAGACAGATGGTGAGGGCCCCGTGGGCAGGAGGGGGACAGGCCCGCAGGTGAGTGAGGTCTGTGCTGGCCCCGCAGAGCTGAACGGCGCCGACCTGAAGGACTGCGTGAGCAACCACAGCCTGAGCAGCAATGCCAGCCTCCCCAGCGTGCAGAGCTGCCGGCGCCTGCGTGAGCGGAGGGTTGCCAGCTGGGCTGTGTCCTTCGAGCGGCTTCTGCAGGACCCACTCGGAGTTCGCTACTTTTCCGTGAGTCTGACGGGCATCGGGCACCTCTTGCAGCCGGACCCCAGGGCAGGGTTGGGCAGGGCAGGCGTCTTGTCCTCCTGCTTCTACCCCGGGCGCTCAGGCCCAGGGGCTGGAGGGCGCCTCTCTCTGCTGTGAGGGGCATCAGAGCTTCTTGTGAACCCTTGGAAGCAGCTGCCTGCTAGCCAGGCCGGCTACTAGGAAGGCATGCTCAGCTCCTAAGGAAACAGCTGGGAAGGCCCAAGTGGTCCCAGTGAGGGCAGCTTTTAAGTTTGCTCCCAGGTAAATTCTGCAGAGGCGCTTGGCACCCGTGGTTTCTGTGAAAGATGAAAATAAGAATAAAGTGGGAATAATGGAACAGAGCGCAAGAGGAGGGAGGTCCCACTGCCACTACTGACGTACCTGCCTTTTCCGAGGATTGTGTGAAGGTTAATCTATGGTGTTTTTCTTAGGATTTTCTAAGGAAGGAATTCAGTGAAGAAAACATTTTATTCTGGCAGGCCTGTGAATATTTTCATCATGTTCCCGCACACGACAAAAAAGAGGTACGTTTCTTCAGGCTGGGAAGTGGGAGTGGTTAAAGGTCAGGGTGATGTTAGCGTAGGTTCACACATAGTGCAGTTTGAAAAGTCCGTGTAAAAATATTTTCACACGATTAAAAAAAATTCGTTTTCAGAATGTTTCTTAATATATATGATATTTAGTTTTGCCTAAACATAGCTTGCATAAATGGCCCTAAAACTTTCAGCACATGTGCTGCCACTCCGTGTGTGGAAGGGGATTTAAGAGAAAATCCTGGGCAGAAGAGCATCCTAGGATGCCCGTCCGTACGGCCCCCCTTGCAGGCTGCGTGGGGGCAGGTGAGCCCCTGCTGGTGTGGGTGCTGATCCGCGGCGTGACCCGCTCTGAGGCAGCCTGTGCCCCTCCCTCAGAGGAGGCCTCTTCTCTGCTTCTCACGCTCCGTGCTGCCCGGACCTCCCTCCCACTTTGGCGAGACCACACCATGCAACAGCATCTGCGCTGCCCGCACCCGGATGCCCCCGGTCTTTGGAACATTCAGATTGCGCTTTGACAAAATTTGGAGAGGAGCTGATTTATTGAAAAGTTTCATACTGGCTGTTACTTTTAGTTATTATCCAAGCAAGAAATATTTATTAGGCCCTAAGAAAATGTGTCTCCATTGCCTGGACCCGTGTCAGAAAACATGTGTGTGGTCTGCATGTCCCACACACGCACTGTCCCTTCAGCTCTCCTACAGGGCCCGCGAGATCTTCAGTAAGTTCCTGAGCAGCAAAGCCACCACGCCGGTCAACATTGACAGCCAGGCCCAGCTGGCGGACGACATCCTCAGCGCCCCCCACCCTGACATGTTCAAGGAGCAGCAGCTCCAGGTGACTGCCCGGGGCGCGGGCAGAGGACTCGGGTCCCAGAGAGCAGCCCCCGCAGGCACCAGACTGCGAGGAGAGTGCCGGTGGGACCCCCACCCCTACCCCACCCCACCCCAGCCCCTGGGCTCCATCTCAGAGCCAGGGTTCAGCAGAGCCCTGGAGCAGGACGTCCCCACCACGGCATACCTGACTGTTGACACTCTCCCTTATGCATCTGTGTGTCATCACAGGTTCATGGGCGGTGATATACATAGAGGTCGATAGATGTTTGGATTTTTTTCAGTTTTAGGACATCACTGTGATGAAAAGTGTGCATTGGACTTAATGTGTTTTAGAGCACATGTCCACTGGCCTTAGCAGAGGTTACTTCTGTAGCTGAGTCATATGAATGAGGTTTAAAAAAATGGAGGAAGGTATTTTCAAGGCAGGTCTCACTTCCTTTAGGTTTCCAGTTGCCTTTGGTTTCATTCTTTTTTCTTTTTTTTGGCGGTACACGGGCCTCTCACTGTTGCGGCCTCTCCCATTGCGGATCACAGGCTCTGGACGCACAGGCTTAGCAGCCATGGCTCACGGGCCCAGCCGCTCCGCGACATGTGGGATCTTCCCGGACCGGGGCACGAACCTGTGTCCCCTGCATCGGCAGGCGGACTCTCAACCACTGTGCCACCAAGGAAGCCCTGGTTTCATTCTTATTTAACAAAGTAAAGATTCTCCAAGATTGCACCTTGGCTGTCCTGAGGCCACTCAGACGCTGGCGCTTTATGTGGGTTATTGGAATTGGCTGATCGTAAGCGTGGCCACCGAGGGCTGGCGTGTTATGAGAAGTGTGATCAGACATAAAGGAGCCTGGGCAACGACTCCGGGGGCGATGAGGGGCTTTGGGAACAGGCCCTGCTGCGCGTGTGGCCTGGCGCCGCCCCACACCTTCAGGGCCAAGTGTCCGGTTCCGTGTGTCACTGGACAGCGCTGTGTTTCCTTGGCAGATCTTCAACCTGATGAAGTTTGACAGCTACACTCGCTTTCTGAAATCCCCGCTGTACCAAGAGTGCATCCTGGCGGAGGTGGAGGGCCGCCCGCTGCCCGATGCGCAGCAGGTTCCCAGCAGCCCCACCTCCAAGCACAGCGTCAGCTCCGACCACTCAAACGCGTCCACGCCAAAGAAGGTGCCCGTCCCAGCCACGCTGGCCCCCCCAGTGAAAGCTGTTCTGCAGAGATGACAGTAGACGCCCCTGTTGGCTTATCCCCTCACCCGCAGGGAATGCAAGGCCCTCTTAGCACTCACACCTCCCATGCGTCTTGTCTGAGGTTCTGGTCGGGGCGGGGGGCTCCAGCTGCCACTTCTGGAGAGGCTGGCGGGGCTGCGCCTCTGGCCTTGAGGGACCTGGACCCTCCCGCGGAGCACCTGTCTTGGCAGCCTGCTCCAGCTCCCTTTCCCATGCATTTCATGTGATATTAAATTAACTTCACACTGTTTTAACAACGTTTTCCATTTGATGGCAGTTGAATGGAAAATCGAAATCAGGACGGTCCCTGAATGAAGAGTTGGGGGACGAGGACAGCGAGAAGAAACGAAAAGGAGCGTTTTTCTCTTGGTCAAGGACCAGGAGCACCGGGCGGTCCCAGAAGAAGAAGGACCAAGGCGACCGTCCAAGCGGTTCGTGGTTTGTCGTGTGCAGGTCGGGGAGGGAGGGGGGTGAGGCCCTCTCGGGGACGAATGAGGAAGTGTGGGCTGTGCTTGTGACGTGGCCCTTTGGGGCGGCCTGGCTGGGGAAGCCGGGGGTTCTAGGGCCCTCTGAGAGGGGGCATGGTGCATTCTAACCCACCAGCCTAGGGCACCTCACAGGTACCACCTTCTTCTTGCTTGAGCAGTAATGGGTGCTCTTGGTAGAAAATTTGGAAAATATAACCAAGTGAAAAGCAGAAAATACAGATGTCCTGCCCTCTGTCCACCCAGACAGCCTCTTGCTTTTCTGCTGTGTGCAGAGAGGTACACGAGCTTTTGTAATTTCTTTAAGAAAATGTGACACCATAGTTTGGGTACCAAGCATTTTCAAAATTGTAATTTTATTGTAAATTTTAAAGGTTGCCATCCTAGATCTTCTCTCCCTTGGTTTCTTTCTTGGATGTGGCTGAGAAGACAGTGTGAGAGGGACAGGGATGGGGCTGGGATGCCCCGGGAGGGAGGTGGGTGGACGGGTAGCAGCCTGGGCAGGGGGGACAGGGCAGAGAAGGGCGGGGCGCACACTGGGCGCAGGAAGCATGCGTGGGAGGGTTTGGCAGCCTTTTCTTCTCCACTGTCAGGAAAGGGATTATTTTCCGGGAACTAACCTGCAGGTTCCAGACCCGGGCCCCAAGATTAGGTTGGGCGGCTTATCGAGGGAGCTTGGACAGGGAGCACCTGAGGGGGGTGGTGCCTGTGCTGTGCCAGGCGCTTTAGAGGGTTCATCTCCTGCTCAGAGCTGGCCGCAGGCAGGTCTTATGCCCACTTTGCAGAGGGCAGTGTAGGGAGGCTGTGGGCCTCTGCCGGTGCCCTGAGGCTCCGGGGCCCTGCCTGGGGCGGCCGGTACAGCTATTCTTCCACGAGGAAGGGCAGCTGGAGCTGGGGGAGGGAGCGGTGTCGTCAGTGTGGCCAGGGACCCCCGAGGACCGGAGATGGGGGAGTGCCTGCCTCTCTAGGTCTGTGTCCCCGAGCGGGACCCCAGGAGACCGGGGTCCCCATACCCGGCACATCTTTAGAGAACCACCCGTAAAGGCCCTAAGTCCTGACCCCAGGATGCTCCCCAGGCATCCTGACTCTCTCGCCTGGCAGTCTGTTGCTTTTGGCAGGTGGGTCAGTGGGACCTGGGGGCCTCCGTGTAATCAGGCCCCGGCACAGGGGCATGATCGGGGGCCCTAGGCCCTGTGTTTTTAAAGGTCCTTTCTACGTCAGAGTTCTCGCGAGTTTTAGATTACAGTTAGCTCAGTCAGTGACATCGGATGGCGCGATTGTCAGCTCATTCAGGGCTTTACAGGAAGACGGGAAGTGAGCCGTCGGTAAAAGATGCCGTAACCGGCTGGCACGTGAAGCCACATGTTGAGATAACAATTCCAGATTAAATGAAGGGCAGGGAGGCCTTGCACTTGCTTGCGTTTTGACCTAAGACAAGGCAGCAGGAGCCAGGGGAGCCGCGTGGCCGCCAGCAGAGCGTGGGCCTGGGCTGTGGCTCCCGGCCCCGGCTGTGTGCCAGGGGCGAGGCTGCGCCACCAAAGGGCCTCCGAGCCTGGCTCCTGTCCTTTGAGCGTGTCTCTTCAGCCTAAAGGAGGTGTGGGGCTGTGGGGGACATGACCACACTCGGGGGGTTTCTGCACTTCTGCATTAAGCGAGCAAGCCTGAAGCTGGTGCCATTGGGTGTTCTGAGTCCCTGTATCCCCTCCAGACCCCCTGCACACCAATGGAGGCCTGGGCCGCCGGGAGTCACAGGGCTCCATGTCCTCGGCCGGGAGCCTGGACCTGGTGAGTCCCCGCAAAGCCATGTCCCTCGTAAAGGAGCTGTTGGATGGATGGGGAGGGCGCCCCTTGAGCACTAAGAATATCTCTGGGTTTATTTCTGAGACCTTTAGTTCCCGTTCAGGCACGTTTCTCTGGACGCCCATGGGAGCAGGCAGGTACTCCTCTTCGTCTCGGCACCTGCATGTCCCGTGAGCTCAGACACCCCCGTGTCTCTGCCTGTGCGCTGGGGGCTGTGCCGACGGAGCTCTTCCCCTCCGGCCCCTGCTGCGGGCCGGGGGCCCGGGTCCTGCCTGGCCCTGCGCTCTCTCCTCATGCCCCACTGAGTTGCTTGTCTGGGCCAGTTTCTAGTTAGGTGGAGAGGAGGCATTGGGCTGACCTGCTAGCTGGTTAGCTGTCATCTGATGGCAATTTTGGAAAACCCTATTGTTGCTGGCCTCCTAGTCACTTGAGATGGTCAGGCAGTAGTGAGTGTAGAATGTCATTTCTTCTTCAGTTATAACAATACCAGTTAGAGCCGTGAGGGTGGACCATGCACTAGTCAGCCATTGCTGCCTGACAAGCCATCCCAAAACCCAGCGGCTTAAGACAAAGAACATTTATTATTGCCCGTGCGTCTGTGGGAAGGGCATGTTTGGGGCCATTTTGCAATCAGTCTACCACCTGCAAACTAGTTTTCTGAAGTAATATTTGGGAGAAAGAGATTTTCAGACCCTCGGAGGACAGAGTGGTAAGGAAGTGACAACCAGGGCAAGTCAGGCATTAGAGAAGCATGCGGGGAGCCGTCTGTAGCCAGGAAGCGGAGCTGTAACTCAGGGACCCAGAGGTCTGCCACGGGGAGCGCGGCCGCGGGCTGGTCCCTGGTCTGGCTCCTGCCCCGAGCACGTCGGAGCCCTGCTCTGAGCAGTGGGGAGGGGCCACCCCCCCCCCCCCGCTCTTGCCTAGTCCACCCACAGTGCAGACATCACGTCGCAGGTGCTACTGCTCTGGAAGGCTCGCTTCCCCATCCTGCAGGCGTGTCCGCCACCGCAGAGCCTGGCAGTGGGACAGGTGGGCTGGGCCACATCCCCCGCGCCGGGCAGAGGTGGTGGGCGTTCTCTGGGCAGAAGGCACCCCAGGCTGAAGGCTGCCTGCAGGGCGCACCCCCGGCAGCCCCGCGGAGGAAGGAGCTGAGACTCCCCCGTGCCCCTCACACCCGGCCTCCCTGCGCCTGCTCCTCGTGACCTGGGGGCCAGGGTCTGAGGGGCCTCATACCCTCAGGTGTGTGCCGCTGCCTCTGAGCCTTGGCCTGGCCGTCCCGCCCCCTCTCCTAGCCTCTTCCCTGCAGCCCACCTGCTGTCTGTCCGTCCATTCCTCTCGGAAAGGCCTTGGGCCTGCGAGGTCGGGCAGAAAGAGCCAGAAATGTGACCAGAAGCAGCAGAGGTTGCCTGCCTTGTCCGTCCCCGGCTCCTAGGCTGAGAGACGGGCGAGGCAGCTCCTGGTCCCCAGATGGCCTCAGTGGGCTCTGCAGAGTGACTCCATGTGCTTCCGGGTCAGGGAGGCCAAGACCGGACCCCCGAAAACAAAAGTGGGAAGGCCCATCCTATTCTAGTAGGAAAGCTAGTTAGCATGGCCCTTGTAAAAGTTTACACTCAGAGGTTGGAGGCTGGGACTGCGAGGACGGTGCCTGTAGTTGAGAGGGGGTGGCTCTCTGTCAACTAGCAGCCCCACAACTTAGCGGCCGTGTGCGCACAGCGCACTGTACCTTTATAGGAATGTGTCTGCGCTGTGGGGCTGGGTGTGCACAGGGAGCCGCGCTGCTGGGCCCCTCACACATGTGCAAGCTACGATGGCCCTTCCCTGGGGCCTCCCGCACTTTCCCTGACCCTGCGCCTGCCCCCGTCTCCCTGCCCTCCAGCCAGAGGCCTGCAGGACCCTGGCGCCCGAGAAGGACAAGGCCGCCAAGCACTGCAGCATCCAGCTCCCCGACGGGACGGCCTGCGTGGTGCTCGTCAGGGAGGGGCTCTCCATCAAGGAAATCCTGGCCGGGCTCTGCGAGCGACACGGCATCAACGGGGCTGCTGTGGACCTCTTCCTGGTGGGCGGGGATAAGGTACAGGGCTGCAGAGACCGAGGGCCTTTCCTTTGGGGGCGTCTGCCCTGTGGGAGATCCTGCCGAGGGGGGAGCCGGCTAACCTGTGTGTGTTTACCTGAGCGTGCGGGTTCCCTGCCGCCTCGGCCTGTGTTGGGCCTCGCGGCCGACTCTGCTCTGTGCTCCTCATCTGAACCGCGCGTGTGGCCGAGGTGGGTCCCGAGAGCACCGCCTCGCCGCGCAGAACCCTTTGTGGGCTCACAGCAGCTGGTCAGGGAGCTGAAGCCTTCTCTCTGGCTCTGGCGGGCTGCTCTTGAAGCTGCACTTGGCTCCGTGCAGCTGTGCGCCCCGGCTCCCACTGACGCCCGTCTCTCTTCCTTTCATGTGTTCCGTAGCCTCTGGTGCTGCACCAGGACAGTAGCATCTTGGAGTCTAGGGACCTGCGCCTAGAAAAACGCACTTTATTTCGGTAAGAGAAATGCAATTGCCATTTTCATGAGGTTTCCAGAGCCACAGGCTGTTTCTGACCACTTGCCCCGCTGGCCTCCGCTCTACTGGGGGTGCCGGCTCCCCCCCACTGTGAGCTCAGAGGGACAGCCGCACGTGGCCCCAGGAACCCCAGGGGCCAAAGGGTCAAGCTCCCCGCCTGCTGGCGACCACGGCAAGGCTGCACCCGGGGCAGGGTTGACCCTTGGGGAGGGGCTGCTCCTTGTCGGGTGTGACAGTCCTGGCTCAGCCCCACGAGACCCTAAAGAAGCCCCCTGTGGGCTCTCTTCTCGTGCAGAACCCGGGGCTGCCTTGGTGATGCCCATGGGTGCCACGCTGCTCTGCTTTTGAGACGGAACGTCCACGTGACAGTTGCCACGTGTTTGTGGCAAACGTGCTCCTGTTTCTCCCCCTCCAACCAGGCTGGATCTGGTGCCGATTAACCGGTCTGTGGGACTCAAGGCCAAGCCCAGCAAGCCAGTCACGGAGGTACTGCGGCCTGTGGCGGCCAAGTATGGCCTGCGCCTGAGCGAGCTGGTGGCCCGGCTGGTGAGTGACCAGGCTGGTGAGTGACACGGGGCCCCTGGGCCCCCGAGCCGCCCACAAGCTCAGCGCTGCCTGCTGGGGCCCAGTTTGCCCCCGTTGTCTGCGAAGCGAGCTGTGGCTGGCATAACGGGAGGATGCCATGGGGCCGACCCAGCGCCTGTGTGCAGCTTCTCCACCCAGCAGGCCCTAGGGAGGACGTTGCCGCTGCCCTCCTGTTTCCCACCCTTTGGTGGAAATGCTTGCTGCTTATTCGTACCTTGGTCGTGCCCTCTGGGATTTGGGTTGGTATTTGAGATTTGGGGGTTTGGGCCTAGGGAAACCAAGAAGAGAAACAAATGAAAACCTTGCAGCCTCCCGCCATTTGCAAATCTGATCAGATGACGGCACGCGGTGGCGTGCATGACCCGATCTGCAACAGCCTGTCAGGCATCCGCTGCTTCACTGTCCAGCTTCCCATAGGCTGTGGGTCTGACACCTCTCTCTGGTGTTTCGGAGCTGGGCCGTTGGGTTCCTCCGTGCATGGGTGAAGCAGGGATGAGAGCAGAGTCCCCGTCCCTATAGCCGGAGGGCGGTCCCGCACCTCCACACATTTGCTTTGAAATGTGATGACTTATGACCTATTGGCCTGTGTTCTCCTTTCTTTAGAAATTATACTTTATCAGAGCTATGATTTCAAGTATTTTTAGGATTTTTATTTTCTCTGAAATGGGGTCCAGAATTGTTCAAGACTTTGATGTGAACAAGAGGACCAGTTAAATTGTTTTCAGACTTCCTGAGGGTAACCCGAAGCCCTCTGCCCAGCTCACTGGGGGATGGGGGTGCCGTCCTGGAGTCTAGAATATGCCGAATGGAGAGGGACGTGGCCTGGGTTCCATGTGGCCTCCCTGTACTCTGTTGAGATCCTAAGCGATCCTTAGTCCCCGTGCCTGTTTCCCCATCTGTAAAGTGGGGTGAGTCATGGAAGCGTGCTTGTGGGATTGCTGGGGGGCTTCAGTCCCAAAGGGCTGGCCAGTGGTCGGGGCTCCTTCCCCACTGGGCTGCTGAGGCCTGACTGGGAAGAGTGGTCCAGCTGCCTCAGGGCTTGTGGCCAGGAGAGTCGTGGAGGGTGGTACGGGGCGTTCTGTGGATGGGCTGTGAAGATGTGGCTTTCCTTGGACCCTCCTGCTGACCCTCCTTAGTGAACTGTGGGCCGCGAAGTCATGAGCCAGGCAGGATCCTGCTAGCCTTGGTCCGTTCCCCACTTGGCCGGAGCTCTGTCTGGGCGTTTGGTCGCTTAGCAATTTAAGAGCCAGACGACAGTTCAGATTCTTTCTTCGACAGAGGATGTGGGACTTGAACAGCAAGATAGTCTCCACAGGAGAGAAGGGCAGGATCCCGGGCCTCAGATGCGCCTGCTTCCTGCCCACAGGGAGGCATCTCCCCGCTACTCCCACAGCTCCTAGTGCATTGAGGGCCAGGGAAGTGGGCTTGAGGCCCCCTCTTCCAGGTTGGAGGTAATGCTGCGACTTAGGCCAGCTTGACTTAACGCCTAAAAGCACCCAACTTGTGGATGCAGGTGGTACCGGCGCCCACCAAGTGCTCCTCCACCCCCGGGGCTTCGCCTCGGCCCAGTGTTGCCAGCAGCCATCACTTGGGTGACAGCCCTGTCACGCGGGCCCCTCCCGGCGTCTGCGTTCCGGGCAGGCCCGCTGGCGCTTGGGATCCTGGTTATTGCATGTCAGGCGTCTGCGGCTGGCCCTGCCGAGGTGACAGGACCTGGGGTCACCTGGCGCATGACTCCATCAAGCCTGGGATGGTCCTGCTGGCTGATGGACCACATGCAGTTGTTCCGGAAAGCTCCAGCCTGGGTGAGCCGCTCATTGCACCATCTCTGCCTCTAGAGTGGAGAGAAGGAGCCCCTGGACCTTGGAGCCCCCATCTCGAGTCTGGACGGACAGCGGGTCATCTTGGAGGAGAAGGACCCCTCCCGAGGGAAAGGTGAGCAGGGTGACGCTGCCCTGGCCCTTCTGGCCTCCTGGGTCCCTGGGCTCGGCCCCCCGAAAGCTCCCGGCCCTGCTGCCCCGTGGTATCAGAGTGACACTGCGGATGGCCTCATTTGGGTTCAGGGTCTCACGGGGCTCGGCGACCCCCTGCCATGGCCGAGTCCAGCCGTGGCTGGGCGTCTGTCTGTGGGCAGGAGGCCCCGGGACCAGGAGTGCGAGGGCCTCTCGCTGGGACCCCCGCGTGTCTTCTCTGCCGTAAGAAGGGGCGGCAGGCCCTGCGAACGCCCTGCAGTCGCTCCGAGGGTCCATCATGCCCTGGAAAGTGCTCTCTTCCTGGGAGGCCTCCCCATCCCTCTGCACAAGGGACCCGGGGCTCTGGGGCATCGCTACCCCGTGTCGGCCCAGCAGCGGCTGAGGTGGGGGGCTGGGGCCCCCTGTGCCCAGTGCACAAGGAATCAGTGGTTTACAGGGCCCTTTCCCATACGCTGCCTCAGCCCCGCAGCCCTGCCCTGGGGACGGGGACCTGCACTCCCAGGTGGGGGCAGCGGAGGCGCGCCTCCTGGAGAGAGCCTTCTGGAGCCTCCTGAGCAGGGCAAGGAGGCGGCCGTGTCAGGAGCCGCCCTTCCCCTCCCCGCGCCGGCTCGGCTCTGAAATGGGCTACCGATCAGTCGTCTCCCTCCCCAGGGGTGCCCCGGGCTGCGGTCGCCCCTCTGCCCTCGGCCTCCAGTGCCTGCTTCTTGTCCCCCTGTGGGTCCATCTGGGTTCTGGAGTGTGCTGTGTGCGCTTCTCCTGCATGGTTACCGGCCTCAGGGGCCGAGCGGCCTGAGCGGGGCACGGGTGCTCAGCACCTCCCTCCGGGGTCTGATAAGGTTGGACCTCCCGGCCCGCTCGTGCGCAGGTGAGTCTGAAGGCACCGCTGCGGGCAGGTGCGTGCGGTGTGTTTGGGACGCTGCTCACAGATGGGAAGGCTGGGACTCTGCTAGCCCATCCTGGGCCAGGGAAGCGGTCTGTGGACCACGAGGGCCAGAGGGGGCCAGCCTGCAGCCCTGACTTGGGGCGATGGCCGTATTTGAAGATACATAATAAATGTGAGACTCTCCTACTTTCTAAAGACATTCGTGCCAAATAGTACCCGAAAGGTGCTTTCACTCACCACGGGACCACAGAGTCCCAGTAGACACAGTCAGCTGCGAGCCTTCTCCCCGTCGCCGTCATGCACAGCTCGCCCAGACGTGGCGGGCGGAGGAGGCTGGTCCTCTGTCCCTCGACCCCGCATGGGTGCTCAGGCCTGAATGCGCATGTACATAAGGGACCTCTGATACCTTTGGCTTCTGCACAGCATTGATCTCAAAGACGTATAAACGTGATTATGTTAAACGTTGAGATGGATTTGCAATTCACTGCAGTTTTATAAAGCTTATCTCACTATGTTCAGCGTCCACAGATAAACAGAAAAGTGTGCCCATCAAACAGAGCGCAGCTGTAAATGCCGGCTCCAGAAATCACTCGGCTATGGTAATTCCCCTCCTCCCCCCGCCTCGCTCCTTGCCTGCAAAGCTCAGGGGCAGGCGGCCCCAGCGGCTCTCTGCCCTGGTGGGCCTGCACCCTGGGTTGGGGGGTCTTCTCAGGGTCCCTCTGCGGTGCCTGCTCCCACTAGCCTGGGAATCGCTGGGTGGGTGGGTGTGCCTTACGTGCTGTTCTTTTTGCAATCCTTACCATTGCGATGGATGTTTCTGCAACGCATGTAAAGTCCAAATCAATGCAATCTATGTTTCAAAGACCCTTTTTATATAACTGATGAACTGTGCTGTCATGTGTCTGAAATGTGAGTGGAACTTTGACTTTCCTTCTGACGCAGGGAGAGGAAAGAACACTAGGCAAGTCTAATTCTATTAAAATTAAAGGAGAAAATGGAAAGAATGCTAGGGATCCCCGGCTTTCAAAGAGAGAAGAATCTATTGCAAAGATTGGGAAAAAAAAATATCAGAAAATTAATTTGGACGAAGCAGAGGGTATGTGTACTTTTTAAAACTTCCACGTTTTTCGTGAATGCAGTGTCAGTTTTCCAGTCCAGTCACTAGAAGCTTCTCTGAGTTACTGACATTGGGGTGGCCGTGACCCGTCACACTGAACACTCGCCCCTGTGTCTGTCTGCAGCTGTCGGTGTAACTCTACTAAAGCCCCAGTTTTTAGACCGAGAGCCGGGCCCTAGGAGTCAGGGAGCCCCTGCGTGGGCTGCAGCAGGAGGTCTCTGTCCTCCCTCACAGCCGGGTCCCGGCTCAGAGGAGGGCTCAGGACCAGGGTCCACGTCCCTGAGGGTCCTCGGCAGGAGGAGGCCGGTGGGAGGGCCTGGGCCTCGCTGGCCTCTGCTGTCGGGGCCCTGAGGAAAGGCTGTGCGCATTCGGCCATGGGGGCCGGACGCCCGAGCCGCCCCCGGGCCTGCAGGACAGAAGAAGGATGGCATGAGAGACGGAGAGGAGGTGTGGGGGACTTCCTTCCTTTTCTTCCGAAAGCTCGTGACAGAGAGAAGCTCTAGGAGCTGTTCTGCGCCCTGAGCTGTAACCCAGGGAACCCTTCCTGGGCAGGTCAGCTGGGATAGTCACAGCTCCCCGTGGCGTCCGGCCACGTGCCAGAGTAAAACACACGCCTGCCCTGAAGTTCTCGTGTTTCTGAGAGCCGTTAAGATTTGAGCTTTTAAGCTCCTTGCTGGTCAGAAGCTCAGAGCGTAACTTAAGCCTCGAGAAGGCTCAGTGTAGACACCATCTATTTTGGATGGTGAACTCGAGTTACAACTGAGAATCCACCCAGGTAAGAAAAAGAAGAGCTCTGGGGAGCCAGCGAAGAAGCTGGATGTCCCCGGCAGGGCGGAGGTGCCGGGAAGGGGCGGCCTGGGGGGCTGTGGAGCTCCCGGGGCAGGGTGCGTGGTGGGGAGAGGGCTCGAGGGCCGGGCGCTGCTCACAGGCCCCCTCGGGACCGCCCTCTGCCCCGGCGTGGTGCCCCCAAGAGGCCTCCCACACACGGGTCTAGGCTGGTTCACCAGCTCCGGGCACCAGGGGCTCCTGGCTGTGTCAGGCCATGGCGCCTGGTCAGTGGCCTCCCTCCTGCTCAGAAGATGGCATCAAATGCGGGCGGAGCGCAGACATGGGCCGCGGGCTGCGGTGGACCGGAGCCAGTCCAGGGAGGAGCGCAGCTGTTCGTGTGGCCCGCGGCCTCCCTGTGACTGTGAGGGTGGGAACAGGAGGAAGGGGGAGGGCCTGGGGCGGCGGGATAAGGCCTTGCCAGAAGCGCTTGCTGTGCCTGCCGGAAGATAAACGCGATAACACTTGGTCAACGTGGGTTTTCTTCCAACAGAGTTTTTTGAGCTCATTTCCAAAGCTCAGAGCAACAGAGCAGACGACCAGCGCGGGCTGCTGAGGAAGGAGGACCTGGTGCTGCCTGAGTTCCTGCGTCTGCCACCTGGCTCCCCGGGGCTCGCCCTCTCCCCCTCGGCTGCCCCCAAGGCCTTCTGCACGAGACCCACAACAGGCCATGGCGAGGAGAGCGCTCCTCGGCCCCGCGAGAGCCCCGCCACCAGCCCTGGCTCGGCCGACAGCCCGCCTCTCTGTGCCTCCGGGACCCCCAGCCCCCCGGCGCAGGCGGCAGAGGCTGGGAGTGTCCAGACCGTGGAGGGCGAGCACGTGGCCGACCTGACGCTCATGGGGGAGGGGCACATCAGCAGCCCTAACAGCACGTTCCTGCCGCCAGCCCCCACCCCGCCGGGCTCGGCCGCACCTCCGAGACCAGGTACCTCTGGGCGCGACGCCCCTGCTCCTCTCTGACCCCTCTCCTCCCTGCCTGCCCGCCTGGGGTCACCTGCCAGCCCGGGGTCACCTGCCCGGTGCTGTCCACCCACTTAGAAAGCGTCAGCGGTGGAAAGTTACCCCCTCCGCCCCTTAATCCCTCTAAGGAGGTTTCAGCGTGCCGGCCCCCTCAGGTACTGTGTTGGTCTTGGCGGCCTCTGCCTTCTCTAAAAGGACCCGGTGGCCGCTGAGGTCAGAGTGTGGCCAGGATGGGCGGCGGGGGGCTTGGAGGGGGTGGCCCCCTGTGGCGTGACGCTCGTGAGCGGTGCCCGCACTGGGCCCGGCGGTGCCCTCCCGCCATCTTTCCCTGGGTCCCCGGCAGTAATGCCACCAAGCAAGGCCCTGGGAATTTCTGCAAAATGTATGTGTTACTTTTATTACAATCTGGATAGCTAACGGTTTTAGTATTTTAATCTCAAGGCTGAAAAAAACAGTGTTTGTCTTGAGCAAGTGGGTGAAGCCTGTGTGATTTAGAGCAGGAGGGCTGCGCTGACCCTGCAGGGAGGGGTGTTCACCCTCCGCCCATCGGTCAGACAGCAGGTGGGGGCCCTGCGTGCTGGGTGCCGGGATTCCCCTGAGGTTCCCTGACCCTGGGTGGTCACAGGCAATCCTCCAGACGGAGGCACGAACTTGTCAAGGTGAGCAGAAGGGCTGGCGGTGGAGCTGTTCCTTAGCTGCGTGAGTGTGAGCAGGTGAAGCGAGGCCCCCGGCCTCCTGGGAAAGGGGCTCCCGCCCCGCACTAGGGCCACGGCCTGTGTCCCCGGCCCCGAGGTGTAGGGGAGGAGCCTGTCCGCACAGGCATGTGCCCGTGGAGCCCCTGGTGCCGCCGTCCTCGCCGGCGGGCTCCGTGGTGGGCAGACACTAGCTGTGGCTGCTGTTGGGGGTGGCGGGAGGCCTCCTCTGGTCTGAGTCCTTCCCCAGGACTGGGTCCCGTTGGACCTGCAGCCGCATCTCCGTGGGGACCCAGGGCAGCTCTGTACCTCTGGCTCTGTACCTGTGGGGTACTGGCACTTTGGGGACTGGCTCTGCGGGCCGGGCTCCTGGCGCCCTCCCCACGGAGACAGCCCACGGACGTGAAGCCGGGAGAAGCCACGGCCTTCCTTGCATGTCTCCTGCACTTCGACCCGACTTCCCCTCTGCTCTCCCCGTAGACACCTGTGTGTAGTTTCACCTGTGTTTTGACTCTCTGCTCTTCCAGGAGAAATAAACTCTGCATCTCTTCATTGGACTGGTTTAAAGCGCTTTCCTTTCTCACTTGAACATCTGTTTCCTCTTTAGAAAACTACAGGTGTATTTTAACCAGGGAAAACATTGCACATTTTAATGGAATTCATTGGGTTTACTTTACACTGGCTTTCGAAAGCAGACCATTCACTCAGCAGATGTTCTTGAGCCCCTCATGCACACCCGCAGACACAGCTGTGTAAGGGCGGCAGTATCAAGCTCCACCGGGAGGCTGGGTGTGACAGTGGGGACACCGTGAGGGGCTGGGATGGAGCGCTCGGGGCCACGGCTCTCCCCTCCCTGAGAGTTCCGGGGCCGGGGGCTGGGTGGAAGAAGGATGGGGTGCCAGGCGGTTGTGGGTGAGCCGGCTGGGCCGGATCCCTCTGACTCGCTCCCTGTAAACCCAGAGCCCCGGCTCACTGGCTGCCCTCTGTCCAGCCTTTTCCTCCAAGCTCCCGCCGGGCTTCTCCAGCTCCACATTCCGGGCTTGGGACATTGGGCCCACGTGGCTTACCCAGTGCGGGGCTCGGCCTTCCCACCTGTGGCCTGGCAGCGTGGGCAGCGTGACCAGCGAGTTCTTGCATTTCCGGGGTGCGTCGCCGTTGGTGCCCCCCCGTGCACTGGTTGTCCCTGGTGAGTAGGAGCCCAGGTGGGGACCCTGGAAGCTTGGCTCCGTGGGTGTCCTAAACAGGGAGGATGGGGGGGACCGTGAGGGTCTGTGATTGGCCACGTCCTCCTGGAGCTGGGAAGGGCCTCCGCTCCTCCTGTGCGGTGCCCGCTTGCCGTGCGAGGCCCTCGGTGGGACGGCCTCCACGTTGGGCTCGCCGGACGGATCCTGTGCTCGTCCTGTGAACCTTGCGTCCACCTTTGTGACGCGGAACCAGACCCAAGGTTCCGCAGCCAGCGTAGGGCGCTGCAGACACCCTTGGGCCAGCGCGCGCCTGGACCCGGTGCTGAACTCTATATCCTCGGGGTCCAGAGGGCTGGTTTCATCCAGACCTCCTGATGATTCTAGCTGCTGTGAGCTGTTTCCTAGGTGGTGGCCACCGTGGCCCCTCCGAGCAGGGCGAGAGACACAGCGTGCTGATGCCGCCAGACCCTGGGGTGGGGAACCGGGGCCGCATCTGGGCCATGCAGCCCGGGGCAGGTGGGGGGCTGCCCGCAACGCGTCCCCATGTGCGGAGGGTCCCCTCAGAGCCGTGCTGCGCCTGCACCCTGGCCCTCGGTCCCCAGCACCCTCGTACGGAGAGACCTGTGAGTGCCCGATGCGGCCGAGGGATGGAGGTCTTTGAATGGCTGCGGGGCCCAGGCACAGAGCCTCCGCCGCGGGACTCAGCCTTCCAGTGTAGCCTGCCGTGCATTTGGTCCTAATCCTGGCCACCTTCCCCACTGTTAACCTGTTTGGTTTCCAGCAAAACTCTGGGCATTGCTGGGCATTGGTGGGCATTTCCCGTCCCGGGGAGGACTGGCTGGGTGGCGGTGTGAGTCCTCGGTCCCAGCAGTGCGAGCGTCAGGTCCCGAGGTCAGCGTCCACGGCCCTGCAGAAGGCGGAGCCGGCCTCAGGGCTCGCTCACCCAGCAGGCGAAGACCCCGTGTCTACATAGGCAGACGTGGAGAGGGCGTGGGAGTCGCCCCCAAAGGGCACCTTCTTCCCAGGGAGAGAGAGGAGCTGTCTTTAGGGCTGACTGGCGAGCGGGCGGGTGGGTGGCCCCGGCCCAGCAATCCCCCTCCCCCGGCCCCCAGGTGTCCTTGGGCTGGGCAGGTCCTCACCTTGGCCCCGGGCTGAACACTCAACTGGACACGGGAACCCCAGGTGCAGGGCTTGACCTTGTGGGACCTGCTGCCCCAGGAGGTGTCTGGTACCCTTCCCGGGCCCTGGGCTCAGAGAACTCCCTCCCTAGCCACCCCGCCTTCTGTCCAGTGGTTGAGCACCACCCCGACTGCAGCCCCTCAGCCAGGCACTGGGCAGGCTTTCCCCTCACTGCTGCCTGGCCGTGCTGGTGTTGGACGCCTGGGTCAGGGTCCTGGCCGGGCCTCTCCCGTTCCCCTCCTGCAGGAATGCGGCTGCCAGTAGGGCCACCCACCCCTCCCTAGGAGCCCTCGCCACCAGTCCTGGCCCGGGGTCCCGGGGCCTCAGCACAAAGAGATGCTGCTCACTGGATGGGGCAGAAGTCGCCCGACTTGGGGACCTTGTGCCACAGTGTCCAGGGTCCCCAGAGAAACGTCCAGTTACCAGAGTGGGGTCAGGAGCCCTCAGCGCACTTCCTAGCAGGTGCGTGGAGCTCTCCCGCTTGCCAGGGGTCGCTGTAGCCTAGTAACTTGGTTTCCATGGGAACGGGGCTGGAGCGTTAACCAGAGGCCACAAGCCCACATAAGGGCCACACCGTTCACCTTGGCAGTGAAGGCAGCCAGACCACGTGACCTTGCTTTGGCCGTGAGTCCCAGGAGCCCCTCTGCACCTGGCTGCTCAGTGGTCAGCCAAGCCCTGGCCCCAGCCTGGACCCCCAGCCAGTCTCGGTGTGTCACACCTGCTCAGTCCTAGGTGAGGCGGAAGCCCTGGGCTGGGGACAGCGGGGGAAGCGCAGCTGTGTACGGGACAGCAGCCACAGGGGGGATCCAGCTGTCCATCCCCTGGGGCGTCAGGGCCTCCCGGGACAGCCGTGCGGATCTCCCCAGCCCGGGCCCCAGCCTCTGGAACCTGCACCGCCGACCTGCCACTGCCAAGTTTGCACTTGTCCCTTCAGATGTCCCCTCTCTACAGCAGAGCCTTGGCCCTTCTGTCTGGGCGGCCGGGGGACACCTCCACCGCGCACACCTGCCTTCCAGGAGGACAGCCCAGCCTCCCCAGCACAAACCGTGATGTGCATGTGGGGGGCTGCCTGGCCTTCTCGGGGTCACGTTGGTGCCGGGGGTCCCGGTGAAGGCAGCCCCCTGCCAGGACTCTCTCCAGAACCCCCCTTCCAGCGGAGCATGTTCTGGAGCTCCAGCCTTGCCCTGGCTAGAATGGACCTGAGTCCTTCTGCTAGATGTCTGGGGGCTTCTGCCCGCACCCGGCCCACTCCACAGGCCTCCACGGGCATCCCAGGGCTGACCCAGCACCCCTCCCCAAACCCCAGCATGGGCTGTGACAGCTCCATCCTCCTGGCTGCTCAGGCCGACGGCCCTGGGTCTCCCCTCGCGCGTCCATCCTCCTCGTGTCCCCTTCTCCGTGCGTCTCCCCCATGTGCCCTGCGGCTGGTCTGCTCCACCCGGCCCCTGGGTCTCTCAGAGTGGAAGCCACGGGCCGCCAGTGGCTGGCAGCGTGACCTCCCGCACCCCGACCTGGGGCCAGCACTGCTGCAGCCGCTGCCCGCATCCCCTCCCCAGGCTCCGCCCGTCTGCACGCCTGCACTCGGTATGGCCCTGTGACTGCCCGGTCACGATCCCCGCCTTTTACCCTGTGCTGCCGTGAGTGGGAGTCCTGGCACCCAGTAGATGCTTAGTACAGATCTGCTGAATGAAGAGCTTTGATTCAGCACCCAGGGAGAGCTGGAGATGGCCAAGGGGTCAGGCTGCACCCACCACCCTGGCTCCACCCATGCAGCCCTGCACCCACCGGCCCCAGGAGGAGGGTCCTGACTTGGCCTGCACCTTCTCCCGATGTGGAGCCTTGAGGGCCAGAGCAGACCTGGCCGCCGGCGAGGGGCTGATAGGTGGGCTCTCGGGAGGGGCTCTTGGGGTCCCGATCGCCACGAGGCTCCAGCAGGGCACCCTGCGGAGGGCCTGACTGTGCAGAGTCGGAATCAGCCGGGGGGCAAGGCCCATGGTCCCTGGGGAGACGAGGGGTCAGCAGGGCAGCCTGAGGGGCGGCGGATGCGGCGCTGGCTCCGGCCCCGCGTGCGCGTGTCCGAGGGACGTGGGACAGAGGCCCGGGGAGCGACCCTCATGAACAGGGCAGACCCGGCTCCCTTCGGAAGCGGTGGCCCCCGAGCCCTGCAGGGTCCCCCGCGCTGCTGCTCCCGCCAGGAGAGCCAAGGGGAGCCTCAGGAAGCTGGGAGGGCAGCTGCCCCGGGCAGGCCCTGGCACGGAGGCCGTGACGCCCGCATGGGGCTGGGCCCCTGACACTGAGTCACAGGTCTGGGGCTGCCACTTCCTCAGGAGGGCAAGTCTGGGCGGGCAGGCAGGAAGGGCCTGGACCGCAGCCACCTTCCCTGTGACACGCCCGTCCCTGGCCCGGGGACGAGCTTCCTGTCCACAGAGGCAGCACCCGAGCTGCCCAGGCATCAGAGGGGCCCGTGGCTGAGGCCCCTCCCCCTCGCCGGCCTCTGTCCTCCTGGGGGGTCCAAACGGGGCTGGACAGGAAAGGCAGTGCCCCTCAACCTGAGTGGGGTCACGGGCCTCTTGATGCTCCAGACAAATGCCCCAGATGGGGACAAACTGTTGGGGAGCAAAGCCCTGCCTCTGTACGGCCCCCGTCCAAGCGCAGACCAGCCCCACCCCATCATCTGCTGGCCCTGGGAAGCCACCGACAAGCAGGGGAGGGGTGGGTCCCGCAGGCCCAAGCTGAAGGTTTGTTAAATGACTAACAGACTGGCTGTCCAGAGCAGCTCCTAGTCACGGCTGCTGCACGTGGGCCCTCGGAACCCCCAAGAGACAGCTTTCCCCACCCGCACTTCCCGCTGCTCTACCCAAATAGGGTGCCGTGGCCGAGCAGCCCCTGTGAGGCCCTGAGTCAGGCCCATGCCCGTGGAGGCCCGGCAAAGGCTCCTTCTGCCGCCTCCGTTAGATAGAGAGGACGCAAGGCCCTCTCGCAGGCTCAGACCTGCCCCGGGGGTTCTGGGGGCCACAGAGCAGCTCCTGCAAGGGGAGGCGAGGCTCCTGACCCCCACGGCCGTCCCCACTCCCGCACGTAGGCCTCGGACCCACGCAGGGAGCAGAGTCTTCACCTCCACCGGCAAGACCCGGAAGGGGCGGTCAGCAGAGCGGGACCCTGTGTCCCTGCGCCTGGACTCCTGCAGACTGTCCACTGGGAGCCTGGGGCTGGGGCTCCCCGCTCCTTGGGTCTCTTCCTGACCCTCCCCCAGGCACCTGAGGGTTCCTGGCTCCCAGGCTCACTGAGAGCACCCCACAGGCATGCTAGCCTCCCACTACACCTGGCCACACCAGGGCCTGGGGCTCTGCCTGGCCCCTGGCCCCAGGGTGAGCCCTTGGGGGTGCTCGGTGGAGGGAGCCGAGGCTGAGGGCGCCTGCTGAGCACCCTGTGCCCTGCCCACAGCGACCTGGTTCCTGGGAACTGCACCTCTGTCCCCCAGGGGCCCCCCCCAGGACCAGCCAGGGTGACAGCACAGTGACAGCCTGCTGGGGTGGTTGGCAGGGAGGTGTGGCTGCCCAGCCCGGGATCTAAAAACTTCCAAGGCAGTTTCAGGCAGCCTGGAACTCCTGGGGCCTAGGTGGGGACTTGAAGGCAGAGGCCTGGCTGACCACTGAGCAGCCTGGAAGGGGGCAGGCGGCAGGGTAGGTTGGAGGAAGGGGCACTCGGCCTGGGGTGTTGCTGATGGGGTAGGAGAGCGTGAAGCACTCAGAGTTTGTGTGGCTGAAGAGGTAGGCCCGGGTCGACGGGCAGGTGGACAACTGCGTGGCCAGGTCGCGAGGGCCCTGGGGGGCATTGGCGGCGGGGCTCAGGCCCCTGCCCCACTGGGAGCCGCAGCCCTCAGAGACGCCGGGCAGCGAGCTCTGTGGATGGAGACCCAGAGTGCCCTGAGGGTCCAGGCCCGTCTGGGGCAACGCACACCCAGTGCTTGGTCCTCCCTCAGCCCAGCAGCATGCCTCCCCCTGGAGCCCTTCCCTGACGGCCCCTCGGCTGCAGACAGCCCCCCGAGGAGGAGTGGAGGGCTGGCCCTGAACCTGAGCCGCAGTGGGGTGCGGGCCGGACCGTGGGGGTGTCTGAGAGGCGCAGCGGAGGTGGCTGGGAGGGTTCTCACGAGACCGTCCCCCACGTGGCCCTCCTCAGCCACCCCCCACCCCAGGGGTGGCTGCATCCCGCTGAGGGGCCCTGGGACCCCCGCCCCCCTGCCCCAGCTCCTCCGCCACCTCAGCGCCCACCGAGGGGCACCACGTGCTCCCCGCGACGCAAACCCACACACAGCCATGCACCCCTCCCCCTTCCCGCCCTGGCGAGGGGCAGCGCGGTGTCGTATGGGGGTGGGTGCCCCTGATGGCCCCAGGGCTTCGGTGGGGAGCTGCAGGGGCTCGGGTGCCGCCTGGCCTGTGAGCTCCTCCCCAGAGGGGGCCCCAGCTGGGCGGACAGCACCCTAGTGGGTGGGCTGTCCCTGCTGTCCTGGCTGCGCCGGGCGAGGGCACGGTGCAGGGTGTCCCCGTGACAGGTGAGGGGCCGCGCCGGTCCCACCACACGGAACCTGGGCCCTGCGCCCCCAGACCCCCTCCCCCAGCTTGGTCCCCTGCAGCCTGCAGCTCCCTCGGTCTGGGACCCTCCCCGCTGCAGAGGGCTCCCTGTGCCAGGCCCGGGGGCCCCAGGTCGGAAGTCGCCTGCCCCTGGGATGCATGTGGGGGTCTCAGGAGCCCCTTGCCACCGTCTGTGCCAGGAGGGTAGGGTGGGGTCTCCAGCCCAGGGTGGGCAGACGGGTGACAGCCTCTCTCTTCTCCCCGCGGCAGGAGGTGGGGCCCGAGGCAGCCGGGGCCTCCCAGTCAGCACGATCGTCGATGTGGACCGTGTGGCTGGCTCGGCACCTGGGCCGGGCAGCAGCGTCTCGGGGGTGTGGACGGGCCCCCGGAGGTCACGGGCCGGCGGGACCCAGACATCAGACCGCCCCGGCCTGAGCCCCATCCTGGGGGGACCCGCCAAGCCCAAGGCCGGCCCACACCACGCCACCTTCGTCTGAGGCTGCCGCCCGTGCACCCGACCCTCCCTCCCGACCCGGCGCCCCAACCGCCTGCCTGGACACACACGTGGAGAGCAGAGATCCCGAGGGGGCAGCTGAGCCTATCTTGAGGGCCTTGGACGGGCCTCCTCAGCCACCCCGGGGGGCCGAACCAGCAGAGGGTGGGGAGGGTCCTGGCCCCGGACACTCGCCAGCATTGGCTCAGGGCTCCCCGGCCCCCACCCCAGCTCCCGCTCGGCGTCCAGCCTTCCCGCAATAAAGCGTCTTTGAGGACCGGATCGTCGGCCTCGTGCCTGGTCCTGGGGCCCAGACCCTGCCCTCAGGGAGCCGTTGTTCCCGTGGCCCTGTGCGTGTATCGGCAGGGGGCTGGGGAGAACCAGCTCTCGGGGGTGAGGTCAGAGGTGAGCAGGGAAATAAGGCTGGCCTCGCGGGGCACGAGGCCTAGCCTGTGGGCAGTGGGACGTGGTCCTGCCCCGTCCAGGGCCCTGGTCTTGTCCACGTCACAATGTCTCCTGCAGCTCGGTGCAGGGTCTCCACTTGGGGTGGCCGCCGGTGGGGGCAGAGCTTGGCCTGGGGACCCTTCAGGCCATTCTGACCCAACCCCCCGCCCTTAGCCTCATTTAGGGAGGTGGTCTGGCAGGGCGTGTCTGTGGAGGGACCACCTCAGGGGAAGCCTGACTGCCCTGCCCAGAAGGCCTGGGAAAGAGTGTCAGTCTGTGCAGTGGTCCTGAGGCTTGAGCGAGCCGGGAGGAGACGGGGTAGCAGGCCAGGCCAGTGGGCAGGGCTGCCGTGTGACGCTGGGTGGGCAGGGCAGATAGAGACGGTGCCATCAGCCCAGGTGCCTCGGCAGAACCCCGGCGCTGAGCAGCTGAGGGGCCCCCGGCACCCCTCCCTCCTCCGAGATGCATGTCAGGTTTGTCAGAAGGGCCCTAGGCCTGAGCGCGCCCTGGGCCGCTGGGGCTGCTCTGGATGCTCCTGGGGAGCTGTGCTCTGAGCTGGGGATGCCCACGTGGAAGAGAGGGGCCGGCACTCACCGCGTGCCAAGCTGGGTGCCCACTCAGTTTCTGCTCTCACTCCGTCTGCACAGAGGGGAAAACGGGGACCCAGAGAGAGTGCGATTTGGGGGCGCACAGTGAGACAGCTGCAGTGCCAGGCCCATCCCCAGGCCAGCCCTTCTCTCCGCCCTGTGCAGGCAGCTGAGATGACTCATGGGGACTGGGCCACCCACCCCCAGCCCCCCCGCCGCCTCCGCGGCCCCTCAAATTGCAGAAGAGTTTCCCGTGGCAGCTCTGCCTGCAGCTGCAGTCACGAACCAGGGGCCAGCTGGGGCGACAACTGTGGCCGCATCTGGGGGGAGACACCCCAGTGTCCGTTCACAGACCTGGGCAGGACCCCAGGCCAGGTCTCTGTGGCCCTGGTGCCTGGCCGGTGCTTGGGATGGGAAGGAGGGCAGCCCAGGACAGAGGCGGGATGGCACGGGTGGTCCCGGCTACGAGGGGAAGCCCAGGGGCCAGAGGGCTTCCTGAGGGGGTGCTGCAGTGGGGGAGGGGAGCTAGGACAGCAGGCAGGGCTCTGGTATTGCCCACCTCCTCCGCTCCACTCCCCCTCCTCCCGGAGGTCCCACCTCAGGCTCGTCCTGGGAGGCACAGGCAGAAGTGCTGCAGAGAAGGGCGGCAGAGGTCCCTGTCCCGGGGGGCACAGTGTGCAACGGTGCACACACCCTCCTCTCTGTGCCTGGCCTCTTGCTGGCCAGGGGCCACATCCCATGCTCCAGGCCTGGGCCCTGAAAAGGGCTCAGCATGTGTAGGTGCTCTGGTTAGTATAGCTCACAAATAGACAATGGCCAGCCCTGTGGCCAGGTAGGGACCGGAAGCTGGGGCTGTGGGGGTCCAGGTCCCTTCCTGCCGTGTCATCCTGGAAGACTTCCTGGAGGAGGCGTCGTAGCTGAGACTCGAGGACATTGTCAGGTCCAGGACCAGCATGGCTGAGGCCAGAGGGGACGGCTGGCTCAGGCAGGGTGAGCTGGGCAGCAGACACGGGGGACGTGTAGGCCTGGCATGGGAGGCAGCCAGGGGTTAATCATTTCCAGGCGGCCTTGACCCCCACCTGCCCTGGCCACTCTGCTCCCGCCTCCTGCTCCTCCTCACGCCAGCCCAGGAGGAGCCATGGGGCGCTGGGCCTGGGTCCCCAGCCCCTGCCCCCCACTTGGTCTGTCCCTGCTGCTGCTGCTGCTGCTGGTGCCTCGAGGAGCTCAGCCCCAGGCTGGCAGGGTGAGCACTGACCCCACTGCACTGTGATCATGGGCTCTCCGTGCCCACTCTGGGTCCTGGGGCTGAGGCCAGAGCAGGGTGTGGGGTGGGTGAAGGGCCCAGCGTGGCGACAGCCAGCCTTCCGGGGGTGAGGTGGGCGTGCTGGGCTGGCCTGGGGGACGGGGGGCCTGGGGATCCAACCTGCTGGCCCCCACCCAGGGGCATGGAGACTGTTCGCCACTCTGGGCCTCTGCTGGGTCCACGTGTTTGAGGTGGGGGCGGGGGGGGGGTGCCTCTGAAGGCCTCGCAGCTGCTCTCGTCTGTCCCCCAGAACGGACCCCCAGGGTTCGAGCCTGGAGGGCCGTGGTTCCAGCCTGGCAGACCCTGAGCCAGCTCAGCCTGACTCCTTGGACTCGGTGGGAGGGGAGGGGACAGGGTCCAGCTGAGGCCGTGGGAGAGCCAGTGTCCCCTGGTTCCTACTCCAAGACCTCAGGGCCCCAATATGGAAACAGAGTCAGGGCCTGAGTGTGAGCGGGGTCCATCCCACACCGACCCCATCACAGGCCTCTCGGCTCTTCCTAGAACCCAACGGAACCCCCAGAATGTAACGCCACAGTGACCCCTGGGACTCCCGCGATCCCTGTAACCTCGGTGACCCCCAGGACCCCAGCCACAGCGACAGCACCCAAGGCAGAGGGACCCCATGGTGGAGGGCCTACCCACCTGCCCAGGGCAGCCCCCTCCAATAGCAGCCCTGGGGGCACAGGTGGGTCAGGAAGGCTTCTTGGAGGTGGCAGGCTACACCTAGATGGGGGGTCTGGAGGAACACAGCAGCACTTAGGGAGTGCGGTATGTGATGGGGGTTGGGAGGTGACCAGCGCGGGAACCCTTGACCCCTGTGTCTCCTCTAGCAGTGCTCACCGAGGCCGGGCAGCCCTGCAGGTTCCCCTTCCGCTATGGCGGCCGCATGGTCCACTCCTGCACTACAGAGGGAAGTGCCCACAGGAAGTGGTGGGTCCCAGTCCCCGTGCCCCGTGCCCGCCCTGGAGACGCTTCTGCTCCCTGCCCTCCGTACTCCACACTGAGCCTGGCACACAGCAGATGTAGTGAATGAATGAATGAGGGAGTGAATGGGAGAGAGCCCCAGAGTGGTCAGCGTGGGTCCCTGCGTGAGTTGGGGTTAGGGTGGGCGGATCTCTGGCCTGGGACCCCCATGTCACCGTATGCGTCACCCCCAGGTGTGCCACGACTCACAACTATGACCGGGACAGGGCCTGGGGCTACTGTGTGCAGGCTTCCACTCCCCGGGAGGGCCCAGGTGGGTGCCGGGGGTCTGGGCCTGAGCACAAGCTAGGAGGGGGCTGGGCCAGGGGTGGCGGTGAGCTTGAGGGGTGTCAGAGCTGAGCTGGGGCTGGGGTCCTGCCTGGTGTGCAGGAGGAGGCTTCGGGGTTCATCCCACTGCAGACCTCGGGGCCTGCAGGAGTGGGGAGTGGGGAACACCCTGCCCCGCGGGTCCCGCCCTCTCAGGGGGCCACACAACTGCTTTGGCCATTGCCCGGGGGGGGGGGGGGGGGGGGGTGGGTGTGTGTGTGTGTGTGTGTGTGTGTGTGTGTGTGTGTGTGTGTGTGTGTGTGTGTGTGTGTGTGTGTGTGTGTGTGTGTGTGTGTGTGTGTGTGTGTGTGTGTGTGTGTGTGTGTGTGTGTGTGTGTGTGTGTGTGTGTGTGTGTGTGTGTGTGTGTGTGTGTGTGTGTGTCTCTCAAAGCGCCCCCTGGTGGTCAGGCTGGGCCCTGCGGCTGCACAGGAACAGCCCTGGACATGGAGAGGGCCCAAGGGGTCCGCAGGGTGTGGTGCTGGCAGCCCCACTTACAAGGGTCCCAGGGCACACGGAAGAGGACTGCGCTGCCTGATGGGGGTCGGGCTTTCAGGGTGCTGGATGCAGAGCCAGAGGCCCATTTTCCCAGGGTCTGAGAGCTGGGCAGAGGATGTGGTGAGGAGGGGAAAGGCCTGCGCTCGCTCCCAGGGCACGTACACACCACGGAACTCGGGAGGGGCATCTTTAAGGTGGCGGGCCCTCGGCAATCAGGGAGAGTCACGGCGTGGGGAGGGGGTCACGAGGCCCGGCCGGGCTCTCAGACACACCCCTCTCTGCTGCGTGTGCCCAGCTACCCTGGATCCCTGTTCCTCCGGCCCCTGCCTCAACGGGGGCTCGTGCTCCAGCACCCAGGACCCCGAATCATACCACTGCACCTGCCCCGTGGCCTTCACTGGCAAGGACTGCGGCACGGGTGAGCAGGGTGGGGGGCTGCAGGGCAGGGGGGCGCCTGCCGCACGCGCGGGGAGCAGCAGCTCACTGTGCCGCCCCCAGAGAAATGCTTTGACGAGAGCCGCTACGAGTACCTGGAGGTGGGCGATCGCTGGGCCCGCGTGCACCAGGGCCGAGTGGAACAGTGCGAGTGTGCGGGGGGCCAGGTCCGGTGCCAGGGCACCCGCCACACAGGTACGGGGGGGCGGGCCGTATCGTTGGGCCTCCCACCCTGGGAAGGGGCTCATCCAGGGCCACCCAGAGACGGGCACCGGGTGGGAACCAGGCCCTGCCCCTGCCCCTCGAGGCCCAGCTTCTGAGCCCTCCCCCCAGTTTGTCTGAGCAGCCCCTGCTTGAACGGGGGTACCTGTCACCTGATCGTGGCCACCGGGACCACCGTATGCGCCTGCCCCCCAGACCACGCTGGGCGGCTCTGCAACATTGGTGAGTCGCTTGGCTTCAGAGCTGCGTGGCCCTGCGTGCTGGGGCCCAGGCTCACAGCGCACCGTGCCGCCCGCAGTGCCGGCCCAGCCTTGCTTTGTGGGGAGCGGCACCGAGTACCGAGGCGTGGCCAGCACGGCGGCCTCGGGCCTCAGCTGCCTGGCCTGGAACTCCGACCTGCTCTACCAGGAGCTGCACGTGGACTCCGTGGGCGCCGCGGCCCTCCTCGGCTTGGGGCCCCACGCCTACTGCCGGTCAGCACTGGGCGGGCAGGGCCTGTCCCTGGGTCCTGACCCCTCGGCTTGGGAGGCTGCGTGGCGAGAGGAGCCCAGGGGCTGTGGGGTGGGGGTGGGTGGAAGGCCAGGAGCCGCACCCAGCTAGGGGTCCCCGGCTCCCTCCTCCCACCCGTCACTGAGGAGCTGTGACTGACTCCCCTGCCCACCTGCTTCTCCCTGCACCCCAGGAACCCGGACAAGGACGAGAGGCCCTGGTGCTACGTGGTGAAGGACAGCGCGCTCTCCTGGGAGTACTGCCGCCTGGCCGCCTGTGGTGCGCGCAGCTAGTGGCGGGGTCGGAAGCAGCAGGGTGGGGGCAGCGCGGGCCCCGCCCCCTATGAGATCACCGCGGTTTTCCCCGTGGCCCAACCCACTCCAGCCGCATGCCAGGCCTCCTCTCTCCGGAGGACCACGGCCCCATCGGAGAGATGGGGAAACTGAGGCTCACCACAGCAGGGCTGGTCCAAGGCCACGCAGTGGGTTGACACCAGAGGTCAGAGCAGGCGAGTTGGTCACCGGGTCCTCTGGGTGGTCCAGCCGGGCTGCCCTGTGCCAGGACGGTCCCCAGAGACAGGGAAGTGTGGGTGCATGTGGATAATGTGAGTACCCTGGAGTCAGACCCTGGGAGTGGGCTGCTCCATGAGGCCAGCCCGCCCCCGGCCCCGTGCTCCAGGCCTCTCTGACCATCCCGAGTTGGCTCTGGGGTCCCAGGCTGCTGGGAAGGACATGAATACCTGCCAGGTGTGCCAGGCCACCCTGGTTCCCACAAAGCCTTGTGACTGGGTACGGTTCTCCCCGTCCTGCAGATGAGGAAACTGAGGCTCAGAGTAAGTCATGTGCCCACAGGGGCAGAGCTGGGGACCCTCTTTCAGATGAGCTGCCTAGGCTGGGTCAGGAGGCAGGTGAACCGTGGGGGGCCTGAGGATGGTGGACGCAGCCAGGATCCTCTCTGGCCTGGGGTGTGCAGAAGGGACCCGGGGTGTGTGACCTGTGTTCTCAGAATCCCTTGCCAGAATTCAGCCCCCGCCCACCGAGGCCCTGCTGAGCCTGCCTGGGCCCGCGGCAGCTGGACCAGCCGGACGCCAGACCTGTGGCAAGAGGCACAAGAAGAGGAGCTTTCTACGGCCACGCATCATCGGCGGCTCGTCCTCGCTGCCCGGCTCTCACCCCTGGCTGGCCGCCATCTACATCGGGAACAGCTTCTGTGCCGGGAGCCTTGTCCATACCTGCTGGGTGGTGTCTGCCGCCCACTGCTTCTCCAACAGGTAAGCGGCTCTGGCCCCAGTGTTCACGACCCCTGCGCCGTCCCTCAAGCCATCCACCTCTCCACCCACCGCTATCTAAGCCTCCGCCCCCCCACCCGGCCATACACCCATCATCCACTCTCCATCCGCCACCCATCTACGCACCCACCCGCCTGTCCTAACCATCACCCATGTGTCCCCACGTTCCGCCACCTACCCGTGTAAACCCCGTCCTTTGGTCCCTCCGTTCCCCGTTGCCCCTCTGACTCAGGTGGGACTCAGCGCTCAGCCCAGTGCTGGGCATGGAGACTGCCGAGACCCGCCCCATTCCTGCCCCGGGGTGCTGTCCCTGTCCCTGTCCCTGCCCCTGCCCCTGTGGCCGCGCAGCCGTGCTCCTCGCCCCGGGAGCTCCAGGTCTCCCCGCTCAGGGAGGGGCGGGGCGGGGCGGCCAGCGCGTGCGCAGCAGGGTGGTGGGTGTGACCCGTGCCTCGCAGGGCCCGCCCCTTCCGGCCCCGCCCCCTGGCCCAGACCGAGCTGGCGGCACCGTGGGGCACAGGGAGCCTAGGCCCCGCCCACTCGGCGGGCTCCCGGAGCGGAGGGCCGGCTGGGGCTGGCGGCCGGGGGAAGGGTCAGGGGTGCGGGGCCCACTACCACACCCCAGGGTGGGGGGCAGCGAGCTCAGAGCAAGAAAGGCCAGCCCATCCCCCGCTCCTCATGGCTGTGATGGGAACAGGGCTCTGCCGTGGGGAGTGTGGGGCTGTCTCTGGGGCGGGTTCAGTGGGAGGGAACGGGCCTGACAGTGGCATCCCAGGGAGTGGGACGTGAGCGGGGGCTGGGGGCTTGGCAGCGTGAGACTCCGACGGTGAGTCCCTATCAGTCACCCCAGGGACTACAGCATAGGGGTGGGGGGCAGTGGGCATAAGTCCTGCCCTGTGCAGACCGCTGTGTGGCCTGTGAAACAGGACCCCTGAGGCCTCCCCAGTATGGATGGGATGGGGGTGGTTAAGAGGCTGGAGAAGGGGAGCAGGCATCCTCTGCTCACGTCCAGGGAGGGGCTGGGGAGGGCCAAGCTGGATGGAGGTGCCTGTCCCCTGTGGGCTGGACCCTAGCACCCTGGTCCCTGGCCTGGGCCAAGCAGGGCTGGTGGAGGTGGGTGGGACAGGGCATTCGTGTGCAGGTGCGGGCGGTGAGGGGAGTGCTCAGGCTCCTGGCCCCACGGGTGACTTCACAGGAGGCCTGCCCCTGTAGCAGGGGCGTGGGGCAGAACCGGTGCCCAGAGCTGGGATCCGCACCAACGCGGGCGCATTTCAACGCAGACCCCACCTGGACCTGCACAAGGCCCCCCAGGGTCACTCATGCCGCTGCCTTAGAGGCGGTGCTGCCAGGACCGGTGCTGTGGCCCTAGCTCCCCACTCCCTACCGCACTACGGCCCACACCCCAGCCCCTGCTCAGGTCTCTCCCAGGGCCTGGTGGGGGGGTGCCCTGCACAGCGTCACCCTCCTGGGGTCGTCTACCGGATGCTCTGTCCCCGTGGGTAGAGGGCGAGCTGACCTCAGGGGCCCGAGAGTCATGCTGCCACCAGCTCCCACTGCACAGCCCCCCCAGGGAAAGTGTCTCTGTGGTCCTCGGCCAACACTTCTTCAACCGCACGACGGCCGTGACGCAGACGTTCCGCATAGAGAAGTACATCCCGTACCCACTGTACTCAGTGTTCAACCCCACTGACCATGACCTCGGTGAGGCCCGGGACGGTGCTGTGTGCTCTGTGCACACCCAGGGCCAGAACCAGGGGAGAGGCTGGGAGTGGGTGCCAGGCAGGGGAGGGTCCTCAGACGCTCAGGGGATGGGTGGGAGGGAGGGGGAGGGGAAGGAGAGACAGAGCGGGGAAGGGCAGGGGGAGGGCAGCAGGAGCACCTGGTGTGGCTGAGTGGCCTTGGCCTGGCTGGAGGAAACCCTGGCTGGCCAGCCTTGCTGGCCCTCCTGTGGCCTCCTGGGCCTCCCAGGCCACAGCCCCTCTGCCCAGCGGGGCTGTACCCCGTGTGACTCAGCAGCCACCTTTGGCCCATTGTGGGCCCCCACGCCGCAGGCTGACCCCCGGCCTCTCTCCCATCCAGTCCTGATCCGGCTGGAGAAGAAGGGGGAGCGCTGTGCTGTCCGCTCCCAGTTCGTCCAGCCCATCTGCCTGCCTGAGCCCGGCAGCACCTTCCCTGCTGGGCACAAGTGCCAGATTGCGGGCTGGGGCCACCAGGATGAGAGTGAGTGGGGTGGGCGCAAGGGGCCAGCGTCGTGCCCCCGGGAGCAGTGGCCCGGCCCTGCAAGCCTCGCCCAGGCTGAGTGCCCCCTGTCTGCCGTCAGATGTGAGTGGCTACTCCAGCTTGCTGCGGGAGGCCCTGGTCCCCTTGGTCGCCGACCGCAAGTGCAGCAGCCCGGAGGTGTACGGGGCAGACATCAGCCCCAACATGCTGTGCGCCGGCTACTTCGACTGCAGGTCTGACGCCTGCCAGGTGAGCTGGGACGGCCGCCCTGAGAGCTCAGAGCCGAGAGGGGCCGACCCGCAGGGCCAGCCAGTAGCCCGGACAGAAGGCCCACCTCCCGGTCGGTGGCACCCCCAGGATGGGCGCTCACTATTGCTGGAGGCCCAGGGGCCAGGAGTGGGGTCCCTGCTCACAGGGGGTGGGGATTGAGGCCCGGGAGGGGCCGGGTCCCAAAGCCCAGGCTCGTGCCAGCTCTCCAGCCGAGGGCAGGGTTGTCCACATGACGTCAAAGGCCAAACCCCTTTTCACCCAGAGTTCTCCCAAATGGGCCCAAGCGATCGGCAGAACCCAGTGTCCCGTTTATCAATGGCTCCTCGGGGCTGCACATCAGTGCAGAGTTGGAGAAGCTGCTTTACTCCCCATTTTTTTTTTTTTTTTTTTTTTTGCGGTACGCAGGCCTCTCACTGTTGTGGCCTCTCCCGTTGTGGAGCACGGGCTCCGGACGCGCAGGCTCAGCAGCCATGGCTCACGGGCCCAGCCGCTCCGCGGCATGTGGGATCTTCCTGGACCGGGGCACGAACCCGTGTCCCCTGCATTGGCAGGCGGACTCTCAACCACTGTGCCACCAGGGAAGCCCTACTCCCCATTTTTATAGGTGGGGAGACTGAGGCCCAGAGAGGTCTGCTCACTCTTCCCAGGTCACACAACTCATAGGTGGCAAAGGGTGGGGGCTTGGCACTCAACCACGTGGTACAGCAAGCGCCCTGGGGGAAGTCAAGGGTGGCTTCATGGAGGAAGGGGTACTGGCACTTGTCCCAGGGGGTGATTAGGGGTTTGCCAGGTGGCAAAGAGGGTGTTTCCAGGGGGGAATATCCTCTGCTGGAGCGCGGGGCCGCCTGGTGCACGTGGGGTGCGTGCTGGTGGGCGGAGGGGGGACCCAGATGGAGGAGGACTCTGCTGGTTGTGGAGACAAGAGGGAGCCGCAGCAACCCCCTACTGGGAGGGCGCCCTGCCTGTGTGGTTGGGGGAAGGGGGGCAGCTCCCTTACTTGGAACACCCATGTCATCTGTGCTCAAGCTCTCAGGAAGCCCACCTCGAGGGCTGACCCCTCTGGAGTCATGTTCCGGGTTGGGGCGAGGGAGCTTGGGGTGAGGGGGTGGTGGACTGTTCCATGGGTGTCGAGGAGCTGAGCCATGAGTCTCCTGAGCCGGGCCCCAGGCTCTGACCGGCCACTCTGCGCAGGGGGACTCAGGTGGGCCCCTGGCCTGCGAGAAGAACGGCGTGGCCTACCTGTATGGCCTCATCAGCTGGGGTGACGGCTGCGGGCAGCTCAACAAGCCCGGCGTCTACACCCGCGTGGCCAGTTACGTGGACTGGATCAGCGACCGGATTCGGCCCCCCAAGCGGCCTGTGAATCCCTCCTGAGACCACCCCTGGGGACATCGTGCCTCCTGCCGTTCCCTCCTCATTGGCAATAAACACGTTTCCAAAAAGACCCCGGCCCACACTGCCTGTCCCGCTGCCACCAGCTCAGCCTTCCCTGCCCCCAGGCTGTGACCCCCGAACCAGCTTTGTGGATGCTGTGGCTTCAAGGCTGGGGGGCCCCAAGCCAGCACCCCAGCTTCTCAGAGGAGAAGGGAGCCTGTGACCCCACAGGGAGGGTCTGGCCCCATGGCCTGGGCAGTCAGGACAGGGAATCCAGACTAGACTTTCTCCAGAGCAAGAGCTGTCCCCAGCCAGACCCCTCTCAGACCCTCCTCCAGGCAAGTGGGGCTTGGGTCCGGGCACCTTGGGCTGTCCCATGGCAGGGGATGCTAGAACTTAAAAGACAGGTTATTTGGGAAAACCCCTGGCTATCATTTTGCTTCAAGAAGGCAGCCTGCCTGACTGCAGCTCTCCCTCAGCCGTGTCTTCTAGGCGGGGAAAACTGGAGACTTCCTCTGAAGGAAACCAGGGAAAGGGAGGAGCCCAAATGCCAGGGTGAGTGGAGGGTAGTGGGTTGCGCCAGCCAGGCAAGACACTGTGGGCACGGAATCTGAGATGCCCGAAGGGCCCAGAATCCTGGGCCAGAGGAAGCAGCACATGCAAAGGTCCTGAGACAGGAGGCTGATAGTGGCTTATTTATTCATTTTTTATAAATTTGTTTATTTATGTATTTATTGGCTGTGTTGGGTCTCTGTTGCTGTGCGTGGGCTTCCTCTGGTTGCAGCGAGCGGGGGCTGCTCTTCGTTGGGGAGCACGGGCTCTAGGTGTGCGGGCTTCAGTAGTTGGCGGTGCACGGGCTCTAGAGCGCGGGCTCAGTAGTTGTGGTGCACGGGCTTAGTTGCTCCGCAGCATGTGGGATCTTCCCAGACCAGGGCTCGAATGCGTGTCCCCTCCATTGGCAGGTGGACTCTTAACCACTGCGCCACCAGGGAAGCCCCTGGAAGTGGCTTATTTGAATCAAAGTAAGGAAGTATGGCTGAGGCCAAAGAGGGTGCGATTGTGTGTGTGGGGGGTGGGCTGTAGTAAGGTGCTGGGGGTGTCCCAAGTGTCCCTGATGGGGCAGCAGGGTGGGGATGTGATGACATCTGTGGTCAGGAGAAGAGGCCTGGGTGTATGGGGGTGGGTCAGAGCGGTGCCCGGCGCTGGGACCCCTGGTCCCAGGGAGGGTCAGGAAGAGGGTGGCATTCAGCGCATCCAGCCCCAGCCCCACCCATCCTGCTCTGGGCATGGGGCCCCTGCCCAGAGCAGCCCAGAGGGTGGGGTCCTTCTCCCCACAGTCCCTACTCCCCTCTGCTGTCATCTCCACAGCCCCACCTGGACCGGGTCTCACTGCCTGTCCCGGGTGACACGCCAGGGCTTCCTCCATGTCACCCCCCCCATCTGGGAGCCTACCCCCAGTCTCTGTGTGGTCTGATTCCACCTGCCTCCAGCCCCTCTTCTGCCCCCCAGCTGCACTCTGACCACTCGGGCCGCCTTGTGTTCGTGAAACTGACCAGGGCCCTTGCTGACGCTGCTTCCACTGCTGCCTAGAACATTCCTTCCCGTACCGCCCCTTCCCCCTCACTCAGCCTTTGGACCCCTGAGAGGCCTGACCGTTGCCTGAATGGGGTCCCATGGCCACACCCAGCTGCAGAGGAAGCCGGGAGGGCAGGGAACAGGATTGTCATGACGGGACCAGACAAATCACCAGGGACATGCACTGCCCCCAGCAAAGCCGGAGGAAGAGAGATGGGCAGTGGGAGGACAGCAGTATGTGTGCCCATCGTCCAAAAGGCCAGGGGTGGGGCTCAAAGCCCTTAGGTGGACCGGGACTTGCTGCTGAAGCCCCACCACGTGGACCGCAGACAGGGCAACAGAGGCTGGTGCTGGTGCCCCAGGAGCATGGAGGGTGGAGCAGCTCCCACTCGTGAATCTGGGACCTCCGACCGCCTGTTCTCGGCCTCCAGGAAGCGTGTTGCTTCGGTCCCACCACACCTTTGCCTGATGTGAGCTCTCCCTGACCTCCTCCCCTGTGAGTGTTGAGTGTGGATCTGTTAAAGAGGTGACGTGCATTTATAGATGGTCTAACGCCAAGCCAACCTTGCATTCCTGCAGTGAGCCGTGCTGAGTCAGGGTGGGAGCCAGCTACCTTCTGTCGGCTCCTCCAGATTTATTCCCCACCTTGCCCTGTGCCCCGTAGGCTGATCTTGATGGGCTGTGTCAATGGGCTCCTGTGCCCTTTGGGGGAGCCGCAGCGGGAGGTCAGAGGAGGGAGGAGTGTGAGATTGGGGTGTTGATTTCCCTGCCTCCCTCTTCTGGGGTCACCTCAGTGTTATAGGTTGGACTGTGTCCTCCCCAAGTTCATATATTGGAGTCCTAACCCCTAGGACCTCAGAATGTGACCTGATGTGGAAAGAGGATCTTTAGAGAGGGGATCATTAGCGTGGGGCCTGATCCAATATGACCGTGTTCCCCTAAGAAGGGGAAATTTGGACACAGAGACATGCATAGAAGGAAGATGATGTGAAGAGACACAGAGGGGAGATGGCCATCAACAAGGCAAGGACAGAGCCTGGAGCAGGTTCTCACAACTGTCAGAAGGACCCAGCCCTGCTGACCTCTTGATCTTGGACTTCTGTCCTCCAGAATGGTGAGACAATTTCTGTTGGTTAAGCCCCCACCCAGTCTGTGGTGCTTTGTGACGGTACCCCAGCAAGGGATACACCCAGATCCCTTAACTGAAGGCCATGATCCTCCCAAGATGTAAATGACGCCCCCTTCATGGTTCAGGGAACCCCCCACCTCAGGTCTAGAGGTGGTTCCACGGCTCTCTAACTGGCCCGGGGCCACACAGTCACGTACTATGCCCCTTATGTACAAAGGTGTGGTTCCTTCCATGAGCACACCTTTGTGAATAATCTCTCCTTGGATTGTCCTAATGTAGTGTCAGCTGCTGGGACCCTGGCTGACACACTCTGTCATACTTGTTATAAGCTTTTTTTGGATCGACTTAAATTTTGTTTAGGATTTTACATTTACGTTTCTGAGTGACATTGGCCTGTAATTTTCCTCTCGTATACTCTTGGAATGACTGTCTTATACTCTTTGAATGGCTACACTGATCTCCTAGAATGAGTTCAAGAATGTCCCTTCTTTCCTGATCCACTGGAGGACTGCAGAAAGCTGGAATGATCTGTGTTTTGAAAGTTTGGTAGAATCTCCTATAAAATTTCCTGGGCCCAGTGTTTTCTTTACAGGATGTACTTTAACTACTGAGTCATTTTTTAATACTTTGGGACTTGTTGAGAACGCTGTTTCTCCTTGAGCTAGTTTTAGGAAGTTACACTTTCGTGAGTGTATCTGTCTCCATTTCCACATCTATTGCTGTAAGGCTGTTTGTGCCGTTCGCTTGGCATTGCACCTCACGCGTCAGTAGTTACTCTCTGTCAGCACTTGGGTGGTGTTCCGCTGTCTGCTGTCGCTCCTGCTGAGAAATCTGCTTGAAGTCCAACTGGTGTTCTCTTGACATAACTCCGCCTCCCCCCGCCCCGCCCGGCAGCCTTCGTGCCTTTGTCTTTGCTGTGCTGCGGCCTCACCACAACACGTGCGGGTGGGGGCCTCTCCCCGACTCATCCTGCCTGCTGTGTGCGGACTCCTGTTCAGCTTGGACGTTTGCTGGTGCCCTTGGCCGTGGCGACTCGGCGGGGTCCAGGCTCCTTCTCTGCAGAGCTTCCAGACATTGTGTATCAGAATGCTGCTGCGATGACACAGATGACATCCAAACGCAGTGACGTACAAGCAGCCACGTACTGAGCTCACGACGCTGGGTGGGTTGGTAATGTGGCCTTGCTTGGCGGGGTGCTTCTCGCCGCCTGGGCTGGCTCCGCCACGTACCTGGGTCATCAGTGGGTCTAGGCGGTTCTGCCCCCGGAGGCTGACTGGCTCTTGGCTGGGGCCGTGGGGCGACCGGGCCACACGTCTTCTGTCATCCGACAGGCTAGCCTGGGCCCGTTCACATGGTGGTGGCTGGGTTCCAAAGAAAGAGTGGACATGAGCTGCTCAAAGTGGATTCCGGGGTAGAGCCGGATTCCGGGGTAGAGAGGCAGGCTCCACCTCTCAGTGGGAGGAGGTTACATTTCAAGGGGTGTGGGTGCAGGTGAGGGGCATTTGCAGCCATTTATTCAATCTTCCACACTCTCTGTACCAGTCTGCACGGGCTGCCTTAACAGAAGGCCACAGACTGCTGGGCTCACACAACAGAAATTTCTCATGGTTCTGGAGGCTGAAGTTCAAGATCAAGATCCAGTAAGTTGATTTCTGGGGAGACCTCTCCTCCAGGCTTGCAGACGGCCGCTGTCCTGCTGTGTCCTCACGTGGCCTTGCCCTGTGTGTGCGCTGAGAGAGAGAGAGAGCTCTGGTGTTTCTCCCTGTATTTTAAGGCCACAGTCCTATGGGATTAGGGGCCCACCCTTATGACCTCATTTAACCTTAATTACCTCCTTAAAGATCCCATCTCCAGGGACTTCCCTGGTGGTCCAGTGGTTAAGACTCTGCACTTCGACCCCTGGTCAGGCAACTAGATGCCGCATGTCACAATTAAAAGATCCTGCGTGCCACAACTAAGACCTGGTGCAGCCAAGTAAATAAATAAATAGATATTTAAATATTAAAAAAAAAATCTCATCTCCAAATACAGTCATATTGGGGGTTAGGGCTTCGACAGATGGATTAGCAGGGACACAGTTGGGTCCATAACACTCCATCTCGCCATGCAGTGGATGAGGAGGGTGGCAGACGTGCAGGGCTGGGAGGTGGCAGTCATCACCTCCTCCCACTCTGCTGCCCCTTCATATGGCCCCACCTAACTGAGGGGAGCTGGGAATTGTGAAAGGAGTGACACAGGGTATCGCTCGGGTGGACACAGGCATAGTGTTTGCCACGATCAGCTGGTGTGTGTTCTTCTCCAGCCTCACTGAGCACCTGGAGATACAAGACAAGGCGGCCTGTCCCTGGTCCCCATCATTCCCTTGTGTTTGTAAAGCCCGTGATCATTTTGAAAGAACCTCACATACATCATCTCATTGAGGGGCTCTCATAATAATGTCAGGCTGGAAGAGGAAACAGGCCAGAAAAGTCGTGTGATGGTTAAAGTTCATTTGGGTGGTGAGTGGCAGGTGCAGTGTCTGATGGCAGGTCCCTGGGCTGCAGAGCCACTGATGGGGTGACACTGCCCTGGGGCCGTGGAGCCTGGCAGTGGTGGCAGTGTCCTTGGCAGTGATGTCCAGCAGCAGTGCCCGTGGCTGTGTGGCCAGCCGGTGGTACAGCTCTGACCCATGGTCGGGGGCTTCTTGGAAGGCGGCTGTGGAGTCCGGCAGGGCAGTGGCGCAGGGCGGGCGTGGCGTCCGGTCTCAGGAGCGTGGCTGTGCCCCCCTGGCACCCTATCTCATGCGGCTCCTGCTGGATCCCCACCTCGCCTGGGCTCTACTCAACGCCTGACATTCTTCCAGCAAATTCCTTCCTGCTTCAGTGGCCAGAGTCAATTTCTGCCACTTGCAACCAGCAACTCTGGCTGCAACAGCTGGGGAAAGTGTCTTAGTCTGCTCGGGCTGCTGTAACAAAAACACTGGAGGGCTGGAGGCCAGAAGTCAGAGATCAGGATGCCACTGGAGGCCGGAAGTCAGAGATCAGGATGCCAGGCTGGGGTCGGGTGAGAGCCCTCTTCCAGGCGTTCAGATGTCTGCTTTCTGGCTGTGTCCTCAGGGGTGGGTGAGGAGAAAGAACTTGTCCCTCATGCCTCCTCTTATAAGGACAGTAATCCAGTCCTGGGGACCCCACCCTTGTGACCTCATCACCTCCCAAAGGCCTCACCTCTTCATACCATCCCCTTGGGGGTTGGGCTTCAATGTGAATTTGGGGGGTGGGGACACAAACATTCGGTCCACAGCAGGAACTTAGGAGAGAGAGGCCAGGAGCCCACCCAGGGTCTGGGAGTGGGAGCCAGGCAGGAAGATCATCCCACCTCTAAGTAGCCGGCGTGGGGCGGGGGGAGCTGTCTGTCCCCATGGCGGCCCGCATTCTCTCGGGCCAGTGTCGGAGCAGGTGCAGCTGCCAGGCGTGGCAGGGGCCTGGGTCGGGTCCAGCGCTCGGGAATGCAGCAGGGCACTGACCCTCCCTGCAGGGATGACCAAGTGCCAGGCGCCTGGGGCGGCGGATGTGTTGGTGGCCACAGCCCCCAGCGCCACCCGGCTCCACGCCGGCTGTCCTGGGCCAGCCCCTGGGGGCCTGAGATGTGTGGGAAGCATGAATGAGGCTCTGTAGTCGGGCAACTGCTCTGCAGAAGGTGGCTGGTGGCTGCACAGGTGCCGCTGGAGGTGGTGCTGGAGGAGGGGACACAGGAGACACAGAGCTACTTCCTGGGCCTGGTGTGACGCTGCTCTGCATTACGCCTTGGCAACACATCCCCAGGGCATCTGAATCAGGCTGGTGCCCACCAGGGACCTGCCTTCTCAGCTCCCCAGGGACAGTGAGGAGGGGGAGTGGGTGCCCAGAGAGGATGGACCTGGCCCTCTCTGTGCCCAGCATGGTGGCTGCTGAGCTGGGATTCCAGCCCAGGGCTCTGCCTGCCCCCACGGATCCTGTGCCCTGCTTGGGGCTCAGCCAACGTGGGTCAGTCCTGGAGGCGCCCGCAGCTCTGAGCGTTAGTTCCTCCTCCGTGAGAGGCAAGACCTGGATGGGATGAAGATGCACACACTTGTTCCTGCCCATGCGGATTTCAGGGTAACGGGACACCACTGAGCCCTCCCCTCCCCTCTCCTCCCGGCGGGGCATCAGCTCCCTTAGGGTGGGACCTCGAGTAGGGTACATTGCTTCTCCTCGCTTTTCTAGGGTGCTGTCCCATCTCTGCCACTGGCCCCTCGTCTTGTTGGATGTTCCTGAAGGCATGAATGTCAGAGGTTGTCTTAGAGATGGAGGCTGAAGTCTGAGATGTAGACCTGCCGGGTCCCCCAACCACCTGGGTTCCCAAAGAACCCGGGCAGATGGACTGGAGCTACAGGGTGGAGGAGGGGAAATCCAGAAGGTCAGAGCTCCCCCGCTGCAAAGGGGACTCTCAGGGGGCCTTTATAGAGCAGCAGAGAACCTCTGTGCCATCCTTGCCCGGAGGGATAGCTCTCAGCCCTGGGGGGAAGGGGGAACCAGACATGGAGACCGCGGCATTGTGGTCCCACTCACTACTGGGCAGCAACCTGCCCTGGGATTCCTGCTGCCAGGGAACGTGAATGAACCCCCCTCCATCACCCTGCCTGGGGAGTGGGGGTGGTCTGGGGGGAGCAGAGAGGGGGCTTGGAGGGCTGGGGGGCGGGGCAATGTCTCGGCCAGGGTCGACCCACGGTCATTATGTGGTCAGCGGTGTCTGGTGACAGCTCGGGGTGGTGGGAGGGACAGGTGCCAGAGGGCGAAGCCAGCTCGGTTGAGGCTCACTTTAAAATTGGGCCAAGCGCTTGGACGCGCAGACGCCCCCTTCCCGTCGGGCGTTTCCTTTGCTTTTGGAGGGGAGCCCGCTCCCCACCAGCCCCGCACCGGGGTGAGCAGTGCCGGAGCGCCAGCGGCCGAGCCCCGCAGTGTGCCTGGCTCCGGAGGGCGCTCAGGTGGCCTCAGGTGCCGCGGGGCGCAGCGCCGGGGCGGGGCGCGGGTAGGGCAGGGCCGGCTGGGCGCGCACCTCGCCCCGCCCGCGCGCCGCCCCGCCCGCCCCGCCGGCCGGCGCAGGGCCTTCCCGGAGCTATTTTGAAAGTGACCCTGGGCTGGGCGGCCGCGGGGCGGCGGGGAGAGGCGCGGCGGGCGCGCGGGAACCATGACAGAAGATGACCGAGGCGGCGCTGGTGGAGGGCCAGGTCAAGCTGCGGGACGGCAAGAAGGTCGGGGCGCGCGGCGGGCGCGGGGCGGGCGTGGGGCGCGGGCGGCCGCTCACGCTCCCTCTGTCCCCGCAGTGGAAGAGTAGGTGGCTGGTGCTGCGCAAGCCGTCGCCGGTGGCAGGTGAGCGGGCGCGGGGCGCGGGCACGGGACGCGGGGCGGGCGGCGGCGGCCTCCTGCGCCTGGCCGGCCCGGAGCGCGGCCAGCTCGCCCGAAATAGCCGGCGGCGCCGGGGCCGAGGGCTGTAACCGGAGAGCGCTCCGGCCTCACCTCGGCCTGCGCCTGCCGCGGACGCCGGGACGCGGGACCCTCTCGCGACCGCACCGGGCCCGGGAGCCGTCATCTCAGACTCCAGGCCCGGGGCGGGGACCACCTTGGCAGAAGGGCGGATTGAGGCTCGGAGGGGCCTGCGGGAGCCGGTGGAGTCCCGAGGGGCGAAAGGGCAGGAGCCTATTCTGGCCCCCTCCCCCATCACGCAGCAGGGAGCATCCCAGAAAGTTCTGCCCCCGTTGGGGATTGAGTCGTGTCTTTGAATCCAAACGCGGATGGGTGTTCCGGGCAGCGCTGACCCCAGGCGGCCCTTCCACCCTCCCCAGGTGGAGCCGAGGCTGGGCCGCCAGGTAGGAACGAGAAGAGTGAAATGTACCTTGTGTGTGGGCTCCGTCCCGGGAGGAGAGGACGGCCCCCTCCCAGCCCCCTGAGCGGAGCCGGCCCCCCAGCCCGGAGGAGCCAGCTGGGAGCCCCGAAGCCGGGCATCTCCAGCTCAGCGGCCGGAGGCTCTGAGCTGTGCAGCTGCAGCTGTTTCCGGAGACAGGTGCCTTGGAGCCGGCCCAGGCCCCCGGGGGTCTGTGTGGGATGCTGGGGGTGTGAGCGCACGCTGCCTCACACGTGCCCGGCTGCCCGAGAGTCTTCCGGGACGCCTGGGGTGTCTGCCATTTCCCAGGCAGGGTGTGGAGGGCGCCCTCCCTGTGCCCCTCCCGGCTCCCCTCCTCCATCCCTTCTGCTGAGCCGGCTCTGGGAGCCTCGTGGTTGCGATAGAAGGGTCTGCTTTTGGCCGCGGACACACTTCACCTCCTGCCTGGGCCTCAGCTTCCCCTCCAAGGGGGCTTGGGCTCCGTGCACCCTTTGTTCAGCCGATCAGTCTTTCATGCGCAGCCCCTGCGTCAGGAGCTGTGGGGTCCTAGTCCTGGGGAGCTCAGGGACGCCTGGTGGGGGTGGGGGGTGGTCAGAGCTGGAGAGAGGGGGGCCCCAGCCGGCAGGGAATGGAGACACCGGCCAGCTGAGGGTGGCAGAGGCGGGGGTGAAGGCCGTGCTGATCCAAGAGGCTATGGCCCGAGGCAGGGGGCTGGCTGTTGGTTGGGGGTTGCTTGCCGGGGACGTTGGCGAGCCAGGGCCTGTGCGGGACTCTGGGACAGGTGGCCCACCCGAAGAGCAGTCCCGGGGTAGGCCTTGTCTCTCTTGGTAGGGGGGTAGTGATTTGCAGCCCCTGGTGGTGGATTTTATGCCAGTATCCGAGAGCGCTAGTTGAGAGGTGAGCTCTGGCTGGCCCTGAAGGTCACCTGTGAAGGGGGCCCTCACGCACTGCAGGGGAGTTTGCAGTGGGTCCTCAACACCGTAGACTCTGAGTCTGTAAGTGGCCTTGTGGTCATTGGGCCTTTCCTGGGTCTTACCACGTGCAGCCCAGCGGTAGAGAGCCAGGGGCGTCGGGGAAGAGCCTCCTCTGCCCTGGCGGGCGCCAGGGCTGGACTGGAGGGGAAGTCGCGGAGAAGAGGGGGAAGGCACTCGGGCAGGACTCGGCCGGGGACTGGGGCGGGGAGGGGATTAGGGGTAGTGGAAGGTACACGCGGCCCCTCTGGGCTGCTGTCCTCTGAGCCCTGCATCTCAGGTCCTGGTCCCCAGGGTCTCAGAACCCCTGCTGTCACTGCCGGTTATCTTAGCAGCGCCCCCTTTATCCTCACACTGCACGAGGGCCGCGGTCATCCTCTTATGGGTGCTTGGCCTGAGGCGGAGTTGCCAAGCTGACCCCGCCGGGCCACTGCCCGGCTCTCGCCAGCCCTCCCTCTCTCTCCCTCCCGGCCGGTGCCAGTGGCCACGATTCCCCGATGGGTCAGAGGCTCTGGACCCTCCTCGCTCTCCCCTCCCTGGCCCTTAGCTGATGAGCTGGCCCCTCTCTAGTGTGTTGGGGGGCCTGGCTGGGAGGGTTGCAGCCGCCTGGCCCCCCTTATCCTGAAGACCAGATCCCTCAGGTGGCCTTGGGGGCAGGTCCTCGTACTTGGGGTCCCCACAGCTAAGACTCCCCACATCCTGGCTGCAGCCAAGGGGGAGCCTGGGAAGGAGAGAGGAGGGGCCGCCCTGCCTTCTCATCATGAAAACCCAGGACTCTTGTTTTTGAAAAGCGTTTCCTTCCCAGGAGGGCCCACAAGGAGAGGTTGGGAGGGAATCAGGGGCTGCAGGCGGGTGGGGGGTAGGAGGGCCCCTCTCCGCTTTGGGTCTTTTCTCCTGTTTTTGCTTTTCTTAACCAGGACCACTTATTCTTCTTACAATAAAGTTTAGTTAGTGGAAGGAAGGAAAAGCTCTGATTTTTTTTTTTTTGTGGTACGCGGGCCTCTCACTGCTGTGGCATCTCCCGCTGTGGAGCACAGCCTCCGGACGCGCAGGCTCAGCGGCCATGGCTCACAGGCCCAGCTGCTCCGCGGCATGTGGGATCTTCCCAGACCGGGGCACGAACCCGTGTCCCCTACATCGGCAGGCGGACTCTCAACCACTGCGCCACCAGGGAAGCCTTGATTTTTTTTTTTAATAGATCTTTATTGGAGTATAATTGCTTCACAATACTGGGTTAGTTTCCGTTGTATAGCAAAGTGAATCAGCTATACCTATACGTATATCCCCATATCCCCTCCCTCTTGCGTCTCCCTCGCACCCTCCCTATCCCACCCCTCTAGGTGGTCACAGAGCACCGAGCTGGTCTCCCTGTGCTGTGGGGCTGCGTCCCACTAGCTAGCTATTTTACATTCGGTCGTGTATATATGTCCATGCCTCTCTCACTTCGCCCCAGCTTCCCCCTCCCCCCGCCCCCGTGTCCTCACTTAAAGTGATGAAAGGGAAAACCTCTCATTGAAAGAAGTAACAATCTTTATAAAAGGCAGTAGTACTTCGGTGGGATTGTGCTCCTTGGGGTCTCGACCTCTGTCCTGGCCAGAGAATTCATGCCTGGATCCTTTCCCTTGAGAGGAGGGTGGTCTGGGCCCACCCCTGGTGACCCTGGGCAGCCTCTCTCTTCCTCCCCGGGTTGAGGCTTAGGATGGTGGGAGGGGTGTCTCTCGTGTGGCTGCCCTGTGGCAGGGGCGGCCCACCCACGGGTGAGGCACCCAGAGGGGTCCTGAGCAGCCAGGGCGACTCCCCGGCCCTCCGCTCCGAGGGCCCTGCTTCACCAATTCCTGTGCAAGCTGCTGGGGCTTTATTCAGCCCAGAAAAGCCACCGGGAGGGACCCTGACTCCTGAAGCTGGCAGGGCCTTTGGGGGGTCATTATAGGCACAGGGGCTGAGACTTGCTGACCCAGGTGGTCTGGCCCACAAATGATTGGGTGCTGCCTCCTGCCCACAGCCCCTTGGCCGGCTGGGGGCTCAGCACCTGCTCCTTTCACTGAAGGTGAGGTATTAGTTCAGTATCCTCTTCCTATCCCTGTCCTCAGACAGGTGCTGAATTCCTGGAGGGCAGGTCCCTGACTTAGCATCACCCCTCACAGGCAGGCTGGCAGGGGCTGGGACCTGCCAGGTGAGGTGCTGTGAGCCTAGCCACTCTTGGCAACATCTGGCCCTGCAAACTTGCCCGGGAACCGGGGCCTCGGGACACCTGCCCTTTAAGCCGCCTGAGCTGTCCCACTGGCCTGTGCCCGTGCCTCTCCTGTGCAGTGGCAGCTCTGCTAACTGAGGTGGGCGCATTCCGAGAGGTTGGGGGTCCCAGGTGGTGATGGTGGGGAGGGTCCCTTCTCCGGTCCCACCTTCTGGCCTTGGATTAGCCGTGTCCCCCAGAATGGGCGTGACTTCTCAGTCCTGGGCTGGGCAGGCACTCAAGGACAGGGTGTGGGTGGTGGCTAGCCATTCCATCCCCATGGAGACCTCGACAAGGGGGCCAGGGCTTCCTGCAGCCCCTGGTTCCGGACTGGGAATCGGAGCACCTGAGCTCAGGTCTCGCCTCTGCTCGGACCAACTGTGTGCCCTGGACGAGTCCTAGCTGGTCCCTGCGGAGGGTGGATGGGTGGTGGGTGTGCATTGGGCCTGGGGCACCGTGCACTCTCGCTGCTGCCGGTGAGGTTGTGGTAGCCTGCCTGTGGGTGCCCGTGAAGCCCCCTTGCGCCCTGCATACACAGTGCACGCGCTTCCCCCCGCATTGGATCGGGAACAGGCCTGGACCTGTGGGTCAGAGGGGGGGTCCCTCTGGGCTTCAGCCTGAGGCACCGGCTGGCAGGCCCGGTCAGCAGCCCCCATCCCCAGTGCTCGGCTGCCCGCAGGCCGCTGCCCAGCTGCTCTGCTGAAGGCACTGCCCAAGGTCACTGTGACCTCCGAGGGCTAAATCCAACAGCCGCTCCTCCGGCTGTGTCCCGTGGGTGGGCGTCAACCTCCGTCTCCTCTCCCAGCTCCCCCTGCCCCCAACAAGGCCCGGAGGTTTGCGTCTTCCCGGCCACCCACCCTCCCCAGGCTCTCGGCCCCGGGCTGTAAACGCTCTGAGTGCCCATGACTGACTCCATGGTTATTTTTACATCTTCAGACGCGTGTGTCCAGCTGCCTGTGTGCACGCCGCCTGGTGTCTGATGGGCCTCTCAGGCTCACGTGTCCGGGACAGAACCCCAACCCTGCCCCCTGCCCCCGGCCCCGCACCCCCTCCCCCGGTGCCCCCCTCCCCAATCCAGCATCACCCTCCTCTTCCTTTCCCTCACCCCATCATCCACCCACCAAGAGGTCCCATGAGTTAGCGCTGCCTCCGCAGAGGGAAGGCCCCTCCCGCTGTCACCATGGTTACCGCAGAGCCTAGCTTTGGGCCCCCTTTCTTCTGCTCGGCCTAGGCCAGCAGCTCCTCTGGCCTGGACAGCTGCAGGGGCCTGGAGCTTTGCTGTCACCTTGTGTCCCTTCGACACACGCAGCCAGGCTGGGCCCTCTTTGCTCACAGCTCTCAGGGCCCCTGGTGTGCTGGGATGCAGCCTTGGCCTGGCTCAGCAGGCCCACCTGGCTGGAGCCTGCCTACACCTTGGACCACTCTTCCCCTCCCTTCATGCCAGCCCTGCCCATTGGGTCCCTGCCTCTGGGCTTCTGCACTGGCTGTTCCCTCTAGCACAATACTGTTCCCTGAGGTGCTGCCGGGCTGGCGCCTTATATCCCTTGGGAGTCCATTGTCCCTTTGGAAGAGACTCTGACCCCTGTGCTCAGGCCCCATGACAACCGCTGTCATCAAATGCCGTCCACCCCCAAATGCCGTCTACCCCTGCCATCAAATGCCGGTCCCCTCAACAGCTCTTCCTCAGAGTTTTCTTCTTTATCGACCTTTTTCAGCGTTTCCCCTCTTGGGTTTCAGCTCCGCAGAAGCTGGGCTGTGTCCCCTGGGTCCCCGGATTGTTTGTGAGTGGAATGAACTGGGCTGAGGGCTATGGGGGAGGCCGCCCCGCTGAGGGACGGAAAAGGAGGTGGGGTGGGTTCCGAGGAGCCCCATTGGGGGTCTTTCAGTGGCCCACTACGGGCAGAAGAGGGCAGGGGTGGGCTGACCCCAGAGGCGGGTACGCTCCCCTGGGTTTCATGGTGACGGGGAATGTCCCCGGCCCCAGGCCGAGGTCCCTGCTCATCCCACGCTGTGCTTGCTGGTGCGTGGCAGTCACCGAGGGCCTCTATGTGCCAGGCTGGGGCTGTGCTGTTGCCTTGACTCCGCAGGGTGCGTGGCGTCTGTTTCTCAGCTGGAAAATAGAGGCTCTAAGAGCTGAGGGACGGGTTCCCAGACACGGATGTGGGACGTGAACCGAGTCAGCTGGTCCCCACGGTGGCGCCCGTGCACAGTGGTGGAGTGTGTGCGTGTGTATGTGCAAGCGTGCAGGTATGCATGTGTAAGCACATGTGTGTGAGCACGCACGCACGCGTGATCAAGTGTGTGGCTGTGCACGTGCACAGGAGTGTGTGTTTGTGCCTCTGCGTGCACACCCTTGGTTTAATCTGTGGCACTTTTGTCATTGCCCCATCCGAGCCTCCTTTCACTACGATGACCCCAGTCCCCTCCACCCCTGGCCGAGAGCTGCCCCGGCAGCGGCAGCGAGCCGCCCAGGCCCTGAGGCGGCTTCATCTCTTACCCCTGGAGTCCGGGCGCCCAGGGCCAGGTTGCAGCCTGGCTGTGCCCCTGCAGCTCCACACTTCAGCTGGATGGGTGCTGCTGTGAGCGGGGTCCTCAGGCCCTCGCGGCCCGCGTGGAGAGAAAGTGGCCACGTGAGTGGGTGGCTCGGAGCGCGGGGTGGGGAGGCCAGTGATGTTCCCTTGGCAGCTGACCGGGAGACCTCACCGAGTGACCAGCCTCGCTGGGCTTCTTGCGAGGGGCGCAGCCCTGGGTGCTCCCAGCGAGGGTCCCCTGTGGAGCTGGCCAGTCGGTGCAGGCTCCCATGTCCCTTTGTGTGGCGCGTCTGCAGGAAAGGCTGGTGATGTCACTGCTCCCTGGGGGCACTGGTGCTGTCTCTCCCGGGCACAGCCTGCTTTGTCTCAGGCCTAGACCTGAGAATTTCTGTTTCTCCGGTGCCTGGTACTGAACAGCTTTCCACTAAACAGCGCTCCTCACAGAATAGGTTTTCAGAATAGGATCAATTCATGGCCCGAAGTGATCAGGAGGGAGAGGGGGTGGAGCAGCTGCCCATCAAAGGGCCCCACCCACGCCCCTCCCAGGAGCGGAGTTCTGCCTCAGCTAAAGGTGCCCACTGCGGGGGTGCTGGAGGGTGCCGGGGAGCTGGAGGGTGCTGGGGGGGCTGGAGGGTGCCGGCTGAGTGGCTGGACAGCAGCTGCGCCAGCTGTAGCCCGGCTGTGACTCTGGGCAGCTTCCACCAGGCAGAAGATGGGGCTGTCACACAGCCGCGACCCTTGCCCTGTTCTGTTCATATGTAAAATGAAATCAGTGACGCTGAGGGTGTGTTGGCTTCCTGGGGCTGCAGTAATGAATTGCCACAAACTGGGGGGCTTGAAACAACAGAAATGTGCTGTATCACAGTCCTGGAGGCTGGAAGTCCGAAATCCAGCAGCGTTCTCCCGCTGAAGGCGCTGGGGAGCACCCTTCCCACCTCCTCCGGCTCGGGCAACTCCAGGCCTCCTGGGCTTGTGGGCACATCACCCTGTGACTTGTCTTCTCGTGGCCTCTCCTCTGTGCATCCATGTTTCCTTTTTTGTCTCTTATAAAGACACTCGTCTTTGTTTTTTTTTAATAAATTTATTTATTTATTTTTGGCTGCATTGGGTCTTCGTTGCTGCACGCGGGCTTCTCTCTAATGGCGGTGAGCGGGGGCTACTCTTCGTTGCGGTGCGCGGGCTTCTCATTGCGGTGGCTTCTCTTGTCGCGGAGCACGGGCTCTAGGTGCGTGGGCTTCAGTAGTTGTGGCTCGCGGGCTCTAGAGCGCAGGCTCAGTAGTTGTGGCGCACGGGCTTAGTTGCTCCGTGGCATGTGGGATCCTCCCGAACCAGGGCTCGAACCTGTGTCCCCTGCATTGGCAGGCGGATTCTTAACCACTGCACCACCAGGGAAGTCCCAAGACACTCGTTTTTAGATTTAGGGCCACGCGGATAATCCTGGGTGACTCATTTTGAGATCCTTACCTTGTTCACATCTGCAAAGACCCTTTCTCCAAAAAAGGTCATGTTTGCAGATTTGGGGGGTCACGACATGGACATGTCTTTTGGGGAGCCCCCATTCACCCCACTGCAAGCAGGCGAGGGTACGCATTGATTCTCAGATCTCTGTAAGGAGTAGGATGTGAGCTGCATTTCAGACAGAGCCAGGATCCAGAAAGATTGCACCAGCCCAGGGAAAAGGGTCTCGGGGACACATGTTGGCTCTTCCATGTAGGTCCCCAAGCCAGCCTTGCAAGTGCAGACGTCCAGGGTGGCAAGACCTGCTTGGCAGCAGGAGGCGTCTGAGGAGCGTGACGTATGGGGCGACACAGGGGCTCGTAGCAAACTAGGCTCTAGACTACGAGTCGGCAAACCAGGGCCCTGAGCCAAATCCGGCCCGCTGCTTGTTTCTGTTATAAAGTTTTATTGGAACACAGCCATTCACTTATGTGTGGTCTGTGGCTACTTTCACAGTTCAGTAGTTGTGACAGAGACTGCGTGGTCCAAGTAGCCGAAAACAGTTACTGTCTGACTCTTCACAGAAAGGGTTATGGACCTTGCTCTTGGCTATATCACTGGGATCATAACTCCTAGAACAAAGGGGTGACAGTCTGGCCCTGCCTTGCTGTTAAGGCCACAACTAAAGCGAATGGTCTTTCCTGTGACAGAAGGCCCTCACCCTCATCTGTGCCAGGGGATGGGGCTGTCACTGCTCCAGCAGATGAGGGCCTGCCTTCAAGAGCTCACCTTCCAGGGTGGGGAGTGGGGAGACTGGAAATAGACAGGGGACAGACAGCTACCTAGAAAAGCCACTGAGAGATGCCGGCCTTCCCTGGGGAGAGGAGTGGCAGGAGGGGTCGGCGTGTCTGGGGGTGGGGCAGCCCGTGTGGCTGGCAGGGCTGTCCTCAGGCCCGTGGTCCCTTCCCTAGCTGCCTCGGTGGCTTCCCTTTGTCCACACACATTTTTACTGGGAGTCTTTCTGTGCTCACCGCCTCCCCAGGCTTTTACCTCTTGGGCCTCTGGTGACACATCAGGGAACACTTCCATAACAACACATGCCCTGCATGCCACGTGTGTGACTAATTTCTCTCCGGGCCGGGCCACGAGTTTCCTAAGGGAGCCATGCTCGGGAGAGAACACGCTGGAACCCTTGGGTGGGCAGATGGGTTTTTGTGGGTTCTGGGATTTTGTTTGTTTCCCTCAGAATGAGAACATCTTTGCTTTTCTCTGACATAAGCATTTCAAACACTACAAACAGGGTCGCAGATAGGAAGATTTTGTAAATACAGGCGTGTCGGAGCCCAGTCACCCAGGCTGATCTATGTACTGCCTGGGGCTGCTTTCACGCCCGACGACGGCAGAGGTGGGTGGCCGGGACAGACTGTCCACCCTCTGCCTTCATAAGGAAGGGGCTGTGACTGTGGTTTGATGGCAAACAGGCAGGAAGCACCACCCTTGTTCTCCATCTGGTGGCAAAGATGTCTTGAGTCAAGCTCGTTGTGATCTGGTTGTCACTTGGGTCTGTGGGGCTGCTTTTCCAGGGTGCGGGAGTTGGGCCGGAGGAGGCAGTTCATCGCTCCATCCCCTGCCGTCCTCTTGTGCCCGCTCCTCTGTCCTCTCCTGCCCGGACGAGGGGGCTTGATCGTCGAGCGTCCGTGCAGGGCTCAGGGCTGTCTGACACTTCAGTGTTCAGGTGTTCACATTAGGCCCTGGACTCCTCACCTTCATCAGAGACGGGGCGGCGGCCGTGGTGGGTGCGCTTAGGAGGGTCGCTCGTGCTCTGATCTAGGGCGGTTCGCCAGGGCCACACAGGCGGCCAGGAGCGCCGGGGATACCAGCACAGCGATTAGGGTGTTGAGGGAAATGGGAACTTGAGACAGACTCTGGCGCGTCCCCTGCAGGCTCTCGGGGGCGGCTCGTATCGGGTCTGGCAGAGGGACCCAAGCCCAGTGGTCCTCCTGCCCCTCCCCGGCTCTGGAGTCTGGGTCACACCCTGGAAACAGAGAAATCCAGGAGGTGAAGTGGGTCTGGGTGTGGCAGGAAGCCACCCTTGCAGGGCCGAGGCGGGAGGCCTGAGTCCCTGGGCAGGCTCCGTGCTGTCCTGCCAGCAGCCTGAGTGTGGCCCCCGTGGCCCCAGGGTCTGGGGCAGGCTGGAGGCCCTGGCTGGGGGCCAGAGTCAGGTGGGTGGGCCAGCCAGGGGGGGTTCTGAGCCCACTTCCGCTGTGTGGCCCGGGGCCGTGTGGGTGGGGTCACCCTCTTGCACACGAGGAGGTGGAGGCACAGGGTGGCCGGGGAATTGCCCGGGGTGTGCCTGGGGCCCAGACTCTCGGGCGAGGGGCTGCTGGGGACGGGGCGGTAGCTGCACTGGGCCTGCGTGCCTGACGCCATCCCCCCGCGCCCTCCGCAGACTGCCTGCTGATGCTGGCCTACAAGGACAGGTCAGAGCGAGCCAGAGGGATGCGGGAACGCAGCAGCCTCGCGCTGGAGGACATCTGCGGCCTGGAGCCCGGCCTGCCCTACGAGGGCCTGGCCCACACACTGGCCATCGTCTGCCTGTCGCAGGCCGTCATGCTGGGCTTCGACAGCCGGGAGGCCATGTGCGCCTGGGACGCCCGGATCCGCCATGCGCTGGGTGAGGGTGAGTGACACCGGTGCAGGGCTCCGGGGGCCCAGCCTCTGTCCTGCAGTATCCCGCAGGCCTCACCGACGGGCTGCAGAGGCCAGGACGCGACTCCAGGCCACGGAGCCCAGTGCTTGCTGAGCGCCCTCTGCTCGGCTGCAATTGGGGCGGGGGGCTGGGGGCTGGCCCCTCTTGAGCTCCCTAACTTGACCCCATTCATCTGAACTAGAGTTTTTAGCCCCAGCGGGCGGCTGGCTAAGCAGAGTGATCTGCAAGTGCTGCCCTTTGCTTCTCACCGGGCCGCCTGAGCCCAGAGCCGGAGCAGGAGGAGCGGTGTCCCTCAAGGGGAGTAGCGGGGTGCAGGGAGTGCTCTCGGGAGATGTGGGGACCCAGCCCACCTCTCAGCCCCGCTGCCCACCCAGCTGTGTGAGCAGAGGCGGGCGGGCCCCCAGCTGAGCCATCAGAACCCATGATATTTTAAAAAAAATTTTAAAAAATTGAAGTAGAGTTAATTTACAATGTTGTGTTAGTTTCAGGTGTCCAGCAAAGTGGTTCAGTTACACACATATACGTATATTCTTTTTCATGTTCTTTTCCATTATAATTTATTACAGATAATGAGTATAGTTCTCTGTGCTATACAGTAGGTTCTTGTTGTTTACCCATTCTATGTATAGTAGTGTGTATATTTTAACCCCCACGTCCTAATTTATCTCGAAACCTGTGATATTTTAACACCATATTTAAAAATTTCAAAATTAAAGCCAAAAGCCTGTGACGAATAAAGTGTCAGAATTTAGAGTGAAGCTGGGCTCCGAGCCACCCTCAGACATTCCCGTCCTCAGCTGCCCCAGCACCACAGCCAGCCTGGTCTCGATTCACACATTTGCTGTTTCGCTCACCGTGGGCTTTTTGCATTAATTTTTGTTGTTTAAATAATCATTAAAATGTCAGTGATCTTGGCCACTGTTTTGTGCCCAGGTAAGAGCCTTGCTCACCTCAAGCCAGCCCAGCCCGGCTAGGGGGCTGCGGCCCCTCCCACCTCCGGGCATCCCCAGAGCAGTCCCCTAGTCTGGGGATGTGTGGACGGCTCAGTGAGGGGATGCAGTGGCAGAAGGGAAGAGCCGCACCTTTCCAGAAAGTTCTGCGGTTGGGGGTTCCCGCCAGTTCAGCCTGGCTCAGGGCACGGCTCCTTTTCTGCTACAGGGCAGGCAGGGCCCTTGCACAGAGGCAGCTGGCGCCCTGTCTTGGCACCTTGACAGAAATCACCAGGACACTGATGGGGTCGCTGGCCTCCTTGGGCCGGGCATGGCAGGCCCTCAGGGCTTCCTTGCCTAGGAGCCCCTCGACGCCCCACTGCAGGGGCTTGGGTGGGGCTCAGGGAGGAGGAGGTGGGGCTGGGACTGGGCCCCTCTGGGTTGGAGATGAGGCTGGTGGGCATGGGCGGGTAGGCCACTGTCCACTCCTGGGCCCGGCTGCTCCGGGGTGCACCCTTTCCGAGGTGGGAGGCATCTGGGGAGAGGAGACCATCCTGCTGAGGGGCTTCATGGGCAAAGCGCCGAGCCGAGGTAGCAGATGAGATCTCGGGGAGCAAGTTGTCCTGCTCGGCACCAGGGAGAACCCCTAACTGGAGAGGGAAGGGGGTCCACGGTTTCCCGAGCGTCCCTGTGGTCAGGCTGGGCTGTGAGGCAGACCTTAGACTCTCCACGGACCAACGGGAGGCTGGGCCTCCTGGGCCTCCGTTTCCCCATCTTTGAAATGGGACCACAGCAGCTACCCTTAGCGGGGGTTCTCAGAGGACGTGCTGTGAACAGGAGTCCTGAGGCCGCGGACCTACCAGGAGTCGCATGTGAGCTTTTACTGGAGCTCGCCGGGGCCGAGTTAGGATGGGGAGGGGGCCCCCTGAGGATGGGAGAGGTGAGTGTAGCCACCTCGGGGCTGGACGCTGTGCTGGGAGGCGGGGCGGGGCAGACCTGCCCTCTGAGCTGACCCTGGGATGCTGCGCCCCCCTCCCCCGCCTCTGCCCCAGCGATGCCCTCTCGCCCCTGCCCCGCCCTCAGTGCACAGGTTCCACGTGACCGTGGCTCCAGGCACCAAGCTGGAGAGCGGACCCGCCACCCTGCACCTCTGCAATGACATCCTCGTCGTGGCCAGGGACGTCCCTCCGGCCGTCACGGGGCAGTGGAAGCTGTCGGACCTCCGGCGCTATGGGGCCGTGCCCAGCGGGTTCATCTTTGAAGGAGGGACCAGGTGTGGGTACTGTAAGTATGTGGGCCGTGGGGACCCTGGGCTGTGGGCAGCCCCAGACCTCCCGGCTTCCCGGCCCGACCGTGGTTCAGAGCCGACCCTCCTGCTTGCAGCTGGCCTCTCAGGGACACGGCAGGGTTATGTCTTTTAACGTCGAACCCAGACCCTCAGCTGTCTCTGTTCTTGCTGTTGGAGGGTGGGTGCTTGGAGGCTGAGAGGAGGGCCCCTCCCGCAGGAAGCCCGTGCATGGGCCACCCGGAGGCAGCTCATGGCCCTACGTCCCAGGTCACAGAGCATCAGAACAGCTCAGGTTGGCTTTAAAAAAAAGGGGGGGGGGAAGAAGAATAGATGCATTTATTGAGGATGTGCTGAGAAACTCCGTAGTGGACCCGCCAGCTCCCTTGGCCCTCCCAGGCTGGACGTCACAGGTGGGGGCCGAATGCGAGGGCCCAGCAGTGAGGCAGGGGTCCCGAGGGCCGAGGTGGTGTCCGAGCTCCAGCAAGCTGTCCTCCAGGCCGGGAAGGGCATGGTGAGAGTGGGGGATGTTCCAGTGCCCCCAGCCTGCTGGTCTCCGAGTTGGGGGCCACTGTGGACCTGCTGTCACTGCAGGGAGCGAGAAGTCCCTTCCCTCCTCCCCAGAGGGGCCGAGCCTATCTGCGTGGCCTCCCCGGGCTTGCGGCCAGCCGAGTGCCTCCTGCTGACCAGCTGGGCGGCCTCGAGGGCCACGGTCAGTGTGCTGGGCTGTGGGCTGTGCATCCCCACCTCCGTTCAGCCTGGGACCCTGGTCAGGGGGATCATCGGCCCCTCCTTCGTGTGCAGGGTGGATGGAGGCTCTAAGCCAGGGGCGACCTCTCTCCACCTCCCCACCCCCATAAAGGGGCATTAACCGCCCCCCTCTCTACCACCCGCAGCCTCATGAGAGGACGAAGATGGCAAGGGCCTACTGCAGGGTCTGGCACACTCTCGGTATGGCCAGGATGGGGGTCCACCTGGCTCTGGGGCCTCGGTCATGCCTGGATTTCTCTGGACAGAGGACACGGTTGTGCTGTGTGCTGGGCATCTGGCTCCCTCATTCCGCAAGGGGTGTGTGAGGTGGGACAGGCTGATCTGGCCCAGCCGGGCAGCCCGAAGGGCCCTGCCTTTGAGGGGACAAGATGTAAGCTTCAAAGGCGCTTAGCAAACAGGTGAACAAGCAGGTGAGGGCCAAGTTCCTGCTCAAGGCAGCAAGATGTCTATAGCCACTGAATTGTATGATGCTCCCTGGTCCTGGGCTTGGGGGAGGTTAAAAGCTTGGAGAGGCAAAGAGAGGCAGGGAGGGGTGATGTAGCGGAGGCGTGGGTGGACCTCTGGGGCAGGCAGTTTGGTGCAGTGGCCCTGGAGTGGGTGGGGCAGCTGCAGACAGCGCCCGAAGGGCCTTGACCGTGGCTGGGCCTGTGCATTTCCCACCTGGAGTTTTTGAGCATGAGCGAGGGGTGAGCACAGCTGTTGGCCTGCCTGCCTGGGCTGTTGTGGAAGGACGCACGGGACACTGGCCAGAGTCCTTCTGCTGGGCAAGCCCTGGGCCACCTCGTCTTTGGTGACAGCAGCGGGTGGTGCAGGGGACCCCGGCCCAGCTTTGTTTCCCTCCCTTGCGTGGCTGGCCGGGAGTCGCAGGTCACAGCATACTTGGCACATGGCGGCCCTTCCCTTCCGAGATCTCCTCCATGTGGAGCCCTGGAGCTGCTGGGGGCACGCCGGGCAGGGTCGGAGGGAGAGACCAGCGTCCTGGCTGGAACTGTGGAATCCCTGCGCGCTGAGGCTCAGACAGGATGGCTTGTGGCTGCTTTGAGGACTGGGGTTCAGACCTGGGGTTGGTGCTGGCGTGTGCCCTCGAGCAGGGGCAGGCCAGGAGGACCGGTTCCTTGGAGACCGTTTTATTTGCCCCAACATAATGTAATAGAGCCCTCTGGATATTTTTCCCCTGAGGCCTCAGGGTTGAAAATTCCGACTCTTGGTGTGGGTGGGCTCCTTCTGCGATCGTCAACAATTCCAGGCGTCGGAGCAGCGCTTCCTGCGAGGGCAGAAGCTGAACCTCGAGCCGCTGTGCCTTCCCTGGGTCCCCAGCGTGAACTGTGACAGGGCTGCCCTGGTGCTTCTGCCCGAGGCCTCGGGTTAACTCTGTCCACCAACGCGGGCTGGCCCAGCGGATCTGCCTTGACCGCAGGCCGGACATTCTCCCTCCCGCTGAGGGACCCTGGACCGCGAGAGTCCCCCTTGGGCATCCTCATCTCCCCTCCAGGCTGTCTGGAGGCCCCTGGCCAAACCCACCCAGTCAACAGTGGCCGAACACGGTGGTGGGTGGCTAGGCCAGCCTGTCCCGACCCTCTGCCCCCAGCAGGTCCCACCGGGCTCCGTTCTCTTCCAGGGACAAGCTTGCCGCTGCTCTGCTGGTTTAAGCCAGTTTTTAGGCTGTTACCGGACTCGATGCAGGGCTGGGTGGGAAGGGGCGGTGCACCCCTGTGCGTGTGGTCAGAGCACCAGGCCACTCAGGACCCGGGCCGTCCTGGGAGGAGGGCAGCTAGTTCAGGTCCAGGAAGGGGTGTGAGTTAGGGTCCTGGGGCCACGTAGCAAATGACCACAAACCGGGGCCTTAGAACAACACAAATCTGTTCCTTCACCGTTTCGTTCAAAGTCAAAGTTGGGGGAGGGCTGGGCTCCCCCGGGGGCTCCAGGGGAGGGTCTTCCCTGCCTATTCCAGCTCCCGGGGGGGGCCAGGTGTGCCCGGGCTTGTGGCCGCATCACTCCCGTCTCTGCTCCGGCATCACGGGGCGTCTCTGTAGGACACCAGTCGTTGGATTTAAGGCCACCCCACACTCCGGGATGGTCTGTCTGAGAGCCTTCACTTGAGCACACCTGCAGAGACCCTTTTCCAAATAAGGCCACAGCCATAGGCTCCAGGATGTGAACCTGTCCTTTGGGGCCACCGTTCAGCCCTCGACAGGGGTCACCTGAACTGTGAAGGTGCCAGCATCCAGATCTCGATGAGTCTCTGGGCACCGGGACAGAGAGTGGGTTAAAGTCCCCAGAAGGCCCTGGAGGGTTTTGTATGTAAAGACTCAACATCTTCTCCCCTGGGGCAGGTCCCAGCCTGGACCCTGGGCCCCCCAGCCCACACCCCCTGGGCCCTCAGCCTCAGACCACTCCAGAGAGCAGTAACTCGACCCTGGCCCCCTTCACCCATCCTGAGGCATCAGTGACTGGATGTCAGGAGAGGGCCCTGTTAGAGTGTGGAGGAGGGGTCGGGCAGGTGTGACCAGGACCTGGCAGGTGTGCGGGGGGCTCTGTGTGGCTCTGGGTACCGCGTGGGTGGACGTGTCCTCTCTGTGGCCTCCACATGGACGACAGCCTGTTCAGATTATTCGGATGGGGGTTGGGCTTGGTGGCCGGGAGCTTGAGGTCCCCCAGCGTGGCCCGATTCTCTCTCTCTGGGGTGGTCATGGCCCGCTGTGTGTGTTTAGGGCTGCAGGGCAGGGGCAGGGCATGCTGGTGAGGGTGGCACAGAGATTTGGGGGCCCTTCCCCACCAACAGGCTCAGCAGGCAGGGAGAATGGTGGGCCCGGGAGAGTAGGGTCTGTCCGGTGTCTGGAGCCCAGGGAGGGCTTTGGAGAGGGCCAGGGGGCATTTGAACAGGGCCTAAGCATGAATGGAAGTTTCTAGGATGAGGGGCCCCAGAGGAAGTCCCCGTCCTTTACATTGGCAGGTCCTGTCAAGGGCACTTCAAGGGCATTTCCACATCCATATGAGCCGGCTGCGGACAGGATCGGGGTCCTCGGATGCTGAGGAATTCAGCAGGTGGTGGTGGGCGGGGGTCCAAGGCTGGCCCCTGAGTCTGTGCAGGCTGCTCCCCCTCTCCTTCTCCCTAGCTCCTCGGGGTCCAGGCCATCCTGTCAGTCCCTTGGGGTGCAGTGAGCATTTTTTTTTTTTTTTTTTTGCGGCACGCGGGCCTCTCACTGTTGTGGCCTCTCCCATTGCGGAGCACGGCCTCCCGACGCGCAGGCTCAGCGGCCATGGCTCACGGGCCCAGCTGCTCCGCGGCATGTGGGATCTTCCTGGACCGGGGCACGAACCCATGTCCCCTGCATCGGCAGGCGGACTCTCAACCACTGCGCCACCAGGGAAGCCCTGCAGTGAGCATTTTTAAATGATTTTTATATGTGCGTAAAAGATGAAGCTCTGAACTAGGGAGAGACCGTCTTGCTACACCTGCCCAGCTCTGAGAAGCCCTTAAGTGCCTCTTTTGGGCCTTCGTGGTCCAAATGCTGGTCTCGCTGGAACTGCTGGAGCCCTGGTCTTGAAACCCAGGAATCTTGGGGAGGAGGGAATGCATTCAGGGGCTTCTCTGTGGCCTGCACTGGGTGAGGGGTTGGAGCTGGGAGCACACGGCTGGGAAGACTCAGCCTATGTGGGAGGACACAAGGCGTTTAGAATCCTCGGGGGCACAAGGGGAGCCGGGGAGGGCCACAGACCCCAGCCCGGGAGCGTTGGGGAGGCCCTCTGGAGGTGAACCTGACTGGGGCCTCTGAAGGGTGAATAGGAGTTGGCCCAGCTGCCGAAGGTAGGGAGGGCTGGGGGGAAGAGAAAAGGTGCTCCAGCCATACATTAAGCTCTGCTGAGTGACGGGAACAGTGTGTGCGGGGTGGCAGAAGTGAGGTAAGAGGAGGAATCTGGACCAGAGTTTGCACTGTGTTTCCAGGGTAGCAGGGAGCCATCAAAGGTGCTAGAGCAGGACAGTGCCACCCACAGATCTGTGTTGAGGGCGACAACTGTGGCCCCAGGGTGCAGACGGGATGGAGGCAGGGGCTGTGAGTGGGTGCGAGATGTGGATCTGCTGAGGCAGGGTCCTGCTGTGGGCAGCAGCTGGGTGGGTGGGCAGGGCCTGTGGGTTCAGGAATGTTAAGGCGGTGAGTGAGAGGGGGAGGGAGGGCGGGCCAGCCTGCGGTGGGTGGGGAGGAGGGCAAGGCGAGGCGAGGGTCCCAGCAGGGTGGGCCTGGGCTGAGCCGTCCATTGCTTTGCCCATGGGGGTGGGGCAGGCGTCCCAGGCTGGGTTGCAGCCCGTGCAGAGGCCCCGTCAAGAACCTGTTCAGGTTTATACTTGGAGGTTGAGTCTGCCCTTGGGATCTAAGGCCCCTGTCACATTTCTGACAGGTTTGTGGTTGATTTCAGCCCTCTGCCCTGAAGTCTCTGCTCTGGGGGTGGAAGTTGGGCCCGGAATCTGTCACCCTTTTGTAGTCCACTATGGCATTTGCACACAGGGGTGGTTCTGGGCGCTCTGCATGTCCAGGGAGGCCTCAATTGCACAGGGCCAGGGAGAGATGGGGCTGGGGTGATGGTCACCCCAAGAGACCCCCCTGCAGGGCCCCATACTTCGTGGGGTTCTAGGTCCTCACACCAACCCTATGTGGTGTGTGCACATCCCCATTTTACAGACAGGGAAACTGAGGCACGGAGCTGTCCATGAGCTGCCCTGGCCTGTCCCTCTGAGCGTGGTGGAGCCGAGGTCTGGCCCTGTGGGGACCTGACCCCACACTGTGTGCCCTGCTTTGCTGTCATCCAGCCCAGCGCCTGCCTGGCACTGGGGTTAAGTGGGGCGGGACCAGACACTTTTCAGCGCTCAGGAGACTCGGGGATTCCTTTTTGGGGTGTTTTGCTTCAGTCTGTTTCCTCCTAGGCAGAAAAGCAGGCCCTGTGTCCTCCTGTCCTTGGGGACGTGCAGGGTGGCCTCTTGGGACCATCTGGATGTGATGGCATGCGAGCCTCATCCCACATCTCCAAATGGGAGATGCCCACCGTGTGCAGGCGGCGTTGTCAGGGCAGGCGGCTGGCATTCAGCAGCGGCCGTGAGGACGCGAGGTGCCTGCACTGTATGGCTGCCTCCTGCCCGGATGGGGGTGGGACGGGCTGAAGAGGGTGGGGAGATGGCTCGCTTGAGGATGGGACAGAGCCTGCTTCCTGGAGGAGTTGTTTGCTTTTTTGTCTTGCTTGTTTTAGTTCTACTGTGGCAAAACACACATAACACAAAATGTACTATTTAAACCACTTGTAGCATATAGTTCAGTGGCAGTGAGCACATTCGTGCACATGATTCTGCCCCCATCACCACCACCATCCCCAGAATCTTTTCATCTTCCCGCACCCTGTCCCCATTAAACACTCTCTCCCCATCCCCTCTCCCCGCCCAGCCCTGCACCCTTTATTCTACTTTCTGTCTCTGAGTTTGATGACTCTAGGGACCTCATATAAATGGCATCATGCAGGATTTGTCCTTTTGTGCCGGCTTGTTTCACTCAGTGTAGTGTCCTCAGGGTTCATCCACGTTGTAGCAGGTGTCAGAAGTCCCTTCCTTTTTAAGGCTGAATCAGGTTCCACCGTATGGATGGACCACATTTTGTTTCTCCATCCATCTGTCGATGGACACTTGGATTGCTTCCGCATTTTAGCTATTGTGAATGATGCTGCTATGAACGTGGGTATGCATATATCTCATCAAGACCTTACTTTTAATTCTTTTGGGTGTGTGCCCAGAAGTAGAATTGCTGGATCAGATGGTGGTTCTCTGTTTAATTTTTTGAGGATCTGCCACACTGTTTTCCCCACGACTGCCCCATTTTACATTCCCACCAACAGTGTACGAAGGGCCCAGTTTCTTGACATCCTCACTAGCACTTGTTTTCGGTTTCGTTTTATTTTTATTTTTCTTTGCTGTTTAAATAGTAGTCCTCCGAGTGGGTATGAAATGATCAGGTGAAATTTAAAACTTCATTTCGAATGAACTTATTTCATTGAACTTTGCTTCTTTCACCCCAAATAAGGGCAGAGACAAATGAAACGTTAATTACTAGATGTTTTACTCTATTAGGAAACTCTGTGCAAAATAATATCCCAAGGGGCTCAGTTAGCTGTGCCAACTTTCTGACTGATAATCAGTGCTGTCTGGACTTGAGCTTTCTAGAACCTTCTCGGCAGGAAAGTCCTCCAATGCCTTCAGACTCTGTCCTTGACTGGACTTCACCGTGGGGTCTTTGTCAGCAAAGGGTGGAATGCTTGTTCTCTAAGGAGCTGGGGACTGAGCTCTTAATAGGGTCCAGTGACAAAGGTCTGGACACTGGAGATTAAAGACTAACTTCAGATGGGAATCGGCCGGGATCTAACTGGGCTCATTGAATGTTTGAAGGAAGGCCTTTCTTTCTCACGGCTGGTGAATCTTTGAGTTGAACACGATGCTTTTCCACTGGAGATATTTATAACGCGGGCGAGTTTTGCTGCACCCCTGGGGATCCACAGCGTCTGTGTCCGTGAACCCGCAGGCGGCTGTTTCCTGCTCCGCAGGACTGTCTCCTCCGTCTTTAATTTCCCGTGTTATTTATTGCTGCGGGACAGACACCCCAAACTTAGTGCTGTTTCCTGTCTTGCGATTCCGTGGGTCAGTGGTCTGGGCAGGGCTCTCAGGGCTCTCTCTGCTCCGCATGGTGCACTGGGGTCACTCGGGCAGTGGCGTTTGGTGGGTGGCCTCAGGCACGGCCTGGGGCCCTGGTGCTGGCTGTTGGCCGGGACACCTCAGTTCTCCTCCGGGGCCTCGCCCTCCAGCAGGACAGCCAGGTTTCTCACAGGGTAGCTGGTTCCAAGAGAGCAAACGTGGGGGTCTCCAGCCCCTAAGGCCTTGGCCCCAAACCCTAAGGAGCGTCCCTCGGTTACTTCCTGTGGCGCAGACCCCGGGAGAGGGGAGCGGCCCCGCCTCGGGGTGGAGGATTCACGGACGTGGATGAGAGGAGGCACGGGGGGCGTCGTGGCAGTGACCACACCGGTACAACGTGGCAAAATGGGTCCAGGCCCTAGCTTGCCTCCCCTCCCCCCAAACAGACGAGCAAACAAGAAATGAGGAGAGCCCTTCCCTGGGGATGGGAGGGGGCCTGGCTGCCTCCACGCCCTGCTTTCCATCCACACTGAGCGTGGGGGTCTCCTGGGCGCCTGGCCCTGGGTTAGACACAGGGGACTGCGAACGACTCAGTAGTGGTCCTGCCTCAAGGTGCTGGGCCTGGCGGCCGGGACAGCATCAGACCCGGGAGGTAAAGGGTCGGGGGGTCTGCCCCAGAGGAGGTGTCCCCTGAAAGCATCACCGGGTGAACCATCAGGAAAGGCCATGTTACCCGAGAACAATCTCAACAGGCAAAGGGGTGTTACGGGTGGCTGAGGGGAGTCGTGGAGGGGGACGGCCGCCCCGGGGGAGGTGTGTCAGGCAGGCCGGGTACACCTAGGGAGCTTGTTGCCCCCAAAGCCTGGGGTGGGGAGGGGAGCCACGGGGCAGCAAGAGGTCGCCGCTGGGTCCGGAGGCCTTGTCCCTTGGTTGTGAGGCTCAGGCGGGCCCTCAGAGACGCACGGCCCCCCACAGGAGCTCCTGGAGCCGCCGCGGAGGCCGGGTGGCGGCCGGCTCAGGCTCGGGAGCTCACAGACGCCCGTGGAATGCCACCGGCTCCGCTCCCCCCGTAATGTGGTTTTTTATAGTCGGGGGACTGACTGTGCCGAGGCCTCTGCCAGCTGACCGTAAGCTCCGGATTAGAGGCCTGGCCCCGGGGAGAGGGGGTGGCCGGGACGGGGCCTCCTCCCTGCCCGCCCGCCATCGGCCAAGGTCTCGGGCTCGAGTTCTAGGTTGGGAGGGACCATCCCCCAACCCAGCCCCTCTGGGCAGCGAGCCTTGTGGGTGCCCCTGGGGGCCCCCAGGGTGGGCCTGGCTCTGTGTCTGGTCAGACGCTCCGTGGTGCCAGGACGTGGCCCCTCTCTGGGCGTCCATTTCCTCACCTCTCGAGCAGGCGCGTCACCGGTTTGGGCCCTGGTGGCCGCCCAGGGGCACGGCGGCCTCACCACGTGTGGGACTGGCCCGGGTCCCTGGGATTCAGTGCCGGCGAGCGTAACCGGGACAGTTTTAGTGTGCCGCTTCCCCGTCTCCCCCGGGCACCCTCCTTCCAGAGGGAGCAGGCCTTTCTTTGGGCAGAGGGAGGAGGGCGAGGCACCGAGGGATTCCTGTGTGGTGACACCACGCCGGGCGTCCAGCCCCCGTGACCCGGTGTCCCCATTCACTCGGCCACGGGACTTCATTCACGCTGGCGGGGCTCCGGCCCAGCGCAGGGCCCTGCGGCCGCTCTCCGCCCTGACATCTTGCAGGCCCACGTGCCCCCTCCACCCAAGCCCCCTGGGCTGGGATCCCAGCCGGGCCTCCCCTCTGTCAATGGAAATAATCAATAAACCATCAATAATAAGAATAGAAAAGAGTTTTATTTGAGCCAAACTGAGGACTAGCCTGGAAACCTGCTTCCCAGATGACTCTGGAAAAGCAGGGTTTTCAGCACAGTTTTATATCTTGTTAGAACAAAGAACATCAAAGAAGTCAGGGTGACATTTCTTCAAGGTTTCAAAAAATAATAAAAATAAAAAAACAGACCAGCGCGTACACAGAGAGTCAGCGTGGCCTTGGCACCTGGGAGGGAGGCTTACCATTGAAGGAGGAGGGCGCTGGTGCCCCAGGGGGAGGGACATTTATTTAATCTTTATGTTTAACATGGACAGTCTTTACTGCTGGTCGATGTGCCCTTTTCTCTAATAATTAAAGCAGATGTACAATTTGATAGACCACAAATAGGCTATTTTAGTTAGCATCAAATTCAAGTGAACTCGTGTATAAGCCACGATGACTTTCCCGTATCTCAGTATGTAAACGTGTCTTTTATCACCTCTGTGGGTGCGAGCCCCGAGGCTGGATCTCAGCCCTGCAACTGCGTACCAGGGGCTCCAGTGCCCCCCACCCAGAAAACGAGCCCGGGAAGAGGGGAGGGGCTTTGAGGTGGGCCAGGCTGCTTCGTCTGCAGGGCAGGTGCCACCGCCTGTGTTTTGCCAGCTTCCCCTCGCCACAGCCCGGGTGAGGAAACCAGCTCTCGCAGCCGCCCTCCTGGATGTGCACCCCCCGCCCACCCCTCAAAGGAGCGTGGGCCAGAGGGAGGGGCTGCTGGGCTCTCCACTCAGCCAGGGCGCCCTCCCCGGCCTCCTCCGTGACCCCCAACCTCCAGAAGTCACCCCAGCTCCTCTCACCGGCCCGGGAGACGAGAGATGGCTGACGGCTCAGGGCCAGCGGGCAGGACGCCCTCTCCCACCTTGCTGATGCTGTGCAGCCCGGACTCGGGCTGGGATGGTGCCCTCAGGCCTGGGAGAGCCGGCCTGTGGCCTGAGCCGCCTGCATGGCTCACGTCACCACAGTGCCGTGGGGACATCGCTGTGGTGCTCGGGGGGAGGTCTCACGGGTTGGCTCAGGCTTTTGTGGGCAGTCCCCGCCCAGCGGCCCTGAGCCCACCCTGCAGGGGCCCCACCGACCCGAGCTCTGGCCAGGCTGACACCGGGGTCTGTCCTCCCTCTGCAGGGGCTGGGGTCTTCTTCCTGTCCTCGGCTGAGGGAGAGCAGATCAGTTTCCTGTTCGACTGCATTGTCCGTGGCATCTCCCCGACCAAGGGCCCCTTTGGGCTGCGGCCTGTTCTCCCAGGTGGGTGCCGGAGTTGGGGAGCCTGGCCTGGCGGGAGGGTCAGGTGGGCTGCTTGATCTCGGGCTCCCGGGGGCATTCACACCGGCACAGCCCCTCCTCCATGGGGTCTGAGCTGCTGGGACGCTCAGAGGCCGAGGCTTCCGGTTGGGACAATTACTGCAGCTGCACCAGGTGGGCCAGCAAGAGGCCCGAGCCCGAGACCCCGAAGACCTTCCAAGCCGGCCCGTCTCCCAGACCTGGGCTGGGCCCTCGCCTGAGGTCTCTGGGGTCAGGACTGGCTCCGTGGGAGCCAGAGTTCGGGCTGGAAGTCACCTTGTGAGCTGGGGTCTCAGCGCATCGGGTTGGTAGGTGCCAGGGCTACATGAGCTGGCCTGGTCTTCTCTCCCACTTCCCTGGCTGTGGCTGGGACACTGCTCTTCAGGAGTCCTGGACCAGGGATGGCGCTGGACCGCGGAGGGCCACGCTACCTGGGCACTTCCTCCCACAGGGTGAGGTCTGCCCTCCCCTCGGGGAGGGCGAGGAGGCCCAAGCCCATGGGAGGGACAAAGGCTGGTCCTTGTCATCGCAGCTTCCTTTGACCGAGGCCCTCTGGGTGGGTGGTTCCCAGGGTCACCGATACTCCCCTCGCCCCAGTGAGGCAGTGCTTGTCCCCTTGTCCAGGTGGGAGACCAAGGCCTGTGGCCGGGGAAGCAGGTGGTCAGTGAGCTCACATCCCTGGCCTCCTTGCATGGGCACCATAGCCAGGTCGGGGGCAGGTGGACCTCCTAGGGAGACAGTGGCTGGCGACGTGCCAGGTCCCCTTTCTCCCAGCGTGGGCCCCTCAGCCCCGCAACCCCCCAGGCGGGCCCGGGGGGCGGGCTGGGGAGGAAGGAGGCAGTTCATGTGACCAGAGCCTCGCCGCCCGGGCTCTGCTGGGGGTGGGGTGCGGCAGCGCCCTCTGCTGGCGGCTTCCCGCATTGCAGCCGCAGGTAGTGGTGTGGGTGGCCGGGATCAGACGGGGGCTGGCGTGGATGGGGCAGGTGTGGACAGCTGGGGTGTGGATGGGGCTGGTGGGTCCCTGCTCGCTGAGCCTGGCCGGTGTCGTGTTGAAAGACTGTGATCTTTGGGGACTCTTCAGATGTGGCCTCCACTGGGTCAGCAGCCTTAACACTCTGAGATTTGGGGGTGTCTTCTCAAGCTGACCACTGCTCGGTCAGACCCACTTGGGCACCAAGGCCCAGAGGCAGGACCTGCCTCACATACAGTGGGGAGGGGGAAGGGGAGAAGATAGAGTTCCGGGGTCCATCCTGCCCCAGGCATGTCCTGTGCATTCCCATCTTGGTCCCATTGCGCGTGGCGTGCACTGTCTCTGCTCCCACGTTTTGCAGTCTTGGCTGTGAGGTTCAGGAGGGCAAGTGGTGGGGCTGTGAGTTTGTCCGGCGCCAGCGTCCTGCTGCCTCACCAGCAGCAGGAGGGTGTGCCAGTGTCCTGACCCACTGCAGGACTGTCCGCTTTGGGGCATGGGACATCTGCTGGTGGCCAGGGGGGGCTGTCCTTGGGCCCAGGACACAGGATGACCGGGGACCTGGACGGGGGTGGTTTGAATACCCTGAGCTTGGTGTCTGGCAGCTGGGGTGCTGGCGTGGGGAGGAGCTGGGGCTCCCAGGGGCTCTGTCGTGGTGTTGCGACTGGACCGAGGTCCACACGGCCCTGGCTGGGGTAACTGTGATGTCCTGAGCAGTGGGTGGGCCGCGGGGACAGGGCTGGGGCCGCCTCTTCGCTGACTGTCCTCTCTGCTGCAGACCTGAGCCCCGGGGGCCCTGCCGTGGAGGAGCGAGTGGCCCAGGAGGCCCTGGAAGCCCTGCAGCTGGAGAAGCGGCTCAGCCTCCTCTCCCACTCCGGCTGGCCGGGCAGTGCAGGTAGGGCCATGGCCTGGGCCGTGAGGGAGGGCCAGTGGCCCTGGGGCTGGGGCTGCCCCTTTAAGGCAACCTCCCAGCTCCTGTTCGTTCATTCATGCCCCTCCCTCTGTTCGTCCATTCGTTCTCTCACTCATGATGCCACACTCACTAAGCTCCAGCCTGGATGCTGATCGTAAGCATGGTGCCGCCATGGGTGCTGGCTGGCGGGTTGGGTTTGAATTCCTTCCCAGCCACCGGGGTGTGGCCTGGTGAGGCTGTGGCTTCACCGTCTGTGCCCACACAGAAGGCTCAGGGGTACTGGCTGCCGGGAGCGAGGCCCCTCAGCTGCTGCGCTCCGCGGGGAGATGGACAGAAAGGGCCGGCAGCCCTCGAGGGGATGCTGCAGCTCCCGGGGGTGGTGGGTGGGGGGCTACACTTGGGTCTCCTGGGCCAGAGGCGGGGGAGCTCTGCGGGCCCTCTGTCCTGTGTGATTGTCGCCAGTCCCACGGGTGCAGAGTGGGGATGGTGGCCTCTCCGTGCAGGCCCCTAGAGCTGGGGGCTCAGGTGTGCACGGGCTGCCACCTTCCTGGAGAAGGGGCTCACGTCTGGTTCCCAGGGGGACGGCAGGGAGGGGACTGGTGTGGGCGAAGGGGCCATCTTGGGTGACGCTGGGTGTGGAGGTCCAGGCAGGGTGTGGGTCAGCCATCCCAGGGTGGCGACTGGAGACCAGAGAGCGCAGGCCCTCAGCAGGGCAGGGGCGTGGGGGGGCTAGACATCAGCTCCCACCGAGGCTCCCCAGCCCACCCCGGGCAGCCCGAGCCCCCCAGGAGTCTCAGACCCCGACTCTCCGCTCAGGGGACGACCGCAGCCTGTCCAGCTCGTCGTCAGAGGCCAGCCACTCGGACGTCAGCGCCAGCAGCCGGCTCGCACCATGGCCAGAGCCGTCCCTGTCCTTGGCGGGCGCGTCGCCGGAGGATCTTGGGCTGGCGGCTGCCCAGGCCCCCGGGGAGGCCGTAGCGGGTGCCTCGAGGCCACCCCCCAGGCCGCTGCGGCCACGGCAGCTGCAGGAGGTCGGCCGCCAGAGCTCCTCGGACAGCGGCATCGCCACGGGCAGCCACTCCTCCTACTCGGGCAGCTTCTCGTCCTTCGCAGGCAGCAGCCTGGACGTGTGGCGTGGGGCTGACGAGCTGGGCTCCCTGCTCAGCCTGCCGGGAGGCGGGGTGCCCGAGCCCAGCCTGTGCGCCTGTGCCCCCGGGGCGGCCGAGTACCAGGTGCCCACTGCGCCTCGGCCCCACTACGACACGCCCCGCAGCCTGCGCCAGGTGGCCCGGGACCAGCCCCCTGCCACACAGGGCAGTGCCAGCGACGGAGCCGCCGGGGACTCGGGCGGCCGTCCGTCGGCGGGGTGTCCCTCCGGCTGGCTGGGCGAGCGACGGCGGGGACAGGCGACAGAGGCCCCGTCGGGGCCAGGCGAGCCCTGGGAAGCGGGCGCCCCCCACGCAGGGCCCCCTCCGGCTCTCTTTTCCGCGTGTCCCGTCTGCGGAGGACTGAAGGTAAATGCCCCTCCCTGAGGGCGGTGGCTGCGTGGTGGGTGGTGCCCTCGTGGGGCTGGGCTCGGTGGGGCAGCCTGGGGGCCTGGGGATCCAGCCTGCAGGGAGGGCCGCGGACGCAGCTGGAAGTGCGTTCCGGAAGGTGGGAGGCTGGTGGGGGGCCGGGTCGGGGGCAGCAGAGCCCAAGGACCAGGTGCCTAAGTCAAACAGGAGCCTGAGACTAACCTCCCTACGCGTTGCGTTGTGTGTCCGAGGGGCTTCACCTGCTTGCGTGCACAGGTGGTCTGTCCTTTGGGGGGAACGCTGAGGCTCAGGAGGCCCCGGGGACTGCTGGGGGTCTGGCTGTCCAGACCCCAGGACCCCGACGGCTCACTCACAGCCGCCCCTTCCTGAACCTGCGCGCTCCAGGGGGAGGGGCGGGCGGGGAAGGGCAGGGTCGGGGTCACTTGCCAGGAGCCCCCGGGACAGTGCGGGCAGCGGGCGCCCCCCTCCGCCCTCCTGGCTGAGCCAAGGGCTGGTGGTCAGGACCAGAGGATGCAGGGCTTGGGCTGTCCGTTCGCATTCACGGGCCCCAGGCACTGCCGGTGGGTCGCCTCCGGGCATCGTGCTTCTTCCACGCCCTCCGTGGTCGGCTCAGCCTGCTCGCCTGCATGGATTTTGGCTGCGTGGCCTGGTTTGTCCATTCGCGCTACGATTCCAGACGCCCCCGTGGAAGGCGAGGCCCGTGTCCGTCCAATCTGGGCTCCGGCCGGCTGCGTCCCGCACACAGCTCACCTGTAACTATTTCGCTTTGTACCTTCACTGTTGGCTGAAGCCGTTTGTTGCTCTTCACATTTTTAAAACCTGACACTGTTTGTAATACATTCTTAGCCTGGAAATAAAATTGTTTTTTCTTATCGTCTTGTCCTTTTCCATGTGGCCAGCTCTGTCCACCTCCCACCCTGGCCCTCCCAGTGGGGCCTTTAACTGTCTCTGAAATCCAGGGGCTCGGCCTCCTTTGGCCCATGGGTCACAGAGCAGGGAGAGGCCTCGCCTGTCTGTTCAGCCTTAAGCCTGAACACGCCGGAGGCGTGAACAAGGAGAGCAGCCTCAGCACACAGGCCTCGTGCACGTGTGCATGTGTGTGTGGTGTGTGTGCCAGCGTGTGATGTGTGCATGTGAGCGCTTTCACTTGCATGCATGTGTACTGTGTGTGAGACGTGCACACATGTGTGACATGCAATGTGCATGTGTGTCATGGCGTGCATGTGCGCGTGCGCATTTGCATGCACTTGTGTGTGGCGTGTGCACATCCTGTGTGCACGTGTGTTACATGTGTGGTTTGATCTGTGCTTGGGTGCCAGGTGTATGCGTGTGCCCACGCACGTGTGTAGCCTGTGTGATGTGTGTGCACACGTTCACTGGAGACCACAATGCGGTCCTCAGTGGTCCCTTAGGCTCAGGCAGGTGGCTCCCTGTGTCCAGTGAGGGTGGACACCCTACCTCCTGGGCCAGTGAGGGTCCTGGCTCTGAGCCTAGAGCACCCTCCCCACCCCTAGTCTCCCCTACGTGGGCAGCAGAGCTCCAGGGACCCCATCAGGGTCCCCCTGCACATCCCGGGAAGCCACATCCTGCCCTGTCACACCCATGTCACCCTGTTCACCACCGTGTTAAGAGAGCAGGGGGGCCCAGGTCCCTGCGGACGCTGAGGATCGGGGTTCTGGCCAGGTTCCTGCAACACTGCAGTGGAGGGAAAGGCAAGCTGGGGCCCTGCCCGCCGGCTGGGTGGCCCCAGGCAACTCATTACCCCTGTGTGAGCCTCCTCCTTCGATAGGACAACAGTCCTGCCTGCCTGGGCCCCGAGGGGCCTGGTGCGATGACGTATGTAAGTGTTGGGTGGCTGCCTGTCAGTGGGGCTCCACTCGCCGCTGCTGTCGCCTCCCCAGAGGGACCCACCCGCCTTGTTGCAAAAGAAAGAGGCCGGGAGGTGCTGGTGTTGCGCGGGCTGTGGGGAGCGGCCCTGGAGGCCTGGGCGGCCCGCTCCGGCCAGAGCCCTCATCTTCCAGGCCCAGCCCCGCTGCGCTCCCACGGGCCCGGCCCGCGGACGGCCCTCCCTCCACCAGAGCAGGTGGTGGCCCCGGCGGCCGAGGGACTTGCCCTCCACGTGAAGCCAGGGGGGGCTGGAGCTGGGCGTTTGGCCTGCCCCTGGCCCGTGCGGGCGCCCTGTGAACTCTGGTCTCCTGGACCGAGGTCGATGGCCAGGACTTCAGGGAAGAGCCATCTGAGGGGCGAGGCGGGAGGGGTGGACCGTGGGCCGCCCAGGTGAGGGCTCGGGAGCGGTCGGAGCAAGTTTGTGGAGGGGACAGGTCCTGGGCTGGAGGGGCGTGGCCAGGGCCTGGGCCCAGAGGAGGGAGGGGCCCTCCATGAGAGTGGCCACTGACCACCACGGCCCTTTGGGGAGGCGATGGGGTGGCTCAGGAGGAGGACCTAGCCCCCAGGAGGGTGTGCCTCAGTTTCCCCTTCAGCCCAGGGCAGCCCAGGGGCACGGAGCCTCTCACCGGGTGAGGTCAGGTGGGCCGCCAGGGTAGCCCCGCAGGAAGCTTTCGGTCTCGTCCCCTATCTTTCCGGAGCTCACGGGGTGGGCCTTGCACCCCTGGCTGGGAACAGCTGCTTCTGCACTCCTGGGGCCACCAGCTTCACTCCCCCTCCCTGGGGTGGGATGGGCTTCTCAGGTGCCAGGAATGGCAGGGCTGGGGGCAACCAGAGAGTTGTCATCGCCTCTCCAGGCCCCGTGCACCCACCTGCCCCCACCTGGCCCTGGCGCCCAGGGGGAGGGTACAGGAAGCGCCGCGTTTGCTCATCTCGCACGGCATGTGGTTTCGTCCTTTGGGTCTGACGCTGTGCCTGCAGGACTCACCGCCGGCAAAGCAGGTGCCGTCTGTGGGTGGGGCTCTGAACAGTTAGTGATAGGGGCTCCTGAGGGCAGCCGGCTCTTGTCCCAGGTGTTGGAGGTCAGACACGCCCTCCCCAAGTCCCCAAGCCTGCCCGGGCACCTTTACACAAGGTGATGGGTTAGGCCAGCCCAGGTGCCCAGCAGCCTGGCTGGGACCAGGGTCGAGGTGCTGTGTCCTGAGTTTGGGCAGCCCCTTTGACCTCCCAGAGAGCGGGTCAGGCTTCTGCACCCCTATGCCAGCCCGCAGCCCCCCACGAGACCCCACTGCCAGGCTGCCCTCCTCAGAAGCGCCGGGGATGCCGGACCCTTTCCCGTCTGGTGCCCTGGCCCTGGCTGGCCCATCTCCTACTGGGTTTGGGAGATGGAGGCTCAGGCAGCAGTGAATGTGCCGGCAGTGGGCCACCGTCCCTCCCTCCCAGCCTGCCGGCAGACACTGCCCCCAGCTCTGAAGCCCCCGAACCCCCTTCCTTCTCGGAGTCTTTCTGCACCTCCAATCAGGCACCTCGAAGTGGCCACCCTGCGGTCTGGGGGCCTTGACCCATCTCACGGGGCCCCCAGGAGTGGCTCAACCAGGGTGCCCTGCTTAGAGCAGGCCGGCAGTGCCGGGGGCCAGGGGTGACATGACAGCCCTCGTGCATCTCATGGCTACAAACCCTGCCGCACAGCTGGCAGCGTGTGACACACGGCCACCAACACTGACAAGAGCAGCCAGGCCAGATGTGGCCTGGAGGCCCGAGCTGCTGACGCCTCATCCCAAATGGGTTTGTGGGTGTCAGGGTGGGCAGGGACCCCTGGAGAGGAGTTGGGCCCCTGGCTGGTCTCCCTGGCAGGTGGCCCTTTGTGACTCTTGGGTAGCACCCTGGCTCTTGGGCTGGGTGCAGGGTGAGCGGGAGCTGGATGGACAGACTGACGTGTGTTCTCCTTGGTCTAGGGAGCTGCTGCCTCAGCACCTGGGCCCCCGGCGATGCACTCAGGTAGGCCTTGGCTTTGGCACAGCCTCGGGACAAGGGACGTGGGGTCACAGTGGCTGCAGTCACAGCCCAGCCAGAAAGTCTGTGCCAGATAAGACAGCAGGGGATCAGTGGGAGGAGGGTGCAGCGGGGAGGGGTGACAGTGGACAGCAGGGCGGCAGTGTGCAGCCGGGCTGAGCCCTGGCTGGGGTGCGATGGGGCCAGGCAGCGGGTTGAGGACAAGGTGGCCAAGTGTGGCCAGCCTGCCCGGGACAGTGCGTGGTCAGAGCGGGCAGGGTCAGCACTGGCCTGGAGCTGCAGCCTTTAAGAGGGAGGCTCGTCCTGCAGGTGACAGAGAACAGAGGTGATGATGCTCTGGGGACCCAGGAGTGGGCAGGGGCATCGGTGACCTTGGTGGGAGGAAGCCCAGGCAGGGAGCCAGGGGGAGACGCGGGGTCCCCTTGGAGAAGCCCCGTTAAGAGGTGACGGCTGGCAGATGCTGGCTCTGACCCAGGGGGAGGCCTGGGAATCTGGGAGAGGCTGCAAGTCAGGGGAGGTTGGCCTCGGGTGGCGTGGCTGGAGGTCGGGGGTGTGCTCTGGGCCTCATTTTCTCGGCGGAGTACAGGCCTCCTCCAGCCTGGGGCGGGATCTTTTTATTTCCTCTTCAGAGGCGCATGGTGCCTGTTTGGGGCTAGACCCCGTGGGCCAAGCAAAGCCCAGGCCCGTTCAGAGTGGAGGGCGCAGGAAGGAAAGGGCAAGGCCATAGGCGTGCAGGGTCAGACAGGGGCCACAGGAAAGCCCCATGCCGGCCAGCCTAGGGTTCCCTGGGTCAGGATGGGGCCCTGAGGACCACTCCCTGATGACACTGGGCAGCGGGCAGCCTGCCCAGATGGTCCTGGATGCCTCCTGCCTGCTGTCCACCCACCCCTCCCCCTTTAACCCAGGCAGGGTGCATGTTCCAGGGAACAGGCAGGGGACAGGCGTCAGGATCTACTGGAGGACGAGGAACCTTTCCTCTGGGGTGGGGGCCCTGGGGGAGGAGGGGTCCTGGGTCTGGTGGGAGCAGAGATGAATCAGACCCAGGACAGCGTGGCCAGAGAGCGGTGATGGGTGAGACACCCAGTGTGGTCGGGCCGGGTCTGCCGTGTGGCCAGGGAGAGGTCAGGACAGACCCACCCGATCTCTGCTTGGCCCAGAGAGTATTCGAGACAGCTCCCGAGATGCTGGCAGGAGGCTCAGTCTGAAGGATCAGGGAGGGAGATGGGAGGTAAAGGGGAGCCTGGGGGAGCCAGGGCTGGGGAGCAGCCACCAGAGGGGCGCCCCTGCCCCCGCAGATGCTGCTAGAGGCCAAGGCGGGACGGAGCAGCCTTCCTGTGCTGCCTGGTGTGACCCTGGAGATGCTGGGCTGCCCAGAACCCTCCACCCCCTCTCCTGCTTCCACTGTGGAAAATGTGGATCCAGCCCTAAAACTAGCTGCTGAGCCACGGGGAGCTTGTCCACATGACCTCAGGTCAAGCCACAGCCCTCCTTTCAGCTTTCAGGAGGCCGGGCCTCCTTCCTAGACTCCCCTCAGACCCCGTCTCAGCCCTGATGGGCTCTCCCAGCTTCAACCAGGCCTTCCCGCCCCCCGCTCCCCAGCTTCACCCCTCAGTGTGTGCCCCCTTCTCCAGGCAGCCTGCCCAGATTTCCCCTGGACCCCCGGTCTAGGTGCCTCCCTGTGCACCTCTGCCTGTCATCTCGGGTTACACGGGAGCGGGTCTGTGTCCAGCAGAAGCCTTCCTCCTTCCATCCCTGTTGCCGCAGGTCAGCCCCGGGTACAGCCCGCTCTGGCTGCTGTCCCCACCCCCAGCTTTGGCCGTTCCCACCAGGCTGGCTGACTTGGGAACACAGGGTCTCTCTGGCCTCAGTCTCCCCACTGAACAAGGAGGACCCCCTCTGGCCTTGCTGGGGCGGTAAAGGGATGAGGTGACAGGCTTCTGTGCAGGTGCGGGCCTCCAGAAGGTGGTGCCCGCAGTGGTGCCCTGTGCCAGGACATGGCAGCGAGTGGGGTAGGGTCTGCCCACTGAGGCCCTTTGGGCTGGTTGGCTCTCTAGTGCCCGGTGCCGGCAGAGCCAGGACCCTCCCGGGCTCAGCTCCCCCAGACCTGTGGGCAGGTGGCCAGAGACAGGCTGTCCTGTGGGAGCTTCAACCCCCCACCTGATCCCACCCCCCTCCTGAATCCTCCCTCCCGGAATCCCACTCCCCCCAAATCCCACCTCCACCAGAATCACAGCCCCTGAATCCCTTGGGGCCGGGAGCTGGCCAGGTGGATTTGTGCAAGTCCTTAGGCCTGGCTGTGTCGCGAGATGGGCCCTCAGGGAGGAGGGAGGAACTGGGCTCTTGCCCTCTGATGTGGCTCTGGCTCCCCACCCCATGTGGTTCGGCTACTGGCGAATGGCCAGGCAGGGTCTTGACCCCGGTCTCCTGCAGCCGGGGTCCTTCCCTGTGGGACACCACGGCCCAACAGGCAGAGCTCTTGGGAAGATGGGGAAAGGCGGATCGGGTGTGCATCCAGGCACTCTGGGTCCCCACCCCTGCTCCTGTTGCACCTGCCCGGAGCCCCGTTGGTGTTTGCTGAGTGAAACCATCGACTTCTAGGAAATGGGGGAGGCAGGGGGCAGTTTCTTGGATCGGGGAGGGGACTTGAAGTGCCTGGGGCCACTCTTGAGGAGGTGTCACAGCGGATGGAAGTGTGGGCCTGCGCTCAGGGAACGATGCTCTGTGGGGACTCACCGGTCCAAAGAGGGTCCCTGAAGCAGATGGGGTGAGCCGGGAGGACAGCTGACGGGGAGGGATGGGGCGTGGACAGGGCAGGGGCATCCTGCCTGGGAGGGGCAGGGCACCCAGGAGGCAAGGAGGAAGTGGCCGGGAGGGATGTTTGAGGGTGGGCGGCCAGGGGCTGAAGATAGACGTGTGTCCAGCGGGCCATAGGGGGCATCCCTGGTCAGCCCGCTGTGGGGGGCAGGGGCACCCCGGTCAGGGAGGGACGTGGGTGGGGTGGGAAAAGATGGCCAGGAAAACGGGGGAGTTGGGGAGGCTCCCCAGGCCCTGGAGAGGAGGAGGGCGGGACGCGTGAGGGGTGGGCAGTGGGGAGCTCTTTCCCAAACAGTCTAGGGGGTCAGCTCAGCCTCGGCCACTGCCTGGGGACTCACAGCCCCTCTCCCCGCAGGACCCGAGAGGTCGTGCAGTGAGGCGCCCACATATGTGAACGTCCCCGCCAGCCCTTCCCCCACAAGGCAGCTGCACTACTTGGGCCTGCAGCTCCAGGAGGCCGGCGCAGGCATCCGAGGTGGGTCCGCAGGGGCCTTGAGCACTGGGCGCATCGGCCCTGGACCAGGGGCTCGCGGGCACCCCCTCACAGCCCCGAAGCCGGTGCTCAGGCCCTGGCTGGTGCGCGGGGTGGGTGCGCCCCCGCCGGCTCACCTGGGGCTGCTCGCAGGGGCCGGTGCTTCCCGCTACGCGCAGATCGACATCGTGGCCACAGAGGCGGCGCACAGGGCGGGGGCCCGGCACGCGCAGGCCCGGGAGGAGCGGCTGCCGGCGCTGGAGCAGAGGCGGAAGGGGACCCCGCGGTGAGGCGGCCGGACTACGACGCCACCCGTCGGCTCGAGGGAGCGGCCCCGCAGCACCTCTGCTGCGTCCCGGCGGTCAGGCTCCGAGCCGAGGGTGGGCGCGCTGCCCGGGCCCGCGGCGGGGGTGGGGGAGGGTGGACGGCTCTGGGACGCTCCTCTGACACCTGCTCTGGTCCCCAGGCCGGCGGGAGATGCCGCCTGGACAGGTGTCGGGCGGCTCCAGGTGGCCCTGAGGCGGCGTCTGGCGAGCAGTCTCCGGTCCTGGGATACGACCTGCCCGCACCTTCCCTGGAGGCGGCGGCCCGGTGACGACGATGTGTCCCAACCAAACGCATGTCCCCAACCACGGGGGACCCGGCCAGGCCCCACCACGTGGCGCCCTCTGCAGGGCCCCTGCTGTCCCCTCTGGGTCACTGCTGCCCTGTGCCTGGATGGCGTGGCCCTCGCGCGCTCAGCTGACTGCCCGCTTCTTGGGACCCATTTAGTTAGTTATGTAAATGGTTTAAAATCACTCGTGTTCCACTGTCGACCTGGCCAGTTATTTCCTGAGGGTGAGGGCTCGTGCCACGTGCCTCTGGACACACGGAGGGACTCCTGGTGGCTGGGTGGGGCTCTCCCTGTGGCCTTGGTGAGTCGTAAGGCATTTCCAAGGCTCAGCGGGCCGGTGGGCTGGTCCCCGCTCCACTGGCCAATGGGAGTCTGGATGCTGGGAAGTTCCTGGAGTTGGCGGTGGGCTTCCTGTCCTCGCCAAGCTGGGCTGTCCCACCCGGGTCTCGGAGGTGAGATGGGGCCCTGCTCTGCCTGGTGGGGATCCCGACAAGGGCCCACGCAGACCAATCCCTCCCTGCCTCCTGCCGTGATCCCAGCCCGGACCCAGCGAGCCGTGGTTAGCCTGCCCGTGGGGAGCCCAAGCGGCTTCACCCCACACCTCCTCCTCCTAGCAGTGGGTCCCTCAGGCTGGTGGGGCTAGAACTTCAGTCCCCCTCCCCTGCCAAGCCTGTGGCGGCAAAGTGCCTAGTGGGATGCAAAGGCCCCGGGGCTGCTCAACAAACAGGTCCAGTTTTCACACGCCCTGGATGGGACTCCAGGGTAGCAAGCTTCCCTTTTAAGGCACAAGTGGGGGCAAAGCGTGGCCAGTGCACCCCAGTCCGGGGCTTCAGCTGTGTCAGGGTTTCCTCGGGTGGGAGGGGGGCCGACCTCCATGCCCTGGGCAGGCTGCATGCACCTGCTTGGGGACAGGCAACTAGGGGTCCCAGGCCTTACCAGTGACCTTGAGTGGCTGGCATCTGGGGTCTCCTATTTTCCAAATAAGATGAGCCTGCTGAGTTTTCATGAAGCTAACACAGGGCCATGGATGTGTGGGGCATCCAGGAAGGGTCTCCACACCCTGCTCCGGCCCTGTGGGTGGCCGAGGGGTCTCCTGGGCAGCATCCACCTGCAGCAACATGGTCATGGGAAGCAGAGCAGTTCCCAGCGGGGTCAGCCAGGCCTGGCCAAGGGCACCACGAGAGGGGCAGTCGGGGAGCCGGGAGTCTGTGGAGGGGCTATGGAGCACAAATGCCAAGGGCAGGGGTTTGTCCTGACGTATAATGGCTGCCCTCTGGCCAGCGAGGTTCAGGGGTACTAGGGCTAAGCCAGCTAGGGCGGCCACACAGGGCCAAGTGGGGACCAGACAACTGCCTGCCCTTCCTCCAGAGCTGTGAGGGGCGGCTAGCCAGCACTTGGTGGCCAAGTCCACAGGGGTCACCTCGGCAAAGCTGTTGCAACCACCAGGGGTGAGGCCCATGGGCCACTGTGTGGTCGTGGAAGGAGGTCTCAGGGACCCTGGACCCCAACTCAAGTCTGGGAAGGGCTCCCCACCTTTGCTGAGAGGGAAGGGGCATCCCTGGCCCAGCACCCCTGCAGTGACACCCCCATCACTGCCCTTCCCACTCCCCTCGTGTCCTGTCATGCCCTGTGCCCTCAGATCCCCAGGCTGGACCCTCCTCAGGCCAGAGCTGGCCTAAGGGAGACTGTGCAGGGCACTGGACACAGATCCGGCAGAGAGGTGCCCTGGAGGCTGGGGGGCCTCCAGTGCTGTGCTGGGCTTAGCGTCTTAATTCTGGAATATCAGTGTCAGACAGAACACCTTATTATTGTTTTATTGAGGTTTAATTGACAAATTATATCAGTTTTTGGTGTACAGCGTAACGATTCTATATTCGTATATATTGTGAAATGACCACCACAGTAAGTCTAGTTAACACCCACCACCTCACAGAGTTACGGACTGTGATGAGAACTCTGAAGACCGACTTTCCATCAGCTGTCAATACACACTACAGTATTGTTAACTAGAGTTGCCATGTTGTACATTACATCCTGTGACTTAGTTTATAATTGGAAGTTTGTGCCTTTTGACCCCCTTCATCACATTGTCCACTCCCTACCTTCTGCCTCTGGCAACCACACATCTGTTCTCTGTATCAGTTGTTTTTTTTTTTTTTTAAGATTCCACATACATGTGAGATCATATATTCGTCTTTCTGTCTTATTTCACTTAGCACAATGCCCTCTAGGTACATCCATGTTGTCACAAATGGCAGGGTTCCATTTTTTTAATGGCTGAGTAACATTCCATTGTATGTATGTACCACATCTTCTATCCATTCATCCATCGATGGGCGCTTCAGTTGCTTCTGTATCTTGGCAATCGTAAATAATGCTGGGACGAACACAGGGGTGCAGATATCTTTTTGAGTTAGTGTCTTCATTTCCTTCAGATAAATACCCGGAAGTGGAACTGCCTAGTCAACATTCGTTATCTGTTGTCTTTTTGATAATAGTCATTCTAATATGTGTGAGGTGATGTCTCTCTGTGGTCTAGATTTGCATTGCCCTAATGATTAGTGATGATGGAATTCCCTGGTGGTCCAGTGGTTAGGACTCTGCGCTTCCACTGCAGGGGGCATGGGTTCAATCCCTGGTCAGGGAACTAAGATCCCGCATGCCTCGAGGCGTGACCAAAAATAGGAAAACCAACAAAAATCAAAAAACAAAACTTAATGATTAGTGATGTTGAGCACCTTTTCATGTATCTGTGGGCCATTTGTATGTCTTTTTTGGGAAAATGTCTATTCAGGTCCTCTGCCCACTTGTAACTGGATTGTTTTTTTTTTTTTACTACTGAGTTATATGAGTTCTTTATATATTTTGGATATTAACTCATTATCGGATATGTGGTTCACAAATATTTTCTCCCATTCCGTAGGTTCCCTTTTCATTTTGTTGATGGTTTCCTTTGCTGTGCAGAAGCTTTTTAGTTTGATGTAGTTCCACTTATTTATTTTTGCTTTTGTTGCCTTTGCTTTTGGTGTCAGATCCAAAAAATCATCGCCAAGACCAATGTCAGGGAACTTACTGTTTTCTTCTAGGAGTTTTATGGGTTCAAGTCTTACGTTTTTAAATCCGTTTTGAGTTAAATTTTGTACATGGTGTAAGATAGTGGTCCAGTTTTCCCAACACCATTTATTGAAGAGACTGTCCTTTCCCCATTGTATATTCTTGGCTTCTCTGTTGTAAATTAACTGACCACATAAGTGTGGGTTTATTTCTGGTCTATTCTGTTCCATTGATCTATGTGTCTGTTTTATGCCAATACCATATTGTTTTGATTACTATAGGTTTGTAATATAGTTTGAAATCACAGAGCATGAAGCCTCGAGCTTTGTCCTTCTTTCTCAAGAGTGACTTGGCAATTTGGGGTCTTTTGTGTTTCCATAGAGTTTAGGATTGTTTGTTCTGTTTCTGTGAAAAACGTCATTGGAATTTTTAGAGGATTGCACTGAATCTATAGATTGCTTTGGGTAGTATGGGCATTTAAACAATATTAATTCTTCCAATCCATGAGCATGGAATATCTTTCCATTTATTTGTGTCTTCCTCAGTTTCCTTCATCAATGTCTTACAGTTTTCAGTGTACAGGACTTTCACCTCCTTGGTTAAACTTATTCCTAGGTATTTTATTTTCTTTGATGCAATTATAAATGGGACTATTTTCTTCATTTCTCTTTCTGATAGTTTACTTTCACTGTATATAGAAACACAACAGATTTCTGTATATTAATTTTGTACCCTACAACTTTACTAAATTCCTTTATCAGTTCTAAGTGTTTGGAGGTAGTCTTTAGTTTTTTCTATGTATAATTTCATGTCATCTGCAAGAAGTGAGTTTTACTTCTTCCTTTCCAATTTGGATGCCTTTTTTCTTGCCGAATTGCTGTGGCTAGGACTGCCAATACTATGTTGAATAGAAGTGAGAGTGGGTATCCTTGTCTTGTTCCTGATTTTAGAGCAAAAGCTTTCAGCTTTTCACTGCTGAGTATGATGTTAGCTGTGGGCTTTATTATGTTGAGGACACCTTATCTTGAAAAAACACATTAGAAATAACTGCCCATCAACAGGGACCTCGTTAAAGCACCTGAGAGAAACCCAGGGGAGGAAAGTGAGGTGCTTGGGAGGCAGCAGCTCCACCCCCACAACGAATGTTCACCACAGTCATTTCTAACTGATGTTACATACAAAACTGAAAACTCCAGTGTCCATCAACAGAATGGAGTAAAAACAAAGTGTGATACACCCCCATAACGGAATACTACGTAGCAATGAAAAGGAACAAATTCCTGCTAGACATTGTTGGATCTCACCAGCACATCTATTGGAAGCCATACACACACACACACACACACACACTCAAAAGACACACTGACACAGACACATCCCCCCACTATAACTGCATGTTTATGAAGTTTGAACAGGGAAATCCAACCTTACTAAGAGAGAGTGGTTTCTTAGTCCACCTGGACCACTGTAACAGAAAACCATAGACTGGGGGCTTAAACAGCATACGTTTACTTTCAGTTCTGGAGCTCCGAAGTCCAGGATCATGCTGTGGAGGCTTGGTGTCTGGTAGGGCCAGCTTCCTGGTTCTGTGTCCTCACAGTGGAAGGTGGTGAGGGAGTTCTGGGGTCTCTCTTATAAGGGCACTGACCCTGTTCACGAGGACCCCAATCTCATGACCTAATCACCTCCCAAAGATCCCACCTCCTGGTACCATCACCTTGGGGATTAGGTTCCAATATACAGATTTGGGAACATGCGCAAGTGGTTAGCTCTAGGAAAGAGGAGTGCTGGGGAAGGGGGTCCTGGGGAGTCTGGGGCCCTGCGCTTCTTGAGCAGGGGTGGGGCCCCAGCACTTGTGGGAGAGCTCACTGAGCCACAGGCATATGTCTGTGCGCTCACACGAACACCCCTTTACTTCGAAGTGATTGTTTAGAAGCTACAATCGAACAGTGCAGCCACTGCCCCTGAATCGAGTGGCTTCCGCCTCACCCATCTCCTCCAGGGCCAGAGCGATGACAAACCACAGTAAAGGCCCCTCCGTTTCCCTTGCACACGTCTGAAGCCAGGAGTTGCCTCTAGGCAGTCAGCTCCTCCGAGGGTAAACCGAGTCGATGGTCAACCCTTTCGACTCCACGTCCTGGGCCAACTTTGCACTGCCCCCCAGTGAGCCTGGCTGGGCCGTGCGTGCACATGGGGGACCCAGTGCCTGAGCATGTGGCTGAGAGCTCTGAGCTCCCAGGAGCAGCCTGGAAGCCAGGCACCGAGTCCTCCCTTGGGCCCGACAGGTGTCTCAGTGCAGTTGCCCCAGCCCTGCCTGAAGCCTGGCCAGGGCTATGAGGCACACAACAGCCAGTCAGGCTGGTAGCAGACATAACATGAAGGCCCAGGTTAGGGTTACCTCCTGTGCTGGACAGGCCTGGCGCCGGGCCAAGCGACCCACAGAGGAACGAGGCTGCACCCAAGCTGCCTGTCATGGGGCCACCTCCCCACTCGTGTTCATGGTGCCCTGCCATAGGCCTGGCATGTTACCCTTGGCTTTTCTTGTAAGAACAGCTAACGGGTATCTGCACTTGGCAGGTCCCAGTGCTGAAGCTGAGATCAGACATGGCCAAGATGGGAACACAGCACCAGGTGGATCCTCTTGGAACCACGCGTGCTGTGGACCTAACCCTGAGCTGGTCCCTCTCGCTGGACATGGAGCCCCGTGGGCTGTCGGCCTCTTGCCAACCCTGACCTGCATGGCCAGCTCAGGTCAGAGGCCAGGGCACCGTCCCCTCTGCCCTGCCATCTCTACCCCGTAACTACAGCGCCAGACCAGAGGGCCCAGCCAAGCCCACCAGCCCCTCCTCCATCTCACGCCACAGAGGTTGTGGGGGGTAAGGGGTGGAAGAAGGGCCTTGGAGCTGGCACAGCAGCCTGGAGCCGCTCACCTCACCTGAGACTGAAGTCCCCTGGCCCAGCAGACACAGTGAGATGGGACCCAGTGACGCCTCAATGACCTCAAGGTTTAATTAAATACTGCAATGTATTTGTAAGGACTTCTGTACATAGCATTTCCAGTGGCAGATTTTTAAGATTTTGATGCAAACTGTGACCTTGTAGCATAGGGGACAACCACTCCACGGGCAGCTGGGAACTGCATTCTCAACAGAGGTGATGGCTGGCTGTGCCAAGGGCACGGGGCCGCCAGCAGGGGGTGGGCGGGGTGGGATCATGGGGCTCCTCCTCCCGGCCCGCGGCATTATCCTTCCTGCTCAGGCCCCTCGTGGCCAGTCCCCCTCGCGCCCTCCCTGAGGTTCTGCTGGTGACAAGCCACCCCTGAGCACCCAGGCCCGTCTTCAGGAGCCTCAGGCAGCTGGCGCCTCCTCCGTGCCGCCGGCCAGGCTCTGGGGCCTCAGAGCTCGTTGTGGCGAGCCCTGGAGATGCGGCTGGACAGGTCCTGCAGATGCTTCTTTACCTGCGGGGACAGCACGGTGAACAAGTTAGCAGATCTGCTCATGACCCGAGACACGCAGCCTGTTGCTGAGAACTCTCAGCTCGGTGATCCTGCTGTCCAAGTACCTACCCATCGAGAGCTGATCATAAATAAATCATAAAGGCAGCTCGTTAACCACAAACTGCCCCCAAGGAACATCAAGAACAGCTAGAAGCAGAAGAGCGAGGAATAGCGCTGCTTCTGCTCTCCACCCCCTCATCCTCATTTCTGCTTTCATTGATTTGGGCCCATTTTCGTTTGCTTCTTTTGTTTGTTTGTTTGTTTTTTGTGGTACGTGGGCCTCTCACTGCTGTGGCTTCTCCCGTTGCGGAGCACAGGCTCTGGACGCGCAGGCTCAGCGGCCATGGCTCACGGGCCCAGCCGCTCCGCGGCATGTGGGATCTTCCTGGACCAGGGCATGAACCCGTGTCCCCTGCATAGGCAGGCGGACTCCCAACCACTGAGCCACCAGGGAAGCCACTCGTTTGCTTCTTGATGAGTCTGGATAAAGGTTTATCAGTTTTGTTTGTCTTTCCAAAGAACCAGCTCTTAATTTCATTGATCTTTTCTATTTTTTTTTTTTTTTAGTCTTTATTTCTGTTCTGATCCTCCTGATTCCTTTCCTTCTACTAACTTTGGGTTTTGTCTGTTCTTTTTCTTATTCAACTGTAAGGTTAGGTTGTTTATTCGAGATTCTTACTTCCTGAGGTAGATCTGCATTGCAATAAACTTCCCTCTTTTTTTTGCTGTGTCCTCTAGGTTTGGGAAAGTTGTCTTTTTGCTTGTCTTCAGGTATTTTTAAATTTCTTTCTTCATTTCTTCAGCGACCCACTGATTGTTGAGTAGTGTACTGTTTAGCCTCTATGTGTTTGTGTTTTTTGGAGTTTTTTTTTTCTTGTAGTTTATTTCTAGTCTCAATCTCGTGTTGGAAAAGATGCTTGATATGATTTTCTTCAATTCACTGAGGCTTGTTCTGTGGTCCAGCATGTGATCTGTCCTGGAGAATGTTCTGTGTGCACTTGAGAAGGATGTGCATTCTGCTTTTGGATGGAATGCTCTATAAATATCTGTAGCGTTCATCTGGTCTAATGCGTCGCTTAAGGCCTGTGTTTCCTTCCTGATCTTCTGTCTGGATGATCTGTCCATTGATGTAAGCGGGGTGGTAAAGTCCCCCACTATTATTGTTACTGTCAACTTCTCTCTTTATGTCTGTTCATATTTGCTTTATGTGTTTAGTTGCTCCTATGTTGGGTGCATTTACATTTAAACAATTGTTATGTCGTCTTCTCGGATTGATCCCATTATATAATGTCTACCTTTGTCTCCTGTTACAATCTTCGTTTTCAAGTCTATTTTGTCTGGTGTGAGTACTGCTGTCCTGGCTTTGATTTCCATTTGTGTGGAATACCTATTTCCACCCGCTCACTTTCAGTCTGCACGCCTCTAGGTCTGAGGTGAGGCTCCTGCCGGCAGCACACGTACGGGGCTCACGTAGATGTCCTATGGGGCCCAGCACCACGGTCCCCTCCTGTCACCAGAGCTTCATGATCTGGGGGGCGACCCCATGGGCTGCGGGGGGCCTGTCTGTTGTGGCGGGCTGCCTACGGTACGTCATTTCAAAAGCAGCAAACGGAGACCCTGACTCGTCCGCGGCTCCTGCCAGCTTGTCCTTGTCACACGATGGTGGGCGCTGCCGCGGCAGCCCGAGGACCTGGGCTCTGCTCTTTCTGTTCCTAGTTCACACAGAGCCCCACAGGCTGGTGCTGCCGGCCTTCCGCACAGGAGCCTGGGCCAGGCGGGGAACTGGGGAGGTCTCCTCTGGCAGCTCCGGTGCTCACGGCACATCAGAGTCCCTTCTCCACGGTCGGGGAAGCCAGGAGCACCGGCTTCCTCTTCATCCCCGCTGTGCAGTCCGTCACGGTGTCATCTGCAGGTGGACGCCCCACGAGGGGTGCCTGGCTTCCCCCTGCTCGGCTCTGCCAAACACAGGAAAGAATCCACACGCTCCCTTCCTTCTCGGTACTTCGGTCTTCTTTCACTTTTTAAGTTTCGTTTATTTTTGAATAGATAACACATCCCTGCGCAAAAGGCAAAGGAGGCTCCCTCCAGGGCCCAGCTCCTCTGTTTTGCATTTCCTGGGCGTCTGTGGCGACGTACCACGCTCGTGCTGCTGGCTCTACGGAGGGTCCACACCGCCTGCCCCTCCTTTTCTCACTTAACTTGACTAGAGGCTCTGCTGCAGACGGGCCCTCAAGTCTTAGTGCCTGGAAAGTGCCTGGATTTGTGGGTTCACCATGAATGACCAGGGGAGGGCAGGCAGCGGCCCTGCTGGTGCTTCAGTCTCGATGTCCTGCACACCTGAGCACTGTCTGGAGTTCACACGTAACCCCATAACGGAGCCAGCGCCCCCATTTAGGGTATTGGCAAGCCCCACTGAGCCGCACGTGAGGAGTGCCCCGCACGGGACCCCTGCCGCTGCTCCGGAGCCAAGTATGGTCTCCTCGCGCCCCAGGCCAAACGCTTGGGAAACTGCTGGCTCCCGCGTCCACTCAGGAGCCTCCAAAGCCACGTGGGCAGCTCCCAAGACCTTCAGAACCAGTGACAGGCCACATATTTGGGGGGCCAGGATGCCAGTGGTGCGGCTGGAAGAGCCCAGCTCCAGCCCTGGCTGCCCGCCCGCCTGCCCACTCGCGTGTGTGCGCCTCTTCCCTACTCACCTGGTTCAGAGCCCGGCCCTAAACAGACCCAGAGGCAGGTGGGGGTGGGGAGGCCTGGGCAACCCCTGTCCCCCCGCCCCCTGCAGCTGACCCCCTTCAGGGCTATGCAGCCCCCCGGCAGGAGCAGCTCCATGGCTGCTCCCACCAAGCTCCGCGAGGGCGAGACAATCCCCTCCCCTCTGCAGAGGGGAAGCCGAGACCCAGGGAGGGGAGGCCGGGGGGCCCGGAGGCCGGCACGCTGGCGCTGACGGAACTGTCACGTGCCCGTTCCCGCGGAGGCCGGGCTGGCAGCCGCACACCCACCTTGTAGCCCAGCTCCTTGGTCTTCTCCTCCAACATGGCGTACCGTTCCTTGTTCCGGCTGACGTGCTCCTGGTCCCCAAAGCTTTCCACGTGTTTCAGTTTTTGATGAGAAATTTCCAGCTGCTTCTGGTAGTGGTTATGCTTTTCAATTTTGGCTTCAAAGTGCTTAAGCTCTTCCTAGAATAATGTTTAAACAACTGAATTACCCCAACATGCTCTTACTACCACCCTAGGGTTCCTGATGGAATTTCACGGCTGCTTCAGGAGAACACCCAGGGAAGGTGGCTGCACGCTTAAGTTTTGTTTATTTTTGAATAGATAACACATCCCTGCGCAAAAGGCACAAAGGAGGCAGGCCAGGGCTGGGGCTCCCCCGCTCTGAAGGCTGCACACCCTGCGCCCATTCCCATGCAGCCTGCCCAGGGCAGCTCCGGGGGCCGAGGACGGCAGACTCCGCCCTCCCAGCTGCTGTGCGATCATGAAGCAGCACACGTGGAAATCAGGTGAGCAGCCCTTCTCTCTAAAGGGACCCACCAGAACCTGATGGCCTTCAGGGGACAAGGGTCGCAACCCTATGCACTCCCTCCCCACTCCCAGTGACCCCTCACCCTCTAGGTAAATGGCACCTGCCAGGCATCTGGTCCCCTCTGGCCCTGACCCCATATCCAGCCTGACATGTGGCGCTTGAGCCTTTCACTGTCCCCCATCCTCTCCATCCCCCAGGCCTCTAGGCTCCCCCAACCCCAGTGCAGGTGGGCCTCCAGGCCCGACCCCTAGACTCCCCCAGAGCCCCCAGGGGTTCCTCCAGGCCCACATGAAGATGCCTGCTGAACGGGTCGGTGATCTTAACTCCCCAGGCCCCGTGCAGGTTCCCCTCGCCCTGCACTCCTGTCCAAGGAGACGGAAGCTTCACGCCCATGGGTCTGTGCCCTTCCTTGATCCCTGACCCCCTGCCCTGTGGCAGCTTTGCCACGGCAGAACCCACGTGGAGGCAATGCCCAGGTGACCCAAAGACCCTTCCTCCCTCTGGGCCGAGCACCGTGGCCCTGTAGGGTCCTACTGGCTCCCCCTCCAAATCCCTGTCAATGTGCTCGTCCCACAAGCCCTGGCTCGTGCCCAGTGCACCCAAAGCTGAGCAGATGGCCTGAAGCCACACTGTCTGTTCACTGGAGGCCAGCTTTGTCCCACACGGCCTGCCAACCGGGGCAGCAGAGGGACACAGAGGGCAAGGAGAGAGAATGTTCCCGTGAAAACGCTGATCTGCTAGGACTAAAGAAGAGGACCTTCCCCACATCATCAGAAAGTTCACTGGGAGAGATGCCGCCACAGCCCGTGGCTGAGAGGCCGTCCCTACCCGGAAGGCCTCCAGCTCCTTCTCGGTGAAGTTGGCTGACTGGGCCATGTCCCACAGGTCCAGCACCCGAGGCTCCTCGAACCCTGAAAAGGAGCAAAGGCAGGCTCGGTGACCTGCACGGCGGCAGCCCGGGATGCCCGGGGCCACACAGGCCACCTGCACAGTGCACGGTGCTGTGCGCAGCCGTCCTCTGGAAGCAGACCGAGCACGCCTTCCACACTCGTTCAGTCTGTGGTTCCTGGGACCCGCTGAGTGGGGCCTCGGCGATGCCCTCACCGGCCCCTGGTCAAGTGCTGCTGCCCGGGGGCGCAGGAGCCCTTGCGCAAGCAAGCAGGAGTGCTCAGGGGGCGGCGGGGTGGGGTGAGGTTCAGACTGTGGGTCCCCCTACCCACAGTTCCAGGCCGAGGCTCAGGCGCTGCCTGTCCCTGTAGCTCTGAAGCGAAGTAAACCAAATGGAAGGGACCCCGTGACTTCAGCCACCACTCCCGAGAGCACGCGGCAAGGGTACGGGCTTGTCACCCACCTCCCTCCCACGGCTGGAGGCGGGTGGGAGCAAGTGGCCACGGTGGCCCACCCAGCAGTCATCTCACCAGCTGTCCCACCTCCCCACCGGCGGACCGTCTCTGCTGCCCGGGGCCCTGGGGCACTGCTGGAAGGACTCGGCAGGCCAGCAACGGGGGCCGGCTAGGTGCAGCCCTGGGAAGGGAGGGGCCGAGGCACAGCACCAGTTGCCCCGCTCCTCTGCACGGCCAGGCCCTTGGGGTCCCTGTTCCATGGCAGTTCAGCAGATCAGCACAGCGGGTCCACACGGTGGTCTGGTCCCCTCACCATGGCAGGTGGGCGAGCCCAGCAGGGCAGAGTCGTGCCCTGGGGCACCTGGGCCATGCGGAGGAGCAGGGAGCCCACCTCGCGTCCCTGCTGCACCCCTGCGTCAACAGCAGCACCCGCCATGTGGCCAGTGCTCAGGGAACAGGCCGGAGAAGGAACGGACGGGTGACAGAAGACGGTGCAAAGAGCGCCTGGCCGACTTCCTGCAAGCCCGCACCAGGCTTGAGCCGCGGACTCCCGCGGGAGACGCGCACAGAGGCCCAGGCCATCCTCCAGGGGGCGGCACCCAGCGAGGAGCTCCGGCCTCGGCCCCTGAGCAGCGAGCCGTCTGCGTGGGAGCAGAACAGCCATCCCAATGCGCGGGGCGGTGGGCCACCGTGAGGGTCAAAGGACGCTGTGAGGCTAGAAATAAAGGTGCGTGCACCTTCCAGGAGAGAGAAAGCAGCCCAGGTGTGGCCCTGGGAGCGGAGGGGCTGGAGGGGCTCTGCTGCCGTCACCCGGGCCGCCGGGCAGTGGGGTGCAGGGCTCACCGGCCTGGTCACCGTAGCCCTGATGGCTGACTCTCCGCAGGCGGTCGAAGCCCTGGCTGATGTCCCGCAGCTTGTCCTTCAGCTCGGCGTGGCCCACCTGTAGCGCGTCCTCCTTGACGCGGCTCACGTCCACGGGGCTGATGAGGTTTTCGTGGATTTCTGCAGGAGCCAGAGGCAGGAGGCCGTGAGGACCCGGCCCTGAGCCGCCTGCGGAGCTCCGTCTAGATGTCGTGGAGCCGCCGCAGCCGCAGGCCCACCCCCACTGACTCTCTCAGGGTGGGTCCTGAGCCCCCCACAAGTCCCCCTGAAGTCATGCCAGCGGTGACAGGAGAGGTGGCCCATGTCACCGCAGAACGGGTTCATCTGAACCCACGCTCACAGACGTGCGTGGGCACCCCGACGGGCTCCTAAACGCTGAGATAGCAGGGAGGCCTGACAGCATGGCACTGCCCCCAACCCCCCAGCAGCTCTGTCTGGAATGCTCTGGAGCCAGGGCCGCCTGCGGGGGCACCTTCGGTCCTGCTCAGGGTCTGCAGCAGGACGTTGTACTCCTGGACCTTCTCTTTGTGATGCTGGAGCTCCCGCCACAGCTTGTCCAGTTCTTCACTGGAGAACTTCCCAGAGGTCTTCGCCTGGAAGGAAAGCCACCTCCAGTGAACACCCCCGTGGGCTGTCCTCACCTGTCCACACCTCGGGGCCCCCGACAGGCCGCGCCCACCTGTCCACACCTCAGGGTCCCCCTGTAGGCCGAGCCCACCTGTCCACACCTCGGGGTGCACCCTGCCCGCCATGCCCACCTGGGGTTAGTTACACGGGTGCCCCTGTGGATCACTCCCGCACGTCAGGCAGGACCCTTGCTCCCGGGTGGAGTACTCAGGCCCAGGTGTCGGCCTTTACCCCCCTTCACTAGGGGATGCAGGGGCAGGAAACCAAAAGTCAAGGCCCGACGCCTCCAAGGCGGACGGCAGCACCGAGGGTACCTTGTGCCACAGCTTCTCCAGCCGGGGGTCCTCCAGGCTGTGGTCGTCAGGGCCGTGGCTGATGAAGTTGCTGCTCACAGCCCGGGCGTCCTTCCTCCCGTCCAGACCGTACTTGGCCAGGATGACTAGGAGGGCATGGGAGGGGGTCGAGGCCGTGGTCTGAGGGCCGCCCCTCCACCGCCCGCCCCGCTCTCCTGCCCACTCGGGACCCAGCGGAAGGAGCGTAAACAAACCCGGGGATCCCGCTCCAGCAACGTCCCCTGCACACACTGGCAGCCTCGGGGCTCCCGCCGTGCGCTTCCGGCCAATGCCTCTGTCCCCTGACCCGCGGGGGAGAGCGCGGTGTGGCAGGACAGGCTCAGCATCCCCGGGACTGCCTTTAGGACCAGCTTCAAGGGTTTGCAAAACCAAAACCCGCAGCCCGTTTGTGGCATGGGGCGAACTCCAGCGAGGGCGGGAGAGGACGACAGTCCACCGAATGGATGGGGCGGTGGCCAGGGGAGGCTTTTCCACGGCCCAAGTCACATTTTTATTTGCAGAAAAGATTTTCTACAAGGAGAAACCTCAGTTTCGGCAGCTTCCAGTGAAAAGTTAACAGCGGTAGCCAGGAGGGGACACTGACTCCAGCCTGCTGCTGGCCGGTCACTGTGGGACAGCGACCAGGTGTCGTCTGTCCGTAGCGCCCAGGACAAAGCGCCGCCCATAGCCTCTGCGCCAGACAGGGGCCTGCGTCTCAGCACCATCATCACCAACACGACACCGGGGGTGCCTAGTGGACCTGGAAGCAGCGCTCCTCAGCAGGGCCGGGCTGCTGGGTCTGCCAGGTCTGCCCTGGAGGACGCCCCTCCCAGCATCTCCTCCGCCCCATACCTACCTCCTGAGTTGGGAGTGGGCCTGCCCCACCCGCCCTGCTCTGAAGGACCGGGCGTCCTTCCTCCCATCTGCAGACAGTCCCCACTGTCCCCTCCAGGCCTCACCCGGGCCTCTCTGGATCCGGGCTTCCCTTTCCCCTGTGCTCCATCCCTGAGGTCCTCATCTGAGCAGTGGCCCACCTGACCCCTGACCCCCAGCACCTCCTCTGACAAGCGCTGGGCACAAGTGGTCCCCACAGGGGCCCCGGGGCCCACCCTCAGCTGAGCCAGCCCCGGGAGCACCCCGCTCAGCCTGACCTCGCCTCCTGGGGCTTCACTTCCCTGTCTACACTGCCTGTGCCTCAGAACTCACCCTGCCCAGAAGCTCAGCCCACTGGAAGCCTTGAGAGTGAGCTGTGAAGAGTGTGTGTTCCTGGTGTCCAGCCTGTGGTGCGGGTATCATGGGCAGGGGGCTGACCACCGGCCACCTCTCCCTGCTCCCCACCCTCCTCCATCTCCCAGCCCCGGGCCACCTGGATGCACCGGGAGCCCTAGATGCAGGGTGGGCCACAGGGGCCACAAGGCTCGGACCAGCGGGGGCCATGCTCTTCACACGGCCAGACCCTGGGAACATCCCCGCTTCCTCGTCCAGGTGACCGTGGACATCTGGCCATCCCAGCCGCCTCCCTGGACCAAGCAGCCCTGGTTGCTTGTGTGCTAACGCGGCCAGACGTCCTCGCCCTGGCCCTCCCTCCCACGTGCCAAGGGCCCGCACAGGCCAGTCCGGCAGCTGTGCCTGCCCACGGCTGAGGGTCACCTTGCCAGGGCCAGGCTCACGAGGACAGCCCCGGCTCTCGTCTTGCCCACAAACCAAGTCAGAGTAAGAAGCTGGGGCCCGAGCCTGGGCGACCGCTGCCCTTGGACTGAGAAGAGACATACCATTGAGACTGCGGGCAAGCTTTGCCTCTGTCTCTCCGTCTTCATCCAGGCCTTCAGCCTTCAACTTCTTCCACTTGAACTCGTCCCGTTCTTGTATCTTCAGATCAGCATGGAGCTCGGACAACTTTAAAGGAGGAAGATCAAGCTGCGGGTGGAGAAAAGAGGACACGTGACCCCCAGCTGAACGATGACCAGCGACAGCCCGGGAAACACTGACCTCGGAGAGCAGACGCCAGAGATGGGCCAGGGTCCCAGGTGGCCAAAATCCTGCATGTGCTCCCGCACGAGAACCTCAAAGGGGCCTCTGACCGCAGCACGAAGACCACCGGCCCTTACACCCCGAGGCCGCTCTCCAGCCTCATCAGATCCCTGGTCCCCAGGGAGCCGCCCGCCACCAGTGGCCTGAGTGTGCATGTGCTGGTGGCCCAGGGGCTCCTGCTGCATGACGCCTCACCTTCCCAGACGGGGCCCTGGGGAGGCTGCGAGTGCGGGGCTCCCCCCAGGTAGCCCTTGGGCGCATCGGCTCCCCGGATGGCTGTGCCACCCCAGGCAGGCGCTCCCCGCAGATAACAGGACAGTGGGCAGGGGCGCTGGGACCTGACCCCTGCACACCTTCCTGGCTGTCCACCTCCCCAGGCGCCAACGTCCGGGCCGGAGTCCCGAGCTGCAGACTGGTGCCCAGCAGCGTCCGAGGCTCTGCATCTCACAAGGGTGAGTCATGATCTGGTGCCAGCCTTCCTTTGAAACATGGAGGCCTGTGGGCTCAGGGCTGGAGATGCCCTGGGTGACAGTGGTGCCCCCATCGGCAGGCACAGAGCCCAGGCAAAAAAGGCCACTCTCCAGACCCTTCTAACCTCCTTAACTTGAAGTTAAATGTTAATGGCTCACATGAAAAGAACCAGTTAATAGACACCAAATGCAAAGCAGGCTCTGTCAAATATTAAAGCAGAGTAAATCACCTACAACCATGAGACAAGCAGCTGGGCAGGAGGAAGCCGCTCATCAGCGGTGGTCGCCGCTGGGCCTGCATCCTGGACACCCTCGGCCCAAGGCTCAGGGTGAGCACAGCGCTCTCCGTGGAGCTGCTCTCAGCCAGGGGCCTCACAAGCCCGGCACCTTCTCCTCTGCTCTGCAACTTTCACAGTCACCCTGCAGGCTGCTCGGGTAAACTGAGGCCCAGGGAGGTTAAGAACTGGCCCAGGACACATGGCGAAATGTCACTGGGTACTTTATCCTTTCTGCTGCTACCGTAAATGGGATTGTTTCATTAATTTCCTTTTCAGAGTTTGATGTTGGCGCACAGAAATGCAACCGAGGCTTGTATGTTGATTCCGTATCCTGTAACCACGGTGACTTTGTTAACTAGATCTAAGTTATTTCGTGAAGTCTTTAGGGTTTTCTGCATATAAGATCACATCATCTGCAAACAGATACTTTTACCTCTTCCTTTCTGATTTGGATGACTTTTACTTCTTTTTTCTTCCCTAGCTGTTCTGACTAGAACTTCCACTACTATGTTGAATAGAAGTAATGACCTGATTTTTTAAAAAATAGGTGAAGACCTTGAATAAATATTGCTCCAAACACAACATACAAATGGCCAACAGGTACATGGAAAGATGCTCCACATCACGAATCATCGGGGAAATGCAAATCCAACCCCAATGAGGTGCCGCCTCACACCCATTAGGATGGTTACTATGGGAAACAAACAGAAAACAACTGTTGGTGAGGATAAGAAAAGGGAACCCTCAGGCACTGCTGGTAGGAATGCAAATTGGTGCAGTCACTGTGGAGAACAGTACGGAGGTTCCTCAAAAATGAAGGCGAGAACTATCAATACACTGTGATCCAGCAAGCCCACTTCTGGGTATTTATCTGAAGGAACTGACATCAGGACCTTGAAGAAAGATCTGTGGTCCCATGCTCACTGCAGCACTATTCACAACAGCCAAGAGGGGATGGAAGGTGCGGGTCAAAGGGCACAAAGTCAGTTATGCAAGTCCCGAGGCTCAGTGCACAGCCCAACAGCCTCCACTATTTACACTGCATACTTATTATTTAAAAATTCGCTAAGAGGGTAGATCTACCTTAAGTTCTTATCACTCACACACACACACACACAATAACTAGAGGGCGGGAGGATACTCTGGGTGGTGATGGGTGTTTATGGCACAGATGGTGGTGATGGTTTCAGGGATGTACACTTACCTCCAAACTCATTAAATACGTACAGCTTTTTGGAGGTCAACCATACCTCAAAAACCGGTAAAAAACCAAACCAAAACAAAACAAAAAAACCAAGTCTCTGGGAACCAGCGTCCATGCAAGCCTCAGCCTCCAGCCACAGCTCTGCACTCTGAGAGCCCTCTTGCTCACAGTGTCCCCAGAGTCCGCAAAGGAGCCCCGAGGACAGAACACAGCCCTGCCTGCCTCTGAGCTGCTGTAGGGACAGGAGTGCCTGGTGTACAGGTGACTCCTGGTCGCTCGGCCTGCCCTCCCTGAGTCCTCCCTGGAGCAGAGGATGTGGTGCCTGGGTGCAGAGAACAAGGCCGCACACAGGGACAGAGGGGTTAAGACATAATACACACACACACACACACACACACACACAGCAACCCCGGGAGGGAGACGCCAACCAGACATCTCCACAGGGGCACCCCTCGGGACGACTTCCCATGGCTTCACCCACCCCCAAAGCTCCAAGGACAGCTCCGGCCCACCCCTGCTCAGGAGCCTTGCAACACCCCGGGAGAGGTCACAAGACTCACGAGGCTCTGGAAGTAACCCTGTGCCTGCCGTCTGGCCCACAGCTCTTCTAAAGCGCTTGGATCAAAAGGAACTGCACAATTTCACAGCAAGTCAAGACTGGAGATGCTGGGCTGTGATGAAGCAACACCAGTAGTTCCCTGGTCTGGTCTCACGGTGTGGAGGCCCCCTACCATGGCATCTGTGGACCAAGGCGGGATTTGTCCCCCACCCCCGTAGAAGGTGGGCTGGAAAGAGAGGGCGAGGCGGGCGCCTTCATCAGACTCCTCTCCCTCACCCTGGGTACACGCTAGGCATGAAATGCTATGAGATCGTTTCATGTTTAGAAAACAAAGAAACACACTTGATGTTTTCAGAGAGCAAATTATCCAAAGCTGAGAACACTGGCACAGGTGTGCCAGGCACCCCACACCACACTGGGCACCAGCAGTGCCCACCCTGGCCCGGCACCGCTTGAGGACTGCACAGCTCGCCACCCGGGACCAACTCCGCCACCGCCCTTGAAGCTTCTCAGCCTAGACCCGGGACAGGCCAGCTTGTATTCCGTGGGTCTGCCTACCCGCACGAGGCGTCCAGATGTGAGGAGGGACCCGGAAAATGCCATCAGGCATGGACCCCACCCTGGAAGGTCTGCACATTTCGTTCAGCAGAAAAGACTTGTACGTGCAATTGTAGAATTCAGGGCCAAGGGGCCCGGAAAGGTCATCTAGTCCAAGGCCCGTCCATCCAAGGCTGGGGCAGGGTTGGGGTTCCTGGAGAACCAAGTCAGACTCTCTCGGACAGATGTGACCTGAGGCTGCCCAGGTCAGCAGTGGACTGAGCATGGGGGGGTGGCGGGTTCAGGCAGGTGCAGCTCTGAGGGCAGGTGACGGCCAGGGGGTGTGAAGAGGCTGCCGAGGCTGGCAGATGCAAAGCGGCATCTGGACGGACAAGGCGGGGCTGACCAGGACAGCCCTGCAAGCAGAAGGGCTCAGGGCAGGTTCCTGGACACAAGATCCCCTTCCTCCAGGAAGCCCCCCTGCTTCTCCAGCCCAGAGTGCTCTCTCTCACCCGGGCAGACTGCACACACACAGTGGGCCCTGACAGCTGGGCCCCCAGCAGAATCCTCAGGGCCACTGGTCTGGGAACAGTGCTGGGCCTGGGGGCATCCACCCGCCCCTGCCTGCCCTGCAGTCTCCCTGCCACACCCCTTCCCCAGCCTTTACCCCTCCCCCCGCCTTTCTTTCCCACCGGTTTCTCCTCTCTTCCAAAACGTAGTCCTTACTTTGTTTTATTCTCCTTCTCAAGGACTCAGGAATGCTTAAAACTGGAAGACTGGATCTAATGAAGACGCTGAGGCCCAGAGGGTTGGGGGAAGTTTGTAAATACCCATTTCACTAAAAACAAACCCCACCTAACAAAGGAGGGGCCGTTATGTTAATGAGGAGGCCGCTGGTCCAGGTCACACCCCCAAGCAGCAAGCTGTAGTCCCAATTCTACCCCCAGGCGGAGTGGCCTTGGAGGCGCCCTTTGCCCTCTGGGCTTTGTTGCTTTCTCCTCTAAAATGAGGACGGTAGGATTTAGATTTAGTTCACTAGCGTCTTAAGTTTCAGGTGTTCTCCGCTCACCTCACCATATCCCCTCACCCGATTTAACAAGAACTGGCTTGCTTCTAGGACTTCTGCTGTCCTTGGGCTTGTCTTCAGGCTCAGCATCACCTGTTTTTCTTGTTTCTCCATACAGAGAAGTACAACGTAGGAGAAAAGGCAAAAACGCGCAAGGCAGGAAACCTGGGTCTGCCTGCAGGGAGGGATCTCGGCCTCAGCTGCAAAGCTGCCAGTTCAAACTGGCGGGGCAGCCCTTCTGCCCAGGCACCAAGGCCTCCCAAGTCTTCGCCTGTCATCACCAGGCCAGGGTCCCTCTTCCCGGAGGCGAAAAGCAAGGGGTACCCACACCTACATCTGCGGACGGGTGTGAGGCTGTCAAAGGCTGAAGGCCCCGGCCCCGTAGACCCCCGAAGTTAGAGGAGACCCAGGCACCGGGGACCCCAGGATTAGAAGAGACCCCGGCCTGGGCTCCGCCGATCCCAGGATTAAAGGAAGCCCCTGCCCCACGGACCCCCGAAACTAGAGAAAGCCCCGGCCCTGCGGACCCCCGAGGTAGAGGAAGCCCCAGACCCGCGGACCCCCGAGGTAGAGGAAGCCCCGGCCCCGCGGACCCCCGAGGTAGAGGGGCCCGGTCGCCGCTCACCCGCTGGGCCTTCTCCCACAGCTGGTTCAGCTTCTCCATGCGGAACTCCCCCCAGGGCTCGCGCTTCGAAGAAGGCTCGGGCTCATTCTTCTCCCGCGAGTACTTGCCGCCGTGGCCTGCTGCCGGCCACGGCCCGAGGAGCAGCAGCAGCAGTAGCAGCGGCGGCGGCCGGAGCTCACGCAGCCAGGCTCGAGCCCTCCGAGACGCCATCTTCCTCCTCCAGACGCGGAGACCCTGGGAGCTGCGGGAGGGAAAAGGCCCTAGCCCGGACCCGCCCACCAGGACCCGCCCCCAGGACCCGCCGCACCGCCTCCTGGGAGTTGTAGTCTCTCCCCCGCGTGGCTGGTCCAAGAGAGGCGGCCGGCGGACTACAAGGCCCGGGGAGCCCTGCGGAGGCACGGAGGCGTTTCTTAGGCAACCACGCCGCGGCCTCATGACGGAGCTCCGACCCCGCAGCTCAGATTGATCGGAGCGCCCTTTCCCTTCGACTCCGTAGAAAGAGTAAACAGTTCAGAAATCGGGAGAGTGTCTGCTGCACCTTAGATTGTTTCTGTGTCATCTGCCTTGGTCTTGAGCCTTCCTTGTCATTATGGTCTCTGGAAGGTGGCCTCTGCTCGGCACTCCAGCGTGTCTCTGTCAGGAACCTAGACCCACCCAGCGCAGTCCTTCACTTGTCAGAGGAAAACAGCGGAGGCCCAGGGAGCCCCAGGGGTCCTGGGCCTTCTGGCTCCCGTCTCCCCGAAGCTTTCCCCATGACCCAGGGAGCGCTGGCACCCCAACACTTGTCTTTGAACTGCATCCCGCTTATCTTCTATGCACTTGTTCTATATTAGAGATACTTGTGTACCTGTTTCCTTTCTTCCCACCTGCTGTTGTTTTGTAAATCGAGCAAAATTGAACGCAGCAAATTTGATGGGGACAGTGAGCCTGTCAGTGCCCTGGGGGAAGAGCAGGAAACAGGGAAAGAGTGAGAAGCAGATTGCGGCCCTCAAGTAGCTTATAGGGTCGGGTAGAGGCACCCCCTAGGTGCTTTGATGGTTTGAGAAGGGAGAGGGTGAATCCATCTGGTAAGGACGCTGGACTGTGCCTGGGAGGGAGTGCAGGCAGATGGGGGACAAGGGAGACCCCAAAGAAAGAGAACCAGGCATAGCTTCTTTTTTTTTTTTTTTTTTTTTTTTGCGGTACGCGGGCCTCTCACTGTTGTGGCCTCTCCCGTTGCGGAGCACAGGCTCCGGACGCGCAGGCTCAGCGGCCATGGCTCACGGGCCCAGCCGCTCTGGGCATGTGGGATCCTCCCGGACCGGGACACGAACCCGTGTCCCCTGCATCGGCAGGCGGACTCTCAACCACTGCGCCACCAGGGAAGCCCCCAGGCATAGCTTCTTGACATAAGAGAAGCCACTTTAGGTGTAGGCCATGTTGTAATCTAAGCCTGGCCACAATGCTTGCCTTTGCGGAAGAACAGGTCTCAGGAGTTAATGATTTTAAGGAAACAAAAGAATGTAAGAGCAAACAGCTATTACCAGGCCAGGAAAATAATTTAACCATATCGGAGATACTAAATCAGTCATAAAGACTCCCAGTTCTGTTTCAAAGGTAAAGATTATTCTGATACATATTCTCGAGCTGTTTTACAGGGTCCGAACCTCCTCGGACAATTGGCCACCAGACTAACTGGAGCCAGAGAATGGACGATACTGATCTTTGCCGGCTTCAATCAACTAAGACCTGAACTGTCAACCTAGGATGACTCTTGCCCCAGTTCTATGCTAAATTCCTCCTGCACAAGCCCCCTCATGAATATGCATGTTCCCTTAGCTTAAAGCTTCCCCAATTTTGCTGTTCAGGGCGACACTGCTTTGGGAAGTAGCCTCGATGTTCTCCTTACTTACTGCAAGTAATAAATCCTTCTCCCACTTCTTGACTTGATTGTGTGTTTTGGCTTGACCCCATTAAGAGCCAAACCCAGTTTTTAGGTAACAGGAGAGCATTCCAAGTGGAGGGTTGATGAGGGCTCCAGCTTGCGGGATCTTAGATCTTAGTTTCCTGACCCAGAATTGAACCTGTGCCCCCTACAGTGGAAGTGTGGAGTCTTAACCCTTGGACAGCCAGGGAGTCCCAGGAATTGATATTTAGTTACTTTTTTTAAAATTGAAGTATAGTTGATTTATAACGTTGTGTTAGTTTCAAGTGTACAGCAAAGTGTTTTAGTTTTATATACATATATATATATATATTCTTTTTCAGATTCTTTTCCATTATAGGTTATTACAAGATATTGACTATAGTTCCCTGTGCTATACAGTAGGTCTTTGTTGTTTATGTATTTTATATATAGTAGTGTATAACTGTTAATCCCATACTCCCAGTTTATCCCTCCCCCCTCTTTCCCCGTTGGTAACCATAAGTTCATTTTCCATGTCTGTGAGTCTATTTCTGTTTTGTAAATAAGTTCATTTGTATCATTAAAAAAATTTTGTTATTTTTATTATTATTATTTTTTAATTATTTATTTATTTGGTTGCACCAGGTCTTAGTTGCAGCAGGCGGGCTCCTTAGTTGTGGCATGCAAACTCTTAGTTGCCCCGTGGCATGTGGGATCTAGTTCCCTGACCAGGGATTGAACCCGGGCCCCGTGCATTGGGAGCTTGGAGTCTTAACCACTGCGCCACCAGGGAAGTCCCTGTATCAATTTTTTTTAGATTTCACATATAACTAATATCATTTGATAGTTGTCTTTCTCTGTCTTATTTCACTTAGTTTGATAATCTCTAGGCCCACCCATGTTGCTGCAAATGGCATTATTTCAGTCTTTTTCTCAGCTGAGTATGATATTTAGTTACTTTTAAATCGTAGCCCGTGTTATTCCAGAAAAGGGTTTAAGGTGCCTGGAATTAAAGTGATTTGCTGTCCTTCCTGCCTCATGTCCAGTATCTTGAGAGCCATTGTTTCATATATTTTATCCAGTTGTTTAGTTGTTTCAGGCAAAAGGGTAAATTCAGTACCTGTTACTCCATCTTAGTCAGAAGCACAAGTTCCCAGCTTCTTGGCTATTAACAGTTAATGCACTTATCCTGTTTATTAGTTACATTAGGCTAACTACTATAACAAAATACATATAACAAAATGCATAAAGGCTCCCAGAGGAGAGATGTTTCTTCTTCCTCCTGTTCAAATCTGAAAGGCAGATGCTCCTGATCTGCAGGCAGTTGTCATCCAGGTGGTGATGCAGGGACCCAGCCTGCCCCATCTTCAATGCAGGACTTCCAAGATGGCTTCCCTCTGGCGGAAGGGGGCAGAGCACAGGTGTGTGTCTTGTCACCGTTCTTCCAGTTGGGTGCCCACATTTTAAACACTCCTCGGTGTGCATTCTACATGTCAAAATAGGAACTCTTCCTTTCAGTGAGTGAATTGCACTCAGAGCAGGCCTGGCACCGAGCAGGTGCTCTAGGGGAGGCCCGTCTCTGCCCCTTGGCTTATCTCGCAAGGTTGGACGATGGTTTTCAGCAGCTGCCGACTCGCTTCTTCTTCCTCAATTCAGGGCACCCACCCTGCCTGGCCCGGGCTGGATGCTGAGGGCTCCACATGGAGCAGAAACCCCTCCCTGCCTGCTGTGAGGGTGAAGGTGTGTCCATCCACAGACAGACACAGTGCTGGGGGAGCCCTCGACCTGTGTCGCAGGAATTGGCTGCACCCATTGCCTGCTGAGTCAAAGGGAGGCTGAGCTTGGGGGACGCCTCCCTGAGCAAAGCAAAGTGCTCACCTCGCGGGCTGTGGAGTCTGGGCTGGGTCAGCTTCCAGGAGCAAGTGTGTTTAAGGGCTGGCTGACTTAGCTGTTGGAGACTTGTCTTGTTCTGCTGCTTCTCCCTCTGTATGTCACGTTCACGTCTCCCAGGCCAGCCTTGCCTGTGCGGCTCTGTACATCCCTTCTCTGACCCTTCCCCCATGGCCCCCTGACCCCCGCAAACGCTCCAGCTGTGCCCTTCTGAGCCACGACACCGCCATAGCCTAGACCTTTTGTCTAAATCTTGACCTCGCTCTAACTGAAAATGGGTGCTCCCCTGCCCTTCAGAGACAGCATCCCTCTTTAACTCTCTCCCCTTATCATCCTCAGTGATTTCAATTTCCAGGTGGGTGATCCACCCACCTGCTCTCCTCTGATGAACTTGACCTCCAACCTACCCCAGCCACCTACTCCTATGGCCAGACCACTTTGTGACCCATTACGTGAACTCTGCCTGCCTCCTGAACAGTTCCAAGCATCCACGCAGCAATCACACCACCTGTCTTTCCAGTAGACCCTCCAGTGCCCTGCCCCAAGAAGCCTTCAGCCGCTGGGACTTATAACCTGCTGACCCGGTAACATTTTTACTATTCATCACCGTCTCTTGTCCTCCTTCTCCTCTGCCAGCTATTATGGTGGGTACCCGACAGTTTTGGCAACAATTGCCAATTCCCTCAAGTCTTCTCTTCATAACACCAATAACTCCAGTTGTCCCCACAGGATGTGGACCGCGAGCCAGCCTTTCTTTTGTGTCTTTGTCTTGTGCTTCTGTCCGTGTCTTCTTCCCTCCTGGACCATATGTTCTCTAAGAGCAGTGACTGTGTTTCCTGCATCCTTGTCTCCAGCACAGGGCTGGGCTCAGAGTTGGTGCTCAGTGAAGGTGTGTGGAATGGATGGATAGATGATGGATGTATGAATAGATGGATGGGTAAATGTGTAAGTGGATGGAGGGATGGAAGGATGGATGGATGATGAATGGATGGATGGATAGATGGATGGAGGGAGGGAGGGATGGATGGATGGGTGGAGGGATGGAGTGATGGATGTTGAATGGATGGAGTGATGGATAGATAGATGGATGGGTGGATGGATGGAAGGATGGAAGGATGGAGGGAGGCATGATGAATTCTTCTCTTGTTCCCAGACTGGTCCTAGAATATGCTGCCTTTTCTTCAAAACAAGGTGTCACAAAGCCCTTGGTGATGATGGGCAAAGGAATAGATGGTGAAGATCTTGTACCCACTTCAGATCCAGAACAGTCCTGGGGGAGACCTCAGCCATCAGGATCTGCAGGCTGATGAAGGGGGCTGGGGCTGGGGGTTGGGGGAGAGAAGGCAGCTCAAAGCTCTTTCCAGGCTCCAGACAGCTCCTCACTCCCCTCTGCCCCCCAGTGTTTCTTTTTAAAAATTTCTTAATTTTTTATTTATTTTTATTTTGGGGCTGTGTTGGGTCTTTGTTGCTGCATGCGGACTTTCTCTAGTTGCGACGAGAGGAGGGGCTACTCTTCCTTGCAGTGCACGGGCTTCTCATCGTGGTGGCTTCTCTTGTTGCAGAGCACGGGCTCTAGCACGCAGGCTTCAGTACTTGCAGTGCACGGGCTCAGTAGTTGCAGCCCCCTGGCTCTAGGGCACGCGGGCTTCAGTAGTTGTGGCTCGTGGGCTTAGTTGCTCCGCGGCATGTAGGATCTTCCCGGACCAGGGCTTGAACCCGTGTCCCCTGCATCAGCAGGCGGATTCTTAACCACTGCGCCACCAGGGAAGTCCCCCCACCCCCCAGTGTTTCTGCAGACTCTGGCATCCTGGTCCCAAGGGGATGGGGGCTGGCCTGAAGCCTCTCCCACCCAGGTGTGTACCGTGGTGGGGACATGGGGACCCCTCCCCTGCTTTCTCCCACCCCTTGCTCCCGTGCCCTTTGCTCTCCCTGGGGTCTCCCACGCTGGCAGCCCCGGGAAGCACCTCACCTGGGTGCCTGGATCATCGCTCAGCCCTGCACCCCTGCATGGGGATGATTAACCTGTCCGTTATCAACTCCTACTTAGTGGTTCCGACATGAAACTCCCACCAGGCTGAAACTTGGCAAGGAAAAGCATTTTAAAAAGTTGACGTTTTTAGGGCTTCCCTGGTGGCGCAGTGGTTGAAGGTCCGCCTGCCGATGCAGGGGACGCGGGTTCGTGCCCCGGTCTGGGAAGATCCCACATGCCGCAGAGTGGCTGGGCCCGTGAGCCATGGCCGCTGAGCCTGCGCGTCCGGAGCCTGTGCCCCGCAGCGGGAGAGGCCACAACAGTGAGAGGCCCGCATACCGCAAAAAAAAAAAAAAAAAAAAAAAAAAAGTTGACGTTTTTGTAAGAGTTCATCCTCCTCCGCGCTCCAGCCTCCCCCAAAGAGACATGCACTCAGGTACTTTTTGTGTGAATCCAACTTTGCAACACCCGCTGAGGTGCAGTTAAATTGGCTCTGGGCCCAGCCCCTCGCCGTGGCCAGGACTCTGCCCCAAGACTTGTGCTTAGTGTCCCTGGCACTGCCCCCCCGCCTCCCCCTGGCCACCTGAGCGCTTCCCTAAGTGGCCCAGTTCCCAGGGTCCCATCTCTGTGGGTGGTTGCACTTGGGGGGGTGGGGAAAGGACACCTTTTCTGATGACAAGAGTGACAGGTGCGTGACTCGAGAAGGTCACACGGTTCTGGGACTGCAGCAGCCATCTGATGGGGACAGCACAGCTGGGCCTCCTGCTCTCAAGAGAGGGAGTGAGGACCTCTATGCCTAATGAGTGTTGTGTGGGTGCCTGGCTTTCTGCTAGGAAGTGTCCCGTAAACACCCCCATTTACAGAGGAGAAAATTATGGTTTGGAGTGGTGAGGTCACTTGTCCAAGGTCAGACAGCTAGAAAGTGGCAGAGCCAGGATTCGAACTCATGGCAGCTGACCTAGCCCAGGACACGATGATTCCCCTTCCTCTCGTCCTGCCCTCTGACCCCAAGGTCAATTGCTATGGTATTTGTCATAAAGCCAGAGGTTCATTGGTCCACTAAGCAAGTACTGCCGAGCCCTCACCATGGGTCAGGGGCTGTTCTGGGGGCTGGGGACACAGTGGCAAACAAACAACTAGAGTCTCTGCCTTTGGGAGGTGTGAGGGCGTGCCCCTTCTAAGGCAGGTGCGTGCAGTGCTCTGCTGAGTGGTCACCAGGCAGTGCTGACAATGAGCTGTCCCATCACTGAGTGACCTGGCCTCCCTAAGCATGCATCCTAGACCAGGCATTAGGAGAGCGTGTTTTCCACTCACGACTTGCTTCCTGCCTCCCAGGAGGCACTGTGTGGCATGTGGGACCTTAGCTCCCCACCAGGGATGGAACCCATGCCCCCTGCAGGGGAAGTGCGTGGAAGCGCCAGGGAAGTCCGATGAAAGTGATTTCTAAATCGCCATGGTGACGTGCCCTGGAACCCTTCCTGCCCAGGCAGGTGCTACGCTGGCTCTGGCCAGGTTAAGCCACCCAGCACGAGTGAGCCCGGGGACCCCTCCCTCCCCAGACTTCCTCCTCCTTAGCGGTAAGGTAATTGCTCTCCTATGTTTACTGTCATCAGCCCCTTGCATTTCTTTACAACATTGAATGCGTCCCTAAACAATAGGGTTTGGTTTGCACTTTGTACACGTGGACTCACACTGCGTGTATTCCTCGCACCTTTTCCCCTCCACCAATGTCACGATATATCATGTTGGCAAGACGTGTCCCTGCTCCGAGGAGCTCTGGTTCCTGCATGCTCAGGGCTGCACGGCAGGCGTCTCAAGAGTACGCCTCACCTCCTTCATCCAGTCTAGTGATGATGGCCACCTGGCTGGTTCCTGGTCTCTGGCGACTGTCAACAAGGCTGCTAAGAGCAGGTGCGCAAGCTTGCATTTCATGGAGTACTTGCCCAGGAGTGGAATTGCTGGGTCCCCTGGCTTGCATGTCCGCAGCTTGAATAGCCAAGCCCACCCTTTTCCCTCCGTGTCCACAGGCACCTGTGTGCCCACAGGCAGTGCATAGCTGTGACAGGCTCCCTGCCTGGGTTCTCTAACAGCATTTTCCTGACTGTTAAGGCACTTCTCCGTCTGTATCAGCCATTCCGAGTTCCTCCTTTGTGAAATCCCCGAAGCTCTTTATATAACCTAGACACTCGTGCTTCGTCATTTTGTGTGTTGCAAATGTCTTCTCCCATCCTGCGGCTCGGTTTTATTCTTTTACAGGCATCTTTTGATGTACAGGCAGTTTAATATACCTGAAATTATCAACATTTTCCTTTGATTGTTACTGCTTTTGGTGTCTTTCTTAAGGGAACTTTTCCAACTTCAAGGTCATGAATACATTCCGTATTATCTTCCAAGCTCTTTGTAGCTTCGCCTTTCACGCTGGAGTCTTTACTCCACCTGGGATTGATTTTGAAGGATGGCTTTAGGTAGGAGCACACCGCTCCCCAACCCCTACCAGCTTTGTCTTAAATCAAATGTCTGCATGGACGGGGGTCTGTTTTGGGGGGTCTTTATTCTGTCCCACTTGTTTCTGAGTCTTCCCTGTGCCAACCCCACACCATCTTGATGATGAAGGTCCATCATGTGCCCTGATGTCTGGTACAGCAAGACCACACCTCTTATAACTTGGTGTGTTTCAGCCATGCTTGTGTCTTGCAAACATCACCTTCGCCCACCATCTGCTGGCTGCCCTCCCTCCCTCCCTCCCGCCCGCCCACAGCATCCCTGTGCCCCTCACCTGCCCTGCTCTTTGTGTCCCCAAAGCAAACATCTACTATCTGGTCACACCGGGAAATTCGCTGACGTGCTGTGTTGAATGTCAGTTCTGTTGGAACGCGAGCTGCATGAGGCAGGATCTTTGTTGATTTGATTCTGTCTCCCAAGTGGCAGGAGGAGTAAGTACTTGTTGAATTGAATCTGTGTTTCCATGTTAATCTTGGAATCAGTATTTTAAGTTCCGCAAAAACTTGGTTGGGATTTGGATAGAAATGTCTTTGGTTCTATAAATCAGTATGGTAAGAATGAATGAATTTGGGGAGGATCTGTATTGAGCCATCCAATCCATGAACATGCTCATCTCCATTTATTTAGACCTTTTTTTTTAATGTGTCTGACAGTGTCCAAGCATCTCCCTTATAGTGATCCGCTACATTATTCCTAGACTTTAGATATTTTTGATGCTGTTATAAATAATGTCTAATTATGAAATTTTATTTTTCCAACATTGTTGCTTGTATACAGAAGTAAAGTTGAGGGCTTCCCTGGTGGCGCAGTGGTTGAGAGTCCGCCTGCTGATGCAGGGGACGCGGGTTCGTGCCCCGGTCCGGGAAGGTCCTACATGCCGTGGAGCAGCTGGGCCCGTGAGTCATGGCTGCTGAGCCTGTGCGTCCGGAGCCTGTGCTCCGCAACGGGAGAGGCCACAGCAGTGAGAGACCAGCGTACTGCAAAAAAAAAAAAAAAAAAAGAAAAGAGAAGTAAAGTTGAACATGGCACAGATTTTGGGTCCAACAACTTTGATGAACTCTCTATTCATTACCCTAATTTCTCTGAAGATTTTTCAGATTCTCTTGCACATGCGACCGTGTCACCTGTGAATAAAGACAGTTTTGTTTCTTTCTTTACAAACTTGACCTGACTCACCATGCTGCCTGCCACATCCAGGCTGACATTGAACAGCGGTACCAATGGGAACCTTTGTTTCCTTGCTTATCTCAAAGGGACAGCTTTCAACATTTCCCCATTAACTCGAGGTTTTAGGTAGATAGCCTTTATCAGATTAACAGTGTTCCCTTCTCTGAAGCAGCTAACATGCTTTCTTAAGAACAGAAATGGAATTTTATCGAATTCTTCTGCATCTGTTGAGATGCTCACCTGCATTGTGTCTTTAGTGTGTTAATGTGTGAACTGTCTTCGGGGGCCTGAGAGTACCTGTGGTTTTGGGAAGAGGAGCACAGTTTATTCAGGGGAAGTGGGGGAGCCAGAGGAATAAGCACCCCCAGCTCACCCTCCTCCCACTGTCGGTCCCCCTGCCAGCTCCTCCTTTTTTAAAAAAATAATTTATTTATTTATTTATTTTTGGCTGCGTTGGGTCTTTGTTGCTGCGCGCAGGCTTTCTCTAGTTGTGGCGAGCAGGGGTTACTCTTCATTGCAGTGCACAGGCTTCTCATTGTGGTGGCTTCTCTTGTTGCAGAGCACGGGCTCTAGGCATGCTGGCTTCAGTAGTTGTGGCTCACGGGCTCAGTAGTTGCAGCACGCAGGCTCTAGAGCACAGGCTCAGTAGTTGTGGTGCACGGGCTCAGTAGTTGTGGCTCTCAGGCTCAGTAGTTGTGGCTCATGGGCTCAGTAGTTGTGGCTCGTGGGCTCTAGAGTGCAGGCTCAGTAGTTGTGGCTTGCAGGCTCTAGAGCATAGGCTCAGTAGTTGTGGCTCACGGGCTCAGTAGTTGTGGCTTGCGGGCTCTAGAGTGCAGGCTCAGTAGTTGTGGCGCATGGGCTTAGTTGCTCGGCGGCACGTGTGATCTTCCCGGACCAGGGCTCAAACCATGTCCCCTGCACTGGCAGGCGGATTCTTAACCACTGCGCCACCAGGGAAGTCCCAGCTCCTCACTTGATTGGTGTTTTCCTAGCATCTGTGTTTATCTGCTTGGCATCCATTAGCCATAAGGACAGACTAACAGATAAAGTTGTTTGCATCTCTCCTGTGACCTGGAGCCCATTCTCAGCACCACCTCTTTCCTTATCTCTCACTCACCAAGCAAGTATTCCCCTGCCCTGATCACCCAGGTCCCCAGGGCCAGGTACCAGACGACTAGGAACAGCCCCTGTGCCCAAGAGCCTGCTGGAATTATTTAAACTAACCAGTCCCAAGCGGTTCCCCTACCCTGCCTTGCCTTTCCTGCGAGAATCCCAATTAGGGCTGTGGTCCAGGCCTTCCCCCTGCTCCTCCTGTGTCCCTGCCAGGTGTGCCGGCCCTCTCATTTCTAGGCGTCTATGAGTAACATCAAATTTTTGTTTCAAGGTCCTTACCTCTGTGTGTCATCACTCAGCCTCTTATATAACTTAAGACCCGGGCACAAAACATCCCTCTGGCAGGGTGACGGGAAGATGCAGGGCAAGGGCTATATGGGATGTGAACGCATCCTGAGTGTCCAGCGCTGCAAGCATGCGGGTGGTGGAGGGGACACGACACGAGGGGTACAGACTGGAGCCAGCTGTGGGCCCTGCTAGTCGTCCTCACATGCACACCACTGTACAGATGATGCAATGCTCATCAACACCTCGTCAGAACGGAAATGTGGTCTACCGTACGTACGTTGTGTGCAACGATAAACGTGCGCCATGCATTGTTTCCTTTTTAAAAATGGGAAGCTTAGGAAATGGAATTGACCAGAACTGTTGTTTAGGGCACAAGAAACTAAGCTGTCCTGCAAACAGTGCATGTGTGGGCGGGGGCCACATTCTACGAATCCTAACTCTGAATAAGACAAAACAAATTTCAATCAGCCCTGCTGGAAGAAAGACAACTATATTTCTATTCCTTCTTTCAAATGTGACGTCGCATCGTCATACGCTGAGATGACTGAAAAGGATGCGGCCAAAATGTGCCAGGAAAAGTATTATGGAGATGGATCAGGCAGCTAATGAATAAAAATATGTTGTTGTTTTTCCAGATTTTATACGTTTTGTCAGAATTTAAATTTGTCTTCATTTTCTTCTCACTCTAAATAAATGTTCCCTTTCATACCTAATTTTGTGTCTGTAAGTTTGTATTCTTTTCTGTAAAGAGAGCCCGAAACTGTATGAGCTTCAGGCCCCACAAAACCTGGATCCAACTTGCTCCCCACCTCCTGTCCGCTGGGCGGACGTGGAGGGAGGACCCGGAAGAGGTGGGGGGGGTGGGGGGTGATGGGAAGTGTTGCGCTCCTGAGGCCTTGGGTCATTCTGCCAGGGGGCCGGCAGAATCTCCCAGAATCCTGCCTGAAGGTGGCCACCTGCAGTGCTCAGCCTAGCACCCGGCTCTCAGAGGGCCTCGACAGACAAGAACTCCCTCCCCATCACCATGAAGAGTCACCCCAAAGTGAGTCGCTCATGCACACATCCCTCCCTTCCTCCCTCCCTCCCTCCCTTCCTTTCTCCCTCCATCCCTCTCCCCTCCCCCTCGCTCCCTCTCCCCTCCCCCTCCCCCTCCCTCCCTCCCTTCCTTCCTCCCTCCCTCCATCCCTCTCCCCTTCCCCTCCCTCCCCTTCCCCCTCCCTCCCTTCCTTCCTCTCTCTCTCCCTCCCTCTCCCCTCCCCCTCCCTCCCTCTCCCCTCCCCCTCCCTCCCTGACTTCCTTCCTTCCTCCCCTGCTTCCTTCTCTCCCAAATGTGGTGCCCCATGCTGGATGTGGGCTTGCTTTATAAAGACCTGAGCAGAGCGAGGGCTGGGCCTGAGCCGTCCCAGTCTGGGGAAGGAGTCAGAGAGGGTAAAAAGGACAATCTGGGCTCCTGACCGCTGGTTCTCAACTGGGGGCAGCTTGCCCCCGGGGACAGTTGGCAAGGCCTGGGTGGAAGCTAGTTGTCACAACTGGGTGGAGGCATTGCTACCAACCTCTAGGGAGTAGAGGCCAGGGATGCTGCTGAGGGCAGCCCCACCTCAAAGACCCAGTGAGGTGTGGGGGGAGGGGGACCCTGGTACCAAGCAGAGATGCTGGCTATGGCTGAGTGCAGTCCAGCCGTCAGAGAAGCAGTCAGGAGATGGTGGCGGCTGGTGGGGCAGGTGGCAGTGCCGTAGCAGGACAAGGATTCTCGTTCCCATTTCATACAAGGACAGAGTCCTGGAGGGTTGTGTCCCCCCTGGCAACCGAGCCAAAGCCACAGCTCTGGATTTGAATCCCAGTTACTTTGCCAAAGAATACTTTTCTTTTTTAAAAGTATTTATTTATTTGGTTGCACCGGGTCTTAGTTGCGGCTCACCGGCTCCTTAGTTGTGGCATGTGAACTCTTAGTTGCGGCATGTGGGATCTAGTTCCCCGACCAGGGATTGGACCCCGGATCCCTGCACTGGGAGCGTGGAGCCTTAACCACTGGACCACCAGGGAAGTCCCCGCCAAAGAATACTTTTTGTGTGCAGAGAAATTCGACCTTCCCAAATCATGTTCTTATTTTGTCCTCCCGGCGTTTCCAAGAATTAAAGAGGGAAAGGTCCTTTCTCCCCATTTTGCAGATAAAGACAATGAGGCCAGGAGAGGAACAAAGCCCAGAACCACCTCCCCCCACCCAGTGCTTGGCACTCGAGAGCCCCCCACCTCCTGCCACCTCCTACTACAGGACCTGTACCTCCAGACCCGGGGCCCACCTGAACTTACCTGGAGGCTGTAATTCCGGATCCTGGAGGCCTTCTGAGCTTGTCTGATGAGATTCCAACAATGGGATCTCTGAGACTATTTGGGAAGAAAATTACCTTATTGAGGTCTCGTGGGCTTCTTTGCATCTTCGAGGGGTTGTATAACTGAGCTGCCGCTGTGTGTGTGGGCGGGGAGTAGGATTCCGGGTGCAGCCGGGCTCGCCCAGCGCCCCCCGCATCTCCTGGGCTCAGCACACTCGAGTGTGGATACGCCTTGTGTGGATAAAGGAGCTGCAGCTCAGAAAGGCGCATCCGGCCCCCTGGCCATCACCCCATGGCCAGTCAGCCAGAGGCAGGGCTGAGATATGAGCCAGGGCTCTGATCTCCGGCCTGGCTGCCCCCAGGCCTGACGGCCCCCTGGGCTTGGCTGGACTGGGCACTCCTTGGGCGAAGGGCTGGGTGTTTGTGAGTAGGGGGAAGGGCGGCTGCTCTGCAACCTGGCTGTGCAACCTGGGTCCTGACCTAACCTCTCTGAACCTCAGTTTGCTCATCTGTGAAGGGGGCTGGGCTCTATTCCTGTCCTCCCTACAGTGGAGAGTGTTCCAGTGAGAATGGTGCATGGGGTCCTGAGGGGGAGGGTGGTGGGTGTGTGTCTGGGCCAGCCTGTGGGCCCAGCCAGGGTCCCTCCAGGGCAGGGAGGGCCTGGAGACAGGAATGCGGAGCTCCCAGGTGGGGCAGGGGCCAGTGGCCAGTGCAGGGACCCCTAGGGGTGGGTGGGGACCCAGCCTGCCACAGGCTGTGCCCTTCCAGTGACCTGTGAGTCAGAACTGGCCGGGGAGGGAGGGCAGGGTCCAGGGCCAGAGGGGTGTGGTTTGGGCAGGTTGTGAGTGGGAACAGTGGTGTCCTGTGCTCACTGGCCACACTCTCTCCCTGGGGAGGATGCTGCTGCTTCTCCTGAGTGGAGGGGCTGGGTGGCGCATCTGAAATGTGGTGTCGGGCCGGACAAGGTTGGCACGTGTGGGTACATGAAACAGGGACACACACTGTAGTGGGGATTCTTTCCTTCCAACTTTTTCCATGAAAGTCTCAGACTGAAATTCAAGGCTGATTCTACAGTGAGAGCCGATGAGGTGTGGTGTTGCCTTGTAGCTTGAGGTCAGCCATGGTGGGCATCTGTGCAAACACTGCACCCCAGCCTTTCCCCAGAGCTGGGTGTGCACAGTCAGCAGCGCTCACCCTGAGACCTGGGGACGCCCGCACCACGCCCACAGCCTCCCTGACAGGGAAGCTCAGCAAAGGCGTCTGGGTGGGTCTCAAACCACAAGGCAGGAACGGAGGCCTCCATCCAGAATCTCCCCTCCGCAGCCTCTGCTCACACCCCCTCTCCTGGTGTCTTGGAGGACGCCAGAGCCCTGTTGCCAGGGGTTTCCAAGCGGCAGCTATGGCAACAGGCCTGGGAACAATCCCGGTCCCTAGAGGAGCCTCCAGGCTAGGCCCGCCCCTTCCCTGGCCCAGCATCTCCTCCTCAGCAGCCTGGTAAGTGCATGTCCCCCTCTGCCCTGGGAGGGAGGTGGGCCCAGCTGCTCACCCGCACCAGGAACCCCGCTGCAGTCTCAGAGCCTGAAACCCCCCATTGCTACCTGAGCCCCTAGGGTCCTGCTCCGTCCCGCTGGCTGCCAGACCCAGGGGAGGAAGGAGAGGTTGAGGGGCTTACCATCCCCTCGCCCATGAAAGCCAGACTCCGGGCGTGATGACCCTTGGCCCTGACCCGTTTGGGGCAGAGGGTCCTGAGCTCCATGGGGTCCTTCCATGCTGGGGGTCCTGGGGGTGCGGGAGAGTTTGGGGTTCTGTAGGGGTAAGGCTCCAGTCCCTTTGGTTCCCATGGGTTCCCCAAGGCCATGTGTCTGGGATGTTATACAGGAGACAGAATGGGGCAGAGCCCAGGATTAAAATGGGGGGACGTCTTGGGCCTGAAAAGAAGGGTTCACACGGGATCTGAACTTGTAGCTTCAGGATTGATGTCCACAGCTCGGCTTGTCCTGCTGGGTCTCTGCGTGGTCACTGCACCTCATGGGAAACTCTTGGGTGAGTCTGTCTGTGAGCCGTGCTTGGGGCTGCTGTCTGTCTGTGCTGGGGGGACGGGGAGCGGAGGAGGTCCAGCTTGTGTCTCCCAATCCCCCTCCATCTTCTTTCACTCCCCATCTGGTCAGGAATTCTCTCTCTCTCTGTGTTTACCTCTGCGCTGCTGAATGCGGCTAACTGTCAGCTTTGCTCTCCTGTGCCTTCCAGCTCTGACAAAGCAGAGCCGCGGAGCCTGCTGTGTTTTCCCGTCACCTCCCCACAGTGTGTTGGTTTATTCTCGCTGCAAGGTTGGACCATGCCACGTGTGCGTTCAGCTCCTTAGGCTCGTCTCATTCCCATTTTTGATAGTTTTTTAAACGTCTTCGGTTAGTCACGTTTAAGGTGCTCAGCCCCGCCACTGCCACGATTCTCTCCGTCATGCTTTGCAGGGAGAACGTGTGCTCATCAGTTCCTCCAGGAAACCTCATGTGCTCCAGCCTTTCTCCTGGCTTCTGGGGTTGCTGACGATGCTTGGAGACCCTTAGCTTGTGACCGCAACACTCAGACTCTGGGTTCCCCATCACATGGCCTCCTCCCCGTGTGTCTGCGTCTTTTTTTTTTTTTTTTTTTTCCCTTCTTCTAAGGACACCAGTCATCTTGTATCAGGGCCCATCCTAATTAAGTATGACCTCATCTTTACTTGATCACACCTGCAAAGACCCTATTTCCACAGAAGGTCACATTCACAGGTACAGGGGCTCAGGGCTTCAACATATATTTTGGCGGGGGCGTGGCACACATCAAACCACAGGCATCTTTTAGATATTGTTCTATTTCTTCTGGCATTTGATGTTCCCTTTGAGAATCTGATGCTAACATGGTCCTCTTTCCTTGATAAGATGCTTGTTCTTTTTGTCTGGCTGCCCAGATTTTTTTTCTCTGCCTTTCAAGCCCGGTGATTGACCAGGCTATGTCGTGCTAGTCACCATTCCCTGGTCAGCCTACCCAAGTACAGGGCATGTGCTTTGATACACAGACGCACATCTTCCTTTATTCTAAGAAAGCTTGCTTGAGTAATGGTTGAAATATTTGTTCTGATCTATTACAGTTTTGGTGGTCACCTTGAGGACCTCGATTATGCATATGTTTGAGCTCTTTTGTCTTTTATAGTTACCGTTTTCTCTCTAGTCCTGTTTAATCTGTTTCCTGTTTCTTCTCATTTGCTCACTTTTCCCCTTTGTTATGTCCCTTACTGTGATTTCCATCTATCTTCTCATCTCCCTTGTAACTTCGTCGCTTCATTTCTGAAATGGTTTTGTCTTTTTTTTCCATTTCTTTCCTGGATTACGTCAGTTCCCATCTCAGACTCCCTTGCCCACGCTTCCCTGGATCGCGGTCTTCCTTCATGTTGGATTATTAGATGACGGGTTTTGCTGGTTGTGACCTTTGTCTGGTGAGAGTCTTCCTGTACAGGGAGACAGTATGGCCTTGAAAGTGGAGAGGAGGCTCATTTCTTTTTACTCATCTTTGCATGGGATGAATTTCCCTGGACACGTAGAAGGTTCTTGCAAGGGTGCAGGGCCATGGTTCCTGCCCTCAGCACAGTGCATTCCCCTCTGGCACCTGGACAGGCTCTTCCTCGAACTCCTGATCCCTGGTTGCAGCTGGTGGTTTTGCCAGTGCCCGAGTGATAGCGGCCCTGCACCCGGACCAGCCTCTTCAGCCCAACTTTATTGGTCTGAAGTTCTAGAACCACCTACACGATCTGTGGTGAGAAGGGTCAAGACAGGGCTGCCTCAGCAGGGCACAGCAGTGAGGCTTGGATGCGAAGGACGGGGGAAAGTGTCTGGGCGATGGTCTTGCTTTGTAGCTTGATGGGGTTTGCATTTGTCAAACTCTTTGAGTGACACACTGAGATTTGTACATCTCACTGGCATGGGTTGAATCGCGTCCCCCCCAGATTCATATGTGAAGCCCCTAGCACCTCAGAATGTGACCTTATCTGGAAATAGGGTCACTGTAGAGGTAATTAGTTAAGATGATGTCATACTGGAGAAGGGTGGGCCCCTAACCCAATATGACTGGTGTCCTCATGCAAAGGGGACATTGGGACACAGACAAGACTACAGGGAGAGGCCATGTGAAGGTGAAGGTAGAGATGAGCTGAGGTGAAGCATCTACAAGCCAAGGAACACCAAAGATTGCCACCAAACCAGCAGCCAGGGGAGCGGCCTGGAACAGAGGCTCCCTCACAGCCTCAGAAGGAACCAGCCCTGCTGACACCCTGATCTTGCACTTCTGCTCTCCAGAACTGAGACGATAAACTTCTGCTGGTCAAGCCACCCAGTCTGTGGTACTTTGTCATGGCAGCCCTGGGACACTAATATTATCTCTGGAGATTCTACTTAAAACTGTAAGTGTTGAACTCTAGTTAATGATATGCATACAGAATTGTTTAGAAGCGAAGGGTCCTGATGTCTGCCACGTCCTTGGAAATGCGGCAGGAAATCAAGAGGGTCGATGGACAGAGAGAGAGGCGGGTAAATGGATGTAGGGAGGAGAAAGTGAGTTTAAAAAGCAGTGACTGGGACTTGCCTGGCAGTCCAGTGGTTAAGACTCCGCACTTCCACTGTAGGGGGCGTGAGTTCGAAACCTGATCGGGGAACTAAGATCCAGCATGCTACAAACAAACAAAAGCAGTGACTCCCTGGGTTGGAGGGTATATGGGTGTTGACTGAACAACTTCTATCCTTCTGCATGTTGGAAGATTTTTAGGATAAAATGTTGAAAAACATGTTTATCTAGACACTCCAGGTGTCTCTGAATAATCAAGTGAAAAGACCACTATATGAGAATGGGGGCTCTTTCAGTGGACACTCAGGTCACACGTGAGCATGATCCAGGTCCCCGTGCAGAACCCACAGGAGAAAGATCTCCAGCTCAGCTCCCTAGCTCTGAACCTGCACCCACTTTGGGGCTCCAAAGGGCCGATGTGAGGAGGGAACCTAGTTCAGGCTTGTCTGAGAGAGCTGTGGTCCTTGGTGGGCAGTCTGTCCCACCCCGGGCACCACAAGCTCCCACCCAACCCCACCCCATCACCCCCCGCCCCAGAGCCTCCTTAGGGAGCGAGTGTGTGTCCCTGCTGGGCAGGCCAAGGCCGCCATAAACAGAACACAACAGACGGGCCTTAAACAACAAACGTTCACTCCTCATGGTCTGCTGGTGGGGACACTGGGGTCAGGGTGGGTCCTGGGGCAGAGGCCCCTTCCTGGTTCGTCCTCACAGCCTCCCCGGGGGTATACTCGGCAGGGCTGGAGTGACAGGTCTCCCCTCTGTTCCTGATTTGAAAAAGACACTAATCCCTTAACGGGCCCGCTCTTACCACCTCATGTGACCCTAATCACTCCACAAACCATCACACCGGGGGTTAGGCTTCCAGTGTATGAATCTGGGGGCACACAACATTCAGTCCACAGCAGGGGGTGAGAGACGAAAGGGGAGCAGGAAGGAAGTGGTGGGGGAAGAAAGGGGCGTCCCGGGCAGCCATCAGGACTTTCTCCCCCTGGGTGACCTCTGTCAGTCTGGCCCTTCAGCTCCTTCTCTGGATGTGGTTTTGTCCCCTGGCCCCCTGGTCCCCTCCAGACTGCAGAGAGGACCCGCCTGGGATGAACGCTGGCGGAAGGGGTGTGACGTGGCGCAGGTGACTTCAGAGGAGGCCGCGTTGTAGGTGGTCCCTGGGGATGCTGACAACATCAGCAAAAGCAGTGGCTCCGGTTGTTATGGGTCTGCCTTGTGCAGGAATCACGTGCTTCCAGACATTCCTGCTCCCTGTCCTCTGTGGGAAGAGACCCCGAGTTTTAGCTGGCCACAGAGCTAGTCAGAATAAAAGGCTACATCTCCCAACCTCCCTCCCTGGCAGCTAAGTGAGGCCAAGTGACTGTGTTTGGGCCAATGAAATAAAAGAGGAAGTTCTCTGTGAGGCTTCCAGGAAGGCTGCTTAAAAAAGGAACTGACTCCTGGGAGGGGCCCTTTCCTGCCCCGTACTTTCACAGCTTTCTGCCTCCTGTCCCATGGTCTTGATGGCTGGAGCTCCAGCAGCCATCTTGGGCCATGAAGTGGCTTTGGGAATGGTGAGAAGCAGATGGCAAGAGTCTGGGTCCTTGAGGACACTGAGGAGCTGCCACGCCTCCCTGGGTTGGTCACCTTCAGACATTTTTACTTAGGAAAGAAATAAGCCTCTATCTCATTTATGCCTCTTTTGTTGGGATTGCTTATGTGCAGCCAAGCCAAACCATAATGGATATATTATTGCTGATATTCAGCGTAACCTTAACCGCTCTCCTACAGAGGGAAAAACGGAGGCCCAGAGAGGTCAAGGCACTTGCTCAAGGTCACACAGCTGGAAGTAGCAGGTAAGCCCTGAATGCAGGGAGGGCACTCACCCAAGGACAACTTCACGGAAGACAAGTGGGTGCAGATTCCAAACGTGCCCCTCCTCCTTGCCAGCAGCGTCTGCATTCCCCTGCATCAAAGTGACTTGTGACTCGTGACCCTGACGCCGGCAGCCTGCGGTGCTTCATACGGGGCGATGTGCGTGGGAGCAGAGCCATGCGGGTTCCTGTAGCTCCGCGGGCTCTTGCTACTTCTGGAAACTTGCGGGGAGGGAGGGTTACTGGAAGTAAGATAACTGTAGTGTCACTTTGTGGCCTCAACTGGGAAGGGGAGTGCGCGTTTAGGGGCACCTGCTCTGTCGCCGCTGTCACTCTATCTGCATCGTCACTCTGAAGGGAAGGAGACTCGCCCTGCCCGTGCGTCCTGCACACACCAGGGCGGGTGTGGGTGTGTGTGGACCGGTCCTGCCCTGGAGAGCCTGCTTCTTCCCAGATCCTCCTGGACCGCAGCCCTGCACCAGGAATTTGTCACTGTGTGAAGTCCCCAGTTTCTTAGATAATTCACGCATTCACGTGTGTTGAGCGCTCACCTTGTGCCAGACCCCGAGCCGGGCTCCAGGAGGAGGCCGGGTGGACAGCAGCTGGGCTCCTGCCCTGTCTGACAGTTTGGCGAGAGGACACGAGTGAGGGGCTGAGAGCAATGGAGGAGAACTTTCCTCTGGGGGTTGGCAGCGGCACGAGACCCCCCTCCACCTTACCAGGGGAACAGCTCAACAGACAGCTCTGTAAATGGCTGCACAGAAGTGAGAGTCTGTTCAGGATCACTGTGAACTGTGCTTTGGTCCTCACGGTAGCAAATGAAAGCCAGCAGGAGAGAGAACCTGTGAAGGCTGCGCAGGAGGAGCCTGGAAGCAGCCTCAAGGCCCGGGCTGGGGTTGTAGCCATCAGAGTGGCTGGAGGTGGAGACAGTGGGCCTGAGGAGGGGCCTGGCCTGGGGGGTAGGCCTGGGGGTCATCCCAGTCCCTCTGACGATGCTTTGGCTGACTCCCCAGTACTACCCAGCCCCCTCCCTCTGTGCCCGGCCCAGTGCTGGTGATGCAGGGACTGATAGAGCTTCCTGCAAAGCATGGCGCTGAGGCTGCTCTGTGATCCATCCATCTACTCACCCACCCATCCACTCACCCATTCACTCAAACATCCATCCATCTATCCATCCATCCACCCATCCATTCACCATCCACCTACTTATTAAATCAAAAATCAGTACATCCATCCTCCCATTCGTCCACCTATCTATCCATCGACCATCTAGACATCTCCCTTCCTTCCTTCCTCCTTTTCTTTTATCCACCCCCATCCCACATCCATTTTTCCATCCATCCACCCATCCCCCATCCCATCCATTTATCATTCATCCATCTGCCCATCTATCCATCTCCCATCCATGTACCCACCCTCCCATCTAGCCATCTTCCTTCCTTCTTTTCTTCCTTCCACTCCCTCCTGTCCTACCCATCCATCCACCCATCTACCCATCCATCATCTATCCACCCAACAGCTGTTTACAGCACACCTGCAGTGCCGAGGTGCTGGGGGTCAGCCACCACCCTGCTCTGGACAGGGCTTCCTGATGGGGCAGGCAGACACTTAACAGGCTGGCTTCAGATGGTGATAAGTGCTGTGAAAGAAATAAAACAGAGAGATGGGGTAGAGAGCTGCCAGGGTCTCCAAGGGGACCAAGAAATAGCCGACTCTTCCATTCTGAATCCTGAACCCTTGGAGAAATGAGGCATGAAGGCAGTAGCTGGGCCCCCAAACCTTCTTCACCAGAGCCGTCTTCTCCAACGGGCACAACGGGCTCAGTGCCAGGGTCCTTGAGACTTTTAGGGGCCATGAAAAATGTTTGAACTCCTTTCATTTTTTTTTATTTTTTAAAGAATTAGAAACAAAGTCTTTATTGAATTTGTTACAATATTGCTTTTGCCTTATGTTTCAGTTTTTTGGCCCCGAGACTTTGGCCCCGAGACCCATGGGGATCTTAGCTCCCAGACCAGGAATTGAACCCACACCCCCTGCATTGGAAGGGGAAGTCTTAACCACTGGACCACCAGGGAAGTCCCTGAACCTCTTTTAAAACCGGAAGAAAGCATAACCCAACTTGGATTATATTCATCTTCATACCAACACAGTTGTAAACTATCATTTCCAATATTTGTGTGCAGAGCCGGGACCCCACGAGACCACCATGCGGGTCTGCCCTTTCTTCCTGACGGGCTGGTCAGAGGACACACCTCAGCGTGAAAGCCAGCTGGGCCTCCCACCCGACCCCCAGCGTGAGACCAACTGCCGGGCCCAGAGACCCCAGGGGGAGCCCCCAGCCTGCACAGCACAGCCCCTGCAGGCATGGGGGCAGGGGTGGGGGGCAGTGGGCTGAGCATGCCCAGCGGACACCCCCCCACCGCCCCCAGTTTGCCAACCTCCTCCCTGCATGAGGGTCGGTGAAGAAAGGTGAGAGAGAGGCAGGAGTTGGAGCCATTGGCTTTCTCCTTGGGGAAAGAGCCTCAGGGGTTGGGAAGAAGCGTACCCACCTTCCCACACTTTGTCCCCTGGCCGAGGGCTTTGCCACCATGCCTGTGGTCCGCTGGGAGGGGGAGCTGCCCCTGGGGGGTGGGACAGCCCTGTCTCCCCTTCATGAGGCCACTCCCAGTGTTGGGGGCAGTTTGGGTTCACCCCAGGGCTGAGGAAGCTGACCCCAAGGCCCCTTTGTACCAGAGCTGACAATTCACCCTCTACTGGCCGACCCCCCTGCATCCACCCTGCTGCCAGCCAAGCTGGGAGGGGTCTGCAGCAGCTCCACAAGCCGAAGTCCAAAAGCTTTAAGTTAAGTCCCCGGATTATCTTCTCCAATTTCTTTTATTCTTCCCCGCCCCGACCTCTGTCACAGCCAAGAGATCCTCAGTGGCGTGGGAGAGCTGGGCTGCTCTGGCCGCTGCAGCAGGTGTCTTAGGGAAGCGAGCGGCTTCTCTCTTGGGGCGGTGCCTGGGGTCCCAGGTAGCTGGGCGAGGGCTCGGCCACTCTGCACCCAGGCCACCCTCCTTCCTCCTGCCAGTGGCCTTCCCAGCATCTCCCAGATGCCCTTGCAGCTGGGGTTCAGAGGTACCGGCTGAGGTTTTGCAGTGGGCAGAAGGCGGGGGCCCTCGCCCTGCCGCGTCCAGCTGCCAGCAGACGCGTGGTGCAGAGGTTGGACCCACGGGTGTCCGCAGTAGGTGGTGAGTTCACCTTTGCAGGAGCAGGGTCACAGCAGAGTGGGGATCCGTGGCGGCAGAGGCCCGCTGAGGCCGGTCAGGGTGTGGATTTTATTCCCGGTAATCCAGAAAGAGACAGTTTGCAGAGTGGTCTACTTTTGACAATAATTATTTTAATTTACACTCAAGAAAAAGAAACTTTGTTTTTTAGAAAAGCTTCAGATTAACATAAAAATTGGGAAGATGGTGCCGAGTTCCCACAGCCTCTGCACTCAGTTTCCCTTATCATCGATATCTTACATGAAGACTGTACATTTGTCACATCATGAACCAATATGGATGTGGGATTAGGAACAGAAGTCCACATTTTATTCAGGTTTCCTTTGTTTTTTCCTAACATCCTTTCCCTGCCCAGGATTGTGCCCGGGACGCACACATGTAGTTGCTTGTCTTCAAGCTCCCCCTGACCGCCCCTGTTGGACTCTTTTCCTTTTACTAAGAGGCTGGGGCTGCGGGTGCAGATGCGTTGGTGGCCCTGGGGCCTCGTGTCCGTGGCACCCAGCGCTGCTCAAGGCTGGCGGTGCCTGAGGACCCCAGCCATTCCCCTCTTTCACACGTGGTTTTGCAGCTCCCAGTTTGTTTTCCTGCTGGGGGGGAGAGGGGCCTAGGGGCGGGGCAGACATGAAATGGGGACCTGTCACACCCTGCGCGGCCCCTCTTCTGCTCCCTCGGCCTGTGCCACCGCCCTGTCCCCTCCCCAGGACTGAGAGAGCCTCGAGGCAGGGGCCGGGCGGGCCTACCTCCCCCTCCACTTCCCCCTGACCTCTGGGCAGGGACGTAGTGACCACCAGCCCACAGGCCCCTGGCTGCCTGGCTCTGATCTGGGCTCGCTGAGGCCTCAGAGGGAGTCGGGCCAGTGGGGCGAGGCCAGGGCTTCTGGCTGGACACCCAGTGCTGCATCCTGCACGGGGCTGCTGCTGGCCGGGGGAAGGTCTCCTGCTGCTGGAAGTACAAGCTCCTTTCTTGAGGGTCTGCTGACCTTTAACTCTCTCAGTCCTGGGGTTTAGAAGGAAAAGTTTGCTTCCCTGGGTCTTGGATTCCAGGCATCCTGAAGCTGTGATTCCAACGTCTCTGGCTTCCGTTGGCGGATGAGAAGTTGATGGAGAGTCTGTCGGTCCAGGTGGACAGTCTGACTTCTGTTTTCCGGCTGTTTTTTAAAAATATCTTCCCTTTGTCTTTGAGAGCCTGCAGTCCCACTCTTTTGTTTCTAGATGAGGGTTTATCTTTATTTACCCTCACTGATCTTCCTTCCTCAGAAGCCATGTCTTTAAAATATTCTGGGGAAATCTCAGCTTAATAATCACTGATTATCACCTACCCCCCACTGTGGGCCCTCTTCTCGGGCCCCTTGAGCCCCCCTCCCATCTCCTCTGCCAGCTGCTGGGGCACCTGGGGCTCCCTTGGAGTCCAAGTTCCCAGGGGCAAGGGTGGCGGGTGTGAGAGCTGGCCCCCTTGTCTTGAGGCAGGACAAACTTAGAGGTGGATTTCATGCCCCAGAGTCCCCCATGGGATCCGAGTGAGGCCAGCACTGCCCAGAATCCCACTGCTGTGTGGCTTTGCTGTCCTGTCTCCCCACTCCCTGACCAGGGTCCCCTGGGAGCAGATGCCTGCCTGACCCCTGCTCAGCGCAGGTTGTGCTGCTGGGGCCCTGGCTGAAGACCAGCTCTGTCCAAACTTTAACTAGATCCTGTTGGATGTGTCCCTTCTGGGTCTCTTAGCTTCTCCTGTTTCCCCATCTTTGCCTCTCTGTGCTGCATTCTGGGTGACGTCTTCAGATCCATCTTCCAGTTCTTGAATTCTCTCTTCAGCTGGGTTTCATCCTCTACTTAACCCACCTGGGTTTCTAATTTGGATCTCATTTTAACATCTACTCTCTTTTAAAATCTGCCTTGGCAATTTTGATAACCTCTCTTTCTTTTTCTTCTTCTTCTTTTTTTTTTTTGCCACGCTGAACAGCATGCAGAATCTAGTTCCCTAACCTGGGATCGAACCCATGCCCCCTGCAGTGGAAGCATGGAGTCTTAACCACTGGACCACCAGGGAAGTCCCAGCCTCTCTTTTTCATCACCCTTTTAATATGCTTTATTCTTTTAAACACATTGAACAGACATTGAAAAACCTCTACATATTCCTACCTGATAATTCAAAATCTTCTGTCTCTGTGGGTCTGATTCTGCAGTCTGTTGTTTTGGCTGACCCACTCAGGGTAGCTGTTTGCTTGTGTGTTGGGTAGCTTTTTGTGGCAAGCCCTGAACCTTGAGACTCTGTTTGTGGGAATTCTTTGAGGCCTGAGTTTAAAATGCTTTTCTCTGGAGAGGACTTGCCTTTGCTTCTGCAAGAGCTTGTGTGGCCAAAACTGTTTCAAACTGAATGTCTGGGTTGGGGTCCTTCTGGTCACCCAGCAAGTGTGAGTTCTGGCCTGAGTTGAGGCTGGAGTCCAGCTTGAGGCTGGAGTCCTCCCCCTGCTCCTCCTTAGCTGAGGGGACATGCGCTACCACCTCCCTCTCTGGGGAGGGTCTCCCCTAGTCCTTCTGTGGAGGTGTCACCCTCCTTGGTGGGCATTTCTGATCCCCACGCCCCTTTGCATCCTGTTCCTTTTCTGTGACCCATTAAAACCAGCTGAATACAAAACCAAGGATTCCATAGAAAAGTGGGTGAAAGACATGGACAGTCAGTTCAAAGAAAAAGATAAATCAGTGGCTCTTAAACACATGAAAAGATGCTTATACAAAATGCATATAAAGGGACTTCCCTGGTGGTGCAGAGGTTGAGAATCCGCCTGCCAATGCAGGGGACACGGGTTCGAGCCCTGGTCCGGGAAGATCCCACATGCCGTGGAGCAACTAAGTCCGTGCGCCACAGCTACTGAGCCTGTGCTCTAGAGCCCCCGAGCCACAACTACTGAGCCCGTGCACTGCAACTACTGAAGCCCGTGCACCTAGGGCCCGTGCTCCGCAACAAGAGAAGCCACCGCCATGAGAAGCCTGCACACTGCAACGAAGAGTAGCCCCTGCTCACCGCAACTAGAGAAAGCCTGCACGCAACAACGAAGACCCAATGCAGACATAAATGAAAAAAAAAAGCATATAAAAGCTGCACTCAGATACAGTGTCTCTCATATCAGATAGGCAGTGATTCAAAAGTGGCCCAATGCTCTGTTGAGGAGCCTGGGAACCAGGCGCTGTCACACGAGGTTGGGGGAGGGAAACTGTACACCCCCAGGAGCGGAGTGGAACGTGGACGCTTAAGAAAATTACATAGATGTTTACCCTTCGACCCAGCCTCGCCATTTTTGGGAATTTCTCCGTGGTGGCTACTTGTCTGCAAATAGGAGACAATGTATGTGTATGGTGATGCATCGTAGCCTTATGCATCACAGCAAAGTACTGGAAACAACCTAAGTGTCTATCTGTCATCTCTCCATCAATCTACTGGAAAAGAGAAGGAGGGAGAGAAAGAGTTTGATTTTGCATGAAGAAAGGAAGGAAAACACAGATGCAGTGCCCATGGTTTTCTAATTGTCATGAAATCTTGAGCTTCCCTTTATAGCTTTGTTGTTGCAGGGAGTAGCAGTACTTCTGTAATAATTTTGAAAATATTGTGTATGTATTGAAGGTTGATCACATAAGAGAGATATTCCTGGGAGCCAGGGTCCTCTCTGTGGGCAGTGAGAGGTAAGGGAAGAAGAAAAGAGAGGGGCTTCCCTGGTGGTTCAGTGGTTGAGAGCCCGCCTGCCGGTGCAAGGGACATGGGTTTGATCCTTGGTCCGGGAAGATCCCACATGCCGCAGAGCAACTAAGCCCATGCGCCACAACTACTGAGCCTGCTCTAGAGCCCACGAGCCACAACTACTGAAGCCTGTGCGCCTAGAGCCTGTGCACCACAGCTGCTGAGCCTGCGCTCTGGAGCCCGCGAGCCACAACTGCTGAGCCCACGTACCACGGCTGCTGGGGCCCACGTGCCTGGAGCCCGTGCTCCACAGCGGGAGAGGCCACCGAGGTGAGAGGCCCACACACCACAGCAAGGAGTGGCCCTGACTCACCGCAACCAGAGAAAAGCCTGTGCGTAGCAATGAAGACCCAAACGCAGCCAGAAACAATAAATAAATAAAATAAAATAATAAAATAAATAAATTTATTTTTAAAAAAAGAAGAAAAGAGAGTGGGGGAAGGTGATGAAGACCCCTGGGGTTTGTGCTTGAACTGAAAGTTGCAGAATAATTCATGATCGAAAAATTTTAAAAATCCATTTCCTGGCTCTGAGCATGGAAAGGAGCTAAAAGCAATGATACCCCAATAGCAGGCAACACGCCAATGGTTTCTGAAGCCATCCTACTAATGGGGCTGAGGGTCTCGCAAGAGACTAACTCCAGATGTGGGCCAAGGTGAGCCTTGAGCATCACGTCAGCCAGAAAATTCAGAAGCCCTCAAAGACCAATGGGGGCAGGTCAAAGGACATGAGGGCCAGGCTGCTGGGGCTCCCAATGGCCAAATTTGGGCAATATTATGATGAACATCAAACATCAAAGCATCCATGAGTCCACAGAGATACTAAAAAGAAGGAAAGATTTCTATACAGAACAATGCCAGCTAATCAATGTTGGAGAGACTATAGGTTTAGAAAAATCCCCATTTTTGCAACCCCCATGTAATATTTATTCTTTTAGGTGAGGGTAGTCAAGGGATGCTCTGGTCAGTTGAAAAATGGCCCCAAATATGTCCCTAAACCCCAAAGCTGCCTACATCCCCAGAACCTGTGAATGTTGCCTTATATGGTAAAAGGAACTTTGCAGAGGTGGTTAAATGAAGGATTTTAACATGTGGAATTATTCTGGGTTATCAAAACGCAATCACAAGTGTCCTTAGAAGAGGGAGCAGGAGATCAGTCAGAGGAACAGGTGATGCTGTGATGGAGACAGAGGCTGAAGGTGGAGTGAGGGCCACTCGTGAGCCAGGCACCTCTAGAAGCTTAAAAAGGGAAGGACAGTGGTTAGGACTCGGGCTTTCACTGTCAGGGCCTGGGTTCAATCCCTGGTTGGGGAACTAAGATCCTGCAAGCTGTGCAGGGAGGCAAAAAAAAAAAGAAGAGAAGGAAACGCCTTGACTTTAGCCTAGTGAGGCTCCTTCAGACTCCTGATCTACAGACTGTAAGAGAATAATTTCATGTCATTCAGAGCCACTGAGCTTGTGGTAATTTGTTTCAGCAGCAAGAGGAAACTAATTCAGGTACTAACACCATTGAGTTAAAGGTTGTTGGGGAACAGGAAATTCACACTCAAAGAAACACCTGATGGTTGACTCACTAATTACAAAGGGAAATGGGAACTTTAGGGTGGAGGTGTCAGGAGGCACCCCTTACCCAAGTGATCCAACTTAGCATCACTTGAAAAGGGACAGATGGATGTCATGTGTCCCCATGTGCTGTGCCGAGAAGGACACAGCATCCCTTAGGGTGTTGGTGCCCCAGCTGAATTTGACCGTGGCCAGTCCAGATGGTGGCACATTATACAGAAACCAGCCTGGCCCCTTCAAGGCTGTCAGGGTCATTAAAGGAAAAATCAGACACACGAGCCCCAGCACCCAAACACCACGGGTGTTCATTGTTGGATCCCAGATCAAAATATATGGCTAGAAAAGACATTGGGGTAATTTTGAGTATTGATTATGTATTAGACAACATTACTGGAGAAGGAATTAAGTGAGTATATGGGTATTCACTGTACTATTCTTGCAATTTTTTTTCTTTTCTTAGAGGGGGAGAAGTATTAAGATTTAATTACCCAAATTTATAATAACAAGTCATGTCTAGTTGCTTACTGAATTTCAATCTCTGCCACAAGTTTTCTTTTCTTTTTGAATTTTATCTTACTTTATTTTTTTTATACAGCAGGTTCTTATTAGTTATCTATTTTTTTTTTTTTTTTTTTTTTTTTACGGTATGCGGGCCTCTCACTGTTGTGGCCTCTCCTGTTGCGGAGCACAGGCTCCGGACGTGCAGGCTCAGCGGCCATGGCTCACGGGCCCAGCCGCTCCGCGGCATGTGGGATCTTCCCAGACCAGGGCATGAACCCATGTCCCCTGCATCGGCAGGCGGACTCTCAACCACTGCGCCACCAGGGAAGCCCTAGTTATCTATTTTATACAAATTAGTGTATACATATCAATCCCAATCTCCCAATTCATCCCACCCCTCCCCACTCCGCTTTCCCCCCTGGGTGTCCATACGTTTGTTCTCTACATCTGTGTCTCTATTTCTGCCTTGCAAACCAGTTCATCTGTATCATTTTTCTAGATTCCACATATATGTGTTAATATACGATATTCGTTTTTCTCTTTCTGACTTACTTCACTCTCTAGGTCCATCCACATCTCTATAAATCACCCAATATCGTTCCATTTTATGGCTGAATAATATTCCGTTGTGTATATGTGCCACATCTTCTTTATCCATTTGTCTGTTGATGGGCATTTAGGTTGCTTCCCTGACCTGGCTATTGTAAATGGTGCTGCAATGAACGTTGGGGTGCATGTGTCTTTTTTTTTTTTTTTTGCGGTACGCGGGCCTCTTACTGCTGTGGCTTCTCCCATTGCGGAGCACAGGCTCCGGACGCGCAGGCCCAGCGGCCATGGCTCACAGGCCCAGCCGCTCCGCGGCATGCAGGATCCTCCCGGACCGGGGCACGAACCCATGTCCCCTGCACCGGCAGGCAGACTCCCAACCACTGAGCCACCAGGGAAGCCCTGCATGGGTCTTTCTGAATTATGGTTTTCTCTGGGTATATGCCCAGTAGTGAGATTTGTAACTTTTTTCTAGGTTGTAATTGTTTAAATGTTCAAAAATTAAGATACTGGGAAACCCCTCCCCCAGCTCTAGGCCCAGGATCTGGTGCTGACCCGGGGGAGGGGATGCTGCTCCAGGGCTGCTGGCCCGTTTGGATCAGCTTTTCCTCTGGGAAATCTCCTTGATTCTCAGGACAATTCAGCGCATTGAACCCAGCTCTTTCTCCCTTCTGTCCTCTCCTGCCAGGGGCCTTTCGATTCCAGTTTACAGTGTGACCTGGGAGGGGTAATGACTGTCTTAATTGTTCCCTGAGGGACCAGGACACGCACAGGGAAGAGGGTCAGGGTCGAGGCAGGAAGGGGTCAGAGGTGGGCCCTGTGTGATGGGGTGGGGATGGGGGAGCCATGCCTCCTTGCCAGGACCGAGGATGCTGTTGACGTTGGGCGGGCTGGGACATCCACATCCGTCACCCCCCGCCCGAGTCCTCCTCAGGAGCCACACTGCCATCATGGCTGAGCAGCACGGTCCTCTCTCTCGATCTGCCATTCCCACGGTCGGGGTGATTTCTCCTCAGCGCCTTCATTGAGAAGTGGAGCAGTGAGAATTACTGCACCATCTGTTTTCCAGTTCAGAAATCTAGGTGACAAATGGCAGAGTATTTATTGTTACAATGTGGAATTCCTTATCCCAAGCGAAATCGACCCACTGCACTTAGGCACTTGCTGAAGGAGCTTGGAGTCCAGCGCTCTGCCCAGGAGGTGGGGAGGGGTACAGTGCCCTGATGGACCGGGGTCTTGCGTTTAAGCTCACCCTCCAGGGCAAATAGAGACCCCGAGGAAGAAGGGAGTGTGCCGGGGAGCTTTGGCTGTGTAAAACCCCTCAAAACTTAGTGGCTTAAAACACCAATGACCTCACCCGGCTCAAGATTCCCTGACCGAGTGGGCAGCTTCTTTGGTCCCAGCTGGCCTGGCTGGGCTCTGCGGTCAGCTGGTGGCGCGGCTGGAGCTGCGTCAGGTACATGGCCTCCCTCCGCAGCCAGCACGCGGAGGTGTGAGAGCACGGCCCCCAGGCACTAGTGCTTTTCAAGCCTCTGCTGGCATCACATTTGCTGATGCCCTTTGATTAAAAGGGCCACGTGGCCTCACTTCCATGGGGCAGAGAGCGCGGCTCTGTTTCCTGAGGGGGAGCAGAGCTGAGCTGCAGGGGGTGCGCAGGGTGAAGGGCGGGGGTCATGTCTGCTACCTACTAACCCCGTTCTCTCATCGCTTAAGTATCTGCGTGCCAGCTCAGCACTGGGCGCCAGGCACGGGGAGGGCGCCCGTTCTCAGAAGGGTTTATTCTGGTGTGGAGACAATCGACGTGCAAACACAGCCAGGTCATGGACACACCTCGTGGGCTCCAACTACAGGCAGCGTAACTGACCCAGGGTCCGGCTGAAATGCATTGCCACGTTCATGCCGAGATCATGCTTCCCACCGCAGCAGCTCCCAGTGCAGCAGGGACACTGAGGCAGGCCCATCCCTGGGGCGCCCGGACCCTTCTGATGGCCAGCTCGCCTCGAGGACTCCCCATCAGCCTTCGGAACCTTTCTGGGATGCTGCCACTCTTCCTCCCCCATGGAGTGAGGTCATAGTGTTGCCGCTGATGCCCCCCCCCCACCTCTGCATCACCTCTCCTGGGCGTTTCCCTCAATAAAGTCCCTGCACGTTTAACCCCAGGACTAACGTGGCATGAAAAGGAGAAAGGCCAAGGGATAACGGAACAGGGCAGCGCATCCCCCGCTCAAATCCCCTGCTGCCCCTTCCTTCCTGCCACTTAGCACACAGCACTGAGCCTACATTTGTGTATTCAATTTCCTTTTCTGTCTCCCGGTTAGAACGTAAGCTCCATGACTGCAGGGGCTTCCTGTGTCTGCTCTCAGCTGCGTCCTGAGCCCAGCCAGTGCCTGCGCGTGCAGTAGGGCTCAATCTGGTGAATGAGTGAATGCAGGCAAGAGCGAAAGTGCCAGAGTGACTGGGGCAGGGAGAGAGAATGACCAGTTTTGGAAAGTGGCCAGTACAGGCCTCTGTGAGGCAGGGGGTGGGGCTGGGGTGGGGGTGGGGGGTGGGGGGTGGAGTGGGGGGCAGATTAAGGCTGAGACTCCTTGAATGATGAGAATGAGCTAGTCATGTGATGACCTGGGGAAAGCAGAGGGATAAGCACATGCAAAGGCCCTGAGGCAGGGACAGAGTGGCTGGGCTGTTAAGGCCAAGTGAGGGTGTGATATGGGAGAAGGCCCAGGAGGCAGGACCTGTGAGGCCCTGGCTGGAGGAGGGGGGGCCCTTGGTGGTTGTAGGTGCCCGAGAGAGGCTGGGGGTCAAGTGGCCAGGCAGTGGTCACATCTGCCTGCCGCACAGCCCTAAATTTGACCAGTTAGGGAACAAGGCACAGAAGGCCCAAATCAGCCCTCCTGCCCCCACGTCCCATGGGGGCAAAAGGGGGCAGGACTGTGTCGCGGCTTAGGAGCCCCGAATTAGGAAATCCTTGATGGTGTGACGGAGCTGCTGGCAATCCTGCTTAGCGCGGCCTGCAAGGGGGATGTTATCTCTTCACCCTGGAGGGTTGGCAGCTCTCCTCTCGGGGGAGGGGGGAGATTTTGCTTTCATGAAAGAGCTCCTGAGGTCTCTATGCCCACGCTCTCTAGCTTGCAAGTCTGTCTCTCGTGCAAATATTCTCGAGATGGCCTGTGCTGGAGGCTGTGCAGAAATGCCAGCCTCATGGAGAATTTCCTTCCAGCCCGTGGGAGCTGGGCAGGTGGCGGGGACGGTACGGAAGCCTCCGGGCTCCGGGCAGCTGTGGTGTTGGTCTGGGCTCAGAGCAGGACGTGCGAACAGCTCTAGGAATCTCCAGCAGAGACGGATCCAGTGCAGGGAACAAGATGCTCACAAAACTTCTGGAAGAATGGCAAGTGGGGATCCAGGGCTGGAAGCCGGTCCCTGCGCCCCTGCTCTGTCCACTCCTGGTGGGTGCTGCCCGTGGGTCCACCACAGCCGCCGGCCTGGGGCCCTCCCTGCCAAGCATCGTCAGCATCAGCCACTTGGGTCTTCTCTATACTTCTGTGAAACTACATCTCTGATTTTATCATGAAAATCACGGGAACGCAGGGCTTACTGGACGGGGATCCACATATCTGCCTGTTTGAATGGCGGGCCTACTCCATCACCAGGAGTCGGACTCCTTGATGAGGGGCCCTGCCTCGCAGGGGATGGCGCATGACAACTCACAAAGCTCTTCCCCGTGCACGGCCTGGCTGACCCGTCCAAGGCTCCCTGGAAGAAGAGACACGGGGGTCGATCTCAAGGGAGAGCTGGGCTCAGAGAGGCGTGGCGGCTTCCCCAGGGTGGCCGGGCTGGGCCTGGCCTGCATTCCTGAGCCCAAGTGTAACACTGTCCCCCACTGCTGCCCACTGCCCCTTCACCTGAAGCCTTGCGTGTCCCTGGTTGTCCTCTGAGGACGGCATTGGCCTTCCCACTCACACCCTGCCCTGGCCGTCCCGGGTGCCCAGTCGGTCCATGTCGGAGCATGCCGTGGGAGGGAAGGAGCTGTTCGTGCCACGGCAGGAGGTGAGGATGGGCATTGCCGTCTGAGATGTCCCCAGGGACCCCTTGTCACAGTCTGGTTGAGAATCAGCCAGCTGGTGCGGGGATGGGCCGTGTATGGCTGTGCTGGCCTTCCAAACGCCCAGGGCACGGGAGCACCTGGCCTTGGGAAGCCGCTTCTTTGGGGACAGAGTCACTCCTTCCATGTTAACCAGGCCCCGGGGCAGGGGCTTTCTTTCCAAAGCAGAGGGGCAAGTGGGGAATTGGCAAGGGCGGGGCGGGGGAGGAGGAGGGAGAGGTTGTCCCTGTGGAGAGAGTGGTGTGGGAGGTGTCTCAACACGGTGGCAGGAGTGACATGGGTGGTGCTTAGTGAGGACGGCCACCAGGAAGGACAGAGCGGTGTGTGCCCGAGATTTCCGGGCCCGGGGAACCCCTTGTCTTGAGGGACCTTGATGGGCCCTGACCACGCATGGTCCCAGCGCCTGGTCTCCGCCCAGCAGTGGAGGGGGGCGTTAAGATGTGCAGCCAGGACACCCTCTGCCTCATCCTCTTGTTTCTCAGCTGCCAGGGTGGGAGGAGATGGGGGTTGGGAGGGACCATCCGGGACTTCTCTACCCGGGGTGGGTGTCTGCCTGGTCTGGGGGGGTGGACACACCTGCTCCAAAGCACCGTCCTGTCACCACCAGACACATCCCTGGTTCAATGCCATCTGCTCCAGAAGACCAGTGGCCCCATGTGAGCACGGTGGCCAGTATTGGGGGCGTTGATCAGATTGACTGCTTGGGTGGGGTGCTAGGACCCCAGATGGGGGAGGGGCTCTGGAGGGAGGGACCCTGGAGGGAGCCTGGGTCGCTGGAAACACCAAGAGGGAGTGTGTGGCTCTGGGACTCAGTTTCCCCATCAGTAAAACCAGGGGACTGGGCCAGGTGGCCCAGACGCCCTTCCAGGTCAAGGCTGTGTGTTCAGCTGTGTCTGTGTCTGGGGGAGGCAGACGCAGACAGGGCGTCGCTGGGCTGGGCCCCCCAAGGCGGGGGTGGTCGTGGCCTCACTCCTCTTCGCCCCCTCTGTTCACACTCGCACTCACTTGTTCACCCAGGAAGCCCTTCCCAGCCCCTCCCTAGCCCCTCACCACGGCAGGAGAGTGAGCTTCACCCACATCTGCTGGGGGACGGTGTGGACAGGATGCAGGTGAGGGCCGCATGACAGAGGCTGGGTGTGACGCCTCGGGTGGGCCTGACTTCTGGTCTCAGCCCTGCCCCGTCCTGGCTGTGGCACCTGGGCGGGCCTCACACTCGGCCTCCCGGTCTGTAACCGAGCTTCTGGCGGCACAGGAGGCACGATGCCGACTCACACTCTTGCCTGACCTCCTGCCCGGCCTGCCAGGGTGAGAGGCCTGTTGTCCTGGGGCCCAGACCAGGCTCCAGTCCTGTGGACAAACTCCTCCATCTCAGCAGCAGCTCCTGTGACTAATTCTTGATTTACAGTTGAAAGGGCAGAGCGGGGCACAGACGTGTGTAAACAGCCCCCTCGGGCCACCTCCCGGGTCTGCAGGTCCATCCAGCAAGGCCAGGGCAGGCGCCCGCCGACAGCTCCCTTGTCGGGCTGCAGGGTCAGCGAGCATCTGTCCCAGGGTGGAGCCAGCTCCCCGCAGAGGCAGACGGGTGGGATGCTGGCCCGTCTGCCCTGCTACGGGTGCCGAGGGGCTGACTCGTGGGCCCAGCGTCCAGTGACCACCCTGGCCCTGGTCCTGAGGCCCTGAGGTCACCGTGGAGACCCTCCCACCAGGGTTGCCCCAAGCTGTCTGCTCCCTGACTGGCACCTTGGGCAGGCCGAGCCCTGTGGCCCCATCGGGCTGTGCCTCTGGAGGCCTTGCGTCTCCTACAATGTGGGCGCCCAGCCACTGGGAGCAAGGGGGGCTCGGCCATGAGGGCTGCACCCCAGACGCTGGGCGGGGGGTTCTGTGCCTCTGGGACTCTCTGCTTCGGGCTGTACACACTACCTTTTGGGGTCTTGGGGGCCCCTAAGATGCACACTCAGCCTTCCCCTCGAGGTATAGTCATGGGGATGGGCAGAGGGGGAGGGTGGCTGAGAAATCTGGGTTGAGGATTTGGCTTTGATGAGAAGCTCCTCCCACGTCACCCGAGCTCTGCTCACCCACCAGCCACTGGTAGAGCCCTGCTCAGCCATGCATGCGGAGCAGGGCGGCCAGAGCCCACTTCTGGCGCCGTCAGATCTCCAAGGGGGGCCACCAGCTGCTCAGCTGCCCCCATCCAAACTCATGGTCAGAGAGCAAGGGGCAGAGACCTGGGGGAGGGGGCCCCCATCTCACCCCTGGGGCTCAGGGAAGGCAGCAGGGAGACCAGGCAGTGAGAAGGAGCTGTCATTCCCCTGGGGCCTGCCCAGGACTCCCAACTCCGTGCTCAGAATGGGCCCTGAGCTCAGGGCACTGCCAGTCCCTCTTGGACCCCTTGTGCTCTCTGTGCCCCAGTGGCCCTTCCTCAAACGTACCAACCCTGTAGCCCCAAGGCCTTTGCAAATGCTGTTGCCTCTGACTGCGATGCTTTTTCCCCAGCTCTTTGCTTGACTGGCACCTCCTCCATGTTGCCCTCCCTGACCACTGCAGCCAAAGAGGCCTTATCCCTTGACAAGACAGTGGCTGCCTCATCCCTGATTCCCCATCAGGAAGATCCAGAATCCTGTGAGAGCATCAGACTCACAGAAACTCAGAGCTGGGTGAGAATTTATAGACCTTGTTATTCCCTGGGCTCTCCAACCTTCCTGCCAGGTGGTCCAGTGACCTCAACTTTCACCCTTCCAGGGACGGGAAGCTCACCATCTCATGGGGCAGGGGGTCCCGGTGGCCACCCACTCCACTGGGTGTCTGTTTTCCTGTAGCCGTACCCTGCCCTGGCATGTGCCCCCCACCAGCCCCCGCACTCTCTGGTCCCACAGAAATGTCTGCCCTCTTGCCTGGTTTTTATCATTATCTGGCTCCCTTTAATGTCCCCTGGGTCCCCAACTCTCCTAAGGACCTTGTGCAGGCCAGACCGCCTCGAGGGAGCCCCATCAGTCTATTTGCGGCAGAAAAGGTTAGCCGGCTTTTGGGAAATGTCAGGGGGCAAATCAGAGCTGGCCAGAGGGGAGGCCCGGTGACGCCCTGTCACTATATGAGTCTCTTTCCTTAATCAGTCGAGGAGAAAAACAAGCAGCCAAGGGTTTCCCATAGCAACCACCAGTGAGCGGAGTTCTCTTCCGTGACCCTGGCCCCAGTGGCAAGGGCCGTGTCCTGGGGTGTGACTCCCAGGCACCCGGGCCTGGGCTGGAGGACTGAGCGGGCACAACTCATTATGTCCGTCTGCTCTAAGACACTCACGGAGCAGATGGGAGCGGAGCCGGCAGTGAAAGCACCACGTCCTAACCACTGGACTGCCAGGGAATTCCCAACTAGTCTTCTAAACTAGAAACTTATGCGTTTCCTCCTTCACCATTCACCACCCACCCACCCATCCACCTTCTTCTGTCTATTCACCCACTCACCTGTCCATCACCCACTCATCCTCCTACTCACTCATCCGTTCACTCACAAACCCACTGAAAGCTTCTTCCCAAATTTCCCCATATTCATCCACCCACCCGTCCATCCACCTACCCACTGCCTCATTCACCCACGCATCCCTCAATCGACCCACCTGCCCCTTAACACACCACACACCCACCTGCGCAACGACTCCCTATAAGTCCACAAACCTAGCTGCCTCTCCTCCATCCATAGCCCACCTCCCCATCACCCATCCACTCACCCACGCGTCATCCTCCTACACACCCACCCGCCCTACTGCCCACTCACCCACACACGCATAAAACTTCTATCCACCCACTTATACAACTGCTCGTACATCCACTCACCAACCCGTCTATTCACCAGATCACAGTCCACCCCTCATCCATGCATTCATCCGAACACCACACAGCGGTGGTGGGGTCTTAGAAGGCTTGTCCACAGACTCCAACTCAAGTGCTCTGAGATTTGCAGCATCCAGTTGGCATCATCTTAGCACCTGGAATGTGTGGTCTTACCGGGAAGACTGTGCCCGTCATGGAGGGTTTGATAAATGCAAAATCCAATAGAGCCTCCGGGGTGGGGTTTGCAGATGTGTATGAGAGGACCGGGATGGGTCTGTATGGGGTCAAGGGTTGAAGACCAAACTCTAAGTTCTGAAGTTCTCATAATAAAACATAAAAAGGTCTCTGGGAGCCCCTTCTGTGTGGATGGAAATACCATCAATGCAGTGAAACAACCAAGAGGTGTGAGGGCCTAGTATTTTGCAACCTCAGATTAGCAAGATAATGGCCCCAAATCTCTTGGTTGTTTGCTTAGTGAATAAGCACATTTGAAAACCCCAAAGCATATTTAGGATTAAGTACAGAAATATTTAATGGCATCAAATCCACAGTATTGATATTTTTATGTGAAGGAATCTGAGTGTCTTTGATATTGTAAGCATTTGTTTAAGAGAATTTGGGCCATCAGAAGAACAAGTCAACCTTTCAATTCAAATTTAAAATATACACCTAATTACTTGATTTAGACTTAGGATTTTACGTTGAGATCCCATAAAGTGTCTACTACACAGTGTTGGAGCATCTAACAGAATCTAAGATTCTTCATATTAGGGGGACTTCCCTGGCCGTTCAGGGGTCAAGACTGCGCTTCCACTGCAGGGGGCACGGGTTTGATCCCTAGTCGGGGAGCTAAGATCCCGCATGCTGCACGGTGCGGCCAAAAAAACCCAAAAAACAAAACAATCATATTAGGAAGTTATCTTTTTAGGTTTACAAGAATTACTTAACAGAGTGAGAAGGTTTATCAGATAAAATACAGTACATCAAGTTTGTGAATGTAATTGAATTTCTGAAGGTGTTTTTTTGTTAAGTAACTTTGAAAGTGGGACCTCATGTTAATCAAAGAACCTTTAAAAAGAATTTTGAAATTTGTTAGACTTAAAAGTATGATAGATTTGTAGATCAAATTAATCGTTTAAGGGTAAAAAAATCTAGGTTTCTGGTTTTGTAACATTAATAAGTGAAAACTTAATGAAAAAGACCAGATTTCTGAATAATCTTTCCTAAGTATAGAAAGCCAGCTTGAGGACATAAAAACAATCTCACATTAACACCACACACCCACTCATCCAGCCATCCAGCCATCTACTCGCTTACCCTTCATCCTGTCCAGGTATCCTCCAATCCTCCCACCTGCTCATTCACTTATTCAACTACCCATCCATCCATCTGTCCATCCACCCACCCTTCTATCCATCCATCCACCTATTCATTCATCTACCCAGTCATCCATCCATTCACCCAATAAATATTTACTAAAGGACCTAGTAGGTGGCAGACCCTAGATAAATACCTACAGCTAAAGAGAGGCTGCTTCTGGACCCACAGAACGTGCATGGCATCTCAGCATTGGGAGGCCCTGGCCCTGCCCTCCCTCTGCCCTTTTCGCTTCATTGTCCCCGCAATGTCTGGGATCATGGGTGCAGAGGTAGGTGTGTGGTTCCTGGCACCAGTGGCGCCGATTCAAACTCCAGCTCTTCCTTCTGTGGGATTTTGACAATGGAGTTTATGAAAGGAGCACACACTGTGGGCTCACAATGAGGGCTTTTGGGGTCCATGTGCTCGGGGCTCCCGGCCAGCCCTTGGTCCCAGTTGCCCCTGTTGGGACTGTTGCCAGGCGCCCTCCTGGATACTGCCTGTCCTACGTGTGTGTGTGCGCTTATGGGCTGGGTGGCCTGTGGGGGGATAGACGCAGACAAATGGACAATTGCCACCGTCGTTAGAGCTGAGGACGTGAACTTGGGGACTGTGAAAGGAAGAACAGGAGACAGCTCTCCGTGGGGGACAGTCCCTGTGGCATCAAAGGGAAGCCCGCCGAGCTTCCTCACAGCCCCCTGCAGGGCAGCGCCCTCCAGGGAGACACCCTGCCTGGCACCCCACGGCCAAGCCTGGACTTCAGGGGCCGCCCAGGGGTAATGAGCTGGCCGGGAACCCATGCTGGCCAGCACAGCCCTCCCCTGGAGCACAGCACACAGAGCAGAAGCAGCCCGGCCCTCACGTCAGGGACATGGGTCTGTTTGCTCTGTCTGGTGACACAGCGATGGCTGTGCCCTGTCCCAGGAAATCAGCATCTTCCCCAGCATGTCTGGCCTGGCTGCTTGGGTTCCGAGGGCCCTGTGACCCCTGGCATCACCTTAAATGCTGTCTGCGCCATGTTTGCCTGAAATCCTCTGTCCAGCCCACTCCTACCAGATCCCACCGGGCACTGCAGCCTCAGGAGCTCCAGCTGTCCCGGTCCACCACTGTCCTCGGGGCCCACAGAAGGTCCCGTGCCTGGCAACACCTGGCCCTGCTGCCCACCCTCCTGCTTAGGACCACGGTCCCAGGGTGGCCCCTGGGTCCTTAGAGCCTGCACTTGGTGGGTGCTTTGTGGGTGTGTGCAGAGCAAACGCACTGGCTGGAGGGAGAAGGCACTGTATGCCAGGCTCCAGCCTGTGTGTGGGTAGGGTCCATGGGAGGTGGGTTTTCAGGAGAGAGAGAGAGAGGGAGAGAGAGAGAAAGGGGGTGGGGGGAGAGGGAGGGAGAGATCCCCGGTTGAGTGAAGCAAGGATAAGAAGTGATGGAAGGACAGAAAGTCCTGCAGCCCGAGGTCCCTGGAGGCGTGAGGAGGGCAGTGTCACTGGGTGGGTGACAGGGAGAAGGGGTTTCCAGGGAGGAAGGGGCAGCATGAGCCCGAGGCAGCAAGGATTCCTGGACCTTGGCTGCAAAGGGGAGGTGAGATGTTCAGGGTTCAGTGGCCCTTTTTCCTGTTTAAGAAGGACCAGAGGAGCCCACGTAAGTGCTGCCGGGCAGGACCAGAGATGACGGGACAGAGGGACGGGGAGGGGGGCGGGGGGGTTAATCCTTCACTCACTCATTCATCCAGCAGATTTTCTAGGCTCTCTCTGCTACCTCCTGGGGAAACTGAGGCTGTGAGGGGTCGGGAGTTGCTCTGGGTCACAGGACCAAAGGGCGCAGAGCCAGTGCTGGACTCAGGACCCACTCCCCCTCCAGCACAGGCGGCTCAATCCCGGGCGCTCCGACCCTACAGACCTCTGGGGTCCAGCCAGGATACTGAAGGAGGCCGCTTCTCCAGGTGACCTGGAGAATAACTTGGGGGGGACACCGGAAAGGAGGGGTGGGGCTCTCTCCAGCCACTGCAGCCCCCACGCCTTCTGCGGAGGTGGGCTGGTGCTGGGACCACCTCTCTGGCTGCAGCTCCTCAGGTGGGGAACTTATGTGCATATTCGTGTGTATACTGGTCAAGGACCAACCTCAGCTACGGTTCACTCGTATCCCCCATCTGTCCTTTGCTCTTCCCACCATCTTATTTAGGTGGGTGGTGGTGACGGGGTTCCCACACACCTGCGTTACAGGGTGTTGGGGGAGGCATCCACGTGCTCTGATGCACATGGGATGTCTGCCTGGGCTCCGGGGAGGACAGGTCATCACTGGCATGACGGCGGGGCTTAGGCTGGAGCTTGGGGTCAGGGTGTGGAGACTGGGAGGTCGGTAAGGTGGGGAGGGGTGAGGAGTGGGGGAGAGGAGGGGAAGCGGGGAGGGGGGCGGGCAGCGGCTTCATTCTCCAACTCTCTTGCTTCCTCCTATCCGAGTCTCTGTGTCCCCAAAGCCCCTGGGCCGTCCGGGCCGCTGACGGAGCCCGGGTCCCGGTTCTCAGGTTGGGGTCTAACCCGCCTGACCAAGGACGGTGTCCTGCTGACCTTGTATTCTGACCCAACTGGCTGTGCCCAGGAGTGAGTCCTCTGTGAGTCAGTGGGCTGGGGTGTGTGAACGTGAGTGTGAATGGGTGTGTGAGTGTATATGTGCACCTGCAGCGCCGTGGGGGCAGCCCACAGCACTTGGAGGCTGACACTTCTGGGTTTCAGTTCTGGCTCACACCTTCCAGAGGTGACCTCGGCATGACCTTGGAGAGGGGACCTCGGTGTGACCTTGGAGGAGCCTCCCTGCTGCTCCCCAGACAATGATGGAGCTGCCACATGTTGACCCCTTGTTCCATGGGGTCAAGCCTGCCAGGGGAGACCTCCAGCAGACGGTGGTGTCCCCTCCCTCTCCCGGGTGCCTGTGGCTGGGAAGGGAACTCTAGGACAAAAGGTCCATCAAAGAGGGGTCTCTCCCATGCCCGCCTGGGACCAGAGCTATGGCCACACCTTGGAGGAGGAGGGATGCCCTGCCTGGGTCCTTCTCCCTCGTTCCCCTTAAGACAAGATGCCAGAGAGGGGCCTGACCAGAGACTGGCGGGGTCCTTTCCTGTCCGGACAGATGTCTGGCCAGGGCCTCTCTGGCTGACTGGGCGCTGCACTGTGGGCGTGACTCCAGGTTGGCTGAGGTGCTGCTAAGGTGCCTCTTGGCTCCTGTGCTTCTGGGCACTGGGTTGCCCTGGTGATCCACTGCCCCTGTGCACCTGGATGGTCAGGTCGGAGGCTGTCCAGTTCCTCCCAGTCCACTGGCAGAGAGGGGAGTCGCTGTGCACATTGATTTTGCTTTATTACCATTAAGTGCATCACAGACACACAAGAACAGTGATGCCCGCCCCCTCGGAGTCCCCTTCTGCTCTGGAATCCCGAACCCTACTTCTGTGACAGCTTGTTCTGGCTTTCTGCTACAGTTTCTCTACCATGTGTGCATCCCCAGACCCACACCGTTTGGTTGTTCCTCTGTGTTTGAATCTGTTATAAATGGGGCCACGTGATAGGAATCCTTTAGTGACTTGCTTCAATCAGGCTGGTGCCGGGCTATTGTTCACTCTTGTTGCTGTGTGTGTCCTGTGGACACCTGTGCCACACTTAACATGATGTTGCTTCAGGCACTGAAAGCATCGTATTCTGGTGCCCGGGTCACAAACACTCATTTACTGAAACACCCAGAAGGGACCTGCTTTGTCCACGGTTTTCACCCCTTCCCTGGAATCGCTGGCTGGTGGCCGAGGGGCTGTAGCCGTGGGCAGGACCAGCAGCGTCCTGTGAGCCGGGCCCTCACTCTGCATCCCACCAACCCTTGGTTCTGTCCGATTTCAACATGTTTGACAATGGAATGAATGTCAAAGAGGATTCCATGTGGTTTAATTTGCATTTCCTTAAGTATTCACCAGGGCTGCATCTTTGCTTGTGTTCCTTTGTCATATGAATTTCTTTTTTTCTGAAGCACCCTTTCAAGTCTTTAGTCCATTAAAAAAAATTTTTTTTTTGGTCTTTTCCTTAGAGAATAGTTAAGAGTGCTCTCTATATTTCCTAATGAGTCTTTGCTTGTCATCTGTGCTGCAAATATCTTCTCCCAGTGTGGCTTATTTTTTCATTTTCTGTGTGGTGACTGGTGAACAGAAAGAAGGTCTAAATTTTAATGTCGCCCAATTAATTCGTCCTTCTCTTTATAATTTGTGCCCTTTGTGTCCTGCTTAAGAAATTTCTCCCTAACATGAAATCATCAGATTTTCTCCTTTATGCCTTTCCAAAAGATCTGTGGATTTATCGTTCGTATTTTGGTCTTTAATCCACCTGGTATTGCTTTTAATTTATTACTCATTTTTGTCCCGGCATTGATTTTTGTGGACAGTGTGAAACAGGAGTCTCATTAATATTTTTTTCTCTCTAGATAATCAGGTCTCCAAACTGGTAGTAAGGAATGGTCTGCCCTTTGTCCACTGATCTCTGGGCTTCTCCAGCAAACAGGGGAGGTCATGCTTCCCTAGCGTATGTGGTGCCCACCGGTTCCTCACTGGTGGCTTTATTGTAGCTTTAAAGGAAATCTTGGGGTCTGGTAGGGCAGGCAGGCCCTCTTACCTTGTTATTCTTCAAGAGTATCTTGGCTAATCTTGGTGATTTGTAATTCCATGGAAATTTTAGAATCAGATTGTCAAGTTCTATACACACACGTATGCACACACACACACACATGAGGTTGTGATTGGCATTGTGTTGACTCTACAAGTCGTTTTGGGGGAAATTGATATCTTCACAACATTTTGGGGACCTTTAATTCATGTACATGTTTGATTTTTAAACGTACCTCTTTTCTCTCTCCATTAATGTTTCTTTAACGACATGGAAAAAAAGTTTTATTTTGTTTTTTTCTGTTTGTCTTGCACATATTTTGTTAGGTTTATTCCCAGGGATTTCATGTTATCAATATTATTAAAAATGGTATCTGTGTTGGGTAGTTTTATGTGTCAGCCTGGCTGGACCACGTGCCCAGATACCTGGTCAGGATGTTTCTGTGATGGCGCATTTGGGGATGAGGTTAACATCTATTGAATACATTGGTGGATTTTGGGTAAAGCAGATTACCCTCCGTAATGGGGGTGAGCCTCATCCAGTCTGTTAGGCCTTAATAGAACAAACACTGCCCTCCCCCAGGAAGAGGGCTTCTGAGCCCGCCTGTGGACCTGAACTCAACTCTTCCCTGAGTTTCCAGCTTCCTTCCCACCCTGCGATCCTGGACCCACAAACCTCTGCCATTGCACGAACCAATCTTTGAAGTAAATCTTTCCCTTTGTACACAGGTGGTGCCTGACTAATGATGGTGTGACTTATGGCTTTTCTATATTTGGTCCCATCCCGTCTTGTGACACTGGGCAGTGGCTGCAGCGCCCGGTCAGCCTGAGATCACAGGGTTGACAACCGATACACTCACAACCCTTCTGGACCCAGATGACAGGTCTGTTTTTCACTTTCAGTCCAGTATTCAGTAAATTCCATGAGACGGTCAATGCTTTATTATGAAATAGGCTTTGTGCAAGGTGATTTGCCCAACCATAGGCTCAGGTAATGTCCTGAGCACGTGTAGGCTAGACTAGGCGTAGTGGTGATGTTCCCTAAGTGAGAAGTGGAGGAGGGGCCCGCGTGACTTTGACCATGAAGAGTAGCAGAGTCTCCTTCCGGGGGGCCTTCCCAGGCTGAGCACGGCCGGGATCCAGGACAAGGGAGGGCTGATGGCTGCCCCTGGTGGTGTCGGGGAGGGGTTTCCACCCCGGCACCCCAGCTGCCCTCCCTGAGTTTGGAGGTGGGCCCCTGGCTGCCACGGCCTGCCTTTCCCCGTGTGTCAGCTTCCAGCCTGACTCCGGTCCCTGGCTGCCTTCTGACCCTAACCCTCCCACGTGGCTTGTCCACAGAGGGGGGAGCCCTGGCCCAGCCCGGGGGGAGCGTCTGACCTGCCGGATGGCCCATCATTCAGTTAATACAGGGCGTCCGGCCTGGCACTACACCTCTCGGAGTTGTCAGTGTGACTCAGTGGCCCCCTCTCCTGGAAGCAGACCCAGGAACCCCCGGGGTGGAGTTTCTGGGTGTGCCAGGCAGGCTGATGGGACCCGGCGGTGGGGATGCCATGCAGTGCCACGCAGGGGCCCTGTCTGGCCAGGCCTCAGCCGCTCTGTCCTGTGTGGGAGGGCTCTGGCTTTGTTGTCTTAGTCATTTTGAAGAAAACCCTCCCAAGATCCACCAGACGCAGAGCCTTCTGGGTGTTGACTCACCTTTTCCTGACCCCTCCGGGCAACTGTATTCCGTCTACAATGTTGGATTTTAATTAGAGTTCTTAGTCCATTTATACTTAATGCATTTCTGATACACTTAAGTTCAAAGCTTCTCTTCTGTCTTGTGCTTTTTATTTGCCCACTGATTCTGTGTATATTTTCTTCCCTTTCTTGCCTTCTTTGAGTTTATTTTCCCTGAGCTTTTTTTTTGAATTTTTGAATTTTGTTTTATCTATTTTTTTATATAGCAGGTTCTTATTAGTTATCCATTTTATACATATTAGTGTATATGTGTCAATCCCAATCTCCCAATTTCCCTGAGCTTATTTTAGAGAACTTTCAAGCAAACAGAAAAGTTGAACGAATAAGGCAATGACCACTTGCCTGCCCTCCAATTAGATTCACCAGTTATTACTATTTTGCCATATAAATGTATACATTTATATACACATACACCTACACATATATACATACGTATAATACAATATGCAGACACACGTATATATGTATATGCATGTGTATGTATGTGCTAACTTGGTTTCCTTTAAACAATTTTAAAAATTTTTAAAAATTTTAATTAAAAATTTTTAAAATTTTCTCTTGGGGTATAGTTGATTTACAATGTTGTGTTAGTTTCAGGTGTGCTAAATTGCTTTCTAAAGTGAGCTCCATGAGTTGACACTCTTACCAGTAGTGTGCGAACATTCTAGGCATTCACATCCTTGACAGCCCTTGATTCTACCCTGGTTTTGAACTTTTGCCAGTCTGGTGGGTGTGAAGCTCTATCTCACTGTGGCTTTAATATGCATTTCCCTGCTTACGCATGAGGGGGAGCATCTGGGCTTCCTCTTCTGTGATGACCCCATCTGCTTGTGTGCTGCCAGCTCTCCCTGTTCCATGCTTTTGACATGCCTGCCTGCAGCTGCCCTTCCCTCTCCTAAAGTTTAGGGTCTACACTCCTGAGTTCTGGGAAACAAGGTACAGAATTGTTTACTGATTTAAGGCTGTGATTGAGGGCCTGAAGGACTCCCCTATAGAACTGTATAGCATTAAAGGATGCTCCAGGTTGCGAGCAACAGAAATGCAGCCTAAGTGAATCTATCAGCTTCTACAACAGACCAACCCAGCGGTAGTGGCAGGTTCAGGTGAGGCGTGCTCCAGCAGCTCCAGGGTGTCACCAAGGACCCAGTCCTTAGCCTCTGCATGCTGCTTCTGCAGGGTTGGTTTGTCCTAGGGCTGCCTCCCCATCTGTTCTCAAGTTGTTTGCCAGCAGTTCCTGAGGCTATGGCTCTTTATCCACACCCACTCTGAGCTGACTGGACTGACTTAGATCACCTGAGCATCGTTGAACCAACCTCTGAGGTTGGAGGATAGAACACTCAGATTAGGGTGGAGTCAGCTTCCCGAAAACCACGTGGATCCCCAGATGGAAATCAGAGCAGATGGGCAGAGGGTGGGGGGGGGTGAGGGTGGGTTGGATGCCAGGGCCGGACCAGTCAACTTGCACATGGCAGACGCAGCCTGGTGTGCCTGGTGCTGGCCATGGTGGCCGCTGAGCAGCCCTTCTTGCTCATTTCTGGGCACGTGCCTGTGCGCCAGATGGTCGCACCTCCTGGAAATCTGATCTGCGTGTAACTGCGGGATTTTTTCTTACTTACGAATGCTTTCATAATGGAAGAATAATATGGAAGATGAGCACCTGTATCTCTCCCACCCAGGTTCACCTGTTATCAACATCTTGCTATGTGTGTTCTTTCTCTCCTTCCCTCTTTTTTTCCTGAACATTTCAATATAAGCTGCAGACACACTGACACTTAACCCTAAATACAGAACCATAAGGCCACTGTCATACCTAAGAAAATTAGCAATTAGTTCTCAAATACCAGGTAATATCCTGTCCAGACTGAAAGTGGCCAAAATGTCCCTCAAACTTGTTTTGTAGCTGTGAGTTTGAACCAAGACACAGCCAAGTTTTATGCACTGCATCACTTGTTTGCCTCTTCGGTATGTTTTAAGCCACAAGTTCTTTCTAGATTTAAAGTTTGGGGTTAGAACTGTAATTCCTTGACACATCTTTCATGACATTCATTCTGAAGGGCTGGGTCAGGTGTGGATGGCCCCGACGTCCTGCCTTTGTCCGTTACCCCAGTATTGTGCAAGGTGTCCTTGTGTGCTGGTCTTTTCTGTAAATGGGAAGTTAGGTATGAGTCCTTCATAAGTGAAGGTATTCTTTTCTTTTCCGTGAGTGAGCTGTGTTCTTCTACCGTTATTCTTCAGAAGCACATATGTGAAGACGTTTAGTAAGTTTGTTTTTTGTATCTTTCCCCTTCTTTTCCTACCATCTCTGTTTCGATAGATCATTTAAAAATGATTCAATTAATCTCTTCTGTTGACTTATTTACACCTCTTTAAAAAACTTTTTAGAGGTTTCCCCAAGGTTTACAATATACGTTTTTAAATGATCAACATGGTTGTGTCTGGACTGTTGAATTGTGCCCCGGCCGGCAATTATTTTACTGGTGAGTCGGCGAGGTCCTTATGAAGCTGTTTCTTTTTGGTTTTGTTTTGTTTTTTAACATCTTTATTGGAGTATAATTGCTTTACAGTGGTGTGTTAATTTCTACTTTATAACAAAGTGAATCAGCTATACATATACATATGTCCCCATATCTCTTCCCTCCTGCGTCTCCCTCCCTCCCACCCTCCCTATCCTGCCCCTCTAGGTGGTCACAAAGCACGGAGCTGATCTCCCTGTGCTATGCAGCTGCTTCCCACTAGCTACCTATTTTATGTTTGGTAATGTATATATGTCCATGCCGCTCTCTCACTTTGTCACAGACCTACTAGAGCATGGACTTGAGGATATGGGGAGGGGGAAGGGTAAGCTGAAGCTGGTTTTTAAGCTTTGTGGGGATGGATCCTGTGTAGCCCTTGCTCTGGAGCCGGGAAGCCTGCTCTTAGCGCTTGGCCCTTCTAACTGAAGCCAGGGCACTGGCAAATGCCCTGTGGTGTGACAATGTTGACCCTGCCCTGATGAGCACCCTTTGTAGGCACTATTCCACATTCTAGGAGGCGTGTCTTCCGGATGGATTGGAGATTCCTGGGTCTAAAGGGAAATTGCCGTTTGTTGCTGAATTTCCCTCCAGTGTTGCACTGCGTTGCTCCCCCTCCAGCAGCGGATGAGGGTGCTTGACTCTGCACCCACCTGCCCAGAGCTCCGTGGAGCTCTGCTTGGGAAGGGGGCGGGGATCTCTGGTGGTTTATTTGCATTTCTCTCATGATAAGTGAGGTTCAGCCCATTTTCCTGTGATTGAGGGGACTCTGCATTTCTGCGTTTCTCCTTCTGTGACCTGTCTGCTCACGTCTTCTGTCCTCCCCTCTTTTTTTCATCAGATTTGGTCCTCTCCCTCCCTGTCATATCAAAAGCTCTTTATATAGTAGGGGGATCAGCCCTTTGACCCTGACATGAATTGTTGTATTTCTTCCATGTTTTGACCTTATGTGTTTGACCTTGTTGATGGGCTCAGTGTTTCACATGCACACATACAATCTGCACCTCGGGATCACCAGTATCTCCCTTCATTGCTTCTGGCTTTGAGTCATGATTAGAAAGGCTTTTCCTGCTCTTAGATTATAAATGAATCTGCTTACAAATTCCTGGGGCAATTGTATAGTTTCCTCTGTCACATTTCAATTTCTTTCTTTTTTTTTTTTTGCTGCACTGTGTGGCTTGAGGGATCTTAGTTCCCTGACCAGGGATCAAACCCGCGCCCCCTACAGATTGTACGTGTGCATACAGGGAAGGGGAAGGCCACGTGGTCCCTGGATCGACCTGTATGGGCATATGGGACGTGGGCCATGTGGAGACACTGTGCCTGGTGACCACTGCCATGTTTGGAGAATGCCCAGGGGTGCATGGCACAGGTGGACCTGTGACAGGAGCATGGAGGAGGGACGCTGTGGGCTCAGGGGGTGGGCAGTGAAGGGTAGCCGGGAGTCCATGTGCGTAGCTCTGGGACAGTAGGAACAGCAGGGTCTGTCAGCCTGTGTGACCCGCAGCAGGGGGGAACGCGGTCTGTTCCTTATCAAGACAGAAGACAAGGCCGGTAAGATGCTGTGTGGCCTCTCCCAGAGAGTGAGGGAAGCTGGGGGGCAGGCAGGCCGTGCCGGTCCCCACCCAGGGACAGAGGCCATGCCTCATCCCATGGCTCCGGGTCTGGCCATTCGATGGAGGGGCAGACCTGGGTCTTGGCTTGGGGCACAGCGTGCTGGGGGTTTAGGGTCACGCTGGTTGCCCCTGGCAGTCTGTGAGCGGAAATGCCGGGATCGAGCCCCACGTGTGCTGGTGTGAGAAGGTAGAGCAGGCGGGAGGCCGGTGCAGAGGCCCCGAGGGAGCGTGTGTCGCTGGGGCAGAGAATTAGGGAGGGAGGCAGGGGCCCTGAAAGGTCACCTGCTGCTGAGTGGAGAGTGGCCCGTGGATCCAGCTGGATGGGGACCCAGGATGCCCCCAGGCCACGCTTGGCTGAGAAAATGACTGCCGTTCACAGAGCTCTTGGCCCCAGGGACCCTGGGTGGCCGGTGCTGCCTAGGTGGCTTTCTGCCTTGTGGGACCACAGAGCTGTGACCGGAAGGGCCACATCTGTGACCTTCCTGAGGGGACTGCAAGGCAGAGACAGGTCCTCTGCCAGCTCTTCCCTGGCACCCCGGCCAGGTCGACATACAGAGCAGCCCCCCTTCTGGGGCCCCCACCCCAGACCCCCAGACCGAGTCAAGGGACAGCCGCTAGGCGGCAGCTACGTGTGCCGGGCCAGTCAGCACGCCTAGCCCTCAGACGGTGGCTTCTGCTCCACGGGCTCAGAGAAGCTGAGGCTCAGTGAGGTGGCAGCTTCCAGGAGGTCAGGCAGCATCTTAAGGTCAGGGCAAGTGCGGTCCTGGCAGTTTGCTGCCCCCTCCTGCCACGAGGGCAGAAGGCAATGACCGAGTGCTGAACCATCCAGCACCAGAGCCGTCTTCTCTGAAAGGCTGCAGAAGGTGGGAAGAGCCATGCTTCTCGCCGAGCCGGACCAAACCCAGGGTGTCCACGAGGGAGGTTGCCATGGAAACCGCGGAGATGCAACCGGTGACCGTGACTCCTGCCACTTTCCACCAGCCTGTGATGTGGGCATCAGGGGGCCTTGGCGTGTGTGTGCATGCACGGGTAGGTGCCTGCGTGTGGGTATGTGAGTGCCCTGTGTGTGCACGTGTGCAAGAGTGCGTGCTGTCGCGTGGGTGTGTGTGGGCACAGCTCTCCCATCCCCGTGTGTAAATGGGGGACCCAGGCAGATGCCCATGTGGCTCATTCCCTCTTGGCAGGCTGGGGCTTCCTGGCCTGATTGTCTTCTTTCTCCTTGGCTGGAATGTAGGGAAGCAGGAAAGTGAGTAAAAACTGAAGGAGGAGGCCTGGCCAGAGGATAGGACCTTCTCAGAGTGGGGACACCGCTGGCAGAAGAAGAGAGAAGTGAATAAGCGGGTGGAAGAGCCTGGAGAGCCCTTACCACAGCATTGCCCGGCGGATGTCATTGACCAGGACCGTCTCCTGTGCCTCCAGGGTCTGGCGCGCTCCTGCTGCATCCCTTCTGTGCCTGTTCAACTGCTGAACTCCTGCCCGTCCTTCAGGGCTCAGCTCAGAAGCCACCTCCTCCAGGAGGCCTTCTGGACCCCTCTTTGTGGCCCCATTCCCTTTCCCTTACTCGGCCGCAGCCCTCATGCCTCTTATTCTGTCTCTGTCTCTGCTCTTTGAGCTTCTCGAGGGCAGGGACGGGCTGCATCCCCAGGCTCCAGCGTCCAGCCGGGAGGGGTGGCCACTGGGCTCCCGGGAGTGGCAGGAAGCACTGATGCCCACGTTCTAGCCCTGCCTCCCTGAAGCCCAAAGGTGCCTTGTTCCCAGTGGGGAAGGGGCCTTCCTCTGCGTCTTTGGTTTGTCCCCCAGAGGTGAATCACCACGTTCCCTTCCTCTTGACCTAGAGCGCCTCCCCTCTGAGAATCCAGGGGAGCCACGGGTGCCGGGGCCCATACAGAGTCTCAAGGGTGTCTGAGCAGAAGGGCTGCTCACAGACATGCTGGGCCGAGCAAAGAAACAGGCATGTTTTTGCACCTTCTTTAAAAGAAAGCAACAGCATCAATATGCTAAAAATAAACAATTTCTACTTTAAAAGGGCAAAAACAACCAAAACAAACACAGAGCTAATGAAAAGAGCTTAGCTGAAGGTACCAAAGATTTACTCATAGCTGCCCAGAGGATGGCAATTGTTCAGACTGGGGTGGGTCTAGCAGGGCTTGCACCTTGCTGTGCACCAGGGGGTGGAGAGAAGATGCAGATAGGGACATGGTTCTGCCCAGAATGTGTCGAATGAGCTAATGACAGCTTGTCTACATTGGAGAAGGGGCATCTACACAAGCTGGCTGGGTGGGGTGGGGGAGTCAGGGAAGTCTTCCTGGAGGAGGTGACCTGTCTGCACTGATCTTTGAAGGGCATTCCCAGTAGAGGGAACACCTTAGAGAAGGAGCCAGTGGGGTGTGTGTGTGGGACCACCTGAGGGGGGCTCACAAGCCAAGGACCCCTGGGTTCAAATTCTGCTCAATCCCTTCGGAGGTGTGTCCCCAGGCAAGCTGCAACCTTTCTGGGCCCAGCCTTCTCACTTACAAAACAAGAGCGGTGAAAACAAACTGGAGGCCAAGCCATAGCACAGGGGAGGCTCCAGCCCTGCCCCAAGACCAGCGGCAAGTTGGGTCCCTACGTCACATCTGTGAGGGTAGCCCAGGCTCCGACCCAGACACCCTCCTCATCCCTCCCAGGAGGAAGATCAACTGGCGAATTCAGGTCTCAGATCTCCCTGAGCTCTGCGGGGAGCCCCTGAGCTTCATTGGTCATTGGTCACCATCCCTAGCAGGGCTCTCCGGGTACCCTATCCTTCTGTGAGGCTGGGGGCTGGGAGGGCACCGCAGGGCTAGCTTCCTGGGCGTATCGAGCTTTGGGTGGAGGGCTCCCTGGGCCAGAGTCCAGGGTCCAGGCTCCCCAGGGTGAAGCGGTAGGTCCTGGACCACCTGCTCTCCATCGTCCTTGCTGAGTGCTTACCTGTCCCCCCAGGAGGTGTTGGTGGTGCACAGGAGTTCAGGGGCTCTTGGCTTCCCGGCCCCTCACTGCAGGCCACCCTGAGCCTCAGTTACTGTGTGGGAACCGCAGGGACTTCGCCCATTGTTGCGAGGCTCTGAGCCAAATGATGAAGTGCTGGCCTTGGCCATGGTGTTCAGTAACCATGGCAACCACTCCCAGTTGCGGCCTGGACCCATGCAGCTGGGTGGCGATGGGGCCAGGCAGGACCAAACTCTGACATGTGCTGCCCTCTCTGGGCGGCCCTGTTAGTCTGCTCCTGCTGCCATGGTCAAGTACCGCAGACGGGGTGGCTTAAAAAAACAGACATTTATTTCTCAAGGTCCTGGAGGCTGGATGTCCAAGGTCAGGGTGTGGGCAGTGATGGTTCTTCCTGAGGCCTCTCTCCTTGGCGTGTAGACGGCCGTCTTCTTCTGTCGTTTTCCTTCTATGTGTGTCTGTGTCCTAATCTGCTCTTCTTATAAGGATCTTGGTCATATTGGGTTAGGGCCACTCTGATCACCTCTTTACAGACCGTATCTCCAAACATGGACGCGTGCTGAAGAACTGGAGGTTAACGCTTCAACATGTGAATTTGGGGGACACACTTCAGCCTGGAGCAGCCCCTTTGCAGGGGAGGGACTCCCTCTCACTTAAGCGTCTGCTGTGTCTGGGGTCTGGGAGCGGTCTCACGCCTCCAGCCCCTCTCGACTGCTCTTCTCTGCACAGTTGGGCCGAGGCTAGGACATGTCTCTCCACGCCCCACGCCCAATCTGCCTTGATTCTTGGGACCCCAGACCCCAAGTCCCCTCCTGAGGTCTGGCCTGAGCAACCCTGCTGACCTCCATATGCCAGAGGGCCTGGCAGGCTCAGGCGGTCCTCGCCCCATGCCCATCTGCCGGCGTCTTGAAGCTCAGTGGTCAACAGAGCATCTGGACCAGTCTGGATGGGTAGGCCGGCTGTGTGCCATCTCTCTAGGCCACTGGCAGGTGACATCTTCCCTTCCCAGCTCAGGACACAGGGCGGGTGGGGTGGCAGGCCTGGCAGGAGACTTCAGGGTCTCTTGTGTCCCTGAGAATCCTGACGGGAACGGACAGTGTGGCCCTAAAACCTGGGAGAGAGTGGCCATCCCCACGAAGATGGAGTGTCTTTTGGCTGATGCCCAGGAGAGAGATCTCACACTCAGCCATCCCTGTACATTCCTTACCATGGCTCTTGTCTTTGTCCATGGACCCCTCCAGCTGGGGGTGGGGCTGTGCTTTTCAGTGTCCTCAGCTTGGGCTTGAGGACTGGGTGGGGCTTAGTGGGATTTGTTGAATAAATGAGTTAATGAGTGAGTGAGTGAGTGAATGAATGTATGAATGAGTGAGTGAATGAATGAATGAATGAATGGGTTAATGTTTCAGTTCAGGCAACTGAGGGACTTGGGAGCATGCATCTCCTCCATTTAGCTGGCTCCTGGGAGGGTTGCTGATGCTGAGTCCCATGCTGTCACCCCATGACCCAGGCCAGATGGGGCCTTGCCTTGGTGGGGGCGGTGGTCAGGGAGGGAGAGTCACTGTCCATTGGAAACAAGCCTGGGTGGCGGAGGGGCACACGTGTGGCCCAACCTGTGGCTCTTTACCTGCTCTGTGGCCCTGGGTAGGTCACTTCCCCCCTCTGTCTGCTTATTTATCTGCAAGATGACATAATGAGGGGATCGCTGTGAGGGTTAAACACTGTGTTGGCACGAACGTGTGCACAGGACAGTGGCTGGCAGGAGGGAGGTCCACACAGGGTAGTAATTACTGTTCTGGGCCGGGCACTTGCGAGCTGCTTCTTGCGCTTCCTGCACTGAACTCTCTCAACAGCCCATCACCCCCTCACCACTCTCAGCCCACCTAGCCTCATGACCTCTTTGCTCATCCTTCCGCCTCCCCAGGATGTTCCTGCCTCAGGGCCTTTGCACGTGCTGCCCGGGGCATGGCTCCCTGCGTCCACGCGGCTCACTCCCTCACCCCTGCGGTCTCTGCCCACAGGCCACCTTCTTCTGTAAAATGCGTTATCCAGAGTGAACCGAGGTGGTGTGACTGGTGAGGGGGAAGGGGAGCTGAGCTGAGTCACAGACGGAGTCTTTCGTCTCCAAGGCCTTGGGGGAAGGTCCCAGACAGCAGGTGGCACATCCAGAGGAAAGGGGGCAATTGTGGGGTTCTCCAGAGCTGGGCCACGAGGGAATGAGGGTCTGGGGCAGGGAGGGCAGAACCAGGCCCAGCAGAAGAGACTTTCCAGGCCGGCAGCGTCAGGCCCAGGCTTGGTCCCAAGGACAGTGGGAGCCATGGAGGGCTGTAGAAAGAGCCGTGATGAGGTCGAACCCTCACCGGAGAAGGTGGCTGCTGGGGGCAGGCAGGCCAAAGGGGTAGGGACGGGGCAGGCCCAGCATAGCCAGGGTGGCGGAGCTGGCAGCTAAGTGTGTGCACAGATGGCGAGGTGCTCAGTGGGTGGGGAGGCCGTGGCAGAGGCCATGTGACCGTGCTGGACACAGGGTAGCCTCCTCCATCTGTGCAGACGCCAGGGCGGCCCCCCACCCAGGCCATCGTCTGCCAACGGCCCGCTCCCCCTCCCTGCCTGCCAAGGGCCGTGGGCCCTGTTTCCCCATCTCTGCGGGGCAGTCCTGGGCAGAGGGGGCTGAGAGCTCCGCATACTGCTCCCTTGCACTGCCCGGCGTGTGTGTGTGTGTGTGTGTGTGTGTGTGTGTGTGTGTGAGAGAGAGAGAGAGAGAGAGAGAGAGAGAGAGAGAGACAGGAGGCTGGGGGGCAGGGGGAAGGAGCAGGAAGAAGGGTGTCGCCCATGTCGGCTCTGCCCCATAGACCAGTCAAGGAGTGAGCTCACTGCCCAGGGAGGCATGTAAGCCCCCCTCCTGCCTCCATCTCACTCCTCCCTTGCTCCTTACTTCTCGAGGGAGATGGGGGTAGTTCTGGGGGCTTCTGATGTCTGGATAGCCCCTGCCGCCTCCGCTTGGCCTCCTGCTGCCCCACTGCCTGCACAGGTGCAGGGTCTTGTCCTGTGGCCCCCCTTCTAGCTGCCGTGAGGACCTCTGCTGCTGTACTGGGGCACCCTGGGCAGGGAAGGCACACTCCAGCCTCCAGCACAGCCAAACTCTAAAGCACTCGGGCCGTGGAGACAAGACAGGAGCGGGAGAGTCTTCCCTTCTGTGGGGGGATGCTCCCTGGGAGGGGCTGGAAAAGTAGGTATGGGGAGACTGAGGCTGGGTAGAGGGGTCCTCGTGGACACCCTCCCCTCAAAGGTGGGGAGACCTCCTGCTGAGGAAGGACCCTTTGGAGCCCAGGGCCTGCGTGATCTGGGGAGGACGAGAGGGGCTCGCGGAAGAGACCCCCCGGGCTCTGGAGAGAGGGGCAGTGGAGCCTTTGTAGTTGGGCTCAGGGACAAAGCGCCACAGTGGTCCAGACGTCCCCCAGGCCCACGCAGCCACTGGACCAGCTGGGCGCTCCGGCTGTGTGCCATCTCTCTAGGCCACTGGCAGGCAGTGCACTCCCTCCCTCCATCCCCTGGGTGATGAACTGTAGCAGCCCCGCCTCACCCTCTCACCCCTGCAGCCCTTGTTATGTGTCACTTGCTGACGGCTCCTTATCACCCTAGGACCAAGTCAAAGTTTCTTAGGCTGGGGTGGCAGATGGCTTCCTTGGCCGCCATTCTTCACTCTGCCCTGCATCCAAGCCCTTTGCCACCAGACTGTTTCTCCGACTGAAAGAGGAATGTGTGTCTGGGACCCTGGATGGGGCTGGACCACGTGATCAGCATCAACCTTGGACAGAAGAGAGAGCCTGCGGGTTCTGGGCTGGGGCTTTAAGAGGGTTTCCTGCTCTCCGCCCTGTGCCTCTGCCTTCATCCTAGGAGATGGTCCCAGTCAGGCTGCTGGACCATGGGGAATGAGAAGCTCATGGAGCAGACCCAGACCCAAGTGGCCGCTGAGAGCTGGCCTCCCAGCTGAGCCCAGACTTGACCAGACAACAGAAAGGCTGAGTTTGTACATCAGGGAAATAGTCATTGTGCAACACCAGCTGACTGCTACAAGGCTCCACCCCAAACTTCCTCTTCCCCAGGCAGCCTGCACTTTGGGCACCACCATTGTCCAGAAATGTTCAGTGTGCACTTCCTCACTCCATACATCCCTGCCCCTTCCGGATGTCCAGGGTGGGGACCCCGTCCCCACAATACCATCAGAGTGCCAGTCGTCTGGAATATTTGAAACAAACCTCCTTTTGCTCCAGTTTTTCAGTGTGGGAGGGGGAGGGGGAAGGGCACTGGGCTCTGTGTTCTTTGAAGAATCAGGGATTTTTAAAAAAGTTATTTTATTATTTTCATTTAAAAATTTTTTTTAAAATTTTAATTTAATTTTATTTTTAAAAATTATTTATTTATTTATTTATTTATTTATTTATGGCTGGGTTGGGTCCTCGTTGCTGCGTGTGGGCTTTTCTCTGGCTGTGGCGAGCGGGGGCTACTCTTCGTTGCGGTGCGCAGGCTTCTCATTGCGGTGGCTTCTCTTGTTGTGGAGCACAGGCTCTAGAGACGCAGGCTTCAGTACTTGTGGCATGCGGGCTCAGTAGTTGTGGCGCACGGGCTTAGTTGCTCCGCAGCAGGTGGGATCTTCCAGGACCAGGGCTCGAACCCGTGTCCCTTGTGTTGGCAGGCAGAAGAATCAGGGATTTATTGCCAGGAGTCAAGAGGAAAACTGAGTAATTCCCCCAGAGAAGGCAAAGTGCCCCAGGGTCCTGAAGCTGCTTTGGGGCTGTGAATTCCTGGACCTTCCCACTGGGTCTGGGCCTAGTGGTCCCTGTGGCTGTCTGCTTCTTCAGTCGGGAACGGTCCTCAAGGGGACGGCTGAGTCTTAGCAGAGCTCCCAGGGCAGAGTGCACTGGCATCACACAAGTTCCCGACTTTCTCATGGAAACGAGTGCTGCTACAAATTAGAGAAAAGAGGAAGCAACGTTCCTGTGGTCCCTGCACACAGATGGCTGTAAATAAATGCTAGCTCTTCCCTCTTGGGATCACACTTCTCATGATAGCTTCCTTTGAAATAGGGTTTTTGTGCTGAACTGCAAACGATCAGCTGTTTTGGAATCATTGCCAAGGGCAGCGACTGTGGCCAGCCTGACCCGACGTGCAGCCATCACGGGGACACTGGGAGCTCAAACCTCAGTCACCGTGAATGGATGAGGGCAGGGACAGTCCATCTCTCTGGCACCTGGGTGCCGTGGTCCTGGCATGAAGGCAGGAGCTGGGTTCAGGGTTTTCTCCACTTGACCCCGCTTGACCTCAGGTGGTGAGCAAGGGCTCGTGCAGAGGGCACACACGGGGAGACTGCAGCCTAGGCACGCATTCCCTTCCCGGCTCCTTGTTGCAGGCTGGAGTGTCCCCAAGCTGGTGGCTGCCGGGCAGAACATCCGTGCCCAGAGGGAACTTGGACAAGAGGCACTCTGACTTCCGGGTTCCCAGCTGAGGACCTGAGGGCAGTGCACAGGGGGCAGGGGCTCCCATCAGACTGCTGGATGGGGACACAGGGCTGGGATGTCTCCAGATCACCCTCTTCCTGGCCCTTGTGCCCAGCTTGCCCCTTGCTGGGCAGGGACTAGCCCTTATTTGCCTGGCTCTGTCTTGGTCAGTGTCTGCTCCTCTCGTGGTCCGCCCACCCGCCTGTCCCCCAGCTGATCCTGGCAGCACACGCAGGGCCCTGGTGGCCCCTCCTGCCCACCCACCTTTTCCCTCCTCACTGCTCCTCTTCTGCTTGGAATGTTCTTCCCCCCAAAGACTGCCTGGACCGCATCACTCCCAGTCTTTTCATTCATAGATGTTTCATGTCACAGGGCGCACTGCACTTTACAGGTTACGTGTGTGTATTCCATCCATGTCCTTGGTGGTCCCGAGGCACAGACCAGGCAGAGGTTCTCTCTGTTTTCTTTGGCAGATGGCTTGGCAAAAGCTCAGAGAACGCCGTTTGCAGGCTCTGAAGGGCCCCTGGCAGGGGGCCGGGCTGGCCGAGGTCCAGCTGTACCTCCACCCGGGCCACCCCAGCCTGTGACCTCCCCTCTGGTCTCAAGCCCCTGTGCTGTGGCTCTGTCCGATGGAGAGGACCCCAGTGTCCGTTGTCATTAGGCACAGATATCCCCTCAACTGGAACAACACAGACAGATTACACTTCGTTTGGGTCCTTTTTGGTCCTTTGGGGAGAGGGGAGGGGCTCGGTCTGAGCTTCGCCCCAAGAAACAGCTGTGGGCTCCAGTGCCCACGGGGCTGGCAGTCATGCATGACCCAGGTTGAGTCTGAACTTCACCCTGGGGTTGGTGTCATGTCGGGGTGTGCCTCTCCCCCTCCCCGGGGCTCATCCCTGAGTGGAGGCCCGTGAGGTCACCTAGGACATGGACCACGTACTGGCCCCACGTGAGCTCCTCATCCCCTGTGGTCCTCTCAGCAACCCCAGGCTGGGCGGATTCTGCCCACCGCACAGATGGGCAAACTGAGGCTCAGGGACATCATGTGACTGGTGGGGCTGGAAGGGGCAGAGTTAGAGCAGGACCCAGCTTGTCTCACCGAGACCACACGGTGGTCTCTTTTTCTCTCCACACGGCCGAGGCTCTAGGTGTGGGGGGCCTGTGGAGGGCCACAGGTGCTGCAGGGCCGACCCTATGCCCGAGGAGTGCCAACAACACACAGGCTTTCTGCCCAGCCCACCTGGGATGGACAGAAGTTTCCAGACTGGATGCTTCTCTCTGGAATTAAGGCCTGCATCTCTCTAGGGGTTCAGCTCAGAAAAGCAGCCCCTCCTGAGAAGACCCTTTGCCCCTTTCCTGGGAACCCGCTGCCGCCTCCATGGGAGCGCCCCATGCCCCTTCCCTCGCACCACCCTCCCTCCAGGAGAGAATAAACAGGTGAGGCAGCCACAGGAAGGCGCCGTGGAACCTGATGGTCACCTGGGTAGCCTCTCAGCTTCCCCTGGCCTGTCTGGGCTGGAGGGGCTGATGGGTCCATGGACCGGGACATGGTGGTCCCCTGGGCCTCAGGTGGCAGGTGTGGTCTCCATAACTGCTGGGGGTTTGCAGACACTTACAGGTGCCCACTCAGCCTCGTTCACCTTTTTGAAAGCCCCATGCAGGTGAGCAGGCAAAGTTTCCTGTGGATTCCTGGGACTGGCCTGCTGGCTGGAAGACCGCACCCCTGTGCATCACATCTGCCAACCCCATTTCCCGAGAGCATCCAGAGCCTGAGCCCGGCACCTGAGGGACAAGGTGTCCAAGGTGGCTCACGTTTGTCACAGCTCAGCATGGTCCTTGCATGCCTTCCTTTTCCGAGGAAACTGGTCCTAGGAGTCCAGGGGTCCTTAGGCAGCCAGGCGGTGCTTGTCACCAGTCCTGGGGAGGTCTCACCACGTGGGTCCTGGAGGTCACATGGTGGAACAGAGAGGCCGGCCTGTCTGCCCCCAGGGAAGGGCTCCACTCTGCTCCCTCCTCCCCCCTCCTTGTCCACACCTTGCTCTCAGACTGAACCTAAGGTTGCCCCCTGCTCTCCTTGGCCTTCCGCTCTCCGGGCCCAAGACGGCTGCCACCCCTGTCCTTGCCCCCACCTTCTCCTGGTCTTCCTGCCTCCATGCCAGCCCAATTCAAACACCTTCAGATCTGCTCATGCCCCATCACCTCCAAACATCCTTCAAAGGCTCCCACTGGCCGCAGCGTGAAGTCAAGTCCACTTTGCAGGCCTTCACTGAGCTGACCTGTCTGCAGCCCCACTTCTGTCCATGCCTGTGTCTCCACAGCAGCCCTGAATGTGGCCTCTGTGCTCCTGCCCCAGGGCCTTTGTCCATGTCCATCTTTCCACTGAAATTCCCTTTTCTCCCTTCTCATCTAGCACACCTCTTCTTGCTCAGCCTTCGGACTCAGCTCAAATGCCGCCTCCTCCAGGAAACCCCCATGGATGTCTCTTGTTCCCCTGCAGCCCTAACACTCCCCTCTGACGCAGCATTCCTTCTGGGTTGTCCCATGTCCACGGTCTCCCTCCCTCGGCTTGGGGTGGGTCTGATCCATGTCTGTGTCTCTAACCCCAGCCTGGGGGAGGGGGAGGGAGGGCACAGTCAGTTGCTCAGCCTGCGCTGGACTGAAATGAGATGCGCTCCCTTTCAGAGACTTAAGCAAGGGGACGAGATAATTGCAACATTGGAGGAAAAGCGTCTGAAGGTACTGACGTGCGGTTCTCACTTTAAACAAGACTAAATACACGGTCGCTGGTTGGACTGATATGGGTGAAAAATGGGAGGAAGCAGGGGTTTTCTCCCTGAGTTCTGAGGGTTTGCTTGTGTCTACCCCCCTCCCCCCTGTCTTGCTGCCAGGTCTCGGCAAGGTGGACACTCTCCTCCCTTCCCCTCACCCCCTCCCCTCCCTGGCCCCGTTCACCCCAAGGCCCCGCACGTCCCCCGTCTCCTGACGGCCCACCAGTCCCTCCTGTTGTTCCTATTCTGGAAGCTGTCTGCTTAGAGGGAAGAGTGGGCTCTGGGCCTGGACAGAACCTTCATGAACAGGGGGTCAGTCAGTTTTCAGGCTGAGCGTCCAGGTGAGAATGAAGTGCTGGCCGGCGTGGGTCCAGGCACCCGCGGGGGCTCGGCGAATGTGGACCGTGCTGCTGGGCTCACCATCCCTGCTGCTTTGCAGTTTGCTTTGTTTCTGGCTGGGCCAGGTTGGGGCCTTGATTAAAAATGTTCTTGGATCTCTGCCTCCTGCTGAGAACGAGAGAAGCCAGATGAAGACCATCGCAAAACAAAGCACCACTTGTTAGAAGGTGTTGAGTGACCACTGGGGCAGCCGGGACTCCAAGCACACAGAACACAAGGGATGAAAGAGCAGAGAGGTGAGTGGGCTGGTGTGTGTGGGACTGGCCCCCAGCAGACGGGGAGAGAATGCAGCAGAAACCGTATTTATAGAGATATTGGCTGCCAGTGTTTTCAAACGAATGAAATACATGAACCTGCAGATTCAAGAAGTGCAGTGATTACAGACAAAAAAGAAAACCACACCTGGTACATCCCAGCAAAGCTGCCGGAGAACCAAGGCAGGAGGGAATGGGCTGCGGTAGGGGTTAGGCTCCCCCCGCTTCAGTGGGAGGCCTGCAGGTCACAGGCAGGGTGCAGGGTGGACACAGGGAGGGTGGGGAACTGCGGCCCCTGATGAGGTCAGCCTAGCACCCCCTCTGTCACCCATCGAGGTGACGGCCTGGAGGGTCTGCGGGGGTTGGTGGAGGGCAGTAGTGGAGGGTGGGTGGAGAAATTGGGGATCATGGCTACGTTGACAGAGTCGCTATCTGCCCGCTTTTCCTGCCCGCCGCGGATGACCTGCACTAGCTCTTTTTTCTGCCTGGAATGTCATCTCCCAGGCGCGATTGCTGCCAGCCGTCCCTGGCCTTTCTGCTCAGCCTTCGAGACTCAGCTCGAGCGCTGCCCTCGGGCATGGCATTCACGCCGGGTTTGCCATGGCGCTCATGACCTGCTAAAAATATGGTGTATTTAGTGATACTATGTGTATCATTTCTATCTCCCCACACATACTAAGTATTTGAAGGCAGGTGTTCATGGTCTGTCTGGCTCGATGATGAATCCTAAGGACCCGCACGAGTGTCTGGTGACAGGTGATGAGCAAAGTTGCTTCTTGCTTTCTCTCTCTTGTGCCTGGCCTCCTGCTGGGGAGGAGACGGGGGGAGCACTTATAAACAGGTCCCCAAGGGCTGGGTGAGCTGTGATGTGCTGGGGAAGAGAGTGAGGCTGAAAGGTGGGGACCTGTCTACACGGTGGAGCCGCAGGGCTGGAAAATGGTCAAGTAATCTCCTGGATTCTCTTTTTTTGCTTCGTCAGAGCCTCTGCCACACATCCCAGTGTCTTTTTCAGTCTTCATTCTGAGTAGTTTTCCCTTAGATTTTCTGTAATTGGGCTGCAAGTGGAGAAGTGCCAAGGTGCTCTGTTTGAGGGCAGTCAGCCCCCCCGGAGAGCGGGCCCAAGGGCAGCAAAGTCCAGATGGGCTCCTGAGGCCAGAGCAGGCAGAGCTCACCTGGGTCAGGTCCTACCTCCGGATGATGCTGGGGTCCTCCTGCACACCCGGAGCTCGCCTGGGTTAGGTTCACCCTCAGGATGACACCCGCATCCTCCTGCACACCTGAGGGCTTTCCCAGTGGACCGTCTGGGTCTCATGGGGGGATCTGCTAATGGCAAGGACCCTAGGGTTCCTGGTGAAGGAGGAGGCCAGAGCCTCTTAGTACGCTGTGTAGTATTTGATTATTTGGTTTGTGTTCTTGATGTTAGCTCATGCCATATCCCTTTCAAGAAGTATTTCTGCCGTGTCTGTCTTTCCATCTATCACAGTCACAGTGCTGTTGGCTCCAGGCTGGCCCCACTGTTTCTTCTTTTCATTCCACCGTCTTCCTCCTGGTGTTTTGAACATTATTTCCATCCGTGTCTTAATTGGCTGGGTTCATCTTCAAACAAAGTTTTCAAGATGGGGACACGGGAGGTTGTCCTTTGTCTCTGGGGATGTCTGCTGTTGCTTTCTTGGCTGTTGTACCAGTCAGCTCAGGCTGTGTAACAAAGTACTGTAGACTGGGAAAAGATAAATTTCTGCAGCAGAAATTTATCTTCTCACCGTCTTGGAGGCTGGGAATCTGAGATCAAGGTGTGGACAGGTTGGTTTCTTCTGGGGCCTCTCTCCTTGGCTTGTAGACGGCTGTTGTCTCCCTGTGTCTGTCTGTGCATGTCTGTGTCCTAATCTCTTCTCATAAGGACACCAATCATATTGGATTAGGACCCACCCTAATGACCTCATTTTACTTTACCTCTTTAAAAGCCCTCTCCCTGAGTATAATCACATTCCGAGGCCCGGGGGTGGGGTGGTTAGGGCATCAACATATGGATTTGGGGGGACACAATTCAGCCTATCACAGCTGGGTACAAGGTTCTTAGGCCACAGTAAAAGATGGTGATGGGGTAAGGTGGCCTGGAAGGGGTAGTGTGACTGTCACCCCAAAAGGTGGTGTGGCATGGCAGAGGGATGCTGGTGTCTGGCCCAGAGTCCAGGCACAGGGTCCCCTGTCATGGGGGCAGGTGCATGTGAGGGGGTGTCCAGTGATGTGTCTCAGCCCAGTTTCCTCACTGGGGGTCACTCGTCCACCTGTAGGAGCTGGCAGAGCTTTGAGGGTGGCTTTGTCTGTGGACAGCCATCTCTCTAGCGGGGGGTTGAGGCGTCTGTCAAGGGCCGCTGGCCAAACATCCTTTCAAACCAGGAGTATTTTTCAAACTCCCAAGTTGAACACCAAGCATATTTCTTTACTCGTACTTTTTTTTTTTTTTTTTTTTTTTTGAGGTACGCGGGCCTCTCACTGCCGTGGCCTCTCCCGTTGTGGAGCACAGGCTCCGGACGCGCAGGCTCAGCGGCCATGGCTCACGAGCCCAGCCGCTCCGCGGCATGTGGGATCTTCCCGGACCAGGGCACGAACCCGCTTCCCCTGCATCGGCAGGCGGACTCTCAACCACTGCGCCACCAGGGAAGCCTCTTTACTCGTACTTTTAAAAATTACGTTAGTTGTTGCAGCTATGGATTTATGCTTGATGACAGTTTTGGCTCTATCTCACATATTGGGATCTTGAGTATCCTTATATTTATTTTATGACAAACAATACATTATTTTATATCCTTCTTGCTTCAAAACTTTTACATTTCTAAGTGGTCGACTCTTCTACTTAAACTTTTATTATTTGTAGCTTCATCACACTATGATAAGAAAACAAGAACTGTATAAATTTTGCATTTTACATATTGATTGAAATTATGTTGTGTCTAAGGGATATGTGTGCACATCCCACAGCGCCTGAGGCGTCCGCTGCAGGGCACCTGCCTCACCCATCTGCTTGCTCTGGCTCCGCCCTGCCAGGCTTGTTTATTTTGGCCAGTAAAGCAGACCTAATCCCGTCTCCCTGTATTGATAATAATTTTCTTTCTTTTTTTGGGGGGGGTGTATTCTTGTTGTCTTGGTCAGCTCACAAATGTTTCTTATTATTCTCCATCTTTATTCACATATTTGAACAACATAATACGACCCCTAATGTTCACATTGAGTATTTTTTGCTGTAAATTCAATTTTTCAATATTAAAGCTCCTGCTGCAGCTTTCTGTATTTTTACTTCAATCTGTGCCCTTCCTCATCTTTTCATTTAATACGCTCCTGTGTTATTTTGTTTTATGATGTCTCTCATAAGTAGTAAGAGGTTGGAGTGTTTTTTAAAAAACAATCAGAAATCCTGATAGGTTTGGAATGAGTTTTGATGCAGTTTTTATCCTTTCCTTCTTCCCTCTTTCCTTGCTGGGTTATTGTTTTTTTTTTTCTTCTTCTTCTTCTTCTTTTTTAAAAAATTGAAGTATAGTTGATTTACAGTGTTGTGTTAGTTTCAAGCGTACAGCACAGTGATTCAGTTGCATATATATACATTCTTTTTCAGACTCTTTTCTCTTATAAGTTATGGTTTCTATTTGGTCTTTTTTTGTTCACATCTTTTCTCCATTTTTAATCTTGTATAATGGTTTAGAAGGTAGACATGGTGTTTTTGATTCTACCACTTAAATTTCCTTTTTAAATGAAGAGTCCTAAATTTGTGTTTCTCTAATAATCAAAATCTGAACAGTAACTTCTGACTCGCTTTTACAGAGGAAGGCTTCATCTTCCTTTTCACCCCTTCTCTCAGGGCATCTAAGTCCTCAGAACCTGGAAACCTCACTCTTCCTGCTGTACCATTTAAATTGCTCTGAGGTTTTAAATGCATTCCGTTTAGTTGGCATTGTTATAACTTTATTTTAAATTCGTGTCAGCAGCAACCTTCTCCACAGTGGTTAGTGCTTTTATTCTCTTGTTTTTATCTGACTCTCATATCTCAGACACATGTTTTCTAGCATGACACCCCCTTGTCGTTTTATTTAAAACGGATCGCGTGGGTCTTTGAAGAATCACGTTTGGGGGCCATCTTTCTGGGGCTTTCGCCAAAGGGCCAGACCATCTCAGGTCCTGATGCTTCCTACACACACATGCTGATGTTGGTTATTCTGTGGTCCTCTGGCATCCTTCATTTTGGTTAAAAACACGAGCACAACTTGCTTGTAGCTACTCTCAAATCATCTGTTGGCTTTTCCTCTTGGGAGCTTTTCAGATGCCTTGATTTTCCTGAAAATGGATCACTTTACCACGATATCCTTTGGTACCTGCTCTCTCTGCCTTTTTATCTCAGTTTCTGGATGCTTCTGCCCCTTCCTTCCCTGCCTCCTTCTGGGTCTCCTCGTATTTAGGGTCAGGCTATGCGAGACCACCATTCTCCCTGGCTTCTCGCTTTTGTGTTTTTTTTTCTTTTCACTTGCATTTAAAAATGTTTCTCAAGCTCTTCCTTTGTACCACTGTTTTGCTTTTCTCCAGCTTCAAGTCTGCCATCAAGCCAGCCATTTCTTCTTGCCCTGAAGATTTTATTACGGCCATTGTGTCGTGTTTCTTCAGGTCTAGAGAGATTATTTAGAATCCTGTTTGGGATTAGGTTGCCCTGAGCTATGATGAAAGAAAAGCAAGTTTGAGCCCCGAAAGTGTGATGATAAGGAAAGCACAATAGCGGTTTTGCTCGGGTCAGCAACTCCCAGCCACTTGGCCTGATTTTCATCCTGGTCCAGCTCAGCATCACATCCATCTAAAGACAAAGCAGCTGGGGCCATGACTCTCCCTCTTTTCTCAGTGGATTTTGGGAGCTGCTGATAAAGATGCCCCCTGGGGGGCATCAGAGAGGAGCAGGCCACGGGCACCTGAGCCCAACCTTCTGTGAGGGTCTTACCCTGAGATGCAGCCTGGCATGGACACAACACAGGAGCCTGGTACTTCCTCTGGAGGGTGGATGCCCAGGATGGGAGGACCACCTGCCTCAGATAGGTCCCCTCCTTTTCTCTCCACTGCACCCCAAATCTTGACCTCTTTCCCAAGGATCTGGAGCAGTTGTTGTGAGGGTGAGGTAATGCCTGGAATATTCATGGAGCAGTGCCCAGCTCAGCATATGTTTAATACACCTCAGCTACTTTTATTGTTAACTCAAAAAGAAAACCGAAACCCTTTTGTTGTAGTATAATGTACTTTATAGACATGCACACATTGCTGTGGATCGAATTGTGTTCCTCCAAAATTTATATGCTGAAGTATTAACCCCCAAGGAACCCAGAATGTGGACTTATTTGGAAATAGTGTCAATGCAGATGTAACTAGTTAAGATGAGGTCATTAGGGTGGGCTCTTACCCAATCTGACTATTGTCCTTGTAAAAAGGGGACATTTGGACACAGACACACACAGGGAGAAAGCCATGTGAAGATGAAGGCAGGGATCAGAGTGATGCTTCTACAAGTCGAGGAACATGGAAGATGCTGGCAACCACCAGAAGCTGGGAGAGAGGCCTCAGGAGGAAGCAGCCCTGCCGACACCTTGATCTCAGACTTCTGGCCTCCAGAGCTGAGAGTTTCTGATGTTTAGGACCCTCAGCCTGTGGTGCTTTGTTACAGCAGCTCCAGGACACTAATACACACATCTCCATAAATTTCACATAGTAAGTGGGTTTTTAATGAGCTGGACACACTCTGTAGCTAGTGCAGTGCCCAGGTCAGGAGAAAGAGGGTTCCCGGCGCCCAGCACACTCTTCTAGTCCCCAGGTGGCAGGGCTGGGTTTTCTGCCCTCGGTGGAACACAGGCCTGCTTCCCCCATCCCTGGGAGTCCAGGTGGTGCTGTGGGTCCTCGTCCTCACCAGGGCTTGTGTGTCCACTGTGGGGATCAGGGAAGCTTCCAGCCTGGGGCTATCATCGTAGCTGCTGCTGTGAATGTTCCAGCACGAGTTGATGGGGAACTCATGGGTGCATTTCCCCTGTGTGCCCTGGGTGCAACCGTAGGATCGTGGGGTGGGCACAAACATGTTTCCAAGGTGACCACACCCCACCAGCAGTGGTGTGAGAGCCCACCTGGTCCGCAGCCTTGCCCACACTTGCTATTTTCTGTCCTTTCATTTTAGTTTTGCTGGTGGGGTGGAAGTGTGTCACATTATGGTTGATGATCAATGATGTTGAACCCCTTTTTATATGTTTATCACCCATTTGAATTTCGCCTTTTGTGAAGTGCCCTTCACGTTTTCTGCCCACTTTTCTGTGGTGTTGTCAACCTCTCCTTGTTGATTTATGTGAGTTCTTTATCTGTTTTTGTTGCGAGTCTTTTTTCAGATAATGTATTGAATTGCAGTACTCCTAATGGTGTCTTTTGATGGCAAGAAGTTTTTTTTCTATGTAGTCTAACTTATCAAATATTTTGTGGTGAGTGTTTTTTGTGTTTGTTTAAGAAATCTTTGTTACGGCTAAGGTCAGGAAGATGTTTACTTGTGTTTTCCTCCAGAAGCTTTATTTTTTCACGTTTTGCTTGTAGGTCTCAGCCCACCTGGGATTTATTTTTCTGTATTGTGTGAGGTAGGGGTCAAGATCTTTTTTTTTCCATTGACTGTCCAATCGACTCAGCGCTATTTATTGAGGGATGATCCCCTCCATCTGTCCCCCTACTGCACTGCGGTGCTGCCTTTGTTATAAGTCAGGCGGCTACACAGAGGTGGGTTGGTTTCTGGACTCTCTCATGTCCCATCTGTCAGTTTGTCTGTCCTTATACCAATGGCACCTGTCTTCATTATTAGCTATTGTTTTAAAGCGTGTTCTGCTGGATCCGTTCTCCTGGATGCATTAAGTTGTCTGGCATAAACTTTCCTTTTGTTTTCAGTTTCAGAGGCTTGACCCGTTCTTCCAGAACCCAGTCCTGCGGCAGCTGTGTGATTCATCCCATCAGTCTCATTTTCACTCTCGTCAGCATGGAGAAAAAAATTCCTGTCTGGCAGTCTCCTGAGAGTAGATAAGATAACATAGGTATGGTGCTTAACACACAGTGCAAAGGTTAGTGATTAATTTATAGTTTAGTAATGACACAGCAGACTTGAGCTAGGTGGCCTGGCTTCAAATCTCTGCTTCTTTGAACATGTGACCTTGGGAGAGTGACTTCAGGTGAGCCTTGATCTCCTTGAACTGGGGATAATTGTCCACTTGCCAGCTGGGTGCTCCTGGGAGTGTACACAGATAATGATACCCTCCTCGCAGACCCCTGGGGTCCACAGGTGAGGCTGCTGGTAGCCAAGGCTGGGCCAGGTGCCTGTCTTGATGCACCTGTGCTTCACCAGGAGCACCCGGCGTGCGGGGCACTCAGATGGGAAGGACTGAACCCCTGAGTGGGGTGGGCACTCAGCAGACAATGTCTTCTAGAATCTTCCTCATGTGGATCATAACACCCTAGTCTCTCTAAGCTTTTTTCCCCCAATTTTTTTTTATTGTGGTAAAATCATATAACATAAAAGTTGCCATCTTAACAATTTTAAGTGTACAGTTCAGTGATATTAAGTACATCCAAAATGTGCAACCATCACCACCATCCGTCTCCAGAATCCTTTTCATTTGTAACATTGAAACTGTCCCCGTTAAAACTCACTCACCATCCTCCCCTCCCCCCAGCCCCTTGCACCCACCATCTGCTTTCTTTCTCTATGGGTTTGACTCCTCTAGGGACCTCATATAAGTGGAGACACACAGTGTTTGTCCTTATGTGACTGGCTTATGTCACTGGGCATAATGTCCTCGAGGCTCATCCACATTGTAGCCTGTGTCACAATTCCCTTCCTTTTTAAGGCTGAATCACATTCCACTGTATGGATGGACCACATTTTGTTTCTCCATCCATCTGTCGATGGATACCTGGGCTGCTTCCATGTTTCAGCTATTGAGACGTGAGCCTGATTTTGATTTATAGAGGCTGCATCCCTTGTAGCTTATTGACAACACAGTGAATCTTTAAAAATCCTTTTTACTGTTTCATGGAGCAAATCTATTTGAGAAAATGGATTTTCCTCTAAGCCCTTGATCCTGAGTTTGGCTTCCCACGCTGTCGGTATTTTTTACAGGCTCACTGCTGATATTTATTTTGACCATCACTCACCCTCCCTCGAGGATGACAGCTCCCTACACAGGGGGCTCTGGTTTCCTCTTCTGTCCCAGTGAGGGGTGGGCTGAACCCCCTGCTTAGAATGGCAGAGCAGATGACTGTGACTGCTGCATGCTTAGTGCAGGTTGTTGCCTGGGACCGGCTGATTTCTCCTTTGGGACACGTGTCCCGGTCCAACCCGCCCAGGATGGTCCAAGGGATGGATAGAGCAAAACTGGACAAACTTTCAGCATGGAACCATCTAGGAGACTGTCACCCTGAGGCTTCTAGAAGCCTTTCTGGGGCTCAGATTTCTTTGGAAACCAGGAACGGAAGCCAGGTTCAAGGGGTGATTCATCCAGGGAGATACAGCTCCCTTAGCACAGTGTCCGGGGCATGGCTGTCTGCCTGGCGGCCCCTGGGGGTTCCAAGTAGAGCCCTGGCCTGCCTCTGCCTCTGACGTCCTCAGCACTCCCGCCGGCTGCCAGCACTAGGGATTGGACCCAGCGTCTAGGGGCGGGGGGAGTGGGACACGAGGAAGGCTCCTGGGCACACGTGGTTGGCTCACACTCCGCTGCTCACGTGGCATCAGGCTGCCCTCTGTCCTTCTTGTCACCCTCTGTGCTGTCTCTTCTCTCCCCGAGAGGTGGCCACATGTGAGCCCCACCTTCGGGGTAAAGGAGGCCTCTCTCTCTCTCTCCTTTACAGTTTGGGTGGGATGCCTTGGCTGCCCCCATCGTGAGGTTTCATGGTGGCGGGGCGATGTGGCAAAAGCTTGGCTGTCACTGCCCTTTCCCCAGCAGTGAGGTCTGCAGAGGCAGCTCCCAGCTCTGCGTGTGGACGAAAGGGGCAGCCGAGGCCATCCTCACAGTGTCGGGTGCATATTTTCTTTGTAACTCAGAGTCCTTGGATGTCACCCGGCCACAGCCCTGCAACGTCAATGGCAGAGCTTGGAAGGATCAGGTCCCTTGATGCCTGAAGCCCTCAGTGGCTTCACGTCTCACTGTGAGAAAGGCTGAGGGAGCCTTCTGTGTCCTCGAACATCTGGGCACGCTCCAGCCCCAGGACTTCTGCACTTGCTGTCCCTTCTGCCTGGAACGCTCGCCTATGAGTCACGTCTCCCTCCCAAACTCCACGTCTCCCCATGTGTCACTCCCCGTACGCCTTCCCACCACCTCACCTGAGACGGACCCTCATCACACTCCAGGACCTTTAATGCTTTACTCATTTTAGCTCTGATCATAATGTGATATATCATGTCTCTTTGTTGCTGTGTTGTCTGTCTCACCCCACGAGAATGTGTGTTCCACGTAGGCAAGGACTATGCCTAATTTGTTCCCTGTGGTACGTCTACTCCCTAGAACAATGTCTGATGTTGGTGGGTGCTTGATAAATATTTAACAGATGAGTATTTGTTGGATGAATGAATGGATGCATGGATTAGTGGGTGGGTGTGTGGATGGATGGATGGAAGGGGAGTTTGGAGGATGAATGAATGGTTAGGAGAGATAGGGTGGATAATGGATGAATAGGCAGATAGATGGATGAGCAGGTTGTTGTGCATATTGCCCGGGGGGTTAGAGGCAAGAGGAATGAGTGGATAGATGGATGGCAGCAGGTGGATGGATGGTAGACTGATGGATGGATGGGTGGTGGGTTAGTTAAATGAGTGGGTGTTGGTTGATTAGATGGATATGTAGATGGGAGGATGGAGTAGTGACTGGACTGCTAGGTGGGAGGTGGATTAATTGATAAATGATTGGATAATTGAACAGGTGGTTGTATGGGTGGCTAGGACTAGGGCGTGGGGGATGGATTCCTGGTTGGATGGATGAGTGGATCAATGAATTGTTGATAGTCAGATGGATGACTGGGTGGATGTATTCATTGCCAGTTGGATGGCTATGGGCGAGTGACTAGATGATTAGCTGCTAGGTGTATGTTGGGTAGATGAATGGCACATGGATGGGGAGCAGGTCAGCGCCTGGCTGGACGTGTGGGTGGATGACGGGTGTGCAGGTAGGTGGACGGTGGGGGGGATGGTGGGATAAAAGGATGCCCTGAATGAGTGGTGGGTGGAAGGAGTGTGTGAGGTTGGGCTTGTCAAGGCTGAAGGGTGGGAGCTGGGTTTTAGCTGGTTATGCGGACGGGTGGTTGGGGAGCTGGGTTGGTGATGTTAGGGGTGGGATGGGTTGATGGCCCGATGAGTGTGTGCATGGAGGCTGGCTGGCCTGGCCGTGGGGTGGGTCCACACCAGCCTACCCTGTCACCCACCTTGTACCCCAGGGCTCGCAGGACTCGGTTCTTCAGGGCAGGGGTGTTTTGCCCCCAGTCTCCTTCCTGACACCCCGACAGGTGAGGCTCTCTTGATCTCCACAGACTTGAGGATCTGAACGTCTATTCTTCGGGGACCTGTTCTTCTCAGGAAGCCCTAGGTCAATGCAGACCCTTCTTGGATCTTCTTGAGCCAGAACCTTGGCCATGGGGTTGGTCAGAGCTCCTGCTCTAGGAATTTCATGGGAAGCAGGTGGTGAGGGCAGCTGTCCTAGACCAGAGGGTGGGGCTGCTCGAGGGATCTGGCAGGAGATGCTGACCAGGCAGAAAAAGCCTGTGTCTCTTGCTGCTGGTTCCTGCTTAAAAGTCAGGGAGCCAAAACCCACTGCTGCCAGGAGAATCCAAGTGCAAAAAGAGGAGCGATTTTACTTTAGTTTTTATTTTTTAAAGATTTATTAATTACCTATTTATTTAATTTCTTTTTGGCTGCATCGGGTCTTAGTTGCGGCACGCAGGATCTTTCGTTGCGGCACACAGGATCTTCCTTTGCAGCATGCAGTTTCCAGAGCGCGTTGGCTCTGTAGTTTATGGCACGCGGGCTGTAGTTGAGGCACGCGACCTCAGTAGCTGTGGCACGTGGGCTTAGTTGTCCCATGGCATGTGGAGTCTTAGTTCTCCGACCAGGGATCGAACCTGCATCCCCTGCATTGTAAGGTGGATTCTTTACCACTGGACCACAGGGGAGTCCCAGGAGCGATTTTAGCATGGCCTTACTGGGGCCTAGAATCCCCCTAGACTAATGTAAGCTTAAGTGACTGGATTCCGATGGGCTCTGTTAGAAGATTCTGTGGCTCCCCTGCCACGTCTCCAGGGATGTGGCTGCCTCGGTGCCCCTCCTTCCCCGCCCCTGCCACAGCGATGTTGGCCATCCCACCCCGCCTTCCACTGGGCAGCAACATGGGGGCGGGGGGCGGGGGTATCATGGCTCCTTCTGCAGGAGCGGCTCCAGCATCCAGCAGGGAGGATGTCGGGGCCCCAGGGGCTCAGGACCGTTTCCTTTCAGGCTGTCCAGAGGGCGGCCCTCACCTTATAAACCCCAGAATGTCTGGAGACCTGGCCGGCCCCTTGGACAGACATCCTGGTTTTACAGATCGGGACACTGAAGTTGCCAGAAAGAAGGCGCTGGGTCGAGGTCTCACTGTGGGTCCTGGCACAGCCAGGGCAGTATCTGGCCCCTGACTCTGGAACCTGGAGCCTCCCATCTGCGGGCAGTCCTGGTTCACCAATGTCCTCCAGCCACCACTGGACACTCACCAGGCCCACATCAACTCTTCAGCATCCCGACTGCCAGCAGGCGATGGCCAAACTGCTCAGCTTGCTTGCAGATAACAGCATAATACATCCCTCACCTCCTACCTTCTCCTCCAGTCCACTTGGCTCCTCCAGGCAGGGAGTGCTGTGCCTTGATGCTGTGTGCCGACCCCAGCACCTTGGGCCTCCGGACCTTTGCACGTGCTGTCCCTCAGCCTGAAAAAGCCTTCTTTTTCTTCATCCCTCAGCTCAGCCTTTCCCTCGACTCTCAGTCCATGTGGCCTGGGTTGTTGCAACACCCCTCTCTACTCCAACAGGGACATACGATCAAGGAATGGTCAATAAGAAGGGCCCTATGTCCCTCTAGCCCTGGTGATGGACCGAAACTGGACCAATCAGTATCGAGCATGAGACTTTGGCTGCCACTGCTGGTCTTGCTATGCTTCTGGGGCCATCTGGCCCCCACCTGGGGAGAAGTTGTCTGAGGATAAGTCTGATGCAGAAGAAAGCAGTGAGAGATAGCAAGAGGTGATGCCACTGAGCCCCTGGATCCAGCCATGCCTGAAGGTGCACAATTCCTCAGTTACAAGAGTCAGGAAATTAATTAAAATTTTAAATTAAAAAATGAATAAATAATTAATTAAAATTTATTGCACATTTTATGTTTTTATTTTAAATTTAGTTTTGCTTGAGCTGGTTTGAGTAGGCCTCTGTTAGTTACAACTGACCAGAAGATGTCAGGCCCTTTCCCACTGGTCTGGGAGGCAGGCCTCAAGTCTGCAGCTTTTCTGTCAGGTTGGCTGAGCCAGTGGGTCCTTGGCAGGACTTTAGCACCAGCTGTGCTTTTCACATGAGGGCTTTACGGTTCACAAACCCCGAGCTGGGCAGGACAGAGGTGGCTGGTGCCCAAGGCCTAGAGAGGCTGTGTGGTCCCCAGGGCCACGCGGGCAGTTGGCAGGACTAAAGCCCAGGTCCCAGCCTTCTGCTCTGGGAAGTCCAGTGTGGAAGTCGCTGGCCCTGTGGAGTTGGTTTTTCCCTGCTGGGTGGGGATGCAGAGGGCTGGCCTCAAAATTTGGCCTTGGATGAATCCCAGGGTCTCCCAGGGCCTGGGTGGCTGGTGGCAGGGGACAGCCTGCTTCCTCCCGGAGGCCTCCCACTGCCCTCCCGGGCCCAGGAGGAAAAGTGTCTGTGGGCAGGGTTATGTAACCTCAGGGTCCTGAGTTTATTTTAGTCCCGAGAGACATGCCTGGTGGGGGCAGAGAGGCTGGGCGAGGCAAGCCCTGAGTTTGAGAAGAGGCACAGGCCCTGCAAGGGAGGTGGTTGTGTCCCTTCCCCCGTCCCTCTGCTGTGCCCTTAGGGGTCGCCTGGGAGGGGAACCGTGGGGACAGGGGTGCTGCTGACAGTCTCTCCCAGGCCCACCCGGGTCATGCTGAGGGCGGAGTGGGCCCTGTGCTGCCCTGGGTTGGTCCTGGCTGGCTGGGGTCAGGGGTGGCCTTCTTAGGCATGGAAAGGATGGACATGCCCCCGTAGACCCCAGACCTGCCAGCTCGGGAGCCTGGGCTGGACCTTGGTGGACCAAGAGAGACTCACCATGTCGGAGAGGACACAGAACCCTTCAGGCAGACAGAGAGGGAGGCAGGGGCCGGCTGCTGGCCTTGACCCCCGATGGGCTGGACTCAACCCCATTGCTCTCCTGATGGCTTGGGGCTACAGGCCTGGGACCACCCTGAGCCAGGAGGTGGGCTGAGCTGCCCCTCTTGGCTTTGCCTATCAGTGTGCACCCCCCATCCCCCGCCCTCCAGCATGCTCAGGGAAGCACCCCTCTCCCCTGCTGGACAGGCCTGGACCTCCTAGAAGGGCCTCCAGAGGCCCCCCCAGAACACAGAGGCTGCCTGACAATAGGGGGAGGGAGACTGGGGACCCCAGATGAGCCCCGAGGAGCGGGGCCTGGGACCTCAGCCATACGCTGACCCCCTGCTCTGACCACAGAGGCTGGCCTGTCAAGGGAGCTGCATACGGCAGGGTATGTGGCGACAGAGCTGAGGGTCTGCATGGGGCTCCTGGGATGGTCTGGGGGTGACCTCGTGGGGAGGCATGTCCACCGTGGGGGCCACTGACCAAGGGGGAGAGGTCAGTCCTGGAGCCATAGAGACCTGGTTCAAGGCCTGCCTTTGAGCTGTGCTGGTGAAGGTCATCGTTTATCCAGGGCAGAGCCTGGCAAGATGAAGAATTGCTCAATTTTCTCACGAGCCTGTGATGCTGGCGTTGGCAGGTGGGGGCTGAGGCCTGCACAGTGAGATGGCCTCCCTGGGTCAGAACCAGCCGACCGCGGCCGAGCTTCTGAGCCCGGCGTCCTCCTGCGCCCTGAACGCCAAGTTCACTGCCTGTTGAGAGGGCGGCATCGCCAGGCCCCCCAGTGCCTGCCTTCAAGGCCAGCCTACCAGACACCCATAGAAAACACTTTGTCTGATGATTTGGTCCTTAGAGGACTCTGAGTGGTTTGGAGACGTCTCTCCTTCTTGGAGAGAGCTCTCTTGCTTCCAGACACTCGGCTCCCTCTCCACCCTCCCCTCCTGCTCCCCCCTCCTCTCAGGAGCACTTCCCCAGGGAGACCACGTCCTTCTGAAAAGTCATACTCACATCATTGGAACTTTCCACTGGAAGGGGGGAGGGGGAGGGGGAGGGAGGGGAGGGGAGGGAAAGGAGGAGAGGGGGAGGGGAGGGAAAGGGGGGAGGGGAGGGGGAAGGGAGGGAAAGGGTAGGGAGGGAAAGGGTAGGGAGGGAGAGGGGAGGGAGGGAGAGGGGAGGGAAAGGGGGAGGGGGAGGGGGAAGGGAGGGAAAGGTGGGGGAGAGGAGGGGGAAGGATGGGAAAGGGGGAGGGGAGGTAACGGGGAGGAGGACTAGGCTTCCTCCCCACAACAGCACTAGGACGCACCCCCCGACACACACACAGGACTAGAAACCCCTCAGGACCGTTCTGTCTGGTTCCTGCCCCTCTGAGCCAGCACACAGTAGGTGCTCAGTGGAGCTGAATGCACGACTCCACTGAGGGTGAGCTTGCGTCCTCCCAGCTCCTGGGATCTCAGGGTCCTAGGATCCTGGGCGCCAACCCCTAAGTTCTTCCTGAAGACTTCCCAGGGCCTTCTCAGGCTGCACTGCAAGGAGACCGCTTAAAGGTGAGCATGAGTTATCCAGGCTGGGGTTGTCCAGGAGCCTTGGGGGGTCCAGGTGGGGGAGGGTCCAGGTGGGTAGGGGGCCCAGGTTGGGGTGGGCGGTATCCGGGTTGGGGAGGGGGCGGCATGAACAAAGGCCTGGGGGGCAGAGGCAAATTGTGCTTGGAAAAGTACGGGCACTCTACTTCCTTGCGCCTGAATATCTGACCTCACTTTTTAGTTTAAATAGAGTGATCATTTCAAAGATTATTTCAAAGAACAAGCTATAAAACTCTGCTCTGCAAATGTTCCTCCATCAATTTGAACAGATGTGTTTACCCCGGGCAAAAACGAAACAAACTCGAGGCCCAGAGTCCTAAAATCATAACCGAGACAGAGGCCAAGACAGCACGGACTGAGGCAAGGAAGGAGGAGTGGGGGGCAGTGGAAACAGCCCATCTGACGGTGAGGCCCATTTGATGGTGAGGCCCGGGAGGTCCTGGTGGTGGACACCTCTGTCCTAGCATCGCAGCCACGGGATGGGTTCTTGTGACGGGGTGGTGTTCCTCTCACACGCAGCTGGGCAGGGTGGGGGCCTTTCCTTCCAGCCTAAGCTCAGGGTCCCTTCTCAGGGCAGCCTCCCAGCACCATGTTTAAAATCATGCCTGTGCACCCCTCCCCGCGCTCTGGACCTGTCACCAGGCTGTGCCGCTGTCCGCTCCCCGGCCGGCCCCCGCCCAGCACTCGTCACTCCAACCCTCTGGATGGCCGTTTGGTTAGATTCCCGTGTGTTTCAGTTCCTGATGCGGGGAGCAGACCCTCTGCGATGCTTGTCCAAGGAGCTCGGTGATGTAGGGAGTAACCACGACAGTTTGGACCCGTGAGCAGCCCGGAGGTCGACACTTTCCAGGCCCAACTCATGGGGTCTGCGGAAGAACCCAGTGGTGGAGGGGGGGGCACTGCTGCAACCCCAGAAGGAAGAAAAGCCGAGAGAGGAGAGGAGCTGGCCCGAGGCCTCGGGTCAGTCTTGGAACTGGCACAGCTCCACATTGGGTACCAAACAGCACGTGCTTTTGCCCTGGAACTGGTAACTTGGCCAGTCAGGATTCACCTACAAGACAAGCCTTTCCTGACGTGCTTTGTTCTTCCTCAGTCAGGAAGGGCCTGGAATCTACTGGATGGCAGAGGTGAGATCCATTGGCCAGTAAGACAAAGCCCCTTATCTCCGGAGGGCTCACGGTGTGTCAGGCACAGTGCCAGGCGATGGGGACCGTCCCGCTCTCAAGGAGCCCATGGTCTGGTGGGGGACAGATGATGGTGGCAGTGGGAAGAGGGCTGGGGTGGAGCAAGGCAATGGGCTGGAGGGCACAAAAAAGGTCATCTGAGACAGACACAGGGGCAGGGAGGGCCCTGGGAGGGGCTGATGTCTAAGCGAAGACTAAACAGAGAGCGGGGCTGGCCGGGCGGGGGATGAGGTGTCCACTTAGGAGTCTTTGGGTATAAGCAAGAGAGGTGACTGTGACAAAAAGGGATTAATAGGGGGAGGGAGAGAGAGAGAGAGGGAGAGAGAGAGATGCAACTCTCTCATGATGATGCAACTAGAGATTATCATACTAAGTGGAGTAAGTCAGAAAGAAAAAGACAAATACCATATGATATCACTTACATGTGGAATCTAAAATATGGAATCTAAAATATGACACAAATGAACTTAGCTACAAAACAGAAACAGACTCACAGACATAGAGAACAGACTTGTGGTTGCCAAAGGGGGTGGGTGTTGGGGGAGGGATGGATTGGGAATTTGGGATTAGTAAGTGCAAACTATTATATATAGAATGGGTCAACAACCAGGACCTATTGTATAGCACAGGGATCTATATTCAATATCCTGTGTTAAACCATAATGGAAAAGAATATGAAAAAAAATGTGTATATGTGTATATATATATATATAACTGAGTCACTTTGCTGTACAGCAGAAATTAACACAACATTGTAAATCAACTATACTTCAGTTTAAAAAAATACAAAAAAAAGGGATTAATAGGGATTTCCACTTCTAGCCAAAATGGTGCCGTGGGGAACAATGAAAAGCAACAAAAAACCCAGACAAAAGGTAGGAAGCAGTGGAGTTTAGGACATCAGATAGCATTCAGCTAAGGAGCACGATCACCAGCAAACAGGAGGTAAGCCCAGGTGGAGAGAATCCCCAGACGTTAACCCAGGAAGTTACCGTTCTTCTGCCAACAAAGGAGGTAAGATGGAAACATAACACATTCTCAGTTAATCCAAAAGAAGGCAGAAGGAGAGGGAAAGGAACAAAGAAAAAATGGGAAAAGAAATAGCAAGATAGTAGATTTAAATTCAATCATTAAAAATTACAGTAACTGTAAGTGCTCTAAACACTCCAATATAAAGGCAGAGGTGGTCAGTTGGATAAAGAAAAATTAAGACCCAATAATACGCTGCTTATAAGGAACTTTATTTTATTATTTATTTATTTATTTATTTTTAAATTAAATTAAATTTTACTTTTTTAATTGAAGCATAGTTGATTTACAATGTTATGTTAGTTTCAGGTATACAGCAAAGTTATTCATATATATATATATTAGATTATTTTCCATTATAGGTTATTACAAGATACTGTATATATTCTCCTGTGTTATACAGTAGGTCCTTGCGGTTTATCAATTTTATATATAGTAGTGTGTATCTGTTAATCCCATACTCCCAATTCATCCCTCCCCCTTCCCCCTTTGGTAACCGAAAGTTTGTGTTCTATGTCTGTGAGTCTGTTTCTGTTTTGTATATAGATTCATTTGTATTATTTTTTAGACTTCACATATAAGTGATATCATATAATATTTGTCTTTGTCTCACTTACTTCACTTAGTATTATAATGTCTAGGTCCATCCATGTTGCTGCAAATGGCAATATTTCATTCTTTTTTATGGCTGAGTAATATTCCATTATATATATATATATATATATATATGTATATATATAATCTCACATCTTCTTAAACCAGTTGTCTGTTGATGGGCATTTAGGTTGCTTCCATGTCTGGGCTATTGTGAATAATGCTGCTATGAACATTAGGGTGCATGTATCTTTTCAAATCAGAGCTCTCTTCTTTTCCAGATATATGCCCAGGAGTGGGATTGCTGGATCATATGGTAGTTCTATTTTTAGTTTTTTAAGGAACCTCCATACTGTTTTCCACAGTGGCTGCACCAACTTACATTCCCACCAATAGTGTAGGAGGGTTCCCTTTTTCTCCACACCCTCTCTAGCATTTATTATTTGTAGACTTTTTGATAATAGCCATTCTGACCGGTATGAGGTGATACAAGGAACTTTAAATACATGGATACAAATAGGATAAAAGTAGAAGAACAGAGAAAATATACATGCAAACATTCATCCAAAGAAAGCTGGGGTGGCTATATTAAGTCAGACAAAGTGGATTCCAGAGCAGAGAGTATTAGTAGGGTAAAGGAGGGTTATTTCATGTGGATATGGGAGTCAATCAATTCATCAAGAGGGTATATTACAATCCAGAAAGTTTATGCACCTTGTAACAGAACTTCAACATATGTGAAGGAAAAACTGAAAAAGCTACAAGATGAAATAGATAAGTTCACAATTATAAGTGGAGATAAAGCTTGTCTCTCAAAAACTGATACAAGGAGACAGAAAGTCATCAAGCCAGAGCCTTAAGCGACTCAATCAACCAACTGACCTAACTGACATTTGTAGACACTCTTCCCAACAGCAGTGGAAACGTTCACAGAAGACATTCACCAAGACAGACCAAATTTGAGTCCTACAACAAGTCTCAATAAACTAAAAGGATTCCAGTGATCTAAAGTATGTTCTCTGGCTACAGTGGGGGAAGCAACCTAAGTGTCCATCGACAGATGAATGGATAAAGAAGATGTGGCACATATATACAATGGAATATTACTCAGCCATAAAAAGAAATGAAATTGAGTTATTTGTAGTGAGGTGGATGGACCTAGAGTCTGTCATACAGAGTGAAATAAGTCAGAAAGAGAAAAACAAATACCATATGCTAACACATATGTATGGAATCTAAAAAAAAAAGGTTCTGAAGAACCTAGGGGCAGGACAGGAATAAAGACACAGATGTAGAGAATGGACTTGAGGATATGGGGAGGGGGAGGGGTAAGCTGGGTCGAAGTGAGAGAGTGGCATAGACATATATACACTACCAAACGTAAAATAGATAGTTAGTGGGAAGCAGCCGCATAGCATGGGGAGATCAGCTTGGTGCTTTGTGACCACCTAGAGGGGTGGGATAGGGAGGGTGGGAGGGAGGGAGACGCAAGAGGGAGGGGATATGGGGATATATATATATATGTATAGCTGATTCACGTTGTTATATAGCAGAAACTAACACAACATTGTAAAGCAATTATACTCCAATAAAGATGTTAAAAAAACAAAATAAAAATAAAGATGGAAGAAAAAATCAATAGCAGCAGCAGAATGCTATCTAGAAAACCCCAAGTATTTGGAGACCAACCAACACACTTCCACATAACTCTTGAGTCAAAGAAGAAATTGGAAGGAAAATTAGAACATATTTTGAACTGGATGACCTATCAGAGTTTATGGGATGCAACCGAAGTAGTATTTTGAGGGAATGCTTGTATTAGAAAAGACAACCGGTCTTAAATTGATGAACTCAGCTCCCACCTTAAGAAACAGGAAGAAGAGTAAATTGAATCCAGTATAATCAGAAGAGAGGAAAACATAAAGATAAGAGCAGAAATCAGTGGAATAGAAAACAGAAAAAAAAAATAGAAACGAATGAAACCAAAAGATGCTTCTTTGGAAGACCGATACAACTGATAACCTCTAGCCAGAGTGATCAGGAAAAAAAGAAAGAAGATGCATATTACCAACATCAGGATGGAGAGAGGTGATTTCATCACAAATTCTACGATATTTAACAAGGACTATTAACAAGGGACTATTAACAAGAACTTTAGGCCAGTAAATGGATGACTTGGATGAAATGGACAAGTTCCTTGAAAGACACAAACTCTCAGAGCTCAGCCCAGAAGAAACAGCATCTGAGTAGCTGCACCCGCATTAAAGAAATTGAATTCGTGGTTAAAACCTTTCCGTAAAGCAAACTCCAGGCCCAGAGGCCTCCTCTGGTGGATTCTACCAAACCCCTAGGAAGAAAGGAAACCAGTGTGCATATCCTCTTCTAGAAACTTGAAAAGGAAGGAGCCCTTGCCGCTGTTCACTTACCAGGTTTCCTGTGTTTCTAGGGCTCAGGCGGTGCTGAGACCTAAGGGTGGATACCCTCCACCCCCAAATGTTTGCACCTGGCTGGGACGTCCACGCTTACTGCCAAGTTGTCAGGTCGGGGAAACGTCATTTCATTAGCTCCGCCTCATCTCGGCTCCCACTGGTGTGCTGTACATGTTATTTCACTGACTTTTCACAGCCCCCCATGGTGCTGTGAATCATTTTCCTGATTTTAAAGACAAGGACACTGAGTTTCAGATAGTGCGGTGACTTGGTCGTTGGCACACAGGCAGAGGGCAGGGGAGCGCGGATTCCGCCCAGGCCTGTGAAGCTGCGACAGTGCTGCTTCCTGACAGGGAAGGCTGTGGGGTGAGCTGAGGAGATGTGGGGTTCCCAGCGAAGCTGGCGGGAGGGACGGTGTCGGTCTAAGATTGACAGCACACGGGAGTCGGCGGTCGGGGGGAGTGGACAGGTCAGAGGTAGGAAAACTAGGGATGCTTTCAGCGTGCCGTGAGTACACAGCCCGCCTGGTGCAAAGGGTGAAGGCTGCGGTGGCAAATGGGGCTTCATCCTGGGGGCCTTGAAGAGGGAGTGGCAGGTCGTGGGGAGCCCAGTGAGGTTCTAGAGCAGGTATGTGATGTGGGTGAAGACAAAGCCCCAGGAGGAGGGCCGGGGGGCGCAGGGCGGGGGCACAGGCGGGGCGGAGGGAAGCTCAGAGCCGTTCCCGCATTGCCGTGCCCAGGCAAGAGTAGGGAAAAAGTGGGAGAGCTGATCTAGGAGGACACCTGGGCTGTGATGGATTGCGTGGGCAGAAGGGACCCGACCCATAAGACGTGGCTCAGAGTTTCTGGGGTGGGAGGCTGGCTGGGCCGGAGGTCCAGGGGGGCATGGGTCTGGGGGTGGTTCAGGGAGGCTGAGATTTGGGAGCAGAGGGCTGGGGGTGAGGGGCCACCTGGCACATCCAGATCCAGGGAGAGGACGCGGGGAGAAGGCACAGGAGGCAGAGACGGAAACGGAGGCCAAATCACGTGGCCGTGGGGCAGGTTTTGAAGCTGCCAGGGTTACTCCCGTGCCGCCGGCGACGGGAACACCGCGTGAAGGAAGAAAAATGACAAGAGCCCCGAGAGTGCAGACAGGAGGGGACGGCGGGCGGCTCGAGACAGCCCTGGGGACCGTGACTTACCTGCTCTTCCCGAGAGTGGCTTCTCCAGGGATGCGGGGGCTGGCCACGCGCCCCAGGGGTCACAGCCCAGTGGTCACGGCCTCCCCTACCCTGCAGCACCTGCCCTGGGAGGTCACATGCCTCCCGGGGGCTGGTGACAGGCAGGGACCCCGTTCCAAATAATTCTGCTTTTGTTACAGAAAAACCTGCATGTAGTCAAAAAGCTAAAAAACCCTGAAAGGCCGACCCCCTCCCACCCACCTGGGTCACACGCATCCCCAGAACGACCACCTCCGCGCATCTGAACGCGCTTCTTCGAGTGTTCACATGATCACGACATAATGTGCTCGTTCTCTAGTCTTCTGGGCTCTGGAGTTCAGTACCCTTGACACCTGTTACGACGCTTGAGGCTGCAGCTTTCCCAAACGTACTTCTCCTCCTCATCCTTTTAAGCTGTCATGTCACAAGTTGGGGTCACATGTCCTGACTGTGGTCAGGATCGGGGCCCCGAGGCCAGCCTGTCTGGGTTTGAACCCTGCCTCTGCCACTGGCAGCTGTGTGGCCGGGGGCAAGTTACTAAGCCTCTCTGTGCCTCTGTTTCCCCATCTGGAGAGCGTGTGAGTGACGGTTGCACTTACCACGCAGGGTTATCGTGAGGGATAATGTGTTGTACACATAAAGCGCTTAGAATCACCCGGCACAGAGAGACCATCAGTGTTAGCTGTCACTGTTGTGCTGTGCTTAGTTCCATTCTGTCCTAAGTTTTCTTTTTCTTGGAGTTAATTACCCATTTTTTACTTGCTTATTTTCTATGTATGTATACCTGTCAGGGTTCTCCAGTGAAAAGAACCATATATGTATGTGTGTGTGTGTATACACGTATACAAAGAGATTAATATATATTAATATGTATATAAAGAGATTTTTTTCCCAAAGAACTGGCTTTGTGGGATCTAGCTAAGTCCGAAATCAAGGGAGAAGGCCTAGTGGCTGGGAAGGTCACAGTTGAATGGGGACTCCCAAAAGGTACATTCACGGCCACACCCCAGAGCCTGTGAACGTGACCTTATCTGAAAAAAGGGTTTTTGCAGATGTGATTAAGTTAAGGGCCTTGAGATGAGATCACCCTGGATGGGCCCTACGTCCAATGACAGGGGTCCTTATAAGATGGAAAAGGAGGGCTTCCCTGGTGGCGCAGTGGTTAAGAATCCGCCTGCTGATGCAGGGGCCACGGGTTCGAGCCCTGGTATGGGAATATCCCACATGCCGCGGAGCAACTAGGCCTGTGAGCCACAACTGCTGAGCCTGCGCGTCTGGAGCCTGTGCTCTGCAACAAGAGAGGCTGCAACAGTGAGAGGCCTGCGCACTGTGATGAAGAGTGGCCCCCGCTCTCCGCAACTAGAGAAAGCCCTCACACAGAAACGAAGACCCAACGCAGCCAGAAATAAATAAATAAATAAAGATAGAAAAGAAGGTGCAGAGACCCAGGGGAGGGGGCCTTGTGGAGACAGAGGCAGAGGTTGGGGTGATGCGGCCACAAAGCCCAGGAGCCGCGTGAGCTGGAGGAGGAGGGAAGGACCCCTCCTGGGAGCCTCCAGGGGGAGCCCGGCCCTGCCAGCTCCTTGATTTTGGACTTCCAGCCTCCAGAGCTGTGAGAGAACAAATTTATCTTGCTATAAGTTCCCAGTTTGTGGGACTTGGTTACAGCGGCCCCAGGATGCTCATCCAGGGACGGCCAGGCAGCACCTGGGTTCTGTCTGGCAGTGTGTGGAGGGCATGGTGCTGGGGCCTGGGCAGAGCTGGTGCGTCCCTGTGTCCTGCGGGATTGGCCAGATGCCTCGTCTGTGCCACTTGGGACTCTTCCTCCTGAGTCTGTTCCTGTCATCCTCTCTCATCCTCAGGAGGGTCCCAACCCAAGCTGGGGAGCAGGGGATGCTGTGAGCCTCCCTGAGGGATAGGGGAGGGGGCTCAGAGCTCCCCCAGGGCAGACCTTTCCCTTGGTGGGGCTGGGGGAGCCCTCCTTCTGAGGCTAAGTCTCGAGGTCTGGAGAGCAGGTTTTCCTGAAGCCCTGGAATCATCCAGAGGCTTCTGAGGCATCTCCACTGACCAGGAGGTTAGTTAGGTCTTTGGGTTGTGAGCCTGGAGTGTTTCTCCCCAGAAGGAGTGAGGGCGGGTCCCAGAACTCAGGACCCACGTTCCCCGAGGATGTCGCTCCCTGTGGGGTCCCAGAGCCCAGAACGGTGCCTGGCGCAGAGGGTGAATGAATGAACGAGTGAATGAGGTGCGCACCGGAGCTTGGATGAGGTCTCACGTCCAGGCTGTGAATCTGGTTGGCCGGGGGCCCGGGGAGGCCCAAGAAGATTCCTGGCAGCACCGTGGCCCTGCCTGGCCTTTGAGCACTGGCAAAACCCCAGCTTCCTCCCGATTTTGGGTCGGGAGCTGGCACGGGCCTCGGGCACACAGACGCCCGTCCTGGGGGGTCCCCCAGCCTCCTGAGGACAGCAGCCCCTCCCACGGGGCCTGACTCACCCGTCCTGGGAATCATTGCTGCCGTCAAATGATTCACCCCAACAAACACACAACATTTGTCATTTATCTCACCAGTTTCTATTTTAAAAACCATGCCCTTTCGTTCCTGTAGTCATTTGGGGCCTCTTTTTACTAGAACTTTCAGCTCTTTTACGAATTTTACAGTCGTTGAAAATGATGGGCTTTAAATGTTTGTAAAACTCAAGACTAATTCCAGGTACTGTACAGATTGCACGTGGGTGGCCTAGGCATCACGACACCCACGTGCCCCCCCCCCTGCTGGTCCCCCGGGCTGTGTGCGTGGGGTCGGGCCCATCCATGGACCCCTGCCCAGAGGGGCTTCTCTGTTTCCCTAAAGAGACCTAATTCTGACGAACCCACATCATGGCCTGACTCCCCGCTATTAACACAGGGAGGGGGCTTTCCAGAAAGTGGCTTTGACACACCCGGGATAGCTGCTCACTCTCCGGGAGGGTCCCTGGGCCTCAGTCATCACAGTGGATGACACAGCAGATGGTCCTGGGTGCAGCTGGGGGCAGCGGCTTATGTACCCCACCCCGTGCTCTCCCTTGGGCCTGGGTTGAGCCTGTGAGGAGTGACTGTCCCCCTGGTCACACAGGAGTTGGGGCTGGAGAGCCGAGCCTCTGCAGAGGGGTCATCACTCTTGGCCCCGGGCCAGCAGGGCTTGGGGTGCAGAGGCCTTGGACACCGCACGCGCACTGGCCTTTGTGGAACATGTCCCACACTGATGCCGGTGCTCTGCCGTGACCTTGGCTGGCCTGGAGCCTCAGGACGCCCAAGGCACTTGTGTTTGGTGAGCGCCACCCACCACCACGCGCTGGACACTGGCCTCTTTATTTCCTGATTCTCGTGGCCATCCGTGGCTGCGGCCATCCTCGTGTAGTGTGATTTATCGGGGGTGATCTCAGGGCAAGGGGAAGGGGAGCAGGACTGGGCAGGGGAAGCAGGTGAGCTAGAAAGGGGTCTCGGCTGGGTCGCTGCAGCCCGATCCCTCGGGGAGCTGGGTGTGGGCTCAGTCATGGCCAAGGCCTGCTCGTGGCCGAGAAGGCGGCGTCCTGGTGCAGCAGCCCCCCTTTTGTGGGAAGGCAAAGCTCTAGGGAGCGGAGCGGCTGTGAGTTATCAGCCGACACCCCCAGGAGAGGCAGTGGTGCAGCAGCTAAGGGGACTGGGGGCACCCCGCTGTCTACTCCACGTTCTATGCACACCTCTGAATTCACATGAGAGACGTACACTTCCACTGTAAAATACATACGTACTCTTGAAAATTTGGGATGTATAGAAAATTATAAGAAAGAAAGACAGAATGAAAGAGAGAGAGAGAAAGAGGGATGGAAGGAAGGAAGGGAGGGAGGAAGAAAGAAAGAAAGGTAAAATGTTGTAGAATTTCTTCATGTAGGAATAACCACTATCGAGTTTGTGGTATAGTTTAGTATAGCCTTTTACTATTTCTTTAAAAATTAAACTGGAATTTTTCTTTCACATTTTGACCCCCTTCACTCATTTCTTCCCTCCTCCCCTCTGCTCTAGCAACCACCAATCTGTTCTCTGGATCTGTGAGCTTGCCTTTTTGTTTTTGTTCTTCTTTAGGTTCCACATATAAGTGAGATCATATGGTATTTGTCCTTCTCTGTCTGGCTTACTTCACTTAGTGTTAATACCCTCGAAGTCCATCCATGTCATCACAAATGGCAAGATTTCATTCTTTTTTTTTTTTTTTTTTTGCGGTAGGCGGGCCTCTCACTGTTGTGGCCTCTCCCCTTGCAGAGCACAGGCTCCGGATGCGCAGGCTCAGCAGCCATGGCTCACGGGCCTAGCCGCTCTGCGGCATGTGGGATCTTCCCGGACCGGGGCACGAACCCGTGTCCCCTGCATCGGCAGGCGGACTCTCAACCACTGCGCCACCAGGGAAGCCCAAGATTTCATTCTTTTTTATGGCTGAGTAATATTCCATTGTGTATATACACACCACATCTTCTTTATCCATTCATCCATCAGTGGGCTCTCAGGTCTATTCTATACCTTGGCTATTGTAAATAACGCTTCAATGAACACAGAGGTGCATCTTTTCGAGTTAGTGTTTCCATTTTCTTAGAATAAATACCCAGAAGTGGAATTGTTGGATCATATGGTAGTTCTATTCTTAATTTTTTGAGGAAACTCCATACTGTTTTCCACAGAGGATGCACCAATTTACATTCCCAACAAGAGTGCACAAGGGTTCCCTTCTCTCCACATCCTCACCAACACTTGCTGTTTCTTGTCTTTTGATAGTAGCCATTCTGACAGGTGTGAGATGGTAGCTCACTGAGGGTGTTTTTTTTTTAATATATAAATTTATTTATTTATTTATTTTTGGCTGTGTTGGGTCTTTGTTGCTGTGCGCGGGCTTCCTCCAGTTACGGCGAGTGGGGGCTACTCGTCCTTGCAGTGAGCAGGCTTCTCATTGCAGTGGCTTCTCTTGCTGCGGAGCACGGGCTCTAGGCACGCGGGCTTCAGCAGTTGTGGCTTGCGGGCTCTAGAGCGCAGGCTCAGTAGTTGTGGCACATGGGATTAGTTGCTCCACGGAATGTGGGATCTTCCCGGACCAGGGCTCGAACCCGTGTCCCCTGCATTGGCAGACGGATTCTCAACCACTGCGCCACCAGGGAAGTCCCAATTCACTGCAGTTTTGATTTGCATTTCTATAATAATTAGTGATGTTGAGCATTTTCATGTACCTGTTGGCCATCTGTGCACCTTCTCTGGGAAAATGTCTATTCAGTTCCTCTGCCCATTTTTTAATTGGATTGTTCTTTTTTGCTATTGATTGTAATGAGTTCTTTATGTATTTCGAATATTAACCCTTTATCAGATATATGTTTTGCAAATATTTCTCCCATTTGGTAGGTTGCCTTCTTACTTTGTTGACGGTTTTTTGCTGTGCAGAAGGTTTTTAGTTTGATGTAGTCCCACTTGTTTATTTTTGCTTTGGGTGCTATGTATTTGTATAGCCTTTTATTCTTTTAATGTATCTTATGTCCAGTGATATATCACTGAGAACACTCTGCATGTGGTGATTTTAGGGCATAATTGAGAAGACAGTGAGATGCCATGAGGAAGTCTGATAAATGGTGAGTGCAGGTATGATGTGTCCCTGGGAGAGTTATTGGCCTTTTGATGCAAATACAGCCCTATGACTTGTGTCATTAAATATACGTTAGAACATAACCATGCAGGAAGTCGTAACTCAAGTACCGCGGCAATAAAAATGGCCATTATGTGACTCAGTATAACTTCTTTTTAAAAGATGAAAAACAAAATATTCCGTTCAGTCATTGCTCCTGGTGCGGTGGTACCAGGTATGGAAATAAGGCATCATCAGACATGGAAGGAGAGTCTCTCTGAAGTGCAAGGTCAAGGGTCAGGGTGAACCATATGGAATTTTGACCTAAAAGAGGACCATTTCATGTGGTTTCACCAGTTGGTCAGAACCACCTTTGGTAGAATGTGCCCAGAGGCGGGCAGGGAAGTGGACCGCGGGGCAGCACCGGCTTCACCAACCACTTGCCCCCATGGACCCCCAGCCTGGGGTCTCGAGGATTGAATTCTTAGCTTTGAATCACCCCTCATTGGGTTGGGGCTCATCTTCAAATGAGTCTTTCCAGAAGGCCATTGACGAGAAAAACAGAATGTGCCTGCCATTAATCCGAGAAGCCTCTGACCTTCAGCAGCAGGAAGGCAACCGGGCCGGGAATGGGGTTCCTGGACCCTTTCCCCCCCTCACTCGATGGCATGTGTTTTTCTGCCTGCTTCGTACAGCACAGCGATTCCAGGCCAGGGGGCTGCTTTATCGTCATCGCTTCCAAAGTTTGCCAGAAGCCATGCAGGTCTCGGCTCCCTTGGACTAGGTTTGTTTAATCTGTTTGTCCTCGACGCCTGCCTGCGCCACCAGCCGGAGCTTCGGAGCTTCGGAACATCGGCTGTGGGTCACTGTTTGTTCTCCCACCCACCGTTTTTCCGGATCTCAGCACCCGCCCCCGCCCCCCGCCGGTCAAGGTCTCGCGTCTTCCCCTCCCGTCCATCTCTTTTCTCCTGTGTCAGTTCTGCATCCTTCTGCTTCCACAGCCCGTTTCGTCCTCATGTCACCCTCTCTCTTTGTTGGTGTCTTCACCTGGTCTTCCTGCGCCCCTCTGAAGGTTTCCAAATTCGCTCCGGGCTCTGAAGATAAGCCATTTTCAGGGCATAGTCTCCCCGCCGAGTCTATAAGAGGAAGTTCTGTCCGACTTGATCTGTGCCACTTTTCTTTTTTTTTTTTTTTTCTGTGCCATTTTTCAAAGGCCCCTTGCTGATGCTTTTTCTCTTCTTGGTCCTTGGGTGACAAAGAAGCCGCCCAGCCAGTTTGTCCACACCCAGGTGAACGGATGGCCCTTGGTCTGGACGGCCAAGCCCGGAGAGGACAATCTACTCCCCTCCTCGGGCTCGTCTGCGAGCTCCTGGAGGAACATTCTGGTTCGGCTCTGCTGGGAGTCCGGTCCCACTGGCTGGATGGACGGAGCACACGGATGGGATGGCTGCTGAGGCCGCAGGTCATCGGGGCTCCCCCTGCTTGCCGCCCCGCAGGCACCACCTGTTCCCACCGCCTGCTCCATCGGATTTTGAGGATTTATAAGCAGGAGGAGAAAGCAGCGCCATGCGTGGAGGGGAGAAACATACTTCTGATGTTGGGAAAACAGAGAAGAGATGAAACATCTCCCCCATGTCCACCGGGCAGGGCGGAGGCTTCAGCACTGGCTTCAGGGCCGCCTCCAGTTCTCAGTGTTCTGAGGGCTTGTCCTTCCAGGAGCTCGAAGCAGGGGAAGCTGGGTCAGGTCCATTTTGAACCAGCAGCCCCAGGAGTGTTCTAATTTTTTCCAGGTGGGGGGCGCTGCTCCTCTCCTTAAAAGGCGAGTGTCTCTTTGTAGAACAGAGGTGACGCCTCACGTTTTCTCTGCATCTACTTCGGGTCTGAAATTGTGCTGGGTGCAGAGCTGATGCTTGGCTGAGTGGCTGTTGGGCTGAGGGCTGGGAAGGTCCTGGGTTTGGAGTCATTGAATGGATCTGCGCGGTGAGATAAGCCCACGCATCCATGTTAGGGCCATCGCTCTTGTCCGTGTGATGATGTCTTCTTGTGGGTTAACGGTCCATCTCACTGCTCACAAAACAGTCTCTCCGTCACGGTGCAATTCGCATCCACTGAGCCTCAGTTTTCTGATCTGCAAAATGGGGGTGATAGTACCCTTTGCATGGACATTTTTATGGTGAGCAGGAGGCCTGAGTCAGACGGTGCTTGGGGTGCCTGGCCTGGCACGAGGGGTGGGGTCTGGTCGCTCACCTCTTCCTGCCTGGAGGCAACAGCCCACCTGGCTCCTGGCCACTAGGGGATGCGGCCCTTCCCTGCTGCCCACCCACTCTCACCGTCCAGTGGGTTCGGCTCTCCTAGTGTGCCAGGCTCTGCTCTGCTCCGAGCTCTGCCCCGCACATGGATTTCCCGGCCGAGCGCCTTCCTGGGGCCTCAGGCTGGAGCCCAGCTCTCCCCAGAAGCCTGCCCACCTCCCGGGTTTTCCCTACACTCCGTCACGCTCTTGCCCTCCTCCCCTTCCCCTCTCCCCTCTGCACCCGGATTGTCCTGCCCTGCTTCCTTCATCCACCCACAAGTCCCCCGAGCAGGGATGGCGTCTGTCCCAATCACCACGGCACCCCCGGCAACCAGTGGTCAGTCTGCATCATGGGTGACCGCGAACACACGTTTTAAACAAAATTTGAATGTGGTCAAAACACATAACATGGAATTTACCACCGTCACCACTGTAATGTACAGTCTGAGTTTAGTGCGCGTTCAGCGGTAGTAAGTCCTTTCATATCGTTATGCAGCCATCACCACCAGCCATGACTCTTCATCTTGTAAATCAGAAACTTTGTCCCCATGAGACACCGACTCCCCCCTTCCCTCCCCAGCCCCTGGCGCCCACCGTCTACGTTTTGTGTCTATGAACCTGACTCCTGTAGGGACCTCAGGTGAGCGGAATCACACAGGATGTGCCCTTTTGTGTCTGGTTTATTTCACTCACCATCGTGTCTTTAAGGTCCTCCCATGCTGTAGCCTGAGTCAGAACGTCCTTTCTTTTTTAGACTGAATCATATAATGAACACATTTTGAATGTGTACATACAACCCCTCTGAGACTCTTCCAGGGATGGGGAGCTCACTCATTACTGGGCAGCTCTGATACCTAGACTGCTCTTTATTTGTACCGAGCTGGTCCTGGCGCCGTGCTCTGGGGTCAAGGAGACATCCATTCCTCCTGCCCCGTAACCATCCTTTACACACCTGGAGACTGGAGACCTGAGTCACTGTGTCCTGGGTCATTGAGGCTGCTCGGCCATGGTTAGCCTGAGGCACCTGGCGACATGCTCGTGCCTCACCAGCTGCCCAGGGACACAGAGGCGTGGGGCTGGTGTCTTGGCTGAACCTCTGTTGACCAAACTGGACACACTGGTGGATTTGCTTGACACCGAGCGGGAACGACGGAGCCCGTTTTCCTCTTGTCTTTAACTCCACCCTCCGGACTGGCCCGTGGACAGAGCTGTGCAGTCGCCACTAGCCAGCCAGGGCCACCCCACATGTGGAGTGGGAGACACAGAGCCCAGGGCTCCCAGGAGCATCTCTGCTACCAGCATCTCCACACTGTCTCCGATCCCTCGGAGCTCTGGAGACGACATCTTTCCACCTCTAGTGCTGAAGGCAGAACTGGCCACTGGGCCCTGGCCCCGGGCCCCTCCCGCTGGTCTGTCTGCTCTGCCAGCTGCTCCCACCTGAACCCTCAGATGCAAGTCTGGCCATGGGAGCTGGGGGCCTTCCTCACGTCGCTGCCCAGAGCCCTGACCACCTTCTCTGGAAGCTTCAGCATCACCAGCTTTATCATGCATTTCACACAGCAGAGTTTTGCATGGTTTTCCTGCCGTCTGTCTTTCCAGGTCTGAGAAAGAACGTGAACTCTAGGCTACGTGACCCGGGCAATCATGTGGCCTGTGTCCAGCTCCCCCCGTCCTCCGCTGCTGCGGCCGTCACGTGAGGCCGGCCCCACGCAGCACTTAGTGGATCTGTTTCATTTCCTTCTCCTCCCGGATGAGCTGGAAAGGCCATATTCCCTCAAACCTTTGCTCTTTCTTTCTTTTTTTTCTCTTTTTTGGTGGTACGTGGGCCTCTCACTGTTGTGGTCTCTCCCGCTGCGGAGCACAAGTTCCGGACGCACAGGCTCAGTGGCCATGGCTCACGGGCCCAGCCACTCCGCGGCATGTGGGATCCTCCCAGACCGGGGCACGAACCCGCGTCCCCTGCATCGGCAGGCGGACTCTCAACCACTGCGCCACCAGGGAAGCCCAAACCTTTGCTCCTTCTAACCAGTCAACTAAGATCACGTTACTGTGGCCTTTAAACTAGTGAATTAATCACCACTATTTGTAATCGTCCCCTTTTTTGTTATTAGCTGCTGCGTACTAAAGTAGAAGCCAGTGTCCAGCTCTATGGCCCTTGCGTTACTGATGTCGGTGCAGAGCCTCCTGCCTGGCAGGGGGTCCATCCCTCCGGGGACTGAAGCTCTGGCTCTCCCTGACCCTCCCAGCCTGAGAGTGGACCCTGATTCCAGGAAACGCTGTGTTTTTCCTGCCCCACCCCTCCAAGATTGGGGTCTTTGGCAGCAGCATCCTCCACTGGGATCCAGAGGCCAGGCTGCCCACCACAGTCCATCCCAGTGGACAGCAGAGGCCTGTGAGTGCCTGGGCAGGGCCTGGGGCCCCAAGGACGGCAATCTGGCCCCTGGGCCAGGCTATTTTACCCTGAGAATTAATTGTATCATTTCTGTTGCTCCAGCCAGTCTCAGAGGAGAGGATGCAGGCAGGCTGGAATTTGACTCCTGTTCCCACCAGATGGGGCTGTGTGACCACTGCTTTGAGCCTCAGTTTCCTCACCTGTAAAATGGGCCCAATGATCATCATTTTGTGGGTGTGTGTGAAGATTAAGAAAGATGTCTGTGGGAGGCCCCTCACAGGGCCGACCCTCAGCAACTCTTAGTTCCTCTCAGCAAGGCCCCGCCACCAGATGATGCCTGATGGCGGCCCACCAGCACGAGGACCCCTCCAGGCAGGAAAGAACCTGCAGCGGGGCCACCTGGGCTGGTGCACACTGCAGAGAAAACATAAGAGCTCAGAATATTCTCAGACTGTGGGGAATCACCACCCAACTCCATCAGAAGTGTGAGGGGTCAGTAGGGCCCCTGAACCTGGGGGGTGAGCCCTGAGGGGAGCCTGCATGCTGGCGGGCTAGAGCTGGGGGAGGACTGTCCAGGTGCCGTGGAGCCCGGGAGCCCAGGGCCCATGGGGGCGACTGAGAGGGAGGGGGCATGGTTCCTCAAAAGTTAGATAGTGAGAGCCCCATCTCTGGGAGCATTCAAGAGGAGCCTGGCTGCAAGGTGGTTCCTGCCTTCAGGCGGTGGTCAACGAGGATGGTGTCATGGGTTGAATCATGGTCTCCTGCAAAATGCCTCCACATTCCAGCCCCTGAACCTTATTTGGAAAAAAGAGTCTGCAGATTTAAGGATCCTGATGTGAGGAGATCACCCTGGATTCCTGGGGTGGCCCTAAATCCAATCACAATTGTCCTTATAAGAGAATGGAGAGGAGAGGCCACAGACACAGGGGAGGAGCCCACGTGATGACAAAGGCAGGGATTGGGGTGATGCGGCCACGAGCTCAGGGAACGCCTGGAGCCCCCAGGAGCCAGAAGAGGCAGGAAGGAACCTCCCCTGGAGCCTTTGGAAGGACCACAGCCCTGCTGATTTTGGACTTGTGGCCTCCAGAGCTGTGAGAGAATCAATTTCAGTTGTTTTAAGCCCCGCAGCGTGTGGTCCTCTGTTATGGTCCCCGCAGGATTCTCATCAGGGAGGTCCTGGGAAGCCTTCCTAGACCAGCGTCCCCAGACTCCTTTCATCCGGGGGTGGAGGTAGGGAGGAGGCCTCCAAAGCGGTCTCCCCGTGCGCTGCTCCAGCAGGGAGCCTCATGGGAGGGGCACTGTAATTCCAGAACAGTCCTGAAGGTGGTGATTTGCCATCCCTGGTTAAATACAGTTCATGGATCACTGTGCAGGCTGGAGCCAGGCTCCCTGCCACGCTGCTGTGGGTCAGTCAGAGGGCAGCCGGCTGGCCCTCCAGCCTTTCTGCATTAGCCCCTTCCTGATGGTTACTCGGGAGAAGAAAGGATTGCCCCAGCAGCAAACTTCAGCCTCTTTCGGAAAATGACTGCATGATATTATGTTTTGCAAGGCATCAAATGATGTGGGAAATCCATGACAGATACCAGGAGATGCCGCCCGCCCCAAGGGCTAAGGGAGATTAGAGTGAGCTGGGGAGGGAGGACGGGGCCTGGGGCCCCGTGTCCATGGGCAGTGGCCCCTCCTCCCCAGGCTTGACCAGAGGCCCTGTCTCTGGACTTGTCATCAACACCACTGTGCCAAGGACTGCTGCTGGGCCGGGCCAGTTAGGGCAGCTGAAGAAGTGAACGCCAGTCAACGAAGCCATCTGGGGGGTCAGAGGGAGCAAACAGGAAAATCTGGGGACTTCCTTGGCAGTCTGTCCAGTGGTTAGGACTTGGTGCTTTCTCTGCTGTGGTCCAGATTCGATCCCTGGTTGGGGGACTAAGATCTCCCAAGCCTCGCAGTGTGGTGGAAAAAAAAAAAAATCTAAACACTCCAAATCTCATTCTTTGCCCCCAGATTGTCGTCTCTGGTGTGTCATGTGTACTGATGGGTCCGATGGCCTGCGGGAGGTGTCAGACAGTGGCTACCACCTGGGGTGGGGCGGGGGCTCCTGGCAACGATGCTGAGCTGGGCAGAGGCAGGCGGCTTGGGAGGGGGCTCTGTGACCTCTAGCAGGGCTCTCTTCCACCTCCTGTCCGAGCAGAGACCTTGGGCCCCAGCTCTGACACCTGCCTGCCCCCGCCCACTCTGGGGGCTCCCCAGGCCCATGAAACAATTTACAGATTGCTGGCCTGGGGCCCGATCCTTTTGTTTCCTGCTGGCTGGTGACAAGCCCTGCAGAAACCCCCATCCCCTCGGGACCCCTCGTTTCTCCACCGGGCATCTGACAGGTAGCCCAGTTCATGGCCAGAGGGCAGTGGTCTCTCTGCACTCTGCCCGCCCAGGGACTCAGCCCAGATGCACCTTGATCCCTCCCGCCCCCTAGCCCCACGCCCGGCCATCAGCGGTGTGCGGGTAGACATCACCTTCAGATGCCTCCGCTTCTCAACGCCTTGACCCATCTGCTTGGTCCCAGCTATCTTCCCTTCTACCTGGACCGTTCCTGTGGCCTGGCCCCTGCTGCCATCCACAGGGGACAAAACCCCGACTCTGTGCTGTGACCCTTAGGTCTCAGCCTACAGCTCTGGCCGGGGCCCTGGGCCTTCATCAGAGGAAGGAGCATCGGTGACTCCATGGAGGGGCTCACTGTTGAGCTCACCTGGCCCTGGGCCTTTGCACCTGCTGTTCCTCCCTGATTTCACACAACCTCTGTCCCTCTGCAGGGACACCTCCCTTGATCCTAAGCTGCCAGCCTCCCATCAGTTCACCCTCTCCCTTCCGCCACTGCTCACCCCCCAGCACATGCTCCCCCTCCCCCCTCCCCCTCTGGGTGAAGCTGCTGCTTTGTTTACTGCTGCGCTCCGGTCCCGCTGCTGGAGACCCGGGAGCTTGCCTCCTGCTGGCTGCGGTGTCTTCAGCAACCAAAATCGTCTTCATAAATACTTGTCAGATGAGTGGGATGTATGCTGGGAGGAGTGAAAGGTCCCGCAGGAGGAGCCCCAGGTCTAGACCGGGCCCCACGGTTTAGGAAGGGTGGATGAGGGAGGAGGTGAAGAGAAATGTGAGCGACTTCCCCTGGGGCTCCCACTGCGTCCTCCCGGGTCCTCCCCCTCAAGTGGGAACAGGGATTATTATTTCCATTTTCCGAGGGAGAAACAGGCCCGTGTGATGCGGTCGACTCCTTGGCCGTCCCTCCGGCCCCTCTAAAGACCCGGCTCTTTCTTCTTTTTTTTTCTTTTTTTTTTTTTTGCGGTACGCGGGCCTCTCACTGTTGTGGCCTCTCCCATTGCGGAGCACAGGCTCCGGACGCGCAGGCCCAGTGGCCATGGCTCACGGGCCCAGCCGCTCCGCGGCATGTGGGATCTTCCTGGACTGGGGCACGAACCCGTGTCCCCTGCATCGGCAGGCGGACTCTCAACCACTGCGCCACCAGGGAAGCCTCGGCTCTTTCTGCTGCCCACACTGCTCGGCAGTTTGGCCAGGACGATTCCAGGTACTTGGGAGGTGCTGACATGGCCAGATCAGCCCCCAGGAAGAATGCAGAGAGGTTCCGGCAGGTTCCGGCAGGTTCTGAGGTGCCTCCCCTTGTTCACCTGCCTGTCCCGAGGAGGCTGCCCACCTGTGCAGAAGCTGGCATGGTCTGGGTCCTCATCCTCTTTGGTTCTGGAACATCTGATCCCCCTCTGTCATGGCTGCTGCTCTGGGCAGTTCTCCCGAAGCTCCTGTCCAGGGACAAACACAACTTGGGCACCCGACAGGACCCTCTGGCTGACCTGGTGGGTCTCAGTGGAGGGGGGCCTCTTCCCACGTGGCTGTAGGTGTCTTGAAGGGGCCTTGGTGCATTGCTGCTGCCTGGGGAGCCCGGTTGTCCCCCAGTACCTGATCCTCCTCTGGGGACCCCTGGCTCCTGAGAAGAGTGTTGCTTGAAGCTGGCGGGTCCTTCACTGTGTCCAACCGCAGTCTTGTCACCTGTGGGGATGAAATGAGTCTGTGCACCCAGCCCTGGGAGTGAGGCCAGCCCCACCCTGCCCTCCCCTAGGGACCCCTTGAGTCACCCCCTAACGGGTCCACCCCACTTCCTCAGGTCCAATGTGACCCTCCAGGGGTAAAGACCGACACAGCCGTCCAACAGTGCCTTCTGCCCTTCTCTGCGAGGGGTCCAGGGCAAGGGGTCCTCCTGTCGATCCTGACTTCCCCACTGTCCCCGTGGACACACAGGGAGTCTCTTTCAGTTGAAGACCTCGGACCCTTGGGGTCTGGCTGCCGTGCAGTCACTGGGCCCTTCTTGTCCTCTCTGCACCCACCTACCTCCACGTAGTCTGTCCCTGAGTCATGTCCGTTCTACTTCCCCTACACATCCCAAACAGGATCCTCCCACAGTCCTAGACAGGCTCCCCGGGTGGCCCCAGGCCCTTTGCACGGACCTCCCACGGCCCTCTTCCCCACAGAGCGACCTTTCCAAGGTGTAAACCAGGTCACGTTCATACCTCCCCTGAGGAAATCCTCTCTCGCCCTCTGGTCCCCGGCTGGCCTCCACCCACTCAGCTGCAGGCCCTCTTGCGGCCTCCCCCCTCCCCCGCCTGGGCACAGCTCACGTGATCCTCCTGCCTGGAGCACTCCCAGCCCAGGACTCCTCCTCCGTGGCCCCTCCTGCATTGCTCCACGTGGGACCACCCCAGCCACCTCATGAGCCTGTTTTGCAGCATTTGCAGGTCTTAGCCGGTCCTGGAATGGTCCCGTTTCCCTCTTCGTTAGGGTGTGCTTCCCATTAGGGGGCAGACCCCAGAGTGGGGGCTCCTCCAACACCCCCTTCTCTCCCCCTCCCCCCACCCCTCCTCAGCAAACCCCCTGTCTCTACAAGCGGATCCCAAATCTGAAAGGACCTCACCACCCACCTCCCCAGGACCCCGGCCCAGGCTCCATGGGCTCTGATCTGATGACCGTCTGGATCTTCTTCCTGTGCTGCCCTCCCTGCACTTACTCTTGGCTCAGTAGCCTGAGGGGTCCTTTCAAATATGAGATTTTGTCCCTCCTCTGTTCAGGATCTTCTGAGGCTCCTCCTCTCTCTCAGAGGAAAAGCCATGGTGCTTACATGGCCCACAAGAACTCCCATGCCCCCTCTGACCCTGTTTCCCACCCTGACCCCTGTGCTGGCGCCGATGAAGCCCCTGCCCCAGGACCTGGGCATGTGCTCTCCCCTGTGCTCTTTGACAAGCCTCCACTCACCTGTTGCCTTTAAGTGAGATTCGACCGGCTACTGGTAATCAGAGCCCGGCCCGCGCTTCACTCATCGTCCTCCCCGAATTCAGAATGGGGAGAGGCACCGGCAGGCCCCCTGGGGCAGGCCAAGTGGGGTCCAGTCGCTCACAGGTGCTGGCCGTCTCTCGGTGTCGGCACAGCCCCTAGTGCCCCTTCCATGAACACAGAATGGAATTGGCCCGGGGGTGGGGGGCCACAGATCCCTCAGACATGGGAGCAGCCGCCTCGCTGGCCGAGGGCCCCTGTTCACCTGTAGGGGTGACTGTTCTGGTGGGCGGCTGGACCCAGGACTCAACGCTGCAGTCCTGAACTGACACCGGGGTCTCCTGTCGAAAGTGCAGGCTGGGACAAAGAGAAACTGCCTGTGGGAAGGCTCAACTCCCTAGGGGCAGTGACAGGCCTTCTGTCCTTGGCTGAGGGAGGAGAAAGCCACTTCTGAAACTCTGAGACAGCCCAGGGTGACTCATGCCCGCCCCCGAGGAGGTTTGGAGGTACCTGGGCCTCTACTGCCGGTTTGTCTCATCCCAGATATATTTCGTATTTTTGTTGCTTGATTTGAGACGTGCCCTGTGTGAATAAAGGTGTATTTGCAGCAGGCTCTCCAGCCTCTGCAGGGCACGTCCTGGGGTTGGCTCTGCGCTGAGCCCCATGCTCACCTTGCTGACCCCCCCCCCATGGGTGTACCCCGGCCCCAGGAGCTGGAGGCATCTCTGCGGCTGGTGGTTTTTCTTTGCAGGAAAGGTTTCGCTTTCTATCAGGGCTGCGCTTGGACGAGGGTGCAAAGAGGCACCAACCCTGTACCTGCATCGTCCTCAGAGTGGGGCCTCCTTGCATTTTGTGCCCTGGAGCCTCTCTTGCCACACCCAAGCCCAAGTCTTGTTTTCTCTATCCTTCCCCATCCATCATCCATTTATACATCCATTCAACCATCCACCCATCTATCCATTATCCAGCCAGCCCCCATCCATCATCCATCCACTCATTTACTCACTCATCCATCCAACCTCTGTCCATGCATCTACTCATCCCACATCCATCCATCCATCCATCCATCCATCCCTTTAACCCGCACTTCTCTCTTCGCAGTAGAGAGTGTGTCCCGGGAGCCAAGTGCCAGGTTAATGGAGGCAGCAGGCTCCCGGCGTTCCCCAAAGGAAAGGTGGGCCGGAGTAGAGGGCAGCACTGGGACCGACACAGTGAGGGGCCAGGGGATGCGTCTCCTGCCGTCCATCAATCAGTCAGTCAATCAGTCCATCAATCACCATCCTATGTGCACCCACCACACACCAGGCGCGGTTTTAGGAGCTGGTGATATGGTGGGAAGCAAACTTGATCCAAGCCCCTGCCCCAGCGGAGGAGATGGGCAGTAAACAAGATGGGCGTTATTGCATTAGATGGCGGTAGGTGTTATAAAAACAGAGAAGAGCCATAGTGACAGCCTGAGGGCCATTTAAGATTCGAAACCTGGCCGCCGAGGAGGGCCGCCTGAGGAAATGATGACTGAGGAGATTCAAGGAGGTGGGAGGACCATGTGTGGGTGCCTGCGTGTTGTGTTTGAGGACGGCAGGGAGGATGGCGTCTGCAGCAGGACAGCGGGGGAGCGTTAGGACATGGGGCCAGCGGGGCCAAGTTCCACTGAGGCCTGGTCACCCCAAAAGGCCCCTGGCTTTGCTCCGAGTGAGCACAGATCCCAGGCCGGGGACGGCGTGGTTACAGCAGACAAAAGACAGACATGACCCAAGTCACGTGCCCCGATGAAGCCATCACTGGTCAGCCGTCCAAGGAACAAATGTGTCCTTTCTATTGTCACGTGTGCCACGGGGTCCTCAGACGTCTGTGTGGAGGGGAGTGGCAGCGGTTGTGAGTCTTGTCCAACCCCTAAAGAAGGAGGGACTGAGGCTGAGCGTTACACAGCCGGACTGCCATCCTCCGCGCCTCACTCCCGGTGGTGGGCGGGGCTGGGTACTGGGACTTCCAATCTGGTCACGTGTTGTGTCTCAGCCTCTATATGCACGGGGCCGGGGTCTTACACGCACCAGCCTGGGGCGGGGGGAAGCTGGAGGCCGGGGCTGTGCTCACCCCAGAGAAGCATCTCTATTGAGAGGGTCCCAGACACCTGTGGTGCAGGCATGGCTGGTGGGCCCTCATGCGCAATGCCTGCTTCTGTCACCTGTGTGGAAGCACGAGGATGTCCCCAGCCCAGGGGTCTGCAAACGCCTTCTGTAAAGGACCAGATAATAAATATTTTAGGCTTTGTGGACGGGTTGGTCTCTGCTGTAACTCTGTCCTTGTGCTGTGACTGCAGCCTTGGACAGCCCATCAGAGAACAGGCATAAAGCAGTAGCTGCAAACACAGGTGGCGGGCCGGACATGTGCATAGCAGAGCCCCATCACAGTGAGAGGGGTGTCTTAGTGCAACAGAGCTGCTGTGACAAAATACCACCGACCGGTGGCTTATCAACGACGGAAAGTTGCTGCGCATGGTTTGGAGGCTGCAAGTCTGAGCTCAAGGCACTGGCACCCTCGCCTCCTGGTGAGGACCCTCTTCCTGGTTTCCTAGCCAGCATCTTCTCACTGTGTCCTCACAGGACAGAGGGGCCAGGGAGGTCTCTGGAGCTGCTTTTATTTTTTTTAAGGATAGATCTTTTTTTTTCTCTTAATGTGGACCATTTTTAAAGTCTTTATTGAATTTTTTACAATATTGCTTCTGTTTTATGCTTTGGGTGGTGAGGTGTATGGGATCTTAGCTCCCCGGCCAGGGATTGAACCCACACCCCCTGCATTGGAAGGCAAAGTCCCAACCACTGGACCGCCAGGGAAGTCCCTGGAGCTGCTTTCATAGGTGCTAATCCCATTCATGGGGGCTCCACCCCCATCACCCAAGCACTGTTCAAAGGCCCACCTCCTAATACTGTCGTCTCTGGGGATTAGGATTTTGACATATGAATTTTGGGTCTGAGTGTTTGGGGAACCCAAACACTCATAGCAAAGGGCAAATATGGGCTCCTCAGAAGTGTCCCTAAGTGTTAACCATGTGAGCACCTCGGGCAAACACCAGTAGGGGGTCCAGACTCCTCCAAGGTCCTTACAGGACCCTCTCAGGGCCCCACCCGCTTGGTGCAGTGCGACCTTAGCCGTCTGTGACACTGACCTGCTCCAGAATCATGTGAGAGGCCCGTGTCACATTGGCACCTCTGGTCACCTCAGTGGGTTTGTATTTTTCCCATTTTTTGCAGTGAAGGGAGAGGAAACAGGCCATTAGACAGGAAGATGTTGGCTGGCCCGCCTACTGGGCTGAGGTTTGGACTCACGGCTCCAGGGGCCGACCAGGCTCAGGCCTGGGCCGGGAATTGGGGGCCAGTGACAGAAAGACAGACGGGGCCCCTCCCTGCAGGGTCCTGCCAGGAGCGCTCAGTGGGGTGGCGGCACAGGCCCGAGCGCATTCCCTCCAGTGCCCAGTGAGAGAGGGTACCAGGGGCCCAGCACGTGGAGAAGACTTGGGAAAAGCCTGTATGGACTGCCCTGACGGCTTCTCGGGGATCTCACCTCAGATCCTCATCCACAAACCACAGGCAAAGAGCAGGAAAGAGACCACGTCCCTGGAGGAGTTTCTGAGACACAGGAAAGCATCGGGCACTGAGCACTCCCTCATCAGGAGGAAACTGAAGATGACAGGGTCTCTTTTTTTTTTTCACTTTTTTTTTACATCTTTATTGGAGTATAAATGCTTTACAATGGTATGTTAGTTTCTGCTTTATAACAAAGTGAATCAGTTATACATATACATATGTTCCCATATCCCTTCCCTCTTGCGTCTCCCTCCCTCCCACCTTCCCTATCCCATCCCTCTAGGTGGTCACAAAACACCGAGCTGATCTCCCTGTGCCATGGTGCTGCTTCCCACTAGCTGTCTTACGTTTGGTAGTGTATATATGTCCATGCCACTCTCTCACTTTGTCCCAGCTAACCGTTCCCCCGCCCCATATCCTCAACTCCATTCTCTAGTAGGTCTGTGTCTTTATTCCCGTCTTACTCCTAGGTTCTTCATGACATTTTTTTTTCTTAGATTCCATATATATGTGTTAGCATAGGGTATTTGTCTTTCTCAGGTTTCTGGAGAGGATAGGATGAGAGATGACAGGCAGCAGGGAGAGTGAGGGGAGGAGTGGGGAGAGGAAAAGAAAGAAAGCTAAAAGCACTTGGGAGCTGAAGCCACGCTGGGAGCTGCAAAACATGATCAGACAGGAAGGAAATCACATTTGAGCCCTGGCGGCCGCCGAGGCTTGTGGGAGGCCACGCGCACACAGGCAGCCCTGCGGCCACAGGAAAGCCAGCACATGAGCCATCAGCGCTTCCAGGAAGGAACAGAAACGGAGGGTCAGAAACGCTCCCAGACCTAATGAAAGAAAACTTCTCTGAATTGAGAGACTTGAAATTGCAGAACGCGTGGCAGTCTTTGCTCCCCATCGCCCAGAAGGAGGAAGAAACAGGCCAAAGGCACTAAGGGCTGTACATACCCAAGGCCCAGCCCATGGAGTGGCCAGTTTGGAATATCCTGGGCTGCAGTGTTGTTCACAGAAACACTTCAATCGAGCTCACTTGAAGAGGAGAGGATGGTACTTCCAGAAGCCTGACCCCTTCTCTCTCCTGCTGCGGGGTGTGAGGTCTGGATGTGGGCGGGGGTACACATGTGTATGGGGAGCAGCTGAGGGTCTGGCACCCATATGCAGGCCCAGGAGGATGTTACCACTGCTGCCCCATCTTACAGATTAGCAAGGTGAGGCCCCGGGGGAGCAGCACACCCCCAGGAGGCAGCAAGCCAGCTCCAAACCCAGGCAGCGGGATCTGAGCAGATGGGCCTCCCTTCCTCCACTCGCTGTGCCTTCACCATTGACGTGCTTTCTTTGGTGTCTTTAAAACACAGTACACCCAAGCTGGTGACAAATGAAGCCATGAACACTTTAGTAAGTTCACTTTTCCTCCTGAAAGGAGACACCAGGAGCGAATTCTTGAGTCAAAGTCACCATCCTCTGTGTTGCTGAGGAGAACTGAGGCCCCGAGGCGGGAGGGGACTGCCCCTCATCTAGGGATCTTGGACATTGGTGTGTGATTCGCCTTGGGCTTCTCCAACTGTTTTTCCAAAATTGTTAAAAATAACATAGTCTTGATTCAATTTCACCACCAAGTATGCACACACTGGCACTGCATGAGGGGCCGTGCGTCACAAATTCCCAACTGGTGATGAGCTGCCTGGGCTCAGAAGAGGCCTGAGTCAGGTCCTGCACCCCAGGCTCCCAGCCCTGCAGATGGAAAGTAATAACCCCTACGACCCTAGGGCACTTTGCCCATTGAACCGCCCACGTGCACGTGCGCATGCATGCATATGCACAAATGCACATGTGTGCATGCTCACACTTGCCTACACACGTGTAAATGCTGCACGACTGAGCTGTGTGCATGTGTACAGGCACGACCATGCACACCCGTACACACACATACAGTTGCACACATGCAGGGACTTCTCTGGGTGGACCATCCCACCTCTCTTACCCGCAGCTCAGCCTGGTAGCCACAGTTGATGCTGCAGAGCCAGCATCGGCTCGTAATGAAGGCACATTCTTGTCGCTGTGGGCATTTCAGGTTTTGGAAATTTCTCGATGGTTAAGTAGCATACTCTCCATATATGGTCCTCTTTTCCTGCATGTTTTTCTTTCATTTTCTGCCCTCGATCCAACTCTGATTTCTTTTAGGCTCGCATATCCAGGCATTGGGGTGTTTGCTCTTCTGGACTATAACCCACGTCCATCCCAGATGAACCACAGACCTGTCATGGGCAGAACAGCTGAAGGAGGAAAGCATGGAACAGCCCAGGACCCTCCTGTCACTCGGGCCGACGACGGCTGGGGACCTGGGGATGCTGCAGGGCCCACAGGACGGGCAGACGGAGTCACAGAGGGAGTGCTGAGTGTGGCCTGCATGTGGGGATCAGGTTCACAGCCCCTGTGCTCCTGTGGGCTGCTTTCCTCTCAGGAGCTGGTGTCTGTCTTCTCATGCAATCCAATGCCCCTGGAATCTTCCCAGGACGTGAGGTCATGACCCCCTTTCAGAGAGGGGAACACGAGGTGCCAGTGGGCTCTGGCTCCACCATGTAAAAGAGCTGTGACTCAGCCTGTAGCAGCCAGCAGAGCTTGTGGGCACGAGCCCCTGTGCCCACCACCAGCGAAACCACCAACTGAGTCTTGACTGGGCAGAGGGGAGATGCTCTTGCTGAGGACCACACCAGCCTCCAGCGTCCAAGGCCGGCACGGAGGCCGGAAAGTGGGGAGCGAGTCCCCTCCCACGCAGGCTACCCTCACCTTGGAACACCAAGGACCTTTCCCCTGTAGTGAGTGGGCAGCATGGAAGTGCCCGTGGGTTGACTGGGGAAGGAAGGGAGGCCCGTGGGCACTGGCCAGCCCTGCACTTCAGGTACCTGCCCCTCCCTCCCTTCCTTCCTTTTATCTCTTCCATGGACTCTTTTGTTAGTTTCTTTTTTTTTTTTTAATAAATTTATTTATTTATTTGGCTGTGTTGGGTCTTCGTTGCTGCGCGCTGGCTTTCTCTAGTTGCAGAGAGCGGGGGCTACTCTTCGTTGCGGTGCACAGGCTTCTCATTGCGGTGGCTTCTCTTCTTGTGGAGCACAGGCTCTAGGCACGCGGGCTTCAGTAGTTGTGGCTCACGGGCTCAGTAGTTGTGGCTCATGGGCTCTAGAGCGCAGGCCAGTAGTTGTGGCGCAGGAGCTTAGTTGCTCCGTGGCATGTGGGATCTTCCCAGACCAGGGCTCGAACCCGTGTCCCCTGCACTGGAAGGCAGATTCTTAACCACTGCGCCACCGGGGAAATCCCCGTCTGTTAGTTTCTAATTGCTGCTTAAACAAGTGACCACAAACTCAGTGGCTTGAAACAACTCAGATTTACGCCCTTACAGTCTGGGGCCAGGAGTCCAGAATCAGTGTCGCAGGTAGAGGCCAGTTATGGGCAGGGCTGGTTCCTTCTGGAGGCCCCTGGAGAGGCCCCTTCCCCCCACTTCCAGGCCCGTCGCTCTGCTCTCTGACTCCCCCCTCCCGTGTCCCTCTGCCAGGACCCTGTGATCATGGTCCCCCAGCGCCCCCCGTCCCCGGCAAATCCAGGGTGACCTCCCATCTCGGGACCCTTCACTCCATCACGTCCCCTCGGCCACGTGAGGTGACAGGTTCCAGGGATCAGGACGTGGCATCTCTGGGGTGTTGTGTAGCCCACCACAGGCCCCTGTGGCGTGCATGCTGCTTGCTGTGGAATCGCCCAAAGGCACTCAAGGTGCATCTCAGGAAGGGATGGGGCAGAGGGGACCCCCTGCTGTGGAAACGCCTCTGTCTCCTGGAGCTGCAGCGCCCGCCCACAGCATTGGCGAGTCCCCTTCCCTCAAGCCCGAGCAGACGGGGAGCTGGCTGGACCGGGGGCGGGGTCACACCAGGCTCCTCCAGCCAGATGCAGACTCACCTGCCAGACCCCTGGTCCCTGGGCTGGTTCACTGTGGGCAGGGGCAGCCGCTGGAGCCCCCGGAGGGGTCTCAGATTAGGAGTAGTGCGAGTGTATGTGCGTACGTGGCTCTGTATAGACGTGTGTATGGACGTGTGTGTGTGTGTGTGGCGTGTCTGTCTTTGGGGTGTGGGTCCTGGGTGCTGACTCCCAGTCTCTGCGTGGTGCCCCATGTATGTATTAGAGCCATTGTCATTGCCCACGAAGCCCCCGACTGTCCATCTGCCCACAAGACCTCTCAGGCTCCGTGAGGTGTCACCAGCCCACATCCCAGGAAAGAGCAGCCTGCTGACTGTTCAGGACTCACAGTGAGTGGCGAGGGGTGAGCTGGGACCCTCCCAGGAGAGAGCCCCGTCCTGAATTGGACAGGTAATGGAGGGGGGAGTGGAGACACCTGCCCAAGTGAGTGGGGCCGCCAGGTTGCACCCCGAGGTGCTGCACACCGTGTGGCCGAGGCGCTGGCTGGCAGGTGGATCTCCATGTGAAGGGTTCTGGAGAGGTGGGTGCTGGCCTAGGTATGTGGCTCTACTTAGGCAGGCGATGGTACCGTCTACTTTGTGTGGTTGGAGAGCCCTTGGACACAGCGTGGAGGGTGGCACACTAGTGGGAGGAGTTTTTCCCACATGCCATGTTACCTCCCAGGTGCCACTTCTTCCAGGAAATCTGCCCTGGTCTCCCTGGCTGGGTGGGGCTCCTCCCATGCTCCTGGCCCAGCATCGCTGGGTTGCCATCATCTGTCTCTGGGTGGCCTCTGTCCCTGGAGTCTGGGGACAGTGTGCGGGACCTGACTCTGTATCCAGGGCTCTGCACACGTCTTGGAGTCGGTGGTTGACAGAGAAGATGGGCAGGGGGCCCAAGGATGCTGGTGGGAAGGGGGGGAGGGAGAGAATGAGGGGTCCTGCCTCGCTGCCCCGGGAGGACACGCATGGGTAGAGAGGGCCTGGGCCAGCAGGAAATTGTTTCCACCTCACTGACAAAATGGCCCTGTTTTCCAGTGGAGAGAAAGGAGCTGCTTTCTCCCCATTTTCACTCCCATTTTCTCCACTCCAGTGCTGGCTGCCTGTCATTCCCTGAAATGACTGTCGTTAGGGCTACATCGGGGCCAGCGGGGAAGGGGACCATCCTTTGCTCTGTTCCCATGGAAACTATGCTCAAGGGAGGCCTGGGGGTCCCCCGAGGAGGCCCCACTTCAGGCAGGAGGCCAGCCAGGGTGACCTCAGCCTTTGGCCCCTGTGCTACGCTGGGGCCTCCGTAGGGAATTTGGCCTCCACTTGTGCCCCAGCTTCTTCCTGCAGGGACAGCAGGGAGGTGGGGGGCAGGTGGCTGGGACATCCTGGGGAACCTGGGGCCAAAGAACGGGATCACAGAATCAGGGAGTTTTGAAATGATTTGGGGAGAAGGAAGAGATGGAGAAAGAACTTTCCTGGACACGTCAGAAGCAGCCACAGAACACCGCCCCAGCCCCCCACAGTGACCGCTCCACCATGGCTGCTCCCTCAGCCCAGGCCTCCTGGGAGCAGCAGGGGTGGTCAGCAGGCTGGTCAGGGTCCCATCCCTGAGGGCCAAGTGAAAGCAGGAAGAATTCCATGAAGCTGACGTAGAAGGAGAAAGTAGTGGGCGTCAAAGACCAAGCCAGCCCTGAACACCCTGGGACCATCCAATAGTCCCTTTGCATAAACAGGATCTGTGAGAACCAGGGTGGGGGGCTCTCTCAGGGTCACACACAGAGCGAGGGTAAACCAGATGATCTGATGCCCAGCTGGGAGCTTTTAAGAATTTACCACCCCATGGGACTGGACAGAGGGTGGGAGAAGCAGGGCACCTCCTCTGGGTGCTCATCAGAGCTGAGCAGATAATCAAATGGAAATATTCACTGGGTCTCGGACCACTTAGAGAACACCCCTCCCTGCCTACCACTGGCCTTGTCCTCACTAGCAGTGCCTGGATCCTTGTGGTTTTGTACACCCCACTCTAAGGGAAGATTCTGTACAAACTGAGACTCCAAAGGGAATTTGCAAACATTGTGAAAAAACGCCAGGATTTCTTGGATGAATGAGAGTGATGCTGGAGACAGTTCCAAATCACACACAAGGGACTTATGAGGGTGTGTGTATCAGTCAGCTGCTGCTGTGTAAGGACCATCATGCAGCCTCTGAGGCATAGGGAGGGAAGTGGGGCTCCTCCCATGTTTTCGGGTGGCTCTGCTTCAGGCTGCGGGCACAGGGGCTTGGTCCTCATGCAGGCGCAACAGGCTGTGGTCATCCATAGCGGGAAGCCTGAGAAGAATATGCCAAGAGTGACGCTTCAAGGAGGCTGAGGGGAGCACTGGCAGATGAAGGCAGGTCCTTGGGCCACAGACAAAACCCTTCTTATGTCTGCAGATGGTGCTCTTGACGATTGTGCCTGGAAAGTCAAATCTACAGAGAAATCTAATGCCCCCGCTGTCCCACAGCTTCACCTGAGATATCACAGTCCTCAAACCAACCCTCCTGACTCTTGTCCATTTTGAGAAGTAGCACTTAATTGCTATGGTGACCTCAAGCTTGTTAAATATAAGAGAAAGTAAATTTGTTTCTGTAGCTTTGGTTTTACATCAGGGATAGAATCCCAGTCAAGCACATTTGCCACAATCCACTGAGATGTGGTCTCTGATTTCCAGGGCGCTCTCTGGAGATGGAGGTGTCTCTCATGCACTCACCCTGGGCTGATGGATGATGCAGGGGGATGGCCATGGACTGGGCTCTGGTACCAGCCCAAGTAGAGTGAAAAATCCCAGGTCCTTGTCGAGGTGACAACAAGAAAGCACGTTTTACCTGCCTCGGTCACTCCAGTGCTGCATCAGTGTTGCATCTTCCCTTTCACATACCTTGGAGGTGCACCCCGGGGAAGAACTGGCCCTGAAGTCGGTGACCATGGGTAAAAGTCACATCAAGACAAAACTACCCTCGGATAGCCTTCCAGTTGCCTTTACAGGGCCCACATTTGGGCTGTTGGAGCTCAACACCGAGAATGAATGTCTCTTTTCTAGTTGTCTTTGTGCTGAGGCCTCCCCTCCTGAGGCAGCAGGAGAGACGGAGCTACAGTCCCTGTGTGTGTGTGTGTGCGTGTGTGTGCGTGTGTGTGAGCCTGTATAGATGTGCACGAAGTTTGTGCATGCGTGTGCGTGCACGTGTGGCTCATGACTGGAGGTCAGAGGACCCCGAACACATAACTGCAGGTGAAGCCCTGTGTGTCCTGGGTAGAGAACAGAGCACACACTGCAGAGAATAAAGGCAAAGGGATGCGGCTGTGGGCTAGATCCAGCCCAGGACGGGGGTCTCTGAGGGAGAGACCAGAGCTCACAGGACCCGCCACCGGTCAGGCCCCAGGAGCAGCCCCAGGAGCCCAGGAAAGAGCTGGGCTGCCACAAGGGCTTGTGCTCAGGGCAGGGTTGTCCCCTCCGCATGTCACCAGGTTTGACAGGTGCTGCAAAGGCCAGGGGGACACTTTGGCACAGGTGTGTGAACAGAGTCACACCGGGAAGTGTTTCCTAACCCGCCTTCCCATAGATGGAAACTGGGTCCAATTAAAGAACACAAGAGGAGGTTGGGTGAAAATGTAGCAAAACCGGTTAAACCAAACTGAGGTGGTGACTGATGGACTAAAGCAGGATTAAAATGAAAAGGTGGTTATTGAAAAAGATGCCTAATTTTTAAACTAATGATGAAGTGGGCGGGGAGGCGTCTAATAATTGGTGGGCGGGGAGGCGTCTAAAACCTGAGTAAGTCAGCCAAGCAGGGAGTGGATTCGGGGGACCCGGGGAACAGCAGCTGCGTTCCTGGTGAGCACAGCAGCGGGGTCCCTGGGGAAACCCCCAGCCCCACCAGGAGCCGTGAGACCCCAACTCCTCTCACTCTCAGCAGAGGAGGGAAACAACTTCGATAAAACCGATGTAAACAAGTTCAAAAAGAAAAGCCACGAGGAGGTAATAATTAACCCCCAAGCTGCCTCTTTGAAAACATTCCGTAAAATGAACAAGCCTCTTGCAAACATGATCAAGAACAGCCAGCCGCCCTCCTTCCCCCAAAACAGGCCGAGATGGCTGGGGTCGAGGGTGTACTGGACCAGATGGCGGAGGACCTGTCCTCATGCCAAGGTCCCCTTAGTCCATGTCGTTCTCACCTCTCCTTCCACTGGAGACGGAGGCAGGGATGCTGCCTGCAGATGAGCACTGAGATCCACGGAGGAGATCTGGGTACGAGCAGAGAATAAAAGGAGTAGATGGACCAGCGGGAAGAGGACGGCGGCGCCAGGGAACCACGAGGGACGACCGTCCTGGCAAAGCGTGTCCACACCTCACCGGGGCCATATCACTCCCAGCAGGTGGCTCGGGTCAGATCAACAACCCCAGGTCACGGGAACATGGGAAGCTTTGTCAGCAGGTCCCCCGAGGCCGGCCCACCAGGAGGGTCTGGGGTGGTGGTGGAGGGTCTCTGCCACCGCCCAGCACGGACCACCTGCACGATGGCCCTGACTGGCTCTGAATTGGGAGGCCCTAGAGGGCCCTGTAACTGAGACCCCAGGCGACACCCCTTAACCACTGAGTGCAGGGTCAGGATGTCAAATAGGTGAAAGCAGGTGACGGGGTTCTGACGAATTTTATGAGGTGTGACCTCTGCAGTCAATAAGGCCCCACCAGGAGGGCCGTGGCCAGGGGTCTGAGCTCAGGAGATCCTTGCTTTGGGGGTCCATGCTTGAGTGTCCATCCGCTGAGCGTCTGCTCTCAGGAGGGCCCAGAATGGATTTGATGGTCTGCTCTCCCCACCTTGAACTGTTAGTGATTTTCAGGCAAGAACCCTTCATTTTCATTCTTCACTGGCCCAGTGCGATGCGATGGCTTCTTCCTCACTCACAGATTGGCCAAGGCACAGGGCTTCTCTGATGTGGAAGGCAGGCGGGCGGGGGTCCTGTCCTTGTCGTGGGTGTCCCTGTGCAGGGCATCCTGGAAGGGGTGGATGTCAACTAACCCTAACTCCCACCCCCCGCAGGTACCTCCCTTTTCTCTGGGCAAGGCTGCTCAGTGGACAGCAGCTCCTGGGGCAGGGGCAGGGGCAGGTCCCACCCCTCCTGGGTCACTCCCTGGCCCGTCTGGAGGGGTTGCTCAGGGATGTCAGATGGGTGAAGGCAGGGGGATCGAGGTCCTGGAGGGGGAGACGCCCACTGCGGTTTCCCCCTGGTGGAGGTAGATTGGGAGGGAGCTGAGGCCCAGCCCAGGCCCTGGGGACCCCCAGGTCCTGCCCAGGAGGACACTTTCTGGTAGTCAGTTCCTCCTCAGGCAGAAAGCCCCTTGGAGATGCAGGCAGACGTGCCTTGTTGGCATGCCAGGGCCCTCGCGGCTCGCTGCACGGCCAGCACCCAGAAATCTGATTTCAATATCATTATTTAGAAGTCTCGCTTTCTTGTAAGCATGAGTTATTCCCCGGGAATCAAAGCCCAAGTGAAGGAAAATGACAAAAACCTGCTGTCTGCCAAACACATATGCTGGAGAGATGGAGGATGGTAAACAACCACCAAGGCCTCCTCCTGCAGACTGGCTTCGGAGCGGATGAAACCGGTTTGGCAAACCCCCAGTGGGCATGGGTTACTCCTGAATATTTGGGGGGAAAAAAAGGAAATTTGTGATTGACGACAATGGCATTGCTGATAGGGGCAGAGCTGGGACAGCAGAGGAGGTTATAGGGTTGAGACAATCTTAGGTCTCAGGACAACCGGGTGTCCAGGTGTGTGCTCACTCATCCCCCCTCCCCCTACCTCATCCATCCATCATCCATCCATCCATGGACCACAGTACTCTGAATGCACAGCCTGTGCTGGTGCTTGGCACACACTGGGCTGGGGGTCACGCCAGAGGTGTGCAGATGTACAGACAGAGGTCAGCAAACCTTTCGGCACAGGCAGGGCATTGGCTCCTGTGGTTTTCTCATCTATGCCCTGCGGGAAGGACACCGTGGGCTGGACAGGTGCCGGGAACCCTGCGGCTTTACTGAGAGACTCGGGCATCAGCCGGATTTGTCCTCTGGTCCTCGTTTGCCAGAGTCCGTGGTAGAATAAACTAAAACATGTCTGACTCAAGAGCCCCAGGGTTGGCTCCGCCCTGCAGGGGAAACCCACACAAAACCCCAAGCTCCAGGGTGTACGGGGCAGATGAGGGCCAGAACAGAAGGCCTTAGAACTCCCCGGGGAGAAGCTTCTGTCCAGGCCTCCTGCAGGGAGATGCAGACAGGGCCTTGAGACCAAAGCTGCTTGCAGGTTGATGTGTGTGACCGTGGCTTGTGGGAGGATAAAGCAAGGCGCACTGGTGGACCTGCAGGTGACCGCCCGAAGGTGGGAAGGGGCGGCTGGCCGGTCAGCGCAGGGTTCCGGCTGGTCAGCGGGTCCTCCTGGGCTCTGGGATGTCCCCTCATTCAGCAGCACAGGCCAGCGTGGGGAGGCAGGTGCCGCTGAGGGGGCCCTGGCTGTGGGTGCGGCTGGGGGACTTGGGCAGCTGACCGTGTCCAGAGTAGGACTCCAGGTGTGGCGCAGGGGATAAGCCTCCCTTCTGGTGAGGAAGGACCATGTGGGCGCTGGCCAGGCCCGGGCCCTTGGGCTCTTTGGTTAGAGCACCTTACTTCTTTCCATTCGACCCAACCTGCTCTGAGCTGGAGGTGAGAAAACTGCTGTGTGGCGCAAAGTTTAAAAACGATGCAGCAGGGAGGGAACCAGTGGCGTGAGTGCATGGCTTTCCGGGGAGCGAGGTCGCAGCCAGGATGGGGAGGGCGTCGCTAGTCCGCAGCTCACACTTGGGCTTTTGAAGTGGAAACCCTGTAAATAAATGCTGCCCCTGTTTCACCCCTCATATGGGTGAGCAGATCCCTGGATCCCTGGGCCCTCGAACGAGGGTTCATCCCGGCTCGACTCCCACAGACGTTTAACTTGAAACAAGAGACCGGCTCATGCAGGGGTGGAAGATGGTCCCAGAACCCAGAGAGCCAGTCCGTGTAAACACTTTGAAAAGCACAAAGTTGCAGTACACCTTTGCTAGGATGCGTCAGTCCGATCATAATTACAATAGTGATGGTGACGGTAACCTCAGGGAGAGTATTAACAACCGCTAAGTCTTGTTTTCTTGACTCAGACTTGACCTTCCATCTACTCCATCGGTCACTCTAGGTGGGATGGTCCGCACTGCCCCGACCCTGCAGCCGAAGGCACACCTGGGCAGGTCTCCCCAGACGCTCTTTTGACCAGTTACGCCCCTGCTCACACCTCCTCCAGGGCTCCCCACGGCCCCCCCCACCGAAGCCCAGCCAGACAGCAAGGTAGCACGTGTTCCGTCCCTTGCACGCCCTCTACCGCAGGCCCCAGACAGAGCCCCGAACCTGGAATGCCCGTCTCCCCACTGCCCCCCTGACAAGAAGGCTCTGCTCCTCCAGAGCTCACGGAGGGAGCCCTCTCCTTGGAGGCTGTCCCTCGGCCTGACCCCCACCTTGTGCAGCCGACTTTGCCCTGGCGGGGCCTCACCTGGCCTTGCACTAAGTCTACCCCGGTCCCCCTGACACCTCCCTGTCCTTGTCCCTGCCCGTCCACCCTGCGAACCACAGGCAGCTCACATCCAGGGATGGAGCCTCAGGGGCTCAGCGGAAAGAGATGGGCCTGGGACGGAGCCTTGACCTCTCTGAGCTGTTGATCACCCGCCACCTCCTCAGTCTGTCCACGCAGAGGGCATTTGATCGACATCTGTGTGACGAATGGACGGGAGTAGAGAGAAGCCACCTTCCCTGCTGGGAGACCCGGTGCTGAGAGAAGCGTGCGTGCACTTGACCTCCAGGGTCTCCGCAAAGCCACTGTCTGCTGCTATCTGCGCTCCATCCATCCGGGAGAGGAGGGGGGATACTTTACCATCCAACTTCCTGGCAGCTGCTGCAGCTGTGGGGACCAAATTGGCTGTTCATTCTGTGGCCAAAATTCCAGTTAAGCCACGACACCGCCGCGGGCATTACACGCAGAACACGCCTCATCTTTGCATGCCCGCAAGTCTGTCTCCGTGGACTGAATTCAAAAGCAAAATGTGTGAAACCGGGCCCAGTGTGAAATTTTCCATCTTCAGAGCGAAGCTGCTGGCTGTGGAGGAGATGCCCGGGCCAGCGGGGGCTCCGGATCCGGAGGGTCCTCCCCAGCCAGGCCTCGGGGCCTCGGGGATGGTGCCTGGTTAATTAGGCCGGGGGTGTTTCTCTCCTTGGTGCGGCTCACCTGCCCGTTTTGGATGGTCACCCCCCGCAAACTCGATTAAGTCGAGTGGGGACAACTTTTAATGGGGCCACAGGCGCCTTGATTGACATTTTCCCTGCAATGACGGAGGTTTTAGGGCTCCCAGCTGCCGGACGCTTACCATTGATGTTCTTGGCGTACAAACGCATTCGAGCTCATTTCAGTCCTGTCCGTGAGCTAGAGAAATTCCCCATTTCAGACAGTTTAAGCAAGAGAAAATGACTAAGTGTGAGCTTTATATAACAACCATTAAGATAATTTGAAGCTCCGTTTTGATTCAGGGCACAATATTCTCTTGAAGAGAGACATTCTCTGCTTTCTTGAGCATTTCCAAAAGACTGAGAATTAAATCTCTTCCCCAATAAAAATAAAAAGCCTGGTTTTCCAACTCAATATTAAAATTTAGCTGAGGCAGGAAACAGTCTTTCAAACTATAGAGGAGTCTCATTAACACACAGATTTTACGTAATGAAAACTGCTGACATTTATGGGGTGTTTAATATTTACCAGGCACCAGTGTTAAGAAAGAGGTTACTGTGACCCCACTCTACAGGGGAGGACACTGAGGCAGAGAGGGGTGCGGGGCTCGCCCATCACTCATCTGGTAAGTGACACTGTCGGGGTTTGCCCGTGGGCAGCCTCCGTGTCTGCCAGGCAGGGGACTCTCAGTGGAGCCCAGGCAGGGGGAGGTTGGAGCCCCCCAGGTGTGTTCTCTGGAGGTGGGAGCGGCAAAGGGAAGATGTGGGGTGAGGAAGTCTCACCAGCTCACCAGCAGGGTCACTCTCCTGTGTCACCCTGTGTCCCAGGACACCTTTGAAACATGCAACCCTGACCCCGTCCCCACTGACCCTCCAACCCCCCCCCCCAGGAGCTGGCAGAGGTCCAGCTCCCTAGCAGGTGTCCAGAGCACCTGGGATTGGCCAGCTCACGTCTCCAGCAACTTCCCGTCCAGCCTGGAAGCACCCGTGACCCCAGATTCCTGTGGCCGCCACACTTGACGGCCCTGCTTCACCTTTACGTGGGGCCTGGAAGCCCTCCCGGGACCCTCCAGCCTGGAGGGCGCCCACTGGTCCTTGAGCGCCCTGCATGGAAACCTTCCTCCCCCACCCCTCTCCTCCTCCTGTCTTGGACGCGCTTTCATTGTCACCCACTCCAACCTGGGTGGCCTCTTCTGCCCCAGCTCTGCCTACAGCTCTAGACGGAGGCCTCCTGGTGGCAGGGCTGCTTCCCCTTCCGATCCGTAATGCAGAGGCCTGGGGGGCAGCTGTGGAGCGGGCCTCGGACCTCTCATCCACCCCAACGCACCCATGCTGGTCCAGGCTACTTCTGGAGGAGATGATTCTTTCCGCGTTGGATGGTCTCGCAACCTTGCCGGAAGGCAGCCACCCAGAGATTACAGGCTTGTCCTGGACTCGCATCCATCCCACTGGTCTAATGTCCTCCGGGCACCGTCACTTTGGAGTTACTCCTCCCACTTTGTTCTTCTTTCTCCAGGTTGTCTTGGCTATTCTGTGCCCCTTGCATTTCCGGATGGATTTTAGAATTTCTAAAATTCATTAATTTTACAAAGTTTATTAATTTCTACAAAGAAGTTGCTAGGATCCCATTCAGGGACCCAGGTCCACCCAGGATCACGTCTGCCTGGTAGAGGCTGGGTCTACCTGTGGGAAGTGGGGAGCCTGCTCGGGCCCATCCACAGTCCCCTGGGGTTCAGACTAGGCAGATGCCTCCAACAACCCATTGAGCGGTGTGTGTCTGTGTCTGTGTGTGTGCACGTGGGTGTGCATGGTTTTCTGGGAGGGCACCCAGAGGGCCAGAAACATCATGAGCTCTGGCATCAGCTAGCCAGGGCTGGAATCCGGCTCTGAGACTAAGCCCAATTTACTTAACCACTCTGAGCCTCAGTGTTCCTGATCTGTAAGATGGGAAGAATGAGGTTGCTCTAAGGATCAGATATGATGTTCTGTGTCGAGTGCAGACGTAGAGAAACACTCGGGATCCATAGCTGCTATTACTGTTAGGATGTTAATTGTTTGCTGCTGTGGGTATACATGATCCTCAGAGAAGAGCAGAGGGGGTCCAAGGACCCCATCTCCAGCAGCCGCTGAGCTGACCCAGGAAGGTGGACCCACTGGCTCTGAGCACCCCCTTCTGCAAGACAGTCCCAACTGCTCTGAGGGGGGTGGCGGGGAAGTTGCCGCACATGTCCCGAGTCCCCAGGGTGCCTGGAGAGGCCAGGTGGCGGATCTGAAGAGGCGCCTGCAGGATGCAACATCAGATGGGGCAGGACTGAGTTCCTCCAAGTCCCCTCCAGACCCGCAGATTCTGGGGCTTTACGCTCTGGAACATGACAACTGGCCTGGTGAATTCTCCGGCAGCATGATGAAATTTGCACGTTCCTAATCGTCGCAACATCTGCTCAGCAGCTTCTTTGTACTTTGCCGGCTCCCCTCATCTACCAAACCCTCAACCCTTTGGTGTTGGTGAGCGACTCCAGGCTTCCCTCCTGGAGCTCCCAGTGCAGCTGCCCGCCTGGGTCCCCCTCCCTGAGAAGGCAGTCTGGGGCCCTGCACAGAGCCTGAGCTGTCAAGTCAGACTGGCCTGGGCGGGAATCGGGGCTCCGCCTCTCTGGAGCTGCTCCTAACCTCCCTGGACCTCTATTTCCCCAACTGTAAAATGGGTTAATGATGGCAGCTGGGCTGCAGGGCCGAGGTCAGAAAAGGTACCACGTATCTGCACGTAGTAGGTGCTCAGTTCATGTTTACAGGAAGAAGTTCAGGCAGCGGCCTGGGGTGCAGGAATCTGGAGGGGCAGGAAACCTGCTTGAGGAGGGGGCTCCAGAGGTGAGGGATATGGGATTAGTGGGGGGAAGGGTCTGCAGATGCTCCTTAACTAGATGCTCCTTCTATGGAGCCAGCACCCCTCAGCGTTGCCATGGAGATGGGCTCCATCAGGAGCCACCTGACAAACAAACGCCCCCACCAGGAGCAGACCCTGCTCTGGGTGCTGGTTCTGTTTTTACTGTTTCTGGCTCTATTTTAAGCTAATATTTACTAAGCACTTCTTGGGGGTCCAGTGTGCCCTGGGCTGTCCCCCCGGCCTCAGTGTCCCCACCCATAAGGGACCTTGCAGAGCCTCAGGCCTGTGTTCAGGTCCTAAGAGCTCCCCGAGATCTGGGATGGATGAGGGTGGGCAGGGGGATGCCTAAAGCCAGGGGTCTCGGAATCATGCCCCACCATGGCATCTCGGTGTCGTCCTGTCCTGTGTTAGAATTCCAGACAAAAACAACAAGAACAACACAGTCCCACTGGATTTCTTGGGCACCTGCTCTTTTAGGTTCACTGGACTGGTGAGGCCAGACTCAGCCCCGGGCTCTCCCTGGCCCCCAGCTCTGCCCCCTGCTCCCTGGGGAGGGTGTGGGGTCTGCTCCTGGCCCAGCCAGCGGACCCTCTGAGGGCCCTGGTCTCCCCGGGAAGGCTGGGGCTCAGCGGTCAAGTGTATCTATGCGGCACACGCAACCCCTCGAGGCCACTCTTATCTGAAACCACAGCCCCTGATGGAAGTGAGATGCCACAGAAAACGTCATCACCTACTGCCCTGAGCCCACGTCCCTTTCCCTAAATAATTTAGACAAACACACATCCCTGTCATGATGGCTGCCCAGTGCTCTTTTAATCAAAACCAGAGAACAGGAGGTGGCCACGAGCCATCTGATTTCAGGGAAGATGTGTAATGTATGAGCTGGTCCCCCTCGAGCCGCCGCGGGATCAGAGCAACTCAGCCCCGATCTGATGAAAGTTAAAGTGATTCTTGGCTCTTTTCCTTATAAATAAGGATCTGACTGTGGTTCCGGCCGAGCTGGTTGCTCAGTAGACTTCTGTGTAGTTGGCTTGCGGTTTGGGGACCATGTTTCTGTCCTGTGGCAGAAGCACTTGTCTGGGCTGTGAGAGCTGGTCAGGCCTGGGGGCGTCATTTATTGAGCCCTCCTCTCTGAGACGGGGGACGATGATGTCCTGTGCCTCCCGGAAGACATCCTGGGAGATGCTGAGGTGCCGAAGGGGATGGCGGGACCGAAGGTGGGGGGCTGCTCCTCCCCCTGGGACCGGGGTCTCCTCGCCCCAGGCTGGTGGTTTCTCAAAAAGGGGGCATGAATGGTGGCAGGGTAGTGCGTGGCTCTGTCTGCACTTCCTCAGAGTTCCGTGCACAGGATGCTGGGGTCATCTGTCCTCCACACGGGGACCGCGTTCTCTCTTGTTTTCTGACCTCTGATTGTTGCTGATGGGAAGGCGGCCTTTGGTTTGACCTCACCAGTGTCTCTGTTTGGGGGTTTCAGGATGTTCTTGCTCATGCTTTTACCTGCTCGGCCCGCCATATGCCTTCTCTTTTTAATCTGAGGACTCCTGTGTTTCACCCTCTGGAAAACTCCATCCTCCTCTGAGAATTGGCCCCTGGGTTCTCTTTTCTCACGAGAAGTGCGGCTTGTGGTTCTGTACTGAGTTCCCCCGACACTAGCCTGCATGCTGCTTAGTGCCCGCCATTGCCCCATCTCTTTAACCTGCTCTGCTCCTGGGAAATAGCTCCTGGGAAAAGGCGAGGATGTGGAGAAATTGGAACACTGGGGCACGGTTGGTGGGAATGTAAAATGGTGCAGCCGCTGTGGAAAACAGTGTGGAGGTTCCTCAAAAAATTAAAAACAGAATGAACGTAAGACTTAGCAATTCACTTCTGCGTATACACTCAAAAGAATTAAAAGCAGAATCTCGAAGAGATATTTGTGCACTCATGTGCATAACAGCACTATTCACAATAACTAAAATGTGGAAGCAATCTGAGTCCATCGACCAAGAAATGGATAACCAAAATGTGATATATACAGACAGCGGAATATTATTCAGACATAAAAAGGAAGGACATTCTAACACATGATACAATATGGAGGAACCTCGAAGACATTATTGTCAGTGAAGTAACTCAATCACTAAAAGACAAAACTGTGTGATTTCACTTATACGAGGTATTTATAGTAGTAAAAATCACAGAGACGTAATGGTGGGTGCCGGGAGCATGGGCCGGCGGTGGGGAGGAGTTAGTGTTTCATGGGGATAGAGTTTCAGTTTTACAAGGAGAGGAGCTCTGGAGATGATGGTGGTGATGGCTGAATGACAATGTGAATGCATTTAATGCCACTGACTGTCAGTTTAAAACGGTTAAGATTGTAAGTGTTATGTTACGTGTGTATTTTAGCACAATGAAAAAACTTGAAAAAAAAAGTTCAGCAAAAGCTTAAAGAAGTTGGAGCCATTTCATTTTAACTATATATTTAAATTTCAGACAGTACAGATCACCTCCTTCTTATAAAAGGGCTTCCCTGGTGGTGCAGTGGTTGAGAGTCCTCCTGCCGATGCAGGGGACACGGGTTCATGCCCCGGCCCGGGAAGATCCCACATGCCGCGGAGCAACTAGGCCCGTGAGCCATGGCCGTTGAGCCTGCGCGTCCGGAGCCTGTGCTCCACAACGGGAGAGGCCACAACAGTGAGAGGCCCGTGTACCGGGAAAAAAAAAAAAAAAAAAAAAAAAAGAAAGAGGAGGAAATTCCCATTTTTATATTTGCTCTCATCTTCCCACTCACCATACTTTAATGTTTGTCGGTCATATTATTTTTTTTACTTTGTCAAGATTATTTTGTTCTGTAACTATAATGCTCTGATTATTTGGCTCTATATTTTAAAAAATATAACTCTCACCACTTCTATTCCAGATTTTTCTTTGAGTATTCTTTCGATTGGCTAGATTTTTGTGAAATTATTTGAATATTCTTAACCACAAGAAGAGCTTATGGGTGTTACATTAGGTGAGTTCTTCCGTGTTTGACACTGTTTGCTTGCTGTCCCAGCCCATGAAGCAATTCTTGGGCTACCCTTTCCTTCTTGCAGAACTTTTTAAAAAGACACTTACAGTCTGTAAAGTTGAATTTCTTGCATCAGATTAAGGCAGAAAAGAATCATCAGCACAGTCCACCCTGTTCTCACTAAGCCCATCCTTGCCCTTCGTCCAGAGGAAGGAGCCCTCGCCTCTGATACAGCGGAG